>NC_143392.1:47435380-48154130 GCF_980474605.1 Leiobunum rupestre
AACAAGGAGACTACCCGAGGTGGTTTTCACCGATTTTGTTGAAACTCGGGTGTTAGGTACACCTTATGGTAGTATAAAAAGGGAAAAGTTGCAATGGGCTTTAGTTTTCCCATGGCAACCGAAACTGTTTTTGACCTCTCCATTTAAAAAAAGCATGGGATTTTCAAGTACACTCTGTTCAAAAAGTCTTGACGCGTTGTAATTTTGACGAATTATTTTAAATATTTTAATTTCTAGAAATCTTAGAAAAATGGTGTTTAGTGTTTCAGAAAGAGAAAATTGAGGCCAACAAAGAGAATATTGTATTCATTGTATTTATTTAAAATTATAAAAATGATCGTCAAAATTTACTAGACGAGAAAGGTAAAAAAGTTAAAGCTTTATATAGCAAAATAATAAAATAATTGTAAATCTGTTTTGTTTTAACCGGTGAAACAAATAATGACATACAATGACGGTTCTGGTATAATTTATAGAAACTTAGCGACAGTTAATAAAAATATGGTTCCCGGAAATCGTCTAGGATTGTCGACGGAGCACTATGAAGCTACGTTTAAAGTCCTACTGGTTTTTATGGCGATGAATTTATCTCTCTACTATTGGTTTTTAACTTGATCATGTCGGGAAAACGTTTACAAAGAATGGGTTGCTGCCGTCACGAGGTTATTCAATTCTTTACTGAAAGTAACACATAGGGTTCCATTTCTAAGTGTTGTGGTGATCTTGCAAAGATCACTGTGCCCCATTGTTTTCTCAAATCCTTGCACTTGTTTTGGCCTACTTCAAAATAAGTGTAACGTTTTCGGATTTCTCCTATAATTTTTCAAAAAACTTATAAAGTTACATATTATTCGATTTTAAAGAACACAAAATTCTGAAGGAAAATTAAATATTTTAGTTTTTTTTAATGTTTTATTATAACTTTATCATTGAAGTTGAAAGAACGTAATGTTTTCGAAGTTTAAAAGTTAATTTAATGTGTCATATTTTATAAGTTTCCCCAAATATTGTTTAGTTAAACACCGATGATGAAATTTAGTTATCTAAAACATCTATGCCTTGTTCTTCCAAAAATCCTTCAACGACTCTGGCTTTGTGACTAGGGCAATTGTCACGCATGGAAGTCATCCTGAAAATTGTTAAAATACTAGTGAAATTTCATGAAAATAAAGCAAATAATGTTAACCGGCCACCATTCTTAACTCCATAAATTGTTGCTGCTGATGGTAGCATCGATTCCTCTAGGATTCGTATATAGTTTTGAGCGGTCAACATTCCTTGGACGCGATGTGAAATTCCCGCTTGACCATCGCCAATGCATGCCCATACATTCACAGAAAATCCACCACTAGTCTTGGTTCTGTGTAACATGTTCCCAGCGGTTTTATGTCCTCGCTTTCTCGTTACCAAACCGTCGGGGACGATAAAGAACTTTGGAAAGTCTAACATAAATAATAACATAAGTTGCAGAAAAACACAAAATGTAAAAAAGCTTACTTTTTCATCCAAAACCGAAAACAAAATGAATTATGCCAATGCTCCCTAGGCCAGCGAAGAAGGTCGCGGCACATTTCTGCCGTTGTTCTCTGGTAAAAACGGGTTTGCATAAGGAACGGTATCTTCTTAATCCAAATATTTTTAACCTATTCCAAACACTACTTGTAGACAGTCTTAATACGTAGTTAGTCAACCATCGTTGCTTAAGTGCCCTTAAGGACTGGTGTTTATTTGCCACTATTACTTTCGCAAGAAGACGATTTTCAGTTGCGTTTGTTATATAGTGTCGATCACTTCTTGGTAAATTCTAAATAGAGATTTAGTTAAAAAATATATTTTTCCGAGAAGTATTAAAATAGAGATATTATATCAATTATCACGTATTAAATGCTAAAAGGTTTTTATAAAAAAATTATACTTTTTGTTTACCTTTACAGATCCATGCTACTGAAATCTTTACATAGTTCGCTGCGCACCTCGTCTACAACATCCAACTATATTTGCGATATTCGCCCATGTTTATCCTTGCTCTCTTAACGTTGTTGTTCGTTTAAACGACCTGGTATCGTAGCTTTCTATAAATGAATAATTGCTTGATTGCTTCGAAACTAAAACATACACCGTATTTATGATAGATTTTCCCGCTATTTTAGATATATTTATTGTGCGAAACATCGCAGAGTGACGCATCTTGTCCAGAGAAAATAGACCGAATAAACACAGTAGGACAGATTTGACGTCATTTTAGCTCCTACAACTCTACTTATAGGCATCATAATGGTTTTGTTACCGTCAATAGAGGTGTCACTTGTTCGGTCATTTTCTAGCGCTAAGTTCAAATGTGTCATACTCCATATTTTATTATGCCAAATGAAACTAATTGGCGCTAGAGTAAGACGAAACAAGCGATATCTCTAGCGATGGTAATAATAACAATAATCAGCTAGGCTAATACCCTTGGCACCACCTTAGGGCTAAGTCATCAAGCGACATTTAAAGACATTACTTTAGGCCCGGTTTATATATTTACACAGGCTTGACTACTTCGGCTCAGAGATGGACGCTTAATGAGCTACTCCCGCGTTTAGAGAATTGGAAAAATTATACTTCACGCCTACAGCACCGGCTTGTGTAAAGTTTCTGAACTATAATCAACTATTGTTAAAAAAATATTAATATTTCAAAATGGAGCGCCTCCTATATTTTAAATATAAATGTATCGTAGATAATTAATAAATATTAAAATACATAATATTAAATTATAAATACGGTAGCTCATTAGTGTATTTATAATTAAAATTTATAAACATTTAATTTAAAATAAATTAATTAGTACTGATTATATACATTAGAGGGCGTTCCAGTAGCATAGTAGAAAACAGAGTTGCCTGTCAGAAGAACTTAAGAGGCTCAAAACGCTAGCACGTATAAATGTACAAGTAGTCTAGCCTGTGTAAATATAAAAACCGTGATTCAGCAAGACCTTCACGCCATGCAAACCAACAGCTCCATACACTAACTGTTACTATTTTAACTAAACCCCTTAAACCATTGGGGAGAGAACTTGCAAACTCAACGCAGAAAGGGAAGTGCCACAAGCTGGGAGCGAACCCGTCTCCTCCTGCTGCGAGGCGAAAGTGCTATCCACTCCGCCACCCCACGATATCGATGAACAATAATAGAGGAGAAGGAGTGGCGACGACGTCACTGTCTGCCTCCTCCCGTTTACAATTTCCAGCAAACTGAATTCATATTTATTAAAATTATATTCTGAGAGAACGTAGACCCATCTTCCGACAATATCCGTATGATAATTTCATTTCTTTTATTTCAACAAAATACTGGATTTACTAATGAATTAGCACTATAGTTTATAGTTCCATAATATCTTATACAAACTTAACATATTATATTTTATTGTGTCATTACATCTTATACGAACTAAACATATTATATTCTATAGTGCCATAATATCTTATACAAACTATACAATTTTATTTAAAAATAAAATACAGCGTTATTAAATGTATAACCCGTTTAAATCTCGTAGCGTTGCCAATGAAGACGAATTTTTTTTATTTTTATAAATAATACCTGTGCAAAATGACCGGTCAGGTGGCGGTTCTTTTAATATAATAAAATAAACTAAATAAATTTATTGCAATAAAAATTTATTAAAATTGTTTTATTTACGAAACATTTCGTAGGAATCACAAAACAAGTATTTTGCGTTGAAAAAGTCCTATTTTTATTAGACCAGACATTTTAACGTAACCGAAAAAGTTTATATCCAATAGCAATTATGGGTTATCTACTGCATCATAGACTGCTACAAAAAAAATTGATACCAAAGGTTAGAGGTTTTAACATTTATGGATTGTGAAAAGAAAAATAGTATGTCGCATTTGTAACCAATTTTAAAAATATGCCGATTTTGTTAATTTCGTTAACTAGTTAATTCCAAATATCTGTTGAATTTGCATATGGCTGTATTTTTTTAATATTGATCAAAAATTAAATATTCCAACATTTTTACCATATAAATCGACCCCAAGGAATATGAAAATCGCATTAAATATGTGAAGAATTTCAAAATAGAGAAGTTGTTATATAGATCCGTAGACGAAAATAGGTCCAAACGTGCATATTACACAAAACGAAAATATTCACTTTGTAGGCCTCAATTTTCTCTTTCTGAAACACTAAAAACCATTTTTCTATGATTTCTAGACATTTTCTACTAAAACACTTTTATTTAAAGTTAGGAACTGTGTCAATAATAGTCCTGTTTTTAATTTTTTTTTATAAATAGGACTATTACTGACACTGTTCCTAACTTTTACCGTTTGTTGTATTTTACCAAAACTAACGTGAAATGCTTAGTTTTTTATAATTACTAATATGTTAGGCACATTGAATAGTTCTGCTATCATAACTTTTATAATAAACGATAATCATGTAACGATAGCACAAATATAAAATTACTTTTCAATCGATTGCCACAATTTGGGTTTTGTTTTGATTGTTTGTTACGAACTTTAAAAATATTAAGTAACAGAAACTGACACCAAATATTAGTACCTATAATTATCTGCTGAATTCTTGATAAAATTCTTTATAAAAGTAAGAGACTCCTTCTGTTAAAGTCTGTTAAACAACTAGAAATCTCCATAATGGCCTTTCGATATAGACTACATTCTAAATTGACGATTTGGACTAATTTAACAACAAACAAGTTGCTTTTCTTCCTTACTTCCTACGTCGTTGGTTCTGTTCTACCGATAATTTAATATTATATACTGATTAAATTGCCAACGAGATCGAATAAAGATAAGTCCGTTCTTCAACCTTGGAGGAATAAAACAAGTATACAAGAGTTGCGGAGAGCTGCGAAATCGGTTTCGTCAGTGACCGTGAACTCGCCGGAGACGGAGGGGTTCAAACGCGACTAGCGCCAACTGCATACGGAATTTTGCAACTATTCTCATTTTATAGTATTGTTTTCGAGTCATCTGGTTTGTTTTATTCCTCCAAACAAATACGAGTCATTTTGGAAAAAAGCGCAAGGAATTTAGAAATGTTTCAAAACAAACCAGACGACGCGAAAACAAATGATATAAAATGAGAATAGTTGCAAAATTCCGTATGCAGTTGGCGCTAGTTGCGTTTGAACCCCTCCATCTCGCGCGAGTTAACGGTCACTGACGAAACCGATTTCGCAGCTCTCCGCAACTCCTGTATACTGGTTTTATTCCTCCAAGCTTCAACAGTGTTTTTTTAAAGCCGTTGTAAACTGAGAACTACGCGGAGGGAATAAAGTGTATACGCCGATGGGTCGGACACTTACCATTATTTTGTACGGGATTTCGGGATTTCGTAGAGATTTTGGCGATTTTATCATTATTTTTGAAGTGATTTTGGGATTTCAATGTTAATTTACCATAGAGAGAGTTAAAAGATTTTGCGATTTTAGACAAAGTGTACGGGATTTTGGTAAATGTCCGACCCCTCGGTATAGGCCGCCATTAATAGTTGGATAACTTGGATACAACTGAATACATAACGACGACGACCAGTAGCAGTTAGACTACAGTGCTCAAGGAAAATAACCTTTGTTAGTATAGTCAAATCAATATTTGAATCAGATTACGCCCCATATTATTGTTTCTGCTACAGCTTAAACTTTCAACTTGGCGCACCTGGAAGGGAACTAATATAGTAAAGTGAGGTACAGGAAAGGTAATAATATATTTTGTACAGTTGGACTGAAAAAAATATAATATGTAAATAGGACATATTTTATTGATTTTGTTTACTCACTTTGAAATTTTCCTAGGGGCACAATAATATTTTAAAGGGGGCACCGATAATTTTTGAGGGGGCACCACGGGGCACTCTCAGATTTTTTTTGAGGGGGCACAAATTATTTTTGTGGGGGCCAGGCCCCCTCAGGCCCCCTCGCTGGCTACGGGCCTGGATTGTTGTAAAAATAGCGTTGGGAGTATAAGAAGTGTCATACTTATGTAACAATATTATAAACTCTTGGTACAAACAATTAAGCTTACTTTAAATAATAAGCACAAGCAAAGTCGTCTGTAATCTTTAAATTGAAGACGATTTATCTTGCTATGAAATTATTCTTAATTGCTAAGGTTTAGTGCGATAATTTTGTGAAAGGATAGGGTGATTGACTCATTGTTCCATTGTTCTAAATGTACAGAAAGCGCTTTTATTTTGGATGATTTCTTATATACATTGTTAAAGTACTAAAGTGTTTGAAAAAGCGTTGCAATGAATTTTTATTATTGGTCAATATTACTGTAAAATTTCCGAAAAACGTTTCCCTACTTTGGCGAAACTGGCTCACAGATTTTTAACTATCCCTGTTTGCTTTAAAAGGTCAAGTATTGGTGCAAATTGAAAGGCGCTACTTCAATATCGAACGTGTAGTTCTATTCTATTCGGGAGTATATCAAAATAGTCTAGATCTCAATATTTCCAAAATATTAAATACATTTTATTTAAAACAATGGAAATTTCATTAAAACACGCGATAATTTTATCGTCGCATTGGGTTGTCTCATTGTACAAAGAATTTTGGTAATGTTTCATAAAAAATGTTCATACAACCAATCATGTTATTATTTATACTTGAAGATAATAATTAAGTGGAGATGTTTTTAGCATTTCACTCAATCCACCTGTCGCACCCCCGGTATGCTCCTCCTCTTAAAAAAATTAAATCTTCCCCGTCTCTCATTGGTTCCGTAAAACTTGGACGAATGAAACAAACGCCAGTGACGTTTAATGTCCTTCCCCACTCCAGCCTGAGCCGAGTCGAAAGAGGCTGTGTCGTAGTTTCAACATATTCATTCTTCCTAAATATTATTAAATTATACCTCTAGGCTACGTCAGTGGAGGTATACAAATTATAACATACGAGATAATTTATCATATTCCTATAAATTCTCGGGGTAGGTACATTTGTTCGAAATTCAATCGTCCGAACGGTGGAACCAATGTCCGAATTTTATTCGTCCGAACCGCCGCAATATCAAATGTTTCAATTGTTCGAATTGGACAACTTGTTTGTTTCATTCGTCCGAATCGGTAGCATCACTTGAATTATGTCGCTAAATTAGTATTTCTCATTGCTTTTTTTTATAATGACATCAATTTATCCTATTATGTCCATTTTTCCTTTGGCCGATATAGTAAGTGGGAATTGCGTTGAATGTTGTGGATATTTTAGGTAAGGTTAGGTTCACGTTAATGTTACTATTTTCTTATATAAACAATATTTAAAAAAAAACCAACCAATTCCTAATGTTCGAAAAACGGACAAACGATTATTCGAACAAATGAAATTCGCCAGTAAAGTTAACATAAATTGAACGACTAAATCACCAACAAAAGTTGTGATAAATTTTTCGGGTAAATGAAATACGTTTTCGGACATACGATCCTGTTTTCCGGCATTCGGACAAATGATCATTCGGACATTTGTACCGCCATTCGGACGAATGAAATTTGAGCAAATGTACCAAATCAAATTCTGTAGCGTCAACGATATTCGTTGGAAAATATACCTTAAGCCTGGCTGCCGCTTATTTCTCAAAACCGGAAATTAACGTGGTACATTATAAGTTCTGATGCTGATGTACAGTGTACACGTCCCCGGCTTGACCGCAAATTCGCGAGTCGGAGAAGGTACATGTTTCAATTTTAAGGTGTTACGAACCTTTACTTCTAAGATATACCATATTTATATACTTCTGGCTAATACCCAAGGCACCACCTTAGGCCCAAGTCATCTAGCGACTTATAAAGCCTTTAAACAGGTGGCCGGGTTACAATGCGTAGGAGAGTGGTGGCAAACCCTTCATGCCACGCGAACCAACAGCTCCCTACACTAACTATTACCGTTAACCTCGACAAGATTTTATGGGAAGGGGAAACCGAAGAACTCTGGGGAAAACCCCTTTAACCAATGGGGAGATCACTTGCAAACTCAACTCAGGAGGAGTAGTTCCGAGTTTTCACCCAGTGCCTCAAATTGGGATCTAACCCGGCTCATCTTGCTGCGATGTAAAAGCGCTAACCACTCCGCCACCCCACTTATTTGTTACGAAGCTTATTATTAGTAATGTAAGTAACAGATTTTGTGCGAAGATTAACCCAATGGCTAAGGCAAATGAAAAACATATGGAAAAGTTATCACCTTTTGAATATAATTACTTGGTTTTCGCGCCAGTGAAATTTCACTCGAAAATTTTCCACTGCTATTAGCTGACGTATTCCATTCCATATAACTGTAATGAGGCAATTTAATTAAAAAAATATTGTAAGCCCATAGTTAAACTAAGCAAGCGAGCCCGATTAGATGAGGCAGATGAATGTTTTTTCTCTAAAACCAATAATCTGTAATGGCTAATATCAAAAACGTATTTATGTTATTGAGGACCTAATTAGGGGCTCTTTTTAACGAGAAATGTAGTGCAAATTTAACGCTTATGACTAAATGATTTTATGCTGCCCTGTTAATTGGGGCACTGGCACCAAAACAAAGTGTTCGCCTCGTGGGCGGACTTGTTTTAATCAATTTAATTGCAGCTAGTGGCGGCGCCAGACATTTTGGCGAAATATACAAAGAAAGCGGGGCCCCTATTTTTAATTTTAATTGGGCTCCTAAAAAGGATTGCAAAGCCATTATTATTTTCCTAATGCTAGCAAAATAAGGTGATACACCTTTAAAGTATAGAGTTCTGCTCACCCTTTAGATATTTCAGTAAATTTTTATTAAATTTAAATTTACAAGCTTAATGTTTTCAGTGGCGGCACCAAGTGGTAGGCGAGTTATTAAATGGCCTACCTTGAAATTTGAAAAGGGGTGCCAACAATCTACCAAGAAATTATAATAGAAAAATATTTCACTAAAATGTTCAGAGGTAGCGTGGAAATAAATGGATTTCATTGTCTATTATAAAATTTTGTTAAATTTTGGAGAGAAATAGGAACCGAAAATCCTTCCAAAGGTGCCCAACTTTGGCTAACTAGACAAAAATTCCTGGCGCCGCCTCTGGAAGTTTTGTTAATATTATTGTTTTTGGCCCCGTTGGTAGTCTTTTGAGGCCTTTCTTCAAATTTCAAGGAAGACAATTCCCTACCTCGCCAACCCGCTGGCGCCGCTACTGCTCGCAACGTCCTCGAACCCTCAAAAAAATTTACCCTGCCAGCACGGTGACGTTCTTCCACTGGGTTCGTCACTCTCTTCCATGCCATACACAGAGACAAATGATCCATAACATGACAAAATCAAGGTTTTCCCAAATATACAAATTTCATTGAAGGGCCCATGAACAATCGTAAAACCTACAAATTCATACTACTTTATACGTACCTATGACATTTAAGGGTACTTCTTAAAGGCCTAGGTTTTCTTCCGCCTGTCACCCTGTAAATTTACTTGCCCTCTATACTGCCTCTTCCAAGTAGGTCCACCGCTGCACAAATACCCTTAGATGTAGGCCAACTGCAACGGCCAGTATAGAGAGCGAGTAAATTTACCTAGAAGGCTACTCTAACCAATCCGCAATATTTAATACTTGGCTTTTATGGAAAATTTATGATTTTCTATAAACAGGTCCGAAAATGAAGTTTTTGAGGGCGAGACTCTCATCCCCCCCGGGAACTACGAATTGTAGATAAATTATTTAATTTAATATGAAAATATTAAAAAGTTGTTATTATTGTCGTAATACTATATAATGACACAATATAAATAATAATAAGATTATTTAATATGATATACCTATAAATAATTACTTGAATTGAACGAAATCATTTTAGGCCAAACAAGCCTATCTAAATTATAAGTTAAAAATACAAAAAAAACGCTGAACTTTTGAAAATATTTCGCGGACTAATTAGAGCTGAGTTCGGGAGAGGAATCCTTTGTACAACGAAATAATGGTTAACCGTACCTTCACTCCCGCTAAGGTTTCCGAAGTGGCAGCGGCAATTTGAAAAACATTCCCGGCCAATGAACGATATTTTAATTTTGCAGTTTTAGGAAATATATCTTTACTAAACTAACAAATTTATTTGTTATTCAGAAAGAATATATGACAAAATCATGCCTATCAAATCCCAATTCCGAAGAGATTCTTCAATTGAATGAACTTTGGAAATTGATCTAGAAAAAAGTTCATTAATATGAGTTTTAAAAACGAGAGGGGAGAGTAGAAGATTCGCTGTTGAATTTTTCGATAATGAGATAAAGTAACTCAAGCTCGTTCTAAAAAATGATCTCGTAGTGAACTCATTATAAAAGTCGCGGATAGTTTCGTTCACTCAGCGAGGGGTTAGCCCTGACCGGCCGGGGAGCCCTTCGTACTCAGAAAGTAGGCTACACGTTCACGTACACTGTAATATAGTTCGTGCAATGAAGGAGAGTGATTTGAAAAAAAACACACATTCACGCCGTGAGCGAAATTTCCGCTTTAGTTAAAGTATTAATATTAATTTAGTTTCTCAATATCTTTTAACACCATTATGGGTTTAAAACAATTCAAAGAAGTTTTGACTTAATTTTTATAATCCAAGTATTTTAAGAGTGTAGTATTAATATTTCCTTAGAAAAAAGTTTAAGTACAGCCATTATAATTAAAATTTAGCATAGTTCGGATAAAAGGAATCTTTGAAAATTAAGGAAATAAAGGATTAATCTCCCAGATGTGTGTGCTTGTGCCCATCATGAGAGTTGGCCGACATCTTGGAAGTTGATCGAAAAAGCCACCTGTTTTTTGAGCTTTCGCCTAATATTTTATAAACCTTCCGCCGTATAGGCATAATTCGTTTTATTTGGATAAAAAGGAGAAATGGTGTACAAAGCCACCTTTTAATTTTTAGTTAGCCAATTGTTTCACGATTAATAAAATCATGGTTTTTGACAAGTTTTCATGCTAGGAATGGAATTATAAACCTTTGCTAAATAGCTTTATTTTATTGGTGAATCATCAGATAGCACGACCCCTGTATCAAATCAGAGTCGGGCCGACGTCGGATTTTTTACGTAAATAACGAAGTCGGCCGACCGTCGGCCAGATAGGCTTTTTAAGGTCCAAATGGCCTAGGGGTAAACGAGTCGGCTGACTGTCGGCCGACCCTAAACGTTCTACAGTATACAACTGTAATCCGACTGTAACAGGATACGTAACCGACTCTGAAACAACGTTGACCCGACTTTACATACGCCCAAATTGCCGACCCATTAACAAGCACATCGACTGTAAATAGATGAATGACCGACTAGGAAACGACTTTGGTCCGTTTTTATAAAAGCCTGAGTTGCCGATCCAATTACAAGCAAACCGGCTATAAGTTCCCATAATTCAAATCAGAGCTATCGTCAAAAAACTCAATTCTCTTAAAAGTTTTACATGTAGTTCAAATCAGAGTTATCGCCCTCGTCTTCGTCGTTTTGTTTTTCATCACAATTCTTGTCCAAAACTCTTCACTTCCCGAAACCGTTCCTGTCTAATGTGTGTTTAACCTAAGATTTCAGAACTTCTTCAATGTCAAATAGCTTTACGATATTACGGCAATTGGTGAACAGCTTAAGTATTTAATAGAAAAATCTTTCAGTTAGAGGTAAATTTAAAAATTAATTAAACCAAATTCACACTTATCAATTTAATTTAGCTAGTCACTACATTGTAAACAAAAGCTTGGACCTTCTTGGTATATTTTATTGCTTTAA
The DNA here is from genome assembly GCF_980474605.1 of Leiobunum rupestre. NCBI lineage: Eukaryota > Metazoa > Arthropoda > Arachnida > Opiliones > Sclerosomatidae > Leiobunum > Leiobunum rupestre. The sequence goes on from NC_143392.1 coordinate 47,447,139, forward strand.
ACTGGCTTCACTGCTAGTCAATATGTCGTTGTAAACAAAAGAAAACCCAGGCCTAATTTATATTATATTCCAATCCTCCACTTATAAGAAGATTATCTGAAATTAAATTGAAATGTCAATGAATAAGCTTACCTTATATCACAGAAAAAAATGTGTTCAAATATTGAACACAATACATGAACACCACCATGCATCACTTTTCTGCTCGTTTAAAAAGGAGACGGTGTTCAAGTGGAAATATGTTCAGAGTTAAAAAGTGTTCAATATGTAATGTGTTCAGGTTTTGAACATTAGTTATTGGAAATGTTCAGCTTGTGAACATATTGAAAATGTCAGAACCCTTAGTCAGTAGTAAAAACCCTTTCACAGGAATCTTTATTTTGGTTTAAAAAATATGCAATACATTTAAAATTTCATAAAGACTAGTTTGAAAACAAAGCTCTTGGCCTAAAAACTAGTTCATTGGATCACAGGATGTTCAAATAACTTTTTAAACAAAATTAAAATTTATTATCACTTAACAAATGTTTACTGTTTATTTCTATAACCACAGTTTTTTATATAGAAAATGTAATGTTAAACGCCTGTCTATAGTAAAGGCTCAGTTTAGTCGAGACCAAAATCTTCAATGAACTTGAAGTACGGCATTTGCTTGGTGAAACTGTGCTTTTCGGAACGATCATTTAGAAGGAACTCTTGAAAAAAAACCGAGAACTTGATTTAAGATAGAAGGATAACTCAAATCTAGTACATAGTACGTATTGAACAAAATATAAATGCATTCTAAAAGCGAGTTGGCATGGCAATCAATTACAGTTTCATCTACCACAATGAATCCGTTTTTCAATGATTCTTTGTTGTTTGTTATTAAAACAAGTTGGGGTGCTTGTATATTACTTTCCACTGGCAGTCCCTAAAAAGTAAATAATATTTTTTTAAATTGCTAGCAAAACATTTGTTCAACCAAATCAATAAGGACAATCACTCAAGGACAATATCGAGAAAATCTAAAAGCATTGACTTTGTTATTATTACAGGCCTAAGTCATCTAGCGACTTTTAAGGTCTTTTAACCAGTGACCGGGTTATATTGCGTAGGAGTGTGGTGGCAGGCCCTACATGTCACGTGAGCTAACCGTCAGCTCCCTACACTAACCATTACCGTTAACCTCAGCAAGTTTTGTTGGGAAGGGGGAAACCGAAGATCTCGGGGGAAAACCCATTTAAACAGTGGGGAGAGAACTTGCAAACTCTACGCAGGAGTGGTTCCAGATTTTCACACAGTGCCATTAGCTGGGATCGAACCCGGCTCCTCTTGCTGCGAGGCGGAAGTTCTAACTACTTCGCCAACATCCCATACTTTAGCAGAAAACCTTCCCATGTAAGACAAATTGAAATTTAACCTCTTTAACTCGAATAATGGAGTACTGCACCATTTTTTTAGGCACTTTGGTTTTAGCCTTAGATTTAGTTTTTGGTTTAGGGACTAGGTTATCTTCGACCTTCTTTACAAATTGAATGACTAATTCATCACATTTCAATTCCTCCTGTTTATAGGACAAAAAATGAGTTACAAGGTTAATAGTTTCAAATATAATAATAAACTTGCAATTTTTTCATCTGGAAAAAATGAATGAGCCACTTTTTCATAGTTGCTGTAAAATTCCTCTTCTTTGTTTGCCATACCATCAAAAAGTGAAAAATCTGTTTTGAGCTATATTGAAATACAAGCAGAAATTTAGAGAGAAAGTTTACTGAAAGAAATCTTAGAATTGGGTCTATTTATTCACATAAGTCTTTTCTCCAAGTTGGGGATAGGAATCTAAAATTTCTTTCGTTGATAATGGGTTATCTTCGATCTATTTTCGTCTTTCACAAAATGAGTCTCTAGACAGTTTCAGAATAGTAGAAACATTTCTCCTGCCCTTTTTCCATTCGCTTTGAAGGGTAAATTTTAGTTCCTCAATATCCACCAAAGTTTAGGGTCCTGCTAACGGTTCTACTACTAAAGCAGCTGACTTTTTAGTATTCTTTACTTCACCAACCTCTTTTATTTTTTCATTGTGTCTAATGTGACGAATTTTTTTAGACAATTTCTTTACAAAGAAGCCCTGTAAATAACAGAATATATACATGTATGAATTTTTTTTTCACTGATTTGTACTATTAAAGCGTTACCGACGCGATATTACATAGGCTGAAAATAGTGGTAACTTTTTCAATGGATTTAGGTCTGTTGATTCCAAAAATATATTTATTAATATAAACTATTTTGTAGTAATTTTTAAACTAAAAGATAAAAATTTAGTTTTCTGCGTCTTGCTGACGCCAAGCAGCAGTACGCCGTACTTCCTTAGCTCCACCTCTTGATAAAACATACGTCATTCAACGCGTTACTAATTTATCACACGAGCGCAGAAATTTAAAAAGGTTTTGATCGGCGGCACGAGCTCGTGTATTTTTATTGGCCGTTGGCACGCGCACTTCGAAAGCCAAAGTCCTTCGCGCGTGCTCTCCTATATTAGAGTTAACAAAAATTATTCCATTTTCATGTGTTCAAAATATTTGGGATATTAACTAACGAATCAGAAAGAGGTGATATTTCATTTTGGGACAATTTTTTAAAGTAGCTTTTCAACAGGTCAATATATTTTTCAATTTCACAAATTACTTCGTATTATATTTATCAAAAGGAGTTCATTTATTAATTTCTTATAACCTGAATGTAATTTAGAAAGAATCAGCTTGCTGTTTTAAAATATCGTGGCAGTAACGCTTTAAGGGAAAATTATTAATGTAATATTTGAATAAATACAAATCTTACCCATGGAATTTTTGATTTTTTGTCAATATGAATGGCTGGATACTTTGTTGAAAACCGAAATTGGTTTTCTCGAAAGGAGCATATTATGTACATAATCAGTTAACTTTGGAAGTTCCATAACATCACTGCATCCCTACATTAAAAAATTTCAAAATTGATTTTCACTTAAGGTATTCAGGACTATCTGCTTATTTCATAAACACACCTGTTTTGAAGTTTCCGAGGCTGGAATTAGTACGCTATCTTCAAAATTCATTTCTTCAAATTGGTTGAATACATCTGGTTCTGATGATGTTTTTGCCGAATTTTGATTATTAACAACGCTGTTAATGCAGTTTTCTTTTTCAAAAAGTACTTCTTGGACCATTAAAGGTCTCTAAAAATTAAGTGTAATTAAGAAATAAATAACCAATCGGAACCACTCCTGCGTAGACTTTGCAGTCTACTGGTTAAAGTGGTTTTCCACCGAGATCTTCAGTTTCCCCTTCCTTTAAAAACTTGGAGGTTAACACAATATAACCCGACCACTCTTAAATAAGGGATTAAAAGTCACTTGCGACATGGGCCTGCGGTGGTGCCGAGGGTATTAGCTAGCTAATTATTAATTCAGGCAAAAATTGTAAATATTTTTGTATTTACCAAATTATATTTTTGGTCTTCTATGAGCATCATTTCATTTCTTAGTTCCATTAAAACTTCCCAATCTTCTATTATAGTTCCATCGCAGTCCAATAGTACTTGTAACTGCTCAACGGGCAAAGATAATTTCAAAAACGCTAGAAAAAGTATTTTTTTAAGTTTCTAAATAGTTCACCTGATATTATTTTTCACACATTTATACAATGATTACTATTACCTTGACTAGTCAGTTCCTCAAATGAATTAGAAATAACTGCTTTCTAAATAGTTCTATCACAATTTGTGATCTTAAACAAAGGCATTGTGAAGGCATAAACCTGCAATAAGTAAATTGTCAACTGAATTTCTCCATAATTAATTAAGGACACGAAGTTACATCCTAATAGTAGTAGTCAAAACACAGAATAAAGACATCCTATTAGTAGTAGTCAAAACACAGAATAAAGACTGTGATATATGATTAAAAGCAACTATCAAAACTTGTTTCCAGGCTATAGAAGTAGCATTTAAAGGGAATAAAACATTGGGTATTTGGTGTGGAACACCCAACACTATTAACATTAGCCATTCGGTCCTATGGCTCAAGATATTTTTGCTTCTACTGAATTGATTCTTGCTGAAAATGTTAGGGGTCTTCCATAAAGAATGCATTGAGTTTACATGTACTTTAAGAATAAAAAATACCAGATTGTTGACACCGGGGAAGTTCACTGACAGTGAGATTCACTCAGCGCCTGGTCAGGGTTCGTACGAAATTTTCATAATAAATTTCCCTGACTTTTCCAGGTTTTCCCTAACAATTTTTAATCGAATTCCCTGACCATTTTCTACAACATCTAAGAGCACCACAGAGACCCCTATAGTATCTAGAATATTTTATATACACAAAAACTAGGATTTTTCTATCAACATACGAAATTAGTTAGTTCCAAGTCAAGAATATAGGACTTAAACGCGAGGTACATTGAGGCTTCAGGGAAACGGCGAGTTTACATTTTTCAGAAAGGAATTTTCCTGACTTTTCCCTAACCTATTGGACTCAATTAAAAATTCCCTTACATTTCCCTGACATTTTTGGGCCTATTTTCAAGTTCTCTGACTTTTCCAGGTCGTGTACAAACCCTGCCGGAGTAATCTGGGTTATACTTCTACGGACTGAACACCAGTTTCAATAGTTACCTTTAGTCATATATCTTCGTAAATCTGTAGCATTGTATGTCATTGTTAAATAATATTTTTTTTGTAGTACGTAGGTTGAGGCCATTTGTATTTTAAACTTCTTAAGCGTAGCAAAACGTTTGCTCCAGTAGGGTCATCTTCTTTTAGCACATATCGATTAAGGTGTTCGTCATAGAAAAGCATTTTTAGTTTTGAACACAATGCATAGGAGTTTAAGTTTATTGTAAGGACTTGACGAATGATAACAAATGAAGGAATAGTTGAGTAACCCATCAATAAAATTGTATCTTTGCGATAAGTGTGTTCCAAAACTTTAATTCCTGTGCTAACACTGGCCTTTTGACAGATGTGTACATTGGGTTCAAATTGTGTTAACTGTTGTTTAAGACCATCTTCTAAGATAATGTCATATCCTTCAGTGACAAAGTCTTCGTCATCTAAAAAGGTATAAGCCTTGCCACCTAACCCATCATTCTGTTGCATGCACATCCACCTTTGGTGTCTGAGTGCCATCGTTTTCGATACGGCTTTAAAATATTTCCATGGTCTATTTTTGAAAAGAGAATGCTTTCCTTCTTCCCTCATACACCAATGACGACGCAATGAGCCAAATCTGCTCATTTCATCTGGCAAATGATTGAGGTAGTGAAGCTTAGGCGTTATGGTATTTTCTGGATAGTACAATGCTTTAAACTCTTCTCCATGCTCACTTACTAAGATCCTTAATTTAAGAACAGTCTCTGAATTGGCCACACTAGATGTAACTAATTGTGTTATTTTTTGAAGCAGTATATTTTTTTCCAATGTCTATCATCCTTTGACACTTTATAAGATATATACAAAGGCATATGGAAAAGCAAAGATTTCATAGCTGATGCCGTTTGTTTAAGTTCATTATGAAGATGCTTCTTTTCGATGAGTGAATGCTACGTATCAATTTCATCTTTCCAATACGGATAACCTTGAATTTTCATATTGAGGTAATCCAATGTGAAATATTCAACATCAGTTTTGTCTCATACTTTACAGCACCCTCTAAGAGAAGGTGCATCGGATCATGCAACAAACGCTGAGTAACATCAAACGCAGGGATTCCCTTGAAAGAGCTTTCTTTATTGACCCCTTACTGTTTGGACCAGTATTTTTTGACTTGAGCTGTACAGATTTTTTAAGCTTCACACCTATCATTATGTTCTTCTAAGCTTCTTTCCGGAAAATCAGATTGTAGAAATTAATTGCTAATGCCTGGCCTAGTTATTTCACAAGATCGGCAAAATTTGTTTTAAAACCTCCTATTTCCTGAGCTGTAAGGGTATCTCCAGTCACATAAGCAAGTCGCCCTTTAAATTCCAGATCATTACCATTCACTTTCATCACTAAGCTTTCATCTAATTGTTTTAAAACAGATTTAAAATTCAATAACAAGTTATCAAGGCCAAATTCCTTCACGTCTTTTTGTATCAAGAAGCTGGATACTACTCAGTTTGGACCGGTACTCAGGAGATATGTTAAACAATTGCCAATAAAATATGTTAACCTTGTGGGTTTTGGCATGTGCCCCAATTGGGTTAGCAATCTCGAAGTCGCCAGTGTATAAAGAAAACAAGAGATATTTATCAGAAATAGCTTTCAAATCGTTGTAGTAAGACCCATCCCACACATCTCTCATAAAATCCAATTCATCCACAATTGTTGGATCTCTTGTACTACCAAAAAGAGCTTCTATTTCAGGCATGCATACTAAGGCTTCCAAAGTCTTTTCAAATGGAACAATATAACCAAAAACATTCTTCTTTTTCGTATTTCTAATATTTCCCTTTGTTCTCGTACATAATCGCTCCCCCATATGCACAGCAACCGGTGGAAAATAATTTAAATGGTTCTTTAGAAATACTTCTCGCTTATACGCAGTTTCAATACCTTCAAATGGTGTTTTTCGTTCATTATCTTGCCAATTATTCTGATAACTAAAAATTAGATCTTTTGTAGCACATATGACTTCTGATATTTGTTGGTCAGATAATTTATAACTTTCTTTTAGCTTCAATAAGTACGATGCTTCAAAAAAGTTTGTTTCAAAGGCTTCAGATCAGCTTCGTTGTCAAAAACTTCTACATTTTCAACCGTTGGCTCATTTACCAAGTCATTTTGATCTTCCATTATATTTTCAACTTCATTCCCATTATGATTTTTTTCTACTTTTGTGGCTTCGAAGAGAGTGATAGTTATTGTAAGAAGAATTACAAACTTTGCACCGATAGGTATAACTAGCAATATGAGGATGCTCTTTTAAAATGTGCCTGTTATAATCATTGGAGTTTTGAGAAGAAAAATGGCAGATATTGCAAGTGTAAAAACCTTATAAATTTCTGGTTTCCATTTCTGAAATAGTAAATATACTACATTCATTGGCTTGTGGTGGTCTATTTCACTGTTTTTAGTAACATTTTTAACGGGGTTTTTTTTTTTCATTTTGTCTACCTACGCCCATGAAATAAGAGAGTTCCCCCAGTTAATTTCTCAAAATTTGGATTGTGGTGGTCTATTTTACTATTTTTCATTAAAGGTTTTAGCGGTTATTTCTATTTTGCCTTCCTAAACACTAAACAAACCTGAAAAAAGACAGTTCCCCCAGTTAATTCCTCAAAATTTGACTTGTGGAGGTCTATTTTACTATTTTTCAATAAAGGTTTTACCGGTTATTTCTATTTTGCCTTCCTAAACACCAAACAAACCTGAAAAAAGACAGTTCCCCCAGTTAATTCCTCAAAATTTGACTTGTGGAGGTATATTTTACTATTTTTCAATAAAGGTTTTACCGGTTATTTCTATTTTGCCTTCCTAAACACCAAACAAACCTGAAAAAAGACAGTTCCCCCAGTTAATTCCTCAAAATTTGACTTGTGGAGGTATATTTTACTATTTTTCAATAAAGGTTTTACCGGTTATTTCTATTTTGCCTTCCTAAACACCAAACAAACCTGAAAAAAGACAGTTCCCCCAGTTAATTCCTCAAAATTTGACTTGTGGAGGTATATTTTACTATTTTTCAATAAAGGTTTTACCGGTTATTTCTATTTTGCCTTCCTAAACACCAAACAAACCTGAAAAAAGACAGTTCCCCCAGTTAATTCCTCAAAATTTGACTTGTGGAGGTATATTTTACTATTTTTCAATAAAGGTTTTACCGGTTATTTCTATTTTGCCTTCCTAAACACCAAACAAACCTGAAAAAAGACAGTTCCCCCAGTTAATTCCTCAAAATTTGACTTGTGGAGGTATATTTTACTATTTTTCAATAAAGGTTTTACCGGTTATTTCTATTTTGCCTTCCTAAACACCAAACAAACCTGAAAAAAGACAGTTCCCCCAGTTAATTCCTCAAAATTTGACTTGTGGAGGTATATTTTACTATTTTTCAATAAAGGTTTTACCGGTTATTTCTATTTTGCCTTCCTAAACACCAAACAAACCTGAAAAAAGACAGTTCCCCCAGTTAATTCCTCAAAATTTGACTTGTGGAGGTATATTTTACTATTTTTCAATAAAGGTTTTACCGGTTATTTCTATTTTGCCTTCCTAAACACCAAACAAACCTGAAAAAAGACAGTTCCCCCAGTTAATTCCTCAAAATTTGACTTGTGGAGGTATATTTTACTATTTTTCAATAAAGGTTTTACCGGTTATTTCTATTTTGCCTTCCTAAACACCAAACAAACCTGAAAAAAGACAGTTCCCCCAGTTAATTCCTCAAAATTTGACTTGTGGAGGTATATTTTACTATTTTTCAATAAAGGTTTTACCGGTTATTTCTATTTTGCCTTCCTAAACACCAAACAAACCTGAAAAAAGACAGTTCCCCCAGTTAATTCCTCAAAATTTGACTTGTGGAGGTATATTTTACTATTTTTCAATAAAGGTTTTACCGGTTATTTCTATTTTGCCTTCCTAAACACCAAACAAACCTGAAAAAAGACAGTTCCCCCAGTTAATTCCTCAAAATTTGACTTGTGGAGGTATATTTTACTATTTTTCAATAAAGGTTTTACCGGTTATTTCTATTTTGCCTTCCTAAACACCAAACAAACCTGAAAAAAGACAGTTCCCCCAGTTAATTCCTCAAAATTTGACTTGTGGAGGTATATTTTACTATTTTTCAATAAAGGTTTTACCGGTTATTTCTATTTTGCCTTCCTAAACACCAAACAAACCTGAAAAAAGACAGTTCCCCCAGTTAATTCCTCAAAATTTGACTTGTGGAGGTATATTTTACTATTTTTCAATAAAGGTTTTACCGGTTATTTCTATTTTGCCTTCCTAAACACCTTACATCCATGAAAACAGACAGTACCCGCAAATAACTTCCTTAAATTTTACTGATTATGGGCTATTTCACTGTGTTTTTATAAGTATTTCAATAGTCACTTCCTATAATAACAACCATCCGAGGGGCTGGTCACTTCGGGTAATCCGTGTACAGGCCTGTAGCTTTTGACTGTATTAAAAAGAGTACTCGTAATCTATACTACCAAAGGCTGTACTCTCTGTAATCTGGGTACAGAATTTCCAGAAGTGGTTAGCCTCTCACAAACATCAAACCATGTTTTTTCTCCAGTCGAATGTATTACATAGGTCGATATTAAAATTTGTGGTTTAGTTCTGTGTTACCAATAGGTCAGTTGCTATTCACACTCTCCTCTACCCATATAAAATAACTGTTAAAATACTTAATTTATTTTCAGTTAATAAAGCTTAAATATTAATATCATGGTTAGAGAAGCACTTGGGCCTTGGCGGGAATTAATAATAATTTAATTTTTCTTCTCTGATTTGACTGCTTTTGCAAATTACTTGTATAATAGATTTTTGAAAACTATTTTATAAGTTTAAACAAGTCAGTTAATAAACTATAACTTACCAAACTTTACGACAATGGCGCAGAAGAATCTTCGCAGTGCTTGTTTCTGTCCGTCTTGAATTTTTGGCGCGAATTTTGCACAACGTCGCTTACCACGACCATGGCCAACTTCGCGCGCTCACTACGCTCGCACCAGGTGGCCTACCCAATAGATCCAAAATAGCGAAATTCGTTCTTGGCTGCTATGGAGGCGCTGGCACCACCTCCGGACCTAACTATTAGCATTGAATCAAATGGAACAATTATGGTTTTTCGTTACTTTATGGAATTTATTGAAAGCTTTTCGATATATTCGTCGATGTCAGAGGTAGAATAAACCTTTTTCCATGATTTACAACCCTTTTCAAAATTTTCTAATTCATGTTTCCCGCCGAGATCGACTATTTCCAAAAGTCCCACCGCTCAGGCGCCAGTGAAAATCACGTGCTTAGAATGGAATGTAAACTAACTGACATGTGGAATTTTTCATCAAACGTTTTGGTTTGGATTTTAAACTATTTGATGGCATGTAGTTAAACTATTAACTGATATTTAAAGTGATGCAACTAAAATTTTAGTGTAACGAGCATAAAGAATATTTTTACCTCCGAGGGTTTAATTCAATTGTGCATTGTTATAGTACGTCTAACTCACTGTTGTAACTACTTCACTTATGATATTCTGAATAAATTAAAATTGGTCGTTTCGTCTCAATTATTTTAATTATAATTAAAATTTTATACCGGGCGGGATAGAACCGGGATAACATTTTTAACAAATAACTCTAAATTGCGGAAATATATCTTTAAGGGTTATCTCGAGAAATTAATACCACTAGGGACAATTCTTCCGAGGAGAGGTATATTTTGGCTTGCCAACTTGTTATGAAATAATTTGTTTGACGTAAAAGTTAATAATTGCATTTTGTCATTAAATTTTAGAGATATATATAGTTGGAATAATAGTGATAATGAACGAAACCATGAATGAACATTGGTAAAAAAGTATGAATACTAGTCGATATGAATGAAAGCTGGTAGATATGAATGAAAACTGGTAATTATGAATGGTAGATATGAAAGAATCCTGGAAAACAATGAAATATCAAAATATGAAAATCCATAATGAAAATGAAAGCACTTTACATTTTCGGAAGTTTTCTCGATTGAGGTTTGTAAACTAGTTCCTTTACTTTCTCAAATCAAATTGTCCTAGTTATGTTATCAACTACGGGTGGTATTATTTTATCACAAATAAATTTTGCAGATATTGAGACATGAGTGACATTAAAATTGCACTGCAAAATTGGACACCTGGTAAGTTTCGGCAACAAGAGAGCTTCAATATTTTCGCTAATTCTTGGTGATTCTCGTAAATAAGGAACTGCTACCTCAATGAACCATTACAAAATCCTTATTTGGGCAACTAAGGCCTCCTCTGTCGGATGTTTTATTAAAGTCTAAAAGTGGTGAATTTGAGCAGGGTCCGGAAATGCACTTGAGACACAAGCTACAAAATTCAGCTTGCTCCATTTTATGTACCACAAAACCAGCTACCTATGCCAAACTTGCCGATTTGAAAGTGGTTCGTTGCGTGTCAGGCTCTTTACTCAACGCATTTGGTATCATATAAGTTGGATACTGTGGGAATACCGTAGGTATTGCCGTTTTTTCCAGCTTTTATAATTTAAGACCCTTACGGTAATCTGTTTCACGAAAGTGTAAACTACATACAACGCTCGATTCTGATCTGTCATTTATTTCCCGAGAGATATTTTCTAGCCACTTGCCTCTCAACGCCCCATCAGAAGTAAACTCGTGGAAAGAAACTCCAGGTGTTTTGCCTTTTACAGATGGGTCATAGGGGGAACACAACTCGAAGGCATTTTTGGGTAATTACATTATTGATATGTAACAACTTTAAATAATAATTGAAAAATGAAATAAATATCTTTTTCCATTAATCAAATATCATTCAGCATTAAGTAATTATCGAAGTGTTCGAATTTCCCGCCGCGAAAATTGTTTTAAAAGACGACAAATCTAAAATCCAACAAGGCTTAACTATTCATACAAACTAATTAAAAATTACCTAAGTAATGAAGTATTTGAGGGGTTATATATGGAAATTGAACTTTTAAGTTATAACCTAAGTATAAAATAACTACAATTTTGTGATATTTAAATAATTTCCAGTACTATGTACTCATTATGAACAAGTTTCGCGCCATAGAAAACCATGTTTTTTATATCGTAAAAGTAGCCGACTTTCAGGTCCGGAAGAGGCGCTCCCAACGGCCGTCGAAGACAATAAAAACCAAACTTTTATTTCGCGTCAATACATGGATTTCAAATTCTTTGGGTATGCCGCCTGGTGCGAGCGTAGTGAGCGCGTGAAGTTGGCCATGCCACGACAAAGCGGGGCTATATGTATATATAACGCTTATGCTCTATAAACAATAAATTGTATATCGGCTTAACTTGTTATTGAACACAAAACCATAGATCATGTCAGTAGAAATTATGTTTAATTCAGAGAAAACGGCATGGTATTAGAAGATAAAACTTATTTTATACAAGACGTTTCGAGCCGAGGCTCTTCTTCAGTCGTTCGTTAGTTTTAATTTGATTTAAAATTTTACCACGCGCCATATTCAAGTTCTAATATCACGCGAGCAGAAGGTCAGCGTGTTAAAAAATAAACAAAAGTTTTACTGATTTTAACAATTTACGTGTGTAATAGAATCAATGTAACCGATAAATCCAAAGTATATGTAAGTCAGTGTGAATTATTAAAATATAAATATAAAATAAAATAAAATTTTAAATCACAATATTACCCCAATTAGTTACTTCTTGACATCCTTTATCTAAATTTAAATTACCTAGTTTACGAATATACAATCCTTCATAGAATTTTCTTTTGTACTAATTGGTTTCCCGTTTTAAAATTTTGTAATCATCCCATTTAATAGAGTGGTTTAACGTAGACCAAATATGTTTTGAAATTCCGTTATTCATATCGCCCTTAGCCACGCAGGATTTATGTTCACGTATCCTGTCTAAAATGGAACGTTTTGTTTCACCAATATACGTTTTTCCACATGAGCAAGGGATTTCATAAATAACGCCTCGAATGGCGGAATCTTCTATTTTAGGTTTTAAATGAGAAATTTGATTTTTTAGTATATTAGTGGTTTTTGATACTAAGTTTATTTTATAATTTTTCAAAATACGTTTAAGTTTCTCTGTGGTTTTAGGTATATAGGGTAAAACGTTCCATTTTAGACAGGATACGTGAACATAAATCCTGCGTGGCTAAGGGCGATATGAATAACGGAATTTCAAAACATATTTGGTCTACGTTAAACCACTCTATTAAATGGGATGATTACAAAATTTTAAAACGGGAAACCAATTGGTACAAAAGAAAATTCTATGAAGGATTGTATATTCGTAAACTAGGTAATTTAAATTTAGATAAAGGATGTCAAGAAGTAACTAATTGGGGTAATATTGTGATTTAAAATTTTATTTTATTTTATATTTATATTTTAATAATTCACACTGACTTACATATACTTTGGATTTATCGGTTACATTGATTCTATTACACACGTAAATTGTTAAAATCAGTAAAACTTTTGTTTATTTTTTAACACGCTGACCTTCTGCTCGCGTGATATTAGAACTTGAATATGGCGCGTGGTAAAATTTTAAATCAAATTAAAACTAACGAACGACTGAAGAAGAGCCTCGGCTCGAAACGTCTTGTATAAAATAAGTTTTATCTTCTAATACCATGCCGTTTTCTCTGAATTAAACATAATTTCTACTAATATTCACCATGGTAAATAATAAGTTTAATATATAGATCATGTCCTTGAATTAACATGTTCACCGTCCAAGTGTTCAAGTTTTGTGTTTAGGTTATCGATGCTCATCTATTTCGAAACGAATAACACCAGGGAAATTGCGATGTGTTCACAATGGAACGCATTTTAATCATCGTAACATTTTTAAGTGTTCAAATTCTAATCATGTTTAAGTATAGAACATTTAAATATTTTCATAACCAAAACACACTTTTTTCTGTACTTGATACTGTATGCAGATAATTTAAATGTTTTTAATAAAATTGTTAAATATTTCATATACAATATTTAGAAACCGTTACGGCACGTGTAAATCAACCGAAATCGGGAGAGCAATTTATCTCTAATAGTTACGAAACGGGACCAAAGATGGCGCTCCGATAGTAGATTTCCAAATTTATTCGTCTTAAAGTCGGCAATTGAACTTTAATTTTAAGTCAGCTTTGCGTCGGCATACCGACTCCAAAAAGTCTTAAATGCGTTGCTACCTATTTTCGTCTCTAAAACGTTAGTGACTTTTTTAGTCGGCTTTTGGTCTTCGACTTCAAACCGACTTTTCGACTACAACCCGACTCTAATACGACCGGCTGTGCTACAGGGGGAGTTTAAGTAAATACAAAAAAATAAACTTTATATTTGAAGTGAAGACACATAGGAGCGTTTCTTAATTGAAGCCTTCACTAATTGGCAGAGGTATGGGAAAGTTTCAGATATAATAAAATAGTATTGAATTGCCAAGCAGAAATCATTAAATATATAAACAGGGTGTTTCCTTGCACTCTAGGACTTGTTCTTTTGATGTAAGTTAGTAAAACTTTCAAATGAACATGGGACCTACAGTGCTTCGTTACCCCAAAAAGTATCATTCAGAACAACTAAAGTACCTCAAACTTACAGAACGATATTTTGTATTGAGCCAATTTATTTCTATAAAATAGACATAAGAAGTCCAAGAGGAAAAAAACCGAACGGTTTTAAATCTGGAGAACGGGTCAGCCACGCTACTGCTCAACCTCGTAGGCTCGTCCTTATCCACGTCGAGGGGAATGGTCTCACCAAATAAAAACCATTTTCTTCAATTTATTCGAAAGTTTCTTTCTGGTTTAACAAGTATATATTGAAATCAGAATGCTGCTTCTAAAAATTAATACTTTTTACATATTTTTGTAAATGGAATGGCATTTTTTACTTATTCCGAATATGCGTTATTTTGTTGTTTTATACGTTAATTTTTAGGGACCCATATCTCATAAACTAAGCACTGTAGGACCTAAGTCTATTTTATAATTTTAACTTAATAGAACCCAAAACTCATGCCCTAGAATTAACGACATACTTATCGGAAACCAGGAAGAGAGTACGTTTGGGGGTCTATTTTATAATTTTAACTTAATAGAACCCAAAACTCATGCCCTAGAATTAACGACATACTTATCGGAAACCAGGAAGAGAGTACGTTTGGGGGGGGGGAGGGTAAGTGAAATTTGCCAAGTAAAAAACAAAGTTTGTCAAGTTGTCTATCAGTTTGGATTGTTGCGGTAGATTTCAACTTAAATGTTTCATTAAAATGATAATCCGCTGTTAGCGGCGGGAACTATATACTATACAATTGAATTAATGGTACTAATGTACCTTGAAATTATAGATGGCGCCACCCGTATAATGATAGAGTTGACGGCTGAGTGCGCCGACTTGAAATTTCAGAATTTGTTTCGCGAAACCACGACTACCGAACGCACCTATGCCATTCTAGCGGTACTATTCCCAATTCAATGGCGAAAACGGCTAAGCGTATAGTTATAGTGAGTGAAGCATTTGCGTACTCTCTTTATATATAAAGCGAGATACACGAAGAAGAAAAAAGAGATTAAACAATGCTACAGCAATTTAAAAATCCCATCAAACCCACTTACTATTTTCTCGTCGTGTATCCCGCTGTAGTAAAAAATAGATACGTTTCATCCTGACGAATACTAGTTGTTGTTTAACTGAACTGCTTTGAATAACTGGAATTATTCATACCCAAATATAACATAAACAATTCAAACACTTGTTACTGAAATATTAACGTAAGAACAACCGGTATGTCCCAAAAGACCGGGAAATAGGACTGCCGTGCCCTCATATGGAGGCCCGCCACCCCACAGCAGGCTACCCAATCCGCCGAGGCGGCCAGTTTGCACGGACCCTCTCCGTTACCCTGAGCCGAAGCTCAGTTTCCAGCCCATACCTGACTTAAGTCAGAGGTGGAGATCGGACCATTTGATCAGAGCTAACAGCTCTCAGTGCGCCACCGCCCTTATGTGTTAATAATAATAAATAATAATAATAATCAGCTAGGCTAATACCGAACCCCGACTCCCCCGGGAAAGACACCAGTTATTGCACACTCTAACCCATTGCAAGAAGTCATAAATAAAATTGACACTAATTTATCGAAACCACGTATGGCCAGAAATAATAAAGAAAAGTGACACTAATTTATCGTAACCGCGTATCGCAAGAAATCATAAATAAATTTGACACTCATTTATCGTAACCGCGTATCGCAAGAAGTCATAAATAAAATTGACACTCATTTATCGAAACCGCGTATCGCAAGAAGTCATAAATAAAATTGACACTAATTTATCGAAACCGCGTATGGCCAGAAATAATAAAGAAAAATGACACTAATTTATCCTAACCGCGTATCGCAAGAAGTCATAAATAAAATTGACACTAATTTATCGAAACCGCGTATCGCAAGAAGTCAAAAATAAAATTGACACTAATTTATCGAAACCGCGTATGGCCAGAAATAATAAAGAAAAGTGACACTAATTTATCGTAACCGCGTATCGCAAGAAATCATAAATAAATTTGACACTCATTTATCGAAACCGCGTATCGCAAGAAGTCATAAATAAAATTGACACTAATTTATCGAAACCGCGTATGGCCAGAAATAATAAAGAAAAGTGACACTAATTTATCGTAAACGCGTATCGCAAGAAGTCATAAATAAAATTGACACTAATTTATCGAAACCGCGTATCGCAAGAAGTCATAAATAAAATTAACACAAATTTATCGAAACCGCGTATCGCAAGAAGTCATAAATAAAATTGACACTAATTTATCGAAACCGCGTATTGCCAGATGTAATAAAGAAAAGTTACACTTATTTATCGAAACCACGTTTGGCCAGAAATTGTAAATAAATTTGACACTTATTTATAGAATACGTGTATGGACAGAAGTAATAGTGTGTCAGAGTTTATTGCCCGGTGTAACTAGTAACAGAGACCATACCACCGGAGGCCTATCATCATAGTGCCCTACGCCAGCATCCACCTAGCCCGGACAGGTGACAAATCCATCATGGGTAGCAGTACCCTACAACTGATGGTTGCACCTTTGACGCAAGCCACTCAACCCAGCAGAAGGTGCAGCAATAGGTGGACCAATCCCCACTTCGCACACAGCAGTGGGATTAAGAGTGGATGCTGTAGCAATTCCAGCCGACACCCTACCTACGTAGGTAAAGAGTCAAACCCTTTGGAGAGAGCTCCTAAAGGGGAACGACGAGCACACAGCAGTCCAAGTAACCCATCACAGCTGGCACCGGAGATCCTAGTGTGACTCCAAAAGGCTGGGAAATAGGACTGCCGTGCCCTCATTCGGAGGCCCGCCACCCCACAGCAGGCTACCCAATCCGCCGAGGCAGCCAGTTTGCACGGACCCTCTCCGTTACCCTGAGCCGAAGTTCAGTATCCAGCCCATACCTGACCGAAGTCGGAGGTCGAGATAGGACCATTTGATCAGAGCTAACAGCTCTCAGTGCTCCACCACCCTTATGCGTTACAAGAGCCAGACCCCGACTCCCCCGGGAAAGACACCAGTTATTGCACACTCTAACCCATCGCAAGAAGTCATAAATAAAATTGACAGTAATTTATCGAAACCACGTATGGCCACAAATAATAAAGAAAAGTGACACTAATTTATCGTAACCGCGTATCGCATGAAGTCATAAAGAAAATTGACACTAATTTATCGAAACCACTAAATACTAGATTTTAACGTATGTATTATATTTTGATATTCTAGCATTTTTCTGAAGAAATTATTTAAAGATTGACACTTCAAAATTATTGGTTATGGAGGAACCACCCAATTAGAGTAACTGTTAAACAACGTACATTTTAAAATATTCAATTTAAAAGGGAATGCCCTTTCCAAATTAACGTTTCTATTTCGCTATGTAGCCTCTTAGGCTTAACACTTTCAGATGTCGTCTTCCCCTTGAAACTACAATGCTCTCGTTAGCAACTAATCTTAGTGTTACCATGGCAAATAACCCCCAGAAGGACTAGTAAGGCAAGCAAAAGTTCGTATAGAGAATTTCCCATAGAACTGTCACGCGCAACTAACGTAGCGCTACCTTCCGATATTTAGCGGAAATGAAAATTTAGGACAATATGGCTGCCTACCGACGTCGGGTTAATTTGACATAACTATATTCAGCAAAAAATCCTGCGGATGGTTTTAAACTTATAACTTCGTAAGTTTTAGTATCGGAAGGTCTGCTTGAAATGTCATTTATCTTCTCAATAGATTCAATAATTATTCTTTGAAATTGGGTTTCAAAAATATCTGCAAATTATAAATAACTTCAGCAAAGGCTTAAAAGTTAAAAACTATTTATTTAAGTTAAACTTTAAAAACTTATCATGAAGTTACATTTAATTTTTAACCATCTTAATTAATAAATAAGTATATATGCTCACATTGTTTTATAATAGTTCTAGCTAAAAAATCATTAAAATGTATTTACCATTTATCAATGGAGACTCGCTTACTCTTTTGGACGCCATATTTATGTGGTGAACTTACAACTCCAGAGAAGAGTGCTAGATGGCGCGCTGTTCGAATAGCTAGACGAAAACGGGCCAACATTTTTACGCTTGCCTTACAACTCCTTCTGAGGGTTATTTCTCGATGGTGTTACGATATACGTCAAACCATCCAAACGACAGGGTTTCCAACTGTTCACGGTATACTTCTTATTAATTAAATGCTACAGCATTGTGCGGATTTCAAAACTAAGTTTTCCTGCATGACTTACGGGCGTTCTGCCATAGAACCACCACGCATTACTGAAAAGTAGAAATTCAGCTTAAGTGGAAGCGTATATATTAAAATTGAATTAAATGTAAAGAGATTCAGTGTTTCCATTTTAAATTATTGCGTTGAAAAAAATTCAAAATTTGTAATTTGTCTATTGAATAAAAACCAATCCGGCTGCTGGTATTTGAACCTGATCTCTCCAGTTCGAGAGGCGAGTGTTGTACCACAGAACCACCGAAACATATTAACCTACAGTGATATTTAGAAAAAAACAGCTTGGGCCAAAGTACAATTTCCTTTACGATTTTATGTTTTAATCTTTTGAACAATAGTACAAAAATTATATATAAAAAAACACCCACACGAACTTAAGGCAGGTAGTACAAACAATCACCGAGTGAGGTGCCCGGAGGGAAAGTGTTTAATATTGAGGCCGCTTTGCCTCTCTGCACCGTGATGGCGATCCGTTGCCAAAGGAAAGTCACCAACCGATGCTCGCCTGTGACCTCCTTGATCCGACGGCCTATCGAATAGATCAAGGCCAGACCATCCCGCCCGAAGGAGCCCAGGGTTTCGACCGCGACAGCAGTGAAGATGAACCGATTTTCCAAACCCGCATATTTGGATTTCTTCCGTAATTTGGCATGGGTTGCAGCCCAGAGGGGGGCTGAAGAGGAAGACGCCAAGTAGGACCGGGCTAGAGGGTTGGTGCACGTAAAATCCCAGACCCGGGATTTCCCACCGGACCAGGGGACCAAAGTCATGCCATTGGGTCGTTTCCCATTGTCCCGCGACAGACTGAGGGGTTCCAGAAATGAGGGCGCGTTTAAGTAGGTCATTGACGGTAACGTGGAATGACAGCCGACTAGAGCTTCGTTTGCAACTAAAACCGTGGGTGCCCAAGGAGTCCACACGGCTACCACAGTTGCAAACGTGCGGGACACAAATTTCGGCACCCAACCGAAGGCCGACATCGATCCGGAAGGAGTCGTCGTTTAAGAGCGTGCCCAAGGGCGGCGAAGAAAGGGCTTTGTCCCTGTCATTGGAAGTACGTGCGAACAACCGAGTTATTGACTGCTCGACAAGAGGGGCCTCCCACGCTCGTTGATGACTTCGGAGATCCGGCGATGGCAAGACCGCACCCGAAAGGATTTCTCACTGAGATGAAGCGTCGGAAAAATTCAACCCGTTAGGGTCGATAGAGGCAGGGAGAATAGCACGGACTAAGACCTCTACGCTGCATACCGACGAGAGAAAGGCGGGGAAAGCGAGAGTAGAGGCGTGGCGAATACCCAGGCCTCCTAGAGACACGGGAAGCGACGACTGTAGCCAAGGTGCCTCGTCAATGAGAGTGTTCGTAACTGTTTGCAGCGCCAAACGAAGGTTTTCATTAACGTTTTTGTTCTATAATATTTTTTAAATTTATAAATTAAATTAAAATTAAAATTAATTAATTATTTTTATATAAAATACGGTTTTTGTCAAGAATAGAACCCAGGTCATATTTTAAGCAGGCGGATTTTTTACCGCTGAGTCATTGACTTATAATTAAAAAATATCACAGCCAACTTTTACGAGGAGAGCACAGTGTTCCAAAACCCCGATTTTTTGGCCAAAATTCTAGAGAGTACCTATAATAAATAGTTTTACATATTTCGTTTATTCAGAATACCTGGATTTGTCAAATGTACAAATTTTTTTCATGCGACCCCTAGCGGCCAAGTTACCTTCCTATTGCGTTTTTGACAATTTTGACCTTTGCATTGGATAGATTAAGCTATTCATATCATGTAGTATTTTTTGGATAGCGATGTCTCGCATATAAATAAAGATACGAAACTAAAACCATCTCAAAATGCACAAAATCAGTCATTTTTGACTGGCTCTAACTCCAAACGATGCTAGCCAATTTCGTAGATCTTTTCACTATGGGTAGACAAGAAGTCATATAATGTAATTACCGTGAAAAATCGTTGCGATCTCTGTTAGTTCGGCAACCATTAACGTTTATCTATGTTAAAACAATTTCTTTAATATAGCCCAAAGCTAGCCAAGATTTGGGAGGTTTTTGGGCTGGAAAAATTAAATGTTTTAAAGAAATCCGAAACTTGAATTTGCTCACAAAATGGGTTTGTTTTGTTTTTTAAGAATAGCAACCTATGCAAGATAAAGAAAGGCTGAGTTCACACCTATTCGAAACAATTTAAATCGGCGTTTTTGGGAATTATATGATTTAATTACACATTTTACATTGTTAATTCATTGCACAAATTTACGTTTTGCCATTCTGTAAATGATTGTTCGTCCTCGGATTCCTCATCGTCGCACGGTGAATTAAACGAACGATTTATATTTGAAACTTCCGGTTCTTGTAGTAAAGCAATTGCTTCTTTCGGAAGGGTTAGACGATAACGCCTGTCAAATCTTTTACTTAGAGAGTAGTTTGACACGATTGGAACTGAGGAATCAAGAGCTCGACCAAAAATATCGCTTAGATTGAACTTTCGACTGGTCTTTCGAGCGTGCATTTGCATTTCCCTGTCGCGACGGTATATCTTGTTCCTTGATTCACCAGCTTACTCACTCGACATTCCTACCGGTTATGCTGATGTTTTTATAATAGCTTCTCCATGAACGAGAATCTTGTGAAGAGTAACAGGCATATAGAACCATTTGTACACCTCAACATATCTTTCAGCAAGACACCGACAGTATTGTCCAAATTTGGTTGCGTCTACGGGAAGCGCCGACTAAATGACGCAAAGAATGACGTGTAAATTTTGAATTAACCATTTTTCTTTTCCGAGTATATCCGAGACAACTTCCTGATTCTCTGGCGAAAAGGCTCTTCTAGCGGTATTCCCATCATTACTTGTCCCGGCGCCACCAGGATTCGGATAATCAACTCTAAGCGATAGTTTTTCCCACATTAAAGTTTGGATTCTTCGTTTTCTTTGGATGAAGACTGGATTGTTTACACCGCCTTTAATTCGCCATGTTTTTAAACCTTCAACGTTACGATAGCCCAAATGAAGGCCAAATTAAAAAAATCTAATCCAGGCGTGAAGTGGACTAATTCCGTAATTAAGTTGGCTATCGTTTACGTGATGTCTTGTTTGGAGGTTTATTTGATTAAATTGTGTTGGGATGGCACCGCATATCTAACAGGTTTGCTGAGATTTTGCTCCAGAAATGATACTTAAAACCTTTCCATCAATTACCGTCAAATAGAGACTATATTTGATCGATACATTGAGATTGTTTGAAATTGTTGAATTTAGCGACTGAATATCTTCCATCTGTTGTTCAACCCAAACCTTTTCTTTCAAAATGGAGTGTTTGCATGAAGTCTTTTAAAAATTGAATTCTCAGAGGCCTGCAATATCTAATAGACTGTGGAGATGAATTATTCCAAATAGGTATGTCCCACGCTTGAACAAATTCGTAAAGGAATCACTGTTGTCACAAATAAGGCCGCGTCTGATAAATCTTCTAAACTGTCGAATTTCTGCTTGTATATAGATTGGGCGGTGCTTCCATCGAAACCTCACGACGCGATCATAGTAAGATCAAGGTTTTTAATATTTAAAGTTTCGGCGTAGATTTTAAAACTTCACTTTGAAGCTTCAGAATTCGTAGAGTAGTGTGATCCAAGAGATCTTGTAATAAAACTGCCGCGGAAGTTTCTGACACCACGATCGATTTTGGTCTACAAAGTGACTTGGCTTCGACGACTTTATAATAAGGAGGAAATAGAATAGATCCGTGGGATGTGGCTGTTTGGCGTAACATTTAATAAGTTGAAACAGATAAATTTCCATCCATAATTAGGGCTAAAGCTTCTTCAGCAGTACAAGTTGTTGGGCTCTGATTCGGATTTTTAGTAAGCTGATGAATTCTTTTAACCCTATTTGGACTTTTTAATAATTCTTTCAAGACGTGAAACAACTGGTTTTCGCCTTGATATTTTAAAACGAGTTCCGTGGATTTTACAATTTCTTCTGTTGAGTTTCCCGCTACCACTGTCGCTAGATCACTAACTCTTCGCCTTTTCATTCTAGACGATGCCGAGGCCTAGTCTATTTGTGGCCTCCCAGCATTTGCAGATTCTACATTCGAAGAGGTTCCTGGTACATCAAATATTGGTTGATTTCTTGGTGCCTTCAGTATCTCTTTAGGAATGGTATAGTCCGAATCCAGCCATGAAGCGTGCGCCATCTTAAAGTTTTTCATACATCTGGAAGCGTCTTTCCACCACTTATCAAAGCGACACTTTTCCTTTCGCAAAGATATTTTAAGTATTTCAAAGTCATCAGTTGAACAATTACCTTTTAAGCTGTCTCCTAGCAAAAGAAAGTGTTTTCTGGGCGCACACGTTGATATCTCTTTTAAATATATCGACTAAATCGGACTTCTTAATGGAGATAATCGATTCCAGCTGCACCTGTTTATTTTCAATAGTGCATTCAGTCATATTAGTAAGTTTCCGTGTCTGAGTTGACCTAGTGGACCATCAACTACAATTTATTCCTAAATGAAAACAATCGTATCGCCTGCTTTTGGAGGCCTACTTCAACGGTTGTGTAAAACCAAGCAAAGCAAAAGTGAAAACAGAATCAAAATTTCAATAATATAGACTAAAAATATTATTCCAAAATAAAGACGTTTATAACGTTTGCGTACAAAGTTCAAGGTTGTCTCTTACATAGGTTGCTATTCTAAACAAGTTGGCAAGCCAAAATATATCTCTCCTCGGAAGAATGGTCCCTAGTGGTATTAATTTCTCGACACGAGCCCCAAAGATATCTCCGCAATTCAGAGTTATTTACGAAAAACGTATTATCGGTTCAAACCCTGCCCGGTATAAAATTTTAATTTTAATTTAAATAATTGAGACGAAACAATCGTGTTTAATTTATTCAGAATATTATAAATTAAGTAGTTACAACAGCGAGTTAGACTTACTAAAACAATGCACAATTGAATTTAACCCTTTTTACAGTACATGTTTATCAGTTGAATATAATACTAAGCAAATTTTAATGAAAGAAATATCTACAGATGGTATTTGTATTTTTCTCGCTTACGAAATACTTGCCGCATCTTTAACGCTCATTTTATTTCAACGCTCGTAGACTTCCAGTTGACGTTGTGACACATACCGCATGAAAAAGACCAATGCCGTCCAATTTCCAATATCATATAATGACTCGCACACCCAGGAAATCATTGACTGCGTTAGAAATCGTAGATATCCAAATATAAACACCAAATATATTTACAAGAAGCAAAAACCTTACCATCAACAAAGCACAGAGAGCCACTTGACTAACCGCCAGCTCTTAAAGCAATAAACGGTAAATTATCGCCTTTGAATTAACACAACTATATATAGGTCGTTAAGAATACCCGTAAATAAATAACAAAAAAACTAACAAAGTGGACCACCCACAGGGTCTACCCTTTAACCCTCTTATCTCGGCTGACTGCGCTAAAACAAGATTTAACCTTTAAAAAAACCAGATTAGGCCTTCATAAATTCATTAATAAAAAAAGGCTTTATTCCCTATTATGCTTACGATGCGTGTCTTAATTTCAGTAAACCTAAGGAGCTATCGGTGGTTCTGTGGTAGAGCGCTCGACTGCCAAGCCGAATGGTCTGGGTTCGAAACCTGGGTGGCGCATTTGTTTTTAATCAATAGAGAAACGCTAAATTAGAATTTCTTCGATGCAATAATTTCAATTTCAATTCTATTTCAATTAAACCAAAATTTCGTACTCTATTAAATACGCTTCCGATAAAGCTGAAGGTCTAATTTTCAATAAGGCGTAACAAGTGTCGGTGGTTCTATGGTAGAACGTCCGCCTGTCAAGCAGG
Source organism: Leiobunum rupestre (assembly GCF_980474605.1). NCBI lineage: Eukaryota > Metazoa > Arthropoda > Arachnida > Opiliones > Sclerosomatidae > Leiobunum > Leiobunum rupestre. The sequence continues at coordinate 47,471,541 of NC_143392.1, forward strand.
AGGTCTCGGGTTCAAATCCCGCCCGATGCGATCGCAAATTGATACTAAGACGAATACCGTGTACAACTGGTGGAAACCCTGCCATTGGACGTTGAGAGGTAGCATTACACTCAGCACTCGGTCCGTCCCAAAGTCATTAAGAAGAAGTTGGAGAGAAAACGCCCATATAAACACAACAGACTCAACATGCGCAACCATCAGAACACAAATACAACAAATTCGACACTCACAACCTAGGTATAAACACTACATAAACGTAAAACACCAAACCGTCACGACGGTGAGCGAAAAAACACCATCCAAACCAAAACGCAAATGAATCCGCTAACGCTCACCGTCACACGGTGGTTTTGCCAACCTTTCGAGAAACTGCGAACGCAGAGATCTCGAGAAACTGCGTACGCAGTGATTACACTTTGCACCGAAAATGCGAACGCGTTCGCAGGCCTGACAGACCCACAGACCCACAAACTAGGGGACTTTGTTCCCTCGGAGAGGTAAAAAAACAAAACAAAACCATTTTGTGAGCAAATTTTAGTTTCGTATTTTTTTTAAACCATTTAATTTTTCCAGCCCAAAAACCGCCCAAATCTTGGGATAGCTTTGGGCTATATTTCAGAAATTGTTTTAACATAGATAATAGTCAATGGTTGGCGAACTAACAGAGATCGCAACGATTTTTCACCGTAATTACATTATATGACTTCTTGTCTACCCATAGTGAAAAGATCTACGAAATTGGCTAGCATCGTTTGGAGTTAGAGCCAGTGCATTTTGAGATGGTTTTCGTTTCGTATCGTTATTTATATACGAGACATCGCTATCCAAATAATACTACATGTAATGAATAGCTTAATCTATCCAATGTAAAGGTCAAAATTGTCAAAAACACAATAGGAAGCTAACTTGGCCGCGAGGAGGTATATTTGACTTTTCCAATTGGTTTCTTACACAGGGTGTTTTGAATCTAATTTGGCATTGTTTTGAGAAACTGCAAGAGATAGAGTTGCGAAATTTTCAGGGGATTATTTCTAGAGTGGGAGTGCTTTAAATCCAAACTTTCAGAAAAAATCAGAAATAGTTTCGAGCTTTTGTAAAAAATATTTTTTCACCGGCAGGTGCTAGAAAAAATGTTTAAATGAGAAAGTTGTAGAGTGCGGTCGAAAATGTTCAAAGAAATTGGTTTCATTGGAAAAGAACACTTTTTCCAAAGATATGAGCTGATGAAAAAAACAAGATGTTCACAGGGGCCAATAGCCTTCGCATCTTTTATTTTTCGATTAAAAACCAAACTTGTATCAAAAGCGCATTTTTAGAATAAAATAATTAAGCCATGTGTGACCTAAAATAAAAGAACCGGGGCGCTACCTGCTTAAAGCCAACTTCAATTTCGCGCGTAATCGAAGTTGGCTGTACCGGCCGCTATAAAGTACGTCCAACTTCAATTTTTGGCGCAATCGAAGTTGGACGTACCTAGGTAACGATTTGAAATTGTTACGGCAAAATTTATAATAAATTAATGCACTTTTTTGGGGGAAAAACGATTTACGAAATAGAAGCAAGGCGCGCCGTGGCAAGTTGAAAAAAAGAGGCAGGGCACGCCCTGGCAAAATAAAAAAACCAAGGCGGGGCGGGGCCCTGCCTTTGAAAAAAGCTACGTGGTGGCGCCTTGGCCCTACTACACCACTGGTAGAAATACGTTTTAACAATAATAAGGTGTTAAAAACTGACTACGCCTATTTAAAAAAGGTTATTATTTAATTTGTCTTTTTATTCTTCTAATTCCATGAATAAGTACAAATTAAACACCTTGTGAGGTGTTTTGGAATGTATCTAGCTCATCTTTGTGTCCCCCCCGAATGCTAGTATACTGAATGTAGTTGGCTTGTGTTATTAAAGCCCTTATTGAATAGTCACCCACAAATAAAGGTTTTTAGTCTACAGGTTAAGTCTACAACACATGTTGTAATACGTTTTTGGACGGGTAAGGGGCTCGAAATTGCCATAATTTGAGGGACCTGGATAATAAATATCACATTTCGTATCATAAACCAACTATGTATGACGTACTTCACGAATGTAAAATATCCCGATATCCCTCTTATGTATGTACTCGCTAAGAAATGCGGTGAAAACGCAGCGCTTGTATCAGGAGCACTTAACTCAAAGACCGTTTCCAAGTCAACAAACGTTCACAGCGGTTGACAGAAGCTTAAAAGGAACTAAAGAAATACAACCCACGAAACCTGCTACTGCAGAAGGCGACGTTCCAGAATACGTGGAGGAACAAGTACTTGCTATCTTCGAGGATGATCCTACGGCAAGCACGAGGCAAGCTAGACGTAAATTGGGATTCGACCTTGTACCGAGGCCAATTATCCAAGAGGAGACGAATTTTGTAGGTGGTGTCAGGAGCGGTCAAACAAGTCAATTGGTCAAGTACGCTCCTAGTTTCTGACGGGGCTAAAGTTTCCCGTGACGGAATCTACAATTTACAAAATCGTCATGAGTGGCAGCAAGAAAATCCTCACGCGACAACCGTTAGGTCACATCCAAGTGCAGTTTAGTATCAACGTTTGGTGAGTCGTACTTATTCTACAAGACACTTTTCCAGTGCTTTTTGAAGACGTACAACGAATGTGGTTTATGCAAAACGGAGTACCACCTCATTTTAGCCTTCTGGTTTGTTGTAAAGCGTTCTTCGTAGGTAATTGAATAAAGACTGGTTTACTAGAATATGTAAGATGATGATTTATTTACATATGAAGTTTTATACAGAAACATGACTCGTTGATAACCGGGAGATCGAGTGACCCCTAAAGTTATGCCGTTGCCTTTTATATCGAAATAGAAGGGATATAAATAATATCTTACAAAGGTCACTACTAGAATTATGTTTGATTACGTATTTACATCTACAACAATACCTTTCCTTTTATAAACATATCAACAAGACTATGAATTAATTAATTTCTGAGCTATTCTTGAGGATCGTCTCACAGGTTCGCTTGGTTTGGAAAGACATTGTTTTTGGTCAGTAGAGGTTGACGTGATGGCTTGAGGTGCCGAATTCTGCGTTTGATTGTTTGTGAACTCAGGTTTCTCCTGAATGCTAGCCGTCTGAATGGTTGAAGGTGTAGAGCCGGTGCCATTGCGATGCATCGTGCTGGGTGGCGCTGTGGTGGCCGTTGACGTCTGCATTGTTGGCTTCTTATTGTACGGCAGCCATAGCTGTGATTGTAAGGTAGATGTAGATGTAGATGGTTCCGTTTTCATTTGCAGCGGAGCGTTGTCGTTGACGAATTTGGTCTTTATGTCGCTTTACGGTCTAACCGTCGGTAGTCTGTATGACATACATGATTTTCCCAATGTTTTTGGTGATCGTACCCTCCAACCACTTTGGTCCTTTGCCAAAATTCCTTGCAAAAACCAAGTCATTAACTTGAAATAAGTTTTCCTTACGTTCGTTGAGAGTGACTCCCGTTTCTGGAACTTGTTGCTTTGGATGGAAAACGTCGAGTCTTGTTCGTATAACTCTTCCCAGCATTCGCTCTGCTGGTGATTGTCCAGTTGATGTTGGAGTGCGTCGATGGTTTATCAGAAACCTTGAGATCCTGGTCTCGAGGGATCCAGATTTTAATTCTTTTAGACCGGCGTCAACTATGGTCGTCAGCATCGATGTTCCACCAGAGATCTTCTTTAAAGTGCTTTTGACTGTTCGAACTTTTCGCTCCGCAATACCATTTGATTCAGGATGATATGGCTGTGGAAATAGGTGTTTGACTCCATTTTCATTGAGGAACGTCCGAAATTCTTCGCTACTGAAACAAATCTGACCAAATCTGGCGAACATCTGTCTGAGCGAAGAAATAACAGCGGCTGACGAGGTAGTATTCTTGATTCGACTTCCAACCACCTTGAATAAGAGTCAACAACTATGAGTAAATACCTTCCTTCCAGAGGCAAAGTCCAAATGAATTCTGGACCATGGAGTGGTAGATTCTGGCCAGGGAGAATAGCCTTTACGGGGCATGGGTGCCGTAGTCTGGCAAATCTGGCATTGACGAACTAGCTCTTCCATCTGAGAGTCCAGGTTTGGCCACCAGACCTTCGATCTTGCCAACGCCTTCATCTGACTCATTCCTTGGTGTGTGCCGTGGAATTCCTTTAAGATCTGCTTTTGGAATTCCTCAGGAACGATGACTCGATTGTTCCAAAGCAAAACTCCTTTGCAAGAGGTAATTTCGTCTTTCCGTCTGAAGTATGGTATGGTATTTGCGGAATATCTCTTAACATCGGTAATCGGCCATCAATCTTTTGTAAAGGTCAAGACTTTCTGAAGAGTAGAATCCTGTTGAGTTTCTTGTTGGATCATTTGCAGAGTTACGCTGAACGAAGTTTCCATCGAAGAGATACTGAAGACGTGTTCTTCAGGCTCTGGCGGTATAAATTCTGTAGTTTTTACAGGCAACCTGCTTAGAGCGTCGGCGTTACAATTAAGCTTGCCTTGCTTGTAGCAGATTTTATACTGGTAAGATGATAGCGTTAACGCCCATCTCAGAATTCTGGAAGCCGCCATGGCTGGAATGGATCTTTTCTCTGAAAACAGTGTTATTAAAAGTTTGTGATCAGTTAACAGCATGAATTGTCGCCCAAGTAGATACTTCCGGAACTTGGTGACTCCAAACACGATGGCGAGGGCTTCGCGCTCTATCTGTGGATAGTTTTTCTTGGCCTTCGTAAGAGTTCTGGATACGAATGAGATAGGTTGCTCATTGCCGTTCTTGTCTTCATGTGACAGGACCGCGCCAATGCCGTAGGGTGAAGCGTCACATGCCAAAGTCACTGGTTTTTTCTGATCATAGTGAACTAGCATGTTCGAATTTTTTAATGACATTTTGGCTTCACGGAATGCCCTTTGTTGTTCTTCCTGCCACTCCCAAGGTGTTTTCTTCAGCATTAGGCGGTATAACGGTGCTAAGGTATTTGAATTATTTGGAAGGAATCGTCCGTAGTAGTTCAAAAGTCCGATAAACGATCGAAGCTGGTCCAGGTTCTCTGGTTCTGGAGCATCATCGATGGCTTTCATCTTGTCGTCAAGTGGATTAATTCCTTTACCATCAATTCGGTATCCAAGGTATTCGAGTGATTCTTTTAAGAACTGACATTTTCCTTTACCCAACTTCAGTCCAGCTTGACGCAGGGCTGAAAGTACTTGATCCAGACGTTGTAAATGCTCGATTTGATTTTTACCTCCTATGAGTAGATCGTCCTGAAACGCTGCTGTGCAATCGATCCCCTGTATGACCATCTCGATGTGCCTTTGGAAAATCGCGGACGCAGAGGATACTCCATAAGGTAGTCTGTTCGGCTTGTAGAGGCCCTTGTGAGTATTGATCACTACAAGTTTTTTAGATTCTTCGTCGAGCTCGAGTTGTGCATATGCTTCCTTCAGATCAATTTTGGAAAAGTAACAGCAGCCTGCTAGGTTGGCGAAGATGTCTTCTGTTTTCGGTAGAGGGTACTGTTCAACGTCAATAGCCAAGTTCGACGTGATTGAGTAATCCCCACAAAGTCTTATACCTCCATTTGGTTTTAGGGCGGTGACGATGGGTGCAGCGTAATCAGAGTAAGTTATACGTGTGATAATTCCAGCATCTTCCAGTCGCTTTAGTTCCTGGTCGACCTTGTTTTTAAATGAGTATGGAACAGGTCTCGCTTTGCAAAAACGTGGTACGGCGTCTTTCTTAACAGCCAGGTGGACCTTGACGTTTTTCAGTTATCCAATTACCGAAGAGAAGAGTTCCAGATTCTTGTCCAGGATGGCTTCCAGTGACTCAATTATCGGTTGGAAATGATCAATGGACAAAGTGTAGCGATCATTAGCTTGTTCCAGAGGTTAAGCTTTGAAAAAATCCATTGACGGCCACACAGCGTCGGCCCTTGTCCTTCATAGACAATTAGAGGAAGAATTAGTTTATTATTTTTAAATTGTACAGTTACTTGCGCTTGTCCTAATATCTTGACTTGGTGACCCGAAAATTAAGTTAATCGTTGCTGGAATGAATTTAGAGTGTCGATATTTCCGATCTTTGAGAACGTTGTTACTGGCATCAACGTATACGCCGACCCAGTATCTAGTTCCATACTTGTTGCTTCCCCATTGATGGTGCAATGAACAAAGATCGGTTGTGTGCTTTCACGTTCTCCACTCTTGACATGGAACAACGTGTATTCCGCTTGGCTACTTGGATCGGGAACGACACTGTGGACATTGTTGGTTCTGGACTGCGAAGATTTGTCCGACTGAAAACTTCTCGCTTTTTTCTTGCAGGCTTCAGCGATGTGACCAGTTTTTTTGCAAAAATAACATTCAGTCTTTTTGAATTTGCAGTCCTCCGCTTTGTGGTCCTTTGAATTGCAACGATAGCACTTGGTTATGGTACTGCTTCCGTTAGGTTGTTTCTGTGGCTTGGGCTGTTTTGACCCTCCCGTACGCTTACGAAAATTAATTCTATTAACAGAATCGGTACAAGATACTTGCTGACCTTTCATGTCCGTAGCGTTTTTCGCTGCGGTTTCCATTGACTGTGCTATTGACATGGCCGTCTTTAGAGTTAGCGTGTCTTCAGCAAGAAGTCCCTTCTGGGTCGCTTCGCATTTGATACCGCAGACTAGTCTATCACGCAACATTATCTCCAGCGCAGCATTGAAATTGCAATGTTCGGACATCTTCCTAAGTTCGGCTATGTAAGTCGCTACTGTTTCACCAGGCTTTTGATTCCTTTTATGGAACCGGTAGGTCTCCATGATTTCAGATGGTGTAGGGCTTAGATGAGCCGTTAAAACAGCCACTAGTTCTGCATAGGTCTTGTCCGTTGGCTTCAATGGTTTTAAAAGATTTGTTAGTAAACCGTAAGTTTGTTTTCCAATTACCGTTAGGAATGTTGGTCGCTTTATTCCATCTTGAACACCATTCGCCAGGAAATACTGTTCAAGTCTATCTGCATACTGAGGCCAGGACTCAGTTGATTCATCGAAGTGCTCAATACTTCCAAACGTTGCCATGATCCTCGGAGGTGTGTCCTCGATGGTTGAAGAATTTTCCATGGAAGTGGAACCCAATGTACAGTTAATCCCGCTTCGTGGGACTAGAAGAAAGTCGATGGGAAAGTTATCATCCAGCTCCGTCCCGTCGCCATTTGTTGTAAAGCGTTCTTCGTAGGTAATTGAATAAAGACTGGTTTACTAGAATATTTAAGATGATGATTTATTTACATATGAAGTTTTATACAGAAACATGACTCGTTGATAACCGGGAGATCGAGTGACCCCTAAAGTTATGCCGTTGCCTTTTATATCGAATTAGAAGGGAGATAAATAATATCTTACAAAGGTCACTACTAGAATTATGTTTGATTACGTATTTACATCTACAACATGGTTAGAGCTCATCTTTATGCCGTTTTTCCTGGGGCCATTTCAAGTCTTTGGTATACAAGACTGAAATTCGTGACGTGGAAGAGCTACGCCAACGCATAACTGACGCCTGCGACACAATCCAAAAACAAGCGAGAAATCTTTCGTCGTGTTTGATTATATTGCTGACAACTCGTACAAGCTTGTCTACCCGTCAATGGGGCCCATTTTGAACAACTTTTGTAAAAATAATGTTATGTAACCGTATATGTAACCACTGATATTCCATAATTCAAAGAAATCAATGTTTTACTCTGTCTCTCGGTAATTTTAATCACTTTTCCAATATTTTAAATCGTAACGATATCATACTTCTAGATGCGAAGGCTTAATGAGCTTTTACTAATAGAAATGAATTCATTTTCGCATAAGACGTTTTTACTCCCTGTTACTCAAAGAACACGAATTTTACCCATACCCAACTTTTACTTCTAAGGATATCTTAAAAAAGTTGGTACCTAAGACTAAAGTCCGCGAAATTGACAACCTACGAAAACGCATTATTGATCGCTGTGAATCTATTATCAACCAAAACGGGTCTCGAAGACGCAACGGTGCCAAACCGTATAAAGTATCGTATTACGTCAAGCGTCTGCTTTAGTTTCTAACTTGCTAGCTTCCACAGTGCATCAAATTTGACCACCGACGGGTAGTTGAGCCCGCCGCCGTTAGCAAGCGCAACCATTTTATTCGATCACGAATTCGTAACACGCCTCGAATCTTCAAACGGGTTCAAGAATGTTTTTGGTGTGCCCCAATTGTCCGTTTTGTAAATTTTTTGTAATTCAGTTTTTTTTATGGCATTTGAAAAAAATAACGAAATTGAAGAAAAAAGTAACTTTCTTGCAATGGACGTGGTCACTATAAAACACCTTGCTATTGTTAATTTCTACACGTAAAATACTTCTTTGAATTAATAACGCACTTTTGATACAAGTGATCGTTTTATTATCATTTTCGATAAAAACCAAATGCTTATAAGTAAAGGGCAACAACTGATTCCAAAGAATAATAGAAACTGCACAATTGCACGTTTTTCGAAGTTTTGGAGGCCGATTTTGTGACGGCCAACTACTCGCAAACGGTTCAATATTGGACGAATTATTACGGGACTCGAAACCTAAGCAAAATCCCAGAATCCAATATTTGCATCGACCGTCACCACTCCTACTGAGATAATCGCTAATTTTTTTATATTTAAATACAAAACACGTGCCTAAAAATGTCAGATGGCATGCATTTCGTCGTCTGCTCTGATGTTTTTAATAGAAGTGAGGCTTTTGAAATTTTTATAGGCTTTAGATTATTCAGTAATAATTATATTGGAATAAAAATGAAAGGGTTATAATTTAATTACTAAAATAGGAAGTCCGCTTTAATGTTTTTGCATATATAGTTTGTGTGAAGGTTTAAATTGATTATAAATTTAAAAAAATGGAAATAAAGGTGTAAGCTTTGACGACAGTGACGAGCTAAGAACGCTAAGCCTAACGTCATCTGCTAGTATTGGGCACGTGTTTATTATTTGGATAGTAATCTTTACAGCACTTGACACTACGGCGCTACCGTAAAATCACCAAGCGTGCCATTTGGTTTCGGGTCCAATAACTATTCGTCCAAGGTTCAATTAAGGAAAACTTTTCCTTTGACCGTTTTCACTCCTTGTTACTCAAAGAACACGTATGCAAATTTGTGCCAGATCTCTCTGACATCTAGATTTATATAAAACGTCAACCATACAACTGGATAGTACCCAACGAAAGCGAATATTGTAGTAGCTCATTTTTATTATTTTATTATTATTATTAGAGTGGCGGGAGAGTATTTCTGAAATCACATTTTAGTCTTCTCCTAACCTCACAATAACGAGTAGTAATTGTGGAATCCAGTTTACATATTTGAATTGCAAAGTTTTCTAAGGGTACAGTTGGTACAATTTATGATACGAGGAATCTATAAAGTTACTAAAAAAATTAGAGCCGATTTCTGTCTCTATCTGGGTGACCGTTAATTGGCATTCTATTGTCAGATCAAACATTTAGCTTCTTACGCGTGTCTATTGGGAAAAAAAGTCAACAAAAACCCCTTAACACCCTGAAAATGTGATAATTTATGAAAATAAGCTTTGATTATACTTATTAACACTTAAGGTTGTCTATGCGGCGACGGCGGCGGCGACGGACCACTACGACTAAGCGAATGTAGTACTCCCTCGCTTGTTAACCTTATGTTTCAGTTGGGTCTGTCTATAAGCGTTACCTTGGAAATTAACATTTGAATAAATACTCTTAATTAAAAGGTAAAGTACCATAATTATATGAAATGTGGAAAAGGCGTTTCTTAACCGAATATTTTCGGATTTTTTGAATCTGTTCAAAACGATTAGAGCTTACCTTATTGTCCAAATAAAATGATTGAACATTATTTTCCTGAATAAAATAACGGTTGAAATACGCCGTAAATTCACTAAGTGCGTGACTTATTTTACGCTTCATGGTTTTGTGAGCTTAATTTCCCAAATGAAAAATTGCTTGTTGCTTTAAAGCTCACCGTTCACCAAATACTTTAGGTCCATTTAAGACTTTCAAGCAGCGGAGTAGAAAATTGGTCCTACAATTTTTACAAACAATAAAATTTAGATAGGTTAATTTTTAAATTAGTTGGGAAAAGGCAAAGGCCACCTACTACCAACTTGTTATTTTCCATGACCTAATATCTCAGTGACAAATCGACCTCTTCCAACGAAACCAATTTTATACAAGTTTTCGAGTATGCTCTTCAACTTGTTTGTTGAAAGTTTTCCACTACCACCTAGCGTTGAAAAATTAAAATTCCAAAACCGTGAAACATGTCACGATTTTGCTAAACATTTACTAAAAACAACGACCTTTCTCGATAGTGTAATATAATTTTAAGTAAAATACCTGGGGCACTCAAATTTCAACACCCTGTATAATTGCGATATATTTTCTTTCCACGTATAATATAACGTGAGCAAGGCCATAAATGACATAATTAAATCACGATAATATCGAGAACGGGAAGTATTGGATAAGTAAGAATTAGTTTTCGTGACAAGCCAATATTTCCAATGAGGACGTAATAAGTTTAAAATTTATCCTTCGTAGAAAAATATAATTAAAAATAACTATTTAATATTTCAGACAAAACTGCTCTGTTTCAGTTCATAAAATAAAATTTTGTTTGTATCCTTATAGACCTTTAACAATTGAACTTAACAGTTTCCAATGGCCGACAATTTCCCGAGATGTGTCTTAGGTTTAATACTTCGACAAATGATGTTAAATCTGAAAACAAGTTAGCAAGCCAAAATATACCTCTCCTCGTAAGAGTTTTCAATATAGCGACATAAAAGTCAATGGACCAGCAGTAAACAATCTACCTGCTAAAGATAAGATCCATGTTCGATTCTTGTCCACGACTGTATTTTATATTAAAATATTTAATTAATATAAAATTAAATTAAATTTATAAATATAAAAATATTATATAATAAATTGACGTTAATACGTTTTTAAAAGCGTTAAGGAAATCGGACTTTGGCCAAATATCGTTGTCGCATGGTATGTGTCGGTGGTTCTGTGGTAAAAAACTTGCCTGTCAAGCAAGGGGCCCCTGTTCAGATCCCACAAGGTGATTGTAAAACCTCTCCTGGGGAACATAAAATCCTTGAAGAGGTATTTACTGTTATTTGTTGGCCTTATGAAATAATAAAACTAATTGTTTTCTGCCAGGGATTTGTAAATTAAATATTTCGGCGCTCACTTTTCTCTTTATAAACGTCTTTTGAATAGCCACGAGAGCCTTTTAATGTACTGCACATGTTTCAAGCAAATTTCACGAGCGTTGTAATGATTTCTTCCCTAGCAAAATACATAAGGCATACCCCCTGTAGCAATTGTCGCCTCGCCGACTGTGCCCAATTTAAGTCGGGCCGACTGTTTTTTTACTGGTCAATATGCTGTCGGGGGACAGCACTTTTTACAGGGGAAATGTCCGTCCGCTTTAGAGTCGGCGACACTGGGTTGCAGCTATCAGGACCCGAGAGGGTCAACAACCCAACTAAAAATTGTCCAGCATCCCGACGGCAAATTATCTCACTACGCGCGACCCAAAATTGGTCGACATCTGAGCCCTAATTTAACGTGTTACCCAACTCAAAAAAAGGTATAGCACCCGACTATGCCGAATTTTGGTTGGGCCGACTTTTATTTAACTGGTCAGTATGCTATCTGCCGACTGCACTTTTAACAGCCGACACTAATAAGTAACGTATGTGCTAACCAACTCAAAATAGGTATAGCGTTGAATTTCAGTTCAACCGACGTTTTTTTTTAATGGTAAATGTGTCAACAAATAATCTTACAAAGCTGGTCGAAAATGGGCGACGAACCAACGCTAAATTAATGCCCTACCCGACTGTAAACAGCTATAGGCCCTGACCCCATTTGAGACGAATACCCGACCCTTGATGGATTAAAATTTAATCCCATTTGGGACGTATACCGGACCCTTGATGGACTAAATCCGACCCCATTTGGGACGGATACCCGACCCTTGATGGACTAAAAACTGACTGTTGCTTGCCCTAACCTAGCAGCTAGCTTATATTAAAGACACATACCTTCTATATAATACCAAACACTTTTATTTAAAAATATATTTATTCATAAGACTAGATTACGGTTCAATTTTGTGATCTAATCTCCGAACTTTAAAGCACATTAATATTTTAAATATAAAAAACACCGATACACAGGCAATCTTTGAATATTCTTTTAATTTATCAATTTTGACAATAAAAAATACTAATTAAAGATCGTTTAAAGTTACTTTCAAGCATTAAATTTTTTTACTGAAGAACTAATGTTGAAATTAAAAACAACAATACCAACTCAAAAACTTATTTAAACTGAAATCTTAGTCTAATACTTTAGTAAATTAAATTAAATGAAACAATTATGGTTCAGTTTTTTGAACAGTTCAATACTCTTACGAGAATCTTACATTTTCAGCTAAACAAAAAATAAAACCTGGGAAATAATAAAAAACTTCAAATATCAAGTACATGACGTAAAAACCAATAATTTTCTAACACTTTCAGATACTTTAAATTTTAAGTGTCTCACTATTTTGTGAGGTGTTTCAAGTTACGATTTGAAAATAAGAAATTAAATTTTAGTGAATCAAAAAAAAACGTATAAAAGTCATATCAGTTTTGAATGTTTTTAAAATGGTAAATTACAAAAGACATTTAAGCCAATATGATTTCTTCGTGCAATTTAAAATATAAGGAAACAGAAATGAGTATTTTTTGACTTTCTAGTAAACAATTGAAAGAAAAACAAAATTCCATAGATTTGGAAAATTGTATTAGGTTGTGTAGGGAGCTGTTGGCTCGATCTCGTGGCATGCAGGGCTTGCCACCACCCTCCTACGCATTATAACCCGACCACCTGAATTAAGGCTTCAAAAGTCGCATGATGACTTAGGCCTAAGGTGGTGCCTTGGGTATTAGCCTAGCTGATTATTATTATTATTATTATTATTATTATTATGTCATCATGTCCTAAATTGGATCTAAATCGGGTTGTTTTCTGCCTTTCTCGTCCTACGTGTCTTGGTTGTTCATCATTCGTAGATCTTCGTGATCTGCCTCCGTTTCGGTCTCCAGCATGTTTCAACCACCCTTGAATCGTTTGATCAATGTCATATTCCCTGGCCATTTTGAGCTTAGTATTTTGCCTAACAGATTCTAAAAATATACTTTAGTTATTATGAATTAAAAATTAAAATATATTGCAATACCAATAATGAGCTGTCGTAGATGTAAATTCTTCATAGCAATTTTGCTATTAGCACCATTCCAATTCATCTTCATTATCAGCAGCTCTTACTCTGTTAATTACACTGCTTATATAGGAATCCCTTTTTCTACGTTTATGCCTGCTAGTGAAAGGCTCCATTTTATTCTATCTAGCTTTATTATCCAATTATTCCCCTGTGTATACCATTATATAAAGATTGTGTAACCACAAAAATCCTGAAAGATAAAATTCATTTAGGTGGAGCTTCAGCTAAAGGATAATTAAAACTAAACATTTCTATACTATAAATTTATACAATATAAATGCTTTTGGCTGGTAACTTAGTAGTTAGTACAATAACGACCAAGTCTTTTCAATTTGACAAAAACATAAAATTGGTCGACAATACCTTTTGATTTGTACTTCAAAAGCAATTCTTTGCAAGGTAATTAATCATAGAAGAGCTTTATACTTTTGTTCCGAACAAAACTAATCAGTAGTTTAAGCGATTAATCTAGATAAAATTAAGCAAATGGCTAACCACAAAAACGCAAGAGGAATTTGCTGCAGCATGGCCGAAGTTAGTGTTGCCAGATCGAAAAAAAGAGAAAATAAATCTCGTCGGTTTATTGTTGGGCAGCGCTGCCAGAAAAATCAAATTTTATAAAGACGCGTACGTACGTGCTGCATTGAATTATAGTACCAAAAACGTTCAACGGGGAAATCAATAATTCGAGTAATTTAATTAAATCTCAGTGTAACCAAGCTAAAATAAGTTCTAAAAATAGTATACTACAGTGAGGAGTATGACTGAAAATGTTTTATAAAACGATCGGTCTAGCATCGGGTACGGAAACGAAAATGGGGGCCTAGGAGCTGGTGTGGACCTATAAAACAAGAGTGGGCCGACTATCAGATAACAAAACCTAAAGTGAAATTATCAGTGGCGGCGGAATAGGGGGGTACAGGGGTACATTGTACCCCCCAAATTGCGATACACCCCAATATTAAGGTCTTTCTTATACTACGCTCGTGATTTTTTGTAGTTTGTACCCCCCTGAAAAACGAACCTTCCGCCGCCACTGGAAATTATAAGGCTCAAATTGTGAACGTACGACCGACTGTCGGATATAAAGACCATAAATCGAAAATTGAAGACCTATTTTGCAAAATTTTGCCGACTCTCAGATAACAGTGATTTATGCCAAAGTACATGTTTTGACGGTCGTAAAGACTTTTGCGCGGAATATGGGGACCGTAAAAGCAACAGTCGGCCGACAGTCAAATAACAAAAACTGAACTGACGATGTTTTTGGCCAAATTTTAACGTACAACCAACTGTCGGATGTGAAATTCAAATTGCGAAAGTTGGAGACCTACATTGCAACAGTGCGCCGACTGTCGTATAACAAAATTCTGCCGACTGCAGAATTTGAAGTCCAAGACGCGAATATTCAAGACCTCAAATGCAATAGTTGGCCGACTTTCGGATGACAAAACTAAAATGAGAATGTTGTAGACCATTGTACGTAAGTATTTCCGACTGTCGCTTAAGAAGACTAAAATGCGTTTATTGGAGACCAACATTGCAACGGTCGGCCGACAGTCGGATAAAAGACCCAAAACAAAATGGCTGCTGACAGTTATTTGTAAAGTCGGCTTACTACGACTTTTATAGTCCAAACATTTTGGACTCTTATCCGACTCGTGGACTATTAGCCAACTATATTCGGGAGACTTTGTGCTACAGGGGTGATTTTAAAAAAATTGTTATGTATGCAGTTCTAAAAGCACCTGGTTTAGGGAAGATTTTGATCGTGTTAGGCAAACAGTTGCTTAAAAATATTTATTCCTTTTAACAAGTAAATATATCCATTTAGAATTAAATTATTAATTGCTAGAGCACACACCTTTATGCGGCTTGACGTTGTTTCATTTTTCAATCGATACACCCGTCAGAACTAAAATCGTTATTTTTAAAAGGCAAGCAGCCATTCCAAGAATTTTATTAGCGGCGTTTGGTTAAATAATATTATCGGTACGCATGTTTCAATTTAATGTGTTACATGAGGTGATGCGGGCAATTAGTAATATAAATAATAAAGTTACCATATAAATTTATATGTTTTTTTTTAAATGAGAGCTTTGGAATTTGTTGCGATATTAATTGAAGAGTATCAGTAATTAACTGTGAAGTGTAGAATGGAAAATATTGGGTAAGTAGTATTACTAACTCGTAAGTTAAGAAAAAGGTAAATTATTATTATCTGTGGTATTTCAAACATTATTCCTATGTACTATTTAAAAAAACCACGAAATGACTTAAAAACAACAACATCCACTTCTTGTACAATAAAAGGTTTTTATTTATAAAAACGACAACTAGTTTCGTAACCCCTTCAGGTCTGATGAAGTTCCCGAAGGGGTTACGAAACTAGTTGTCGTTTTTATAAATAAGTGTCCTTATTAATTTTAACCACGAAATGGTCTGGGTCACTCATATTTGGTTTTTTGAGGAAGGTGTACACAGGGCTCTTTGCAGAAATCGTTTTTACTATCAGGGCTCGGTTTCCTGCATAAATGCCCAGGGCTAGGAAAACTAATCGGCTATTTCACAAATTATTTTTGATATTTAAACCATGTTGCTAAGGGCTACCACTATGTGCAATTAAATGGTAATTTGGGCGTTTTTATTAAACGAAAAAACACTTTTGGAGTAATGAACTTTGATGACATAAAAAGAAACCCTAGATTTATGTAAAAGCTCTAAATTAAACTTTTCGTCTGAGCTGATTTTAAGAATAAATGGTTTGGAATTGCCCGTTAATATGATATGTAGCAATTAAATAATGATATCATTTTTAAAAGACAAATGTATGTAAATATTACTTGACAGAGATTTGATTTCTGACAATAACACGTTAACTAATACCAAATAAAATCCCTTTAAATTAGCTGCTGACGTGTAAAAATTAAAATAAAACATTAACATTCTTAGCCAGGGCGATAGAAACCGTATGGTTTAGCCCATAATACACCTTCAACCCCACCCTTCTCCCTGAAATGGAGAACTCGACCGTAACCCTATTTTTTACCAAAGTTGTAAGGATTGGTTTTGCTTTCCTTCAACGTCACGGGCACGTCTGTAGCACGCTTGGCTGCTGGAAGAAACGTACTATCTGTCCTGGACGTGTTGGCTCTCGTTACCTGCTCCTTCCGTCGTACGCTTAACTGCCCGTAAGAAACCTTTCTATGGACATTTCTATTAAGCGGTTTTATAGAATGTTGGTAGATAAGTTGTAGAGCTCGGGGAAACGGATATATTAACAACCAAAACTTCAAGAACCATAAAAAATCCGATTAACTGTTTATTTATGGATATAGTTCACGATTATTATACGATTTTATATGCAACAAATAGGTTTTTATTCGGATAATTTTCGGATATGGATATAAACTAAATTATCGGAAAATTTCTTATCCGAACGCCGAAAACTAATAAGTTGTGAAAAAGGGCTATAGAATTTTTAATATAGATTGTCTTTAGTAATTTTATTAAATATGTCTTAAAAATCTCTTAAGAAACTTTTAAGATGTTTCTATAGATTCCATAGAATAATTTCTATAAACAGTGAGGGAATTTTCAAAACTTCTAATAGGTTTTTCTTAATTTCTAGATTTGTTTTCTTAAGGTCCTGTAAGAATATAATAGAATTATTTAATTAATTATTTTCAAATTTAAGCTAATACTAAGTTTAAATTTTACACCAACCTTTCTTACAAATTTTCTATTGAACACTCTTTAGGCTGTAAAACCCCATTCACAGTCGATATAGCTCCAAATGATTTCATAGATATTGGATAAAGGTTCTTTACGGGTGCTGATCGAAAAAAAGTATACCTCATACAGGCAGTTTTCTTAAGTCACCTGTACCATCAATCCTACGCTCGGTTGCTGAAGGAACGAAGTATCTCTCGTGGACACCGTTTTCTCTCTCTACCAGTTCCGTCTATCGTATGCTTGGCTGCTGAGGGAAAGAAAAATCTCTCATGGACGCCGTTTTATCTCATTTTCTGTACCCTCAGTCCCACGCTTGGCTTATGAGGGAGCGATGTATCTCTCATGGACGCCGTTTTATCTCGATCCCTGTACCGTCAGTCTCACGCTTGGCTGCTGAGAGAACGAAGTATCAATCGTGGACACCGTTTCCTTTTGCTACCTGTACCATTGATTGTACGCATGGCTTCTGAGTATCTATCATGGACGCCATTTTATTTCGTTCCCTGTATCGTCAGTCTCACGCTTAGTTGCTGAGGGAACGAAGTATCACTCCTGGACACCGTTTTAGCCCGCTACCAGTACCGTCAGTCTCACGCTTGGCTGCTGAAGGAACGAAGTTTCAATCGTGGACACCGTTATTGATCGTACGCATGGCTTCTGAGGGATCGAAGTATCTATCATGGACGCCGTTTTATTTCGTTTCCTGTACCGTCAGTCTCACGCTTGGCTGCTGATGGAACGAAGTATCAATCGTGGACACCGTTTCCTTTTGCTAAATGTACCATCGATCGTACGCATGGCTTCTGAGGGATCGAAGTATCTATCATGGACGCCATTTTATTTCGTTCCCTGTACCGTCAGTCCCACGCTTGGCTGCTGTGGGAATGAATTATCTCTAGTGGAAACCATTTACTCTCGCTACCAGTACCGTTGATCGTACGCATGGCTGCTGAGGGAACGACGTATCGTTCATGGACGCCGTTTTATCTCGGTTCCTGTACCGTCAGTCCCACGCTTGGCTGCTGAGGGAACGAAGTATCAATCGTGGACACCGTTTCCTTTTGCTAAATGTACCATTGATCATACGCATGGCTTCTGAGGGATCGAAGTATCTATCATGGACGCCATTTTATTTCGTTCCCTGTACCGTCAGTCTCACGCTTGGCTGCTGAGGGAACGAAGTATCAATCGTGGACACCGTTTCCTTTTGCTAAATGTACCATCGATCGTACGCATGGCTTCTGAGGGATCGAAGTATCTATCATGGACGCCATTTTATTTCGTTCCCTAAACCGTCAGTCCCACGCTTGGCTGCTGTGGGAATGAATTATCTCTAGTGGAAACCATTTACTCTCGCTACCAGTACCGTTGATCGTACGCATGGCTGCTGAGGGAACGACGTATCGTTCATGGACGCCGTTTTATCTCGGTTCCTGTACCGTCAGTCCCACGCTTGGCTGCTGAGGGAATAAAGTATCTTTCATAGACGCCTTTTTATCTCGTTACGAAGTATCTCACACTAAAAGCGTTTTCTCTTTTACCTGTACGGTACGTCATACGCTTAGCTACTGAGGAAACGCAGTATCTCGTCTGTATGCTGTTTCCTCCTGTGAGTGCTTTCGAAAGCCCGTAAAATATTTCATTTTGCCAATTTGCATTAAACCTAGGAATGCCAACTGATCAAAATTATTGGGGCTTCCAATGGCCCCCATACGAACGCCCCTGGGACTAGGAAACATTGAATGCCAATTAAGAGAGAATAATTATGTTACTTTTGCAATACCTGATAGCCGCATCTAAAACGCTTTGTGCTTTAATCTCGCAGAATTTAAGAAATGTTTCGAGATATTACAAAAAAAATGTTTATAAACGATAGAGCCGCTAAATGTTGGACAGTTGATGGAAAGTTAAGGTAGCTAGTATGGGTGACGTGCGTTCTCTCTCTCGTGCCATGCTCACAGGTGATGCTGGAAGTGCAGGCCCACCACGACTACCCCGCCTACGCCAAAAACAATTCGAGATTTTCATCTTCCCAAGACTAAAGCTTTAACACGCTAACGCAAATTAATTGTCTATTACGCGTTATCTCAAATGTTGGAAATAAAACGCCATCTGAAATCTGGAGCTACACGACCACGCAAACTCCACCTAGTTCATTTTCCCTAGAGAAAAACTTTCATTCCCCCGTTACGGATGGTGAAAGTAAAAAAGGGCCCTTTAACTTTAAATAAAATAACCACAATATACCTTTTTAGATTTATGATAAAAATTAAAATTGTTTTATTTACAGATCGAATGCTAGTGAAAGCTTTTTTCTTGCCTTCGGTAGCGTAAGTTTTGAGCAAAGTATTCCTTTTATATCAAATGCTTTTATGATTTGTTTCGAAGTAATATTTAATACCAAAGACTCATAGTGTAGAATAATACCTATATTGAAATTAAATTTTCTTTTTTTTTCAATATAAAGTTGCTCAGTATTACACTAAGAATTCCCGCGCAAATCATGTTTTCTTTGATTGCAGGGATTGGAATTTGTAGAAAACGAAAAAAAGTTGTTAGATGATATGGCTGCCTTTCTAGCTTTCAAATTAGGAAAAGTGTAAGTATGAATGTAACGTTGTTCAATTAAATACCTATATTAAGATTTCTCGCTTCGTTCTCCTTACGCACCGGACTTGAGTGCTTCAGTGTTGAACATTAGAACTATCTCTTGTCAAATGTATTTGACCGTTTGACTGAATATCTTTCGCAAATAGGATCATTGCATTGCGCTGACATGAAATAGTACGTGTAGTCATAAATTCATTCTTCTTGGAATTAAATAATTAATAATTGATATTAATTTTGCGAGTTTTTCTATTTTATCAATTATAGGTGGAACACAAAACGTTTTTAAGCCAAAAATGTACGGCAGTCTCAAAAGCCAAAATTTGGTTATACAGGGTGTTAGAAATAAGATCACCTAAACTTTTATATTGTATTTTATGGGTCCCTACGAGTTTAAAATGTCAAAATCACCGTTTCTAAGTTACGAGATCTAAAAAATCTGTCAAAACTTATGTAAAGTCTTTATTCTTCCTTGACCCCATTTGTTTTTATAAATTAACCGATTGTTTTTTAGTGATAAAGTGATAAACAGATTTTCGTATATCAAAATATCAAAAAGAGATCGTTCAGAAAAGTGCACCGCCATATTTGGAACTTACTAAATTTAAGCTGGACAGATGGACTAATTATTAAATCTTTCAAATTAATGATAACATCAGCTGGAACCTTGTAGTCTGTGATAGGCCAAAACCAAGGATACATAATGAAATTATTTTCTGTTTTAATAAATACAAACGACCAATTTTAATTTATTCAGAATATCATAAGTTAAGTAGTTAAAACAGTGAGTTAGACGTACTATAACAATGCACAATTGAATTAAACCCTTTTTACAGTACAAGTTTGTCAGTTGAATATAATACAAAGCAAATTTTAATGAAATAAATATCTACAGACGGTATTATAACGACCGTTCGCTTTTTGGTTTATAATTTTAACGGAATCGGGCCGATTTTAATTAAACGATAGTTTATCGAAATTTTGTTAAAAGAATATTCCCTAAGGCCGCGCGATAAATTTATGAGAATAATTTCCCGTCGCCGTTATATCGAAAATTTTGTTGATTCGGGATTGCCAGAACTTTAATGTTGTGGGCGAGTGATTAGAAAATAAAATGGCAACCAGAATTATGCAAAATTATAAATGTTTATTTTTATTCAGAACAGTCTATGTAACGTTCTAGATTTAACTTTTATCAATAACCCAACAATATATATCCCTCCTACGTAATTGTACAGAACTGGTACTAAAGTGTCCAAGACTAGATTTGTCTTAGTTTATCGTGATTGAAAAATAAACGAAAACACACTTACACTTACACTCAAGTAAATATCATAAATTATACCGAGTAATTTTAACTAAATTCAAACTACCTTACTATAAACTCTTGTCTTAATTAACAGCTGAGAGCTGTTCGCTACTAACTACTTCCAATCTACTTAATTAGCCTCACAGGTTGAATTGATAATTTCAAGGGTATAATTAGGTTATTCCAATTCAAAAAATAAAAACAATCAATTTTATCTTACAGCTGACTTGAGTTAGTTCACAATTACTTTAACACTTTCAGTCTTAAACACGCACTGTTCATACACTTAAGTCCATTCGCTCACGTTACAAACGCGAAACACAATTTAACTCTTTCCTTGACCGAAGACCGAACATACTAATTAAAACCGCAAAGTTACCTCATAACTTTTGACCGACACCAGGACCCCGTCCTGTAGTAGTTCGTCTGACAGCCAAGAACTAAGAAAGACTAAATCTTCCATATTGACGGCAACGGCTTTATATACGTTTATTTGGTGTTGTTTAGACCCGTCAAGATTTGACTAAAGTTCGAAAAATTGAAGAGATTATTTTTTTTACCCGGTTTGATTGATAGTTCTCCCCACGGTGGTGCTATATTATTACTTTTATATAGTTTCCGCGGAAGTTTTGAACAATTATCCTATTTCTAAGCGTTATTAAAAGGTAAAAACCCGCCTTATCATAATGGTTTCTTTACTATTTATTTTCCTAAAGGAAGTCAATGGCTCGGCGGTAAACTATCTGCATTGTAACGATGCGACCCGAGTTGAATTCTTGAGCACGATCAAATAAATTAAAATACTCAGATATTTAATTAAATATAATATTAATATAATTTATTAATATTTAATTTAATATAAGATTTATATAATTTATTAATATTTAATTAAGTATAAGATTAATATAATTTATAAATATTTAATTAAATATAAGATTAATATAATTTATAAATATTTCATTAAATATAAGATTAATATAATTTATAAAAATTTAAAATGATGTAGAATAAATTATAGTACCTAACGTTATAACTTTGTAAATGACATTCGCCAAAGCTGTTTTTTAGAAAAACACCGTAACTTAACAAGCGTTGGTGGCTGATTGGTAAGAGTTAATCTCTTGCACGAGGCAGACCCGGGTTCGATTCCCGGCCGTCGCCAATTAATCGCAAATTGATACTAAGACGAATACCGTGAACAATAGGTGGAAACCCTGCCATTGGACGTTGAGAGGTTGCATAACACTCAGCACTCGGTCCGTCCCAAAGTCATTAAGTAGAAGCTGGAGAGAAAACGCCCGTACAAACACAACCTACTCAACATGCACAACCATCAAAACACAAACACATAAAACTCAACGCTCACAACCGTCATAACACGAACTCAACATTCACAACCTACGCATAAACATTACAAAAACGTAATACACCAAACCGTCACGACGGTGAGCGAAAAAACACCATCCAAACCAAACCGCAAATGAATCCGTTAACGCTCACCGTCACACGGTGGTTTTGCCAACATTTCGAGAAACTGCGTACGCAATGATTAACCTTTGCACGGAAAATGCGTTCGCAGGACAGACAGACACGGTGATTGTAATACCCTTCCAGGGTTCAAAGTCCCCTCGGAGAGGTAAAAATTCGGTGTCTCACATCCATCAATTCTGCGCTGCCGTAAGACGTCGACATCTCGGACTTCGGAAAAGAAAAAAATCGCAAGGGTTCAAATCGGGAGATCGTGCCGACCAAGAACAACATTCGCTGTCTAGTAGCTAACAGATCGATTTTCAGTAGCTCTGGTAAAGCTCATTGAAGAAATTCTAGGTATGACTCTCCATTTATCCTAGGCGGAAAGAAGTAGGTTTCCACTTAATTGTCTCCAACAATGCCACATTAGATGTTGAGACTAAATTTTTCTGGGTGCGATGCGACAACAGCTCCATGAGGGTTGTTTAGGCTCCACTGGCGGTTATTGGACTATTTGAGAATACCATCTTCCGATTAATTGGCCTTATCGCAGGCTGGGATGATACTTGGGAACTTCGTATCGTCGTGTGCACTGTCCACAACTCACTGGCAGAAGTTGATACGTCGAGAATAATTGGCTTCGTATAAGGCTTTGACTTTCCGATGGTATGCTTAGGGTGATTCCGATGCCCATGTAGTATTCTCCACAACATGACCTGAGTAACGCGCAGCTGGCTTCCGACTTGATGAGTTCTTTTACTTTCCTCATCGTCAGTATCTGAAACTTTCCAGAGAAATGGTTTTGTAAATCCAAACATTTTTACGTAGCTCGAAATTGAAGTAAAAACCTAATCTTCAACATCAAATGGAACTATTCACACTCCCCAGCCCTAGGTTTAGAGTTGGACAGTTTCTCGTAAGCGCTGGTCCACACTTTCAAATGTTCGTCTATTCAAAATTCTTGTATTAGGGAAGGTTTCTTGGTACAATCAACGGGCTTCATCTCATCTTCCTTCGGCTCGTCCGTACATCTAGAGGTGATACTAAAAAGAATCTTAGAATCTCTAGAATCCCGTAACCCTGAAACTAAACAGAATTTTTAGAATCTTAGAATCCTTAGAATACAGTATGTTTGCTACTAACATAGGTAAGAGAGTACTATTTGACAAAATATACAACTTCACATATCAAAGATAATAAATTTACACACGACACTCGAAACGCTTAAAATAAAACCAATTATCTAAAATTGTACATAATTCAATTTTTGTTTTTTTAGATATAGAATTCTATACAATGAACAAGATATTTTAATTAAACCAAAAAATCCTTCAGAACCCAGTATAAAAATTTATCACCCGCAAACTAATCTTGATATTTTATTTAATTCTAAATGTTTTTCTTCTAGAATCCTCTGTAAAACCCAATTCCCTGTAGAGTAAACTTGATATTTTATTTAATTCTAAATCTTTTTCTTCTAGAATCCACTACAATAACAAAGTATCTGTAAAGGAAATATGCTATTTTATATTAATTTAAATAATTTTCATCTAGAATCCACTGTAATAACCTACTATAAGTTCAGTAAACATGCTATTTTATTGTATTCAAAATAATTTGCATCTAGAATCCACTGTAATAACCTATTATATGAACAGTAAACATGACGTTTTATTTAATTCTAAATAATTTCCATCTAGAATCCACTATAATAGAAAAGTATCTATAAAGTAAAGATGATACTTTTATTTTATTCTAAATAATTTTCATTTAGAATCCACTAATAACCTGTTATTTGTACTGTAAACATGCAGTTTTATTTAATTCTAAATGATTTGCATCTAGAATCTACTATAATAGCAAAGTATCTGTAAAGTAAAGATGATATTTTATTTTATTCTAAATAATTTTAATCTAGAATCCACTGTAATAACCTACTGTATGTATAGTAAACATGACATTTTATTTAATTCTAAATAATTTGCATATAGAATCCACTGTAATAACTTATTATATGTACAGTAACATGACATTTTACTTAATTCTAAATAATTTGCATCTAGAATCCACTATAATAACATAATATCTGTAAAGTAAGGATGATATTTTATTTTATTCTAAATAATTTTCATCTAGAATCCACTGTAATAACCTATTATATGTACAGTAACATGACATTTTACTTAATTCTAAATAATTTGCATCTAGAATCCACTATAATAACATAATATCTGTAAAGTAAACATGACATTTTATTTAATTCTAAATAATTTTCATGTAGATTCCACTGTAATAACCTACTATACGTACAGTAAACATGACATTTTATTTAATTCTAAATAATTTTCATGTAGATTCCACTGTAATAACCTACTATACGTACAGTGAATATGAAGTTTTATTTAATTCTAAATAATTTGCATCTAGAATCCACTATAATAGCAAAGTATCT
Organism: Leiobunum rupestre; assembly: GCF_980474605.1. Classification (NCBI taxonomy): domain Eukaryota; kingdom Metazoa; phylum Arthropoda; class Arachnida; order Opiliones; family Sclerosomatidae; genus Leiobunum; species Leiobunum rupestre. Next base: position 47,496,467 of record NC_143392.1, read on the forward strand.
GTAAAGTAAAGATGATATTTTATTTTATTCTCAATAATTTTCTCTGCAAATAACGCCATATCAACATGTTTTTGATATTTAAAGGTTTTTTGTTGGAATCAGTTACAGTAGAATTAATTTATTTTGTAATTAATAGTAACTTGAATAATCAAGCTCCATTTATTTCAAAAAGGATATCAAACAACACACCAAGCTGGCTAACGCCAGATATAAAACATAATATGCATCTGAGAAATGCGTACCTAAGAAAGAGCTGGATTAAGGCTTTTTTAAAAATCAATATCAACGACTCAGAAACAAAGTAAATAACCTAATTGAACAAGCTAAAAAGAAATCGCTACAGTAAAGTATTGAAGTTTCAAAGCTGGACAGTAGTATCATTGAATACTATTAGTGGCATGCCGACTCAACTGTTTAAATTTTAGGACGTTAACGAGAAATTCGTTACCAAGCATCTGTCTGAAATCATTCCAACAAAATCAACTGGGATAGATAATCTAAATCCTGCCCTAATTCATGCTTTAGCACACATCATAGCTCCAATATTAACATATATCATAAACCTATCTTTCTTTTCCGGTGTTTTCCCCACAGAATGGAAAAAGGCAAAAGCAATACCGCTCAAGAATTAAGCGAATTCAGGTTAATTTCAGTTTTGGCTTGTCTATCGAAAACTCTTGAGAGAATAGCATATGACCAGTTATATCAGCATGCCATAGAAGATGTTATTCTATACCTAAAATATTGTGGCTACAGGAGCTGCCATTCAACTTCAACATGTACGACAGACCTTTTAGAATCAATTATTAATAAGTTAAATGAGCGGAAGATCGTTGGTTTTGGTGTTCGTGGATATGTCAAAGGCTTTTGATTCCGTTAGTCACCAAATACTACTTCAAATTCTGGAATGCTATGGCGTAAAGAATACTGAAAATAAATGGTTTACATCGTATCTTACACACAGAAGTTAATTGACGGTTATACATCACCACCACTACCTATTTACAGCGGGCTACCCCAGGGAAGTGTACTGGGGCCCGTATTATTTAATACATATACAGCCGATATTAATACATGTCTGGTGAATAGCACAGCACACGAATATGCAGATGACAGTTCGCTAATGACTGCCTCAAACAGTATTTCGGACTTAATATATAATATGGAATTGGTTATAAAAAATCTCAAAACAAAACTTTCAAATCAGATTTTAAAACTGAATAAAAAGAAAACCAAGTTTATGGTTCTGTCCCCAAATTTAAAACACTCTTTAACTGATTTGATTACTTTAAAACAACACGATATCGATAGAGTAACATCATTTAAAAAAATATCGTGGAATGAACACATTGAATGAATCCCGAAATTTAAACTTTTGAGTCGGCAGGTCACTAATAGTATTCAAGGCTGTAATATTGAAGTAACTGGAATATTTATTCAATTCCACTGCTATGTATTGAAATTAAGAAATTATTTTGTCACCGATTCTAATATGCGATATTATCTCCACAGGGGGTTAAAGGTGGTGGTTTAAAGATTTCCACGTGATACTACTGCCCAGCTTTGAACCTTCAATACTTGACTGTAGTGATTTCTTTTTAGCTTATTCAATTAGGTTATTTACTTTGTTTCTGAGTCGTTGATATTGATTTTTAAAAACAGCATTCTTCCGGCTCTTTCTTAGGTACGCATTTCTCAGATGCATATTATGATTTATATCTGGCGTTAGCCAGCTTGGCAGGGCCGTGCTTGGGGGGGGGGGGGGGGGGGGCGAGCAGGGCGGTCGCCCCGGGCCGCTAAAATTTTACCATAGGGATGTATATACCGGAGGGCCGCTACACTCAGTTTCGCCGCGAGACCTCTAAGCACGGCCCTGCAGCTTGGTGTGTTGTTTGATATCCTTTTTGAAATAAATGGAGCTTGATGATTCAAGTTACTATTAATTACAGAATGAAGTAATTCTATTGTAACTGATTCCAACAAAAAAATTTAAATATCAAAAACATATTGACATGGCGTTATTTGTAGAGAAAATATTTAGAATAAAATAAAATATCATCTTTACTTTACAGATGTTATGTTATTTTAGTGGATTCTAGAAGAAAAATATTGATAATTAAATAAAATATTAAGTTTACTGTATAGGGAAAAGGTTATTATAGTGAATTCTAGAAGAAAATTTTTTGAAAAAATAAAATATAATCTTTACAGATATTATGTTATTATAGTGGATTCTAGATGCAAATTATTTAGAATTAAATAAAATGTCATGTTTACTGAACATATAATATGTTATTATAGTGGATTCTAGATGTCAATTACTAAGAATTAATTAAAACGTCATGTTTACTGTACATATAATAGGTTATAATAGTGGATTCTAGATGCAAATTATTTAGAATAAAATAAAATATCATCTTTACTTCACAGATACTTCGTTATTATAGTGGATTCTAGATTCAAATTATTTATAATTAAATAAAACGTCATGTTTACTATACATATAACAGGTTATTAGTGGATTCTAAATGAAAATTATTTAGAATAAAATAAAGTATAATCTTTACTTTATAGATACTTTTCTATTATAGTGGATTCTAGATGAAAATTATTGATAATTAAATAAAACGACATGTTTACTTTTCATATAATAGGTTATTACAGTGGATTCTAGATGCAAATTATTGAGAATAAAATAAAATAGCATGTTTACTGTACTTATAGTAGGTTATTACAGTGGATTCTAGATTAAAATTATTTAAATTAATATAAAATATCATCATCTGTTATTGCAGTGGATTCTAGAAGAAAAAGATTTAGAATTAAATAAAATATCATCTTTACTTTACAGATATGTTATTATAGTGGATTCTAGATGCCAATTACTAAGAATTAATTAAAACATCATGTTTACTGTACATATAATAGGTTATAATAGTGGATTCTAGATGCAAATTATTTAGAATAAAATAAAATATCATCTTTACTTCACAGATACTTCGTTATTATAGTGGATTCTAGATTCAAATTATTTATAATTAAATAAAACGTCATGTTTACTATACATATAATATGTTATTATAGTGGATTCTAGATGTCAATTACTAAGAATTAATTAAAACGTCATGTTTACTGTACATATAATAGGTTATAATAGTGGATTCTAGATGCAAATTATTTAGAATAAAATAAAATATCATCTTTACTTCACAGATACTTCGTTATTATAGTGGATTCTAGATTCAAATTATTTATAATTAAATAAAACGTCATGTTTACTATACATATAACAGGTTATTAGTGGATTCTAAATGAAAATTATTTAGAATAAAATAAAGTATAATCTTTACTTTATAGATACTTTTCTATTATAGTGGATTCTAGATGAAAATTATTTATAATTAAATAAAACGTCATGTTTACTTTTCATATAATAGGTTATTACAGTGGATTCTAGATGCAAATTATTGAGAATAAAATAAAATAGCATGTTTACTGTACTTATAGTAGGTTATTACAGTGGATTCTAGATTAAAATTATTTAAATTAATATAAAATATCATCATCTGTTATTGCAGTGGATTCTAGAAGAAAAAGATTTAGAATTAAATAAAATATCATCTTTACTTTACAGATATGTTATTATAGTGGATTCTAGATGCCAATTACTAAGAATTAATTAAAACATCATGTTTACTGTACATATAATAGGTTATAATAGTGGATTCTAAATGAAAATTATTTAGAATAAAATAAAGTATCATCTTTACTTTATAGATACTTTTCTATTATAGTGCATTCTAGATGAAAATTATTTAGAATAAAATAAAATAGCATGTTTACTGTACTTATAGTAGGTTATTACAGTGGATTCTAGATGAAAATTATTTAAATTAATATAAAATATCATCATCTGTTATTGCAGTGGATTCTAGAAGAAAAAGATTTATAATTAAATAAAATATCAAGTTTAGTTTGCGGGTGATACATTTTTATACTGGATTATGAAGGATTTTTTGGTTTAATTAAAATATCTTGTTCATTGTATAGAATTCTATATCTAAAAAAACAAAGATTGAAATATGTACAATTTTAGATAATTGGTCATAAGTATTAAATTTTCGTTCCATGGTTTAAAATATAATTAATTTAAAATATTAAAAGATCTGCTTCTACATGGATTTGCAATACTTGTTTATTTAAAACTCGGGAGCTTTCAGACCGCGGTCCTTCTTCAGCCAAACAGTTTTTACAATAATGTAAAAACTGTTTGGCTGAAGAAGGACCGCGGTCTGAAAGCTCCCGAGTTTTAAATAAACAAGTATTGCAAATCCATGTAGAAGCAGATCTTTTAATATTTTAAATTAATTAGATAATTGGTTTTATTTTAAGCGTTTCGAGTGACGTGTAAAGTTATTATCTTTGATATGTGAAGTTGTATATTTTGTCAAATAGTACTCTCTTACCTATGCTATTGGCAAACATACTGTATTCTAAGGATTCTAAGATTTTAAAATTCTGTTTAGTTTTAGGGTTACGGGATTCTAGAGATTCTAAAGATTCTTTTTAGTATCACCCTGCATCAAGTTCATGTCCGCGTATTCCGAGCTGGTAAAATTTGCAAGTGTGATTACAAATGTTTAAATTATACCGAAAATTACATCATCACTACCTAGGTGTTAAAAACTATCGAACTTTAATGACGTCATAGTGATAATATAATTTTGGGTTTAAAAAAATATTGTTTATTTGGAAATTAAATTTTTTTGTTCTAGCACTTACGTTTAAATTCTTCTATCAACATTTAAATTTTCATCTTTAAAAAAAAACCATTTCTCTGAAAAGTTTCAGTTACTGACAATTTTCTAGTACAAGTACACGTCAAATTGAAAGACAGCTGGGCGTAAATCATGTCATGTTCTGGAGAATTCTTTTCGGGTATCGATTTCACCATTATCAACTTCTACCAGTGGTTTGTGGACAAAGCACACTACGATCCGAAATTACCAAGTATCATATTGACAGGCGATGAAGCCTATTCCTGGGAAGATGGTGTTCTTCATTTGTACAATAACCCCAAGTGGAGCCAAACCAACCTTAACGCAGCTTTGGCGGCATCGCACCAAGATACATTAAATCTCAAGATCTGGCGTGGCAATGTTGGAGACAATTTAGCGGGACCTTACATCCTTCAGCCTAGGCTTAATGGTCCATACATTAAGCCGCGCCGTAAGATATTATCTTCATGCGACCTTTCCTTTGAGGTAGGTAGGACGAGGAGGAGTAATTCCTTTTCCGGCACGATCTCCCTATTCTTAACCATACGACTTTTATCTTTGGGGACATCTCAAAGAATTGGTTTACTAAACTGTAGTCCAAGATATCGACGACTTACGGCAATACATAATTAATGGATGTGAGACTATTCGTCCCACAATGGAAATCTTTGAAAACGTTCGTCAATCATTTTTACGACGTTGTCGTTTGGGTATTAGAGGCCAATCTAAAGGTTTTTTGATCAGTTGTATTTTTTGTATTGATTAAAAAAGATAAAAATTTCATTATGTGTCATTGGTTTTTGCGTATGACTTATTACTAGGGTTCAGCTGATGTTATCAATAACTTGAAAGATTTAATAATTAGTTAATCTTTCCAGCTTAAATTTAGTGCACACTTCTGAACGATCTCTTACTGATCTTTTGATATTAAACAATCTGCTTATCAATTGATCGCTTATAAACAATCGATTAATTTCTGGAAACCATTGGGGCCAATTAGGAATACATATTTTACATTTGCCTTGTTTTCGATGTTTCTTAGGCTGATTTTTGAGAGCTCTTAACTCAGAAACGGGCCTTTGTTAGGGCTATGGTTCATTTGACATTTTAAACTCGTCGGGCCCCATAGAATACAGTATAAAAGTTTTGGTACTATTATACGTAACACCCTTTATAGTTTGTCTATTGGTCACCAGATTATTAGGTTAAGGCAACAAACATAACTCTTCACCCAGTTTAAAAAAAACTGACATGTTTTAGCTCGATGAAGTAACGTTTCAAATAAGCAATGGGCCCTAGCTGTCAGGAGTAAAATGCGAGGGGCTAACCACTCTTAGAAAGTCTGTACACCGGATTACGCTTAGATTACCACTGCCAAAGGCAGGGACTTCAAAGATTACGCGTAATCCCATTAGTACAGTCAAAGGTACGGCTCTGTACACCGATTACGCGGAGTGATCAGCCCCTCGGTAAAATGCGTCAGTTACACTCTGGAGTATTTCTTCAAAGATCGTAACAGGTGTCTTAACACTCTGTCGTTCATGGAAACCCATTTTTAAAAAAATCCATAGGTTTTAGATCTGAGGACAATGGTAGGCATCGAATGGGTTATTCTCGCCCAATTCCAGCGTTGAAAAAATCAGAGCTTAGATGTTTTACAATAGCTAGAGGTGGATGTGGTTTCACAACAACATATTGAAACTCTAGTCTAAAGCAAGAATGAGGAATGACGTCCAACGCTTTCTTTACGTTGTTCTTAAGGAGCGCTAATTAATTTTGCCCGTTAAGAAAATTTAACACATATATTATCTAATATAAAATAAATAAATCCCGCACCGAAGATTAACATTACTCAAAGTGTGGTAGAAAAATATATCTTTTGAAAAATGAAGAATTCGAGAGCTCTAAGTGAAGTTATTATTTCCAAAAATCTAAATCAACAATTAGTTTAAAGTAAAAAATATCTATTTGAGCATATCAACATGGAAATTATTCAAATTCCAGTGTTTTCCATAGGTTTTCATCGTTAATTAGAAAACACTCCATTTCATTTCATAAGTATTCGAGTTTTTTATTCGAGAATTAGAAATACATAACTAATTTATAATCCCTAAATTGACTTGACCCTATTAATCTAGTGAAATTGGTTAATAGTTTTTTAAATAAATTGCAGGCTTACTTGAACAGCCGTTATATTTACAGATAGCTCTATATACAGCCAAATTGAGCGGTTTACTTTTAGTTTTGGAGATGCTTACTTTGAAACTTTAAAAAGTAAAAATTTTAAAAGCAAACTTACAAAACCTTCGAAATAGAGTTACTGCCGTGTTTTTTATACACGTTTTAAAATTGCTGGATGCTTTTAATAGTCCAAGTTAAGCTTAGAGTTTTCCTTTAACTACAGATGTAAATATTACCATTAACTTCATTACGGCTGTAAGTGACTCTTTACTAAAGTAAACACGTGAGCGCACATGTAATTTTGAAAACATTTTATGTTTCGTGCGAAGATGCGTTGGCTTTTACCTTCTAGCTATTCTAAACGAAGAAAAATAAAAATAAATAATATTTTACATTTATAACTCAAGAACTTTTCATTTCACTTTACTGTGATTTCTATATAAAGTGCTCTTAATTTTTAGCCATTTCCACATCACAAATAGTAATTGCATTTTCAAATGTAGAAGTAAATAAACTGAAATCATAACTGTCATTATCAATTCGGCATTTTTACAATGCTCGCAGTTATCCGCATTTTTACAATTTAAATTACATTATTGAAGTCTTGTTACAACTTTATAATAATAATCAGCTAGGCTAATACCCAAGGCACCACCTTAGGCCTAAGTCATTATGCAATAATCTTTCGACTGTGTTCAAATTTACTTTTCTGAAAATAAAAGCTAGTAAAAAACCTTGAAAGTTAGATTGACAAGCATTGTCTCCAGCGACAATTATCAATTTCAATATCGCTAAACAAAAAGCGTTTGTAATCATTCATTCTACTCTCTCATTTTTCCTTTACTTTACAAGAAGAGTATTTGTCTTATTAGCCTTGTAGTTAAAGAATGAGTAATTTTTGCGTTTATGAAAGAAATAAAATAATAATAAGCTAGGCTTATACCCAAGGCACCGCCATAGCCCAGGTCATCAAGCGACTTTTAAAGCCATTATTTTAGGTGGCCGGGTTACTATGCGTAGGAGGGTGGTGGCAAGCCAACAGCTCCCTACACTAACTATGACCGTTTACCTCTACAAGTTTTTATGGAAGGAGAAACCGAAGAGCTCTTATAATTTCTTTTGTAAGAATTTGTTAAAATAACACCGCAGTTAATTTAATTTCACTATCTAAACTAATTATTTAATTAATCACAGTTTAATACACCTCCGTTTATATCTAATTCAAATAATAATTGACCTCCTTAACTACATTTTAACTGTTCCTTAGAATAACTACCCTTAAACCATGAACGTGTTTATTTACCTAAATTCTTGATTTATTTGATTGGTTCATAATAAAATAAAGTGACACGTTATCATTTTCTACACGGCCTCTCATCCCGTTTTCCGTTACAGATAAAAATTGAAAGAGTAGTTGTTTTAAAAATGATTATTGAAAATTGTTTCACACTCAGATCCTTAATTTGAAATGAATTCACTTACAAAAACCTGAATTGTCAAACTCCAGATGGTGTCGGCATTCGATAAATTATAAGATTATCAATCCAGATTACACTTGAGTCAATATTTTTATGGATTTATATATTCACGTTCTTGCCAAATCTGTTATCCTCATTCCAATCTAATGCCCCAGAGACCTACTGAACTCGTTTCGGAGTATTCCCAAAACAAACTATCCAAAATTATATATATCCTCAAATTTACTATCCCCGTGAGGGATTTAAAATTATTAAATATTTCCGGTATCTTTAAAATTCTGTAAGCCAAGAAAATCAGCTTAAGAAATGTTTTATTTTTAAAATTTAAAAATCAATGAACGGAATCCTAACGAAACTTAATGCCCATGATTAAAGCGACAAGCAGGAAGCAAAACAGAAATGGATAACACTGCAGGAAGGTATCCCGATTGATAACTTTAATGTATTATACAGGGTGTCCATTTTTAATCGAAAAAGTGATTTTTCTCAATAACCGTTGTAGTTAGAATTTTAATTTTTTTGTGTTAATTTTCAGTACCGGGGGCCATTGTTGTACATAATGTTTATCCATTTTAAAATTTTGAAAAAATAAATTTTGATGTATTGGAGCTCGTCAAATTTTGTCAATGAGAAAAATGTAGAGCGACGTCAAAAACATAAGAGCAACGTTTGGTCGTTGAAAACACAATCATTTTTCACGAAATTACACGCGTTTGAAATTGACTTAAGGGGGAAGTCTGAGGTTTTGTGTTTCGAGAAAAAAATACTAGATTTCGCTGAAACTCGTCTGTTGGCAGTGTTGCCGGTAAATATTTTCGGCTGAACTTTACGGGCGAATTTAAAACTGAAAACATTGATTGACAGCGAGTAACAATAGAGCTTCTACTGGAGGATCGGACCGGCGACAACGCGCAGTGAGGGGTCGCTGCTGATTATAAACAGACGAAAGCCCTGCTTGCCAACATGAGGCACCAGCATAGGAGTATGGGGTTATGGGGAGGGTAGGTAATGCAAGGTCAAACGCTCCCCCCCTCCCAAAGTGTCCTACGCTGCGATGCCGTCTTTCAGAAAGTAAAATGGACCTTAGACCACGTGCTTAGACCAAGAAACACGGTCTAAGAATGGACCAAAACAAATTTTGTTGTGAAATACTTTTATTTTTTAAAATGCGGCGTTTAACTAACAAGGAGACTACCCGAGGGGTAACTCATCGATTTTATTTAAATTCAGGGATTATGTAGACCTTCATGTAACTTAAACCCCAAATGGAAAAAAATGCGATGGGCTTTAGTTTTACCATGGCAACCGAAAACGTTTTTGACAACTAAAGTAATATATTTATCTATGTAAATTAACATGGCAAAATCGAAGATTCTAAGGGTCCCCCCCTCTTATGAAATTATTCAAAAAAAATTTAAACAAAGGTGGTTAAATTTGGGTAAATATCTAATTTTGGGTAAATATCTAATTATGGGTAAATATCTAATTTGGGTAAATATCTAATTTTGGGTAAATATCTAATTTTGAGTAAATGTGTAATTTTTGTTAACTATATTAACTAATATTATTTAAGATAATTTTTAATTTTAATGAAATATTTGAATGTATTTATTATTAAATATAGACAAATTTAGATATTGACCCAAAATTAGACATTGACCAAAAATTAGATATTTACAAAAAATTAGATATTTACTCGTATTTTTAAATAACATTTTACACCGAGTTTTACACAACACGAAGGCTTGAATTTCATCGATGGATAGCTGATATGAAATTTTCAAATGATACTGGGTCCGATGACGTTAGCGAGACGAGCAAAATCCCGTTTTCCCAAATATTTCTAATTCTGCACTTTTTAGCCCCCCCCCCATTATACCCAGAGTAATGTTTGACTCGCCCTTTGCCCTTTCTTTGTTTATCCACCCCTTTCCTATCCTACGGACATTTTTCTACCTGCTACCGGCGGGTGGTTCGGTGGCCCGCTAGACTCCCTGCTGTGACTACCGAAAGATAGCGCGTACTCCTCCAATTGTCGTAATTCGTGGAAATGGAATTTTCTTTTGTCGCTGAAGTGATTGACACACTGTCTTCGAAAGACCTATATATTCCAAATATCTCACAGTAGCGACATCTCTGATCTTTCGATTTAAACCACGAAAAAGCGGTGGGGTTTCAATAAAACATTAATTTTTAATAGTACAATTCATACGTCAACTTTGATAAAGATTCATTAAATACCCTGTTGGTTTCTCTACTTTTCAAAGGTTCAACCATAGTTATCTGACAAACCGTATTTTAATTATTATGACAAATAGAAAGTTACGTTTATTCATTTGTATTTAATTAAATTTTAGTATTAGCTTTACGAAATGCACTCATTAACTACTTCCAACATTTTACTTCAAAGCGCCGCAAATCGTTTATTTTTATCAGTATTAGTTATTCTGTAACTAGTTCAAGAAAAAACTATGTTTTTCTGAACTTACCTCAGACTTCCCCCTTAACGGGTAAACAAAAAAATTTGAAAAACCAAAAACTAGAATCTTTTGGAAGCAGTGGAAGTCCAACATTATGTACAATAATGGCCCCCGGTACTGACAATTCACCCAAAAAATTTCAAAATTCTAACTACAACGGTTATTGAGAATAATCACTTTTTCGAATAAAAATGGACACCCTGTATACTCACAACACCCACTATGAATTCACACCCAACTTTTCTACGCGCATTATGCTTTCTATATTCCCAACAGAATACAATTGGTGGGACTACCCTTAGAGCAAATAAAACATTTAAATCCACTGGATGATTTAAAGGTATTGTAACATTATCTTAATTTTTTAAATTATTGCATGATCTTCAACGGTTTTAATAAATTGCAATTCAGCGTTTAAAACGTTACTAGAATAATAATATCAAAATAATAGTTTTAATCAGACATCTAGCGACTATTATAACTATTGCTGTGGTTTTAATTAATATTTAATAAATATCTAGGAAGCGGATTTACTATATTTTCCAGTTCAAATGGAAATATTAGGTGCGAAAATTACAACCAACTTCACCGCTTTTACATCTACAGTTGACTATTCAGCATCGATCATGATGTCTGCGGCACCGGAAAGAACAATCGTTTCTTCAATGGAAGTGATCAAAATGGATTTTAAAGTAATTGAAATAAATATAGCTTACCACCTCTTTCAATTACATTTTTTTCTCGTTATTATAAAGTCTGTCTCGCGACTATTAATTGTAAATAGTTAATACTAAACTGACAAACCATTTACCATTAAAAATCAGGAATAACGGTTATTTACAATTTTATAGGCATTTAAAAGAGAGCTTTATAATTTTGATATCCTGAAATTTTTTTATTCTTGAGGAAAATTTATATTTGGAATTTTTCGTTGGATTGTTGTACCACATACTATGAAACTTACAATTAATTACATTAAGTCACTGAAATATTAAAGCATCATTTTTATAAATATGCATTTAGTATTTTATGCTCACTTTTCTTTTAAAGTACAATTAATCGTACTAGTTATTTAATAATAAACTCTGGTAGAGTTATATAAGACATCAGCGAACGTTTCTTTGGGGGTGAATGAGTACAGCCAAAGACAAGAAAGTTCATAGTAATTTATCATTTTTCATGCTCAAGATTCAGTACTACGGAAGCTAATAACCTAAATTACTTTAAAGAGCAATCAGCTAGGTCATCAAGTAAATTTAATGTAGGTCACAATATTCCCTACACTAACTTTTACCGATAACCTCAACGAGTTTTTATCGGAAAAGGAAACCGAAGAACCCGGGGGGAATCAGGCTCATTTTGTCAGGATTGACGGTGAGGCTAACCTGCCTTCATCAGCATCCCACAGAGATCAGACCTTTTTCATCATAGCCGAAATGGTTACTGGGAATTTCCCAGTAATAATCACCGCGACATCCCTAATTAGCCTCACCAAGAAATGGTCAACAACAAGGCACCACAACAGGGGATAGATAACAGCCTCCTGGGGACGAGTTCCGGCTAGTGGTGACCCTCAGCGATTCACCAGGCAAGGAGGCCAGCATGACCCGATCATTCAACATAGAATCAATCCATAGACACAACGTATCATGGATACCGAAACGCTTAGCAGCCTTAAGGCATACTTTGAATCAGAGAGGGGTCTAACATTAACAACCTCCACTCTTATATGTCTGTAAACTAATTTTTTTGGACAAATGAAGTTAGAACAATTTGTGTAAATACCTTTGCCTCGAGATAACTAGTTTTCCCGAGTTTAGGAATAAAAATAACCTTTGAACAGCAGCCTGAAATTAGAATTTACGGTATCATCATGCAGCCTGTACGAGAATATTAATAGCAGACGAAAGGTTGAAAGTCTATTCAGACTGGAAACCAAGGTTGAACAGCCAAAGAATATTCTCCATCCAACAGCTGATCCGAGAAATGTTAAAGTAGATCTCCAGTCTGGGCACGAACGCCTGGTCATCAAGAAAAGCAGCACGTGACGACAACTTATTTCTGATCAGAAGACTGAGAAGCTCTGTGAAGGTTGCATTGACGGAAAGATGACGTGTGGAAAGGGTTACGGAACCTGGATTAATTATTTATAACGACCATCTTTAAAGGGTAGACGGTACTACTCGCTTTTCATGGACAGATATTCGGGAATACTAGTGCCATATTTTCTGACCAATCCGTTGATCGATTCCAGGAATTCCTTGCTATGTGCAACAATTATAAACATACTGATCAAGAACTGGTCAGAGACCATGGAACGGAATATGCCAATGAAGAGTTCCGTGGTTGGTCAGCACCATAAGCTGGTATTAAGCATCATACCTTAATGCCGTACCCGCCAGAACAAAATGGAGTTTCTTAACGAGGGAACCGTACGATCATGAAGTCTGTACGAGATATGATATATTCGAAACCCGAATAACCATCAAAGCAGTGGGCAGAAGAGGTCAACACAGCCAAGTATATCTTGAATCACAAGGCTCCAACACGTGTTCCTGGGAAGACTCCGGATGAGTTGTGGAGAGGAAAGATTAATCCATTATTTGAGCATCTCCTAGTTTTTGGGGGCTGAATATTATGTTCATTTTCCTAAGGAAAAGAGAAAGAAACTTTCAAAGAAAGCATGCAAAGGAGTTCTGGTTGGCTATGAAGATAATTCTGATGGCTATCGAGTCTACGTCCCCGAGCTAAATGACGTTTAATTCAATCCAGATAAATGTACCAATGGTCTTCACGTTACTGTTCCAGATGAAGTTTCAAGCCAGGGCGAGCAGAATTACGAATATTTGGATTGCCAAGACGTGACAACCAAACCCGTCGATGAATCAAAAGAAGTGGAACCCAGACCCATCAATTTACCCCGAGAAGAACCAGCCGCAGCAATCGGTCCTCTTCTGAGAGATCGTTCGATGTTAAAGAAACCTGTTTTTGGCGATCTATGACGCCTTACCAAAGACGGCGGAAGAAGCGTGTTCGAGTACAGATTCCGTCAAATGGCAGAAAGTGATGCAAGAAAAATTGGCTGCCATAAAAGAAAACGATTTCGTCGATTTTCCCCGTGGTCAGAAGATATTTGGAAACCATTGGGTGCTCCGTACCAAACACAACGGCACGTTCATGAAGCATATAATGGCTTGACAAGTGGTGAAGGGCTATACGCAAAGAAAAGGCATCGTTTACGAAGAAACGTTTTCTTAAGTAGCTCGTTTCGGGACACTATGAATCTTCCTCAGTATCAATTGCTAGGCTTCGTACTCTACGTCGACGATCGACTTATCGCAGGGAACACAGATGAAGGTGTTGAAAACTTCCTTCGACATTTCAGTGAAGAGTTCAAGACCCCAACGGCACCTGTTTCAACTTATCTCGGCCTAAAGATCTACTTCACGGCAGATGGCTAGATTTTCTTCCACCAAAGCGCCTATGTCAAGAGCGTTCTAGAGTAGTTCAACATGTCCGAATGCCAACCTATCAATCAAACCAGCCAGCGCTACAGATTACTACACAGAAGGTCAAGAAGAGATTGAGTCTACAGCTATTAACGCATCAGTTATTGAGAGTCTTCGTTACGCAACCATGGATGCACGACCTGACATTGAGTTTGCCGTCAACCGTGCGTCTCAAGAAATGGCTACACCTTCTTAAGCTCATTTGAATGCAGTCAAGAGGGACAACATTACTGGGGCTATTGTTCAAAGCTGATAACTCTTCGACTACCATACCATGTCGAAAATTAACTTCAATAATTTTCAAAAATTAATGAAATAAACTAAAATATACTTATTTTTTATATTTTTCCCCAAAAAACATATAAAGTAATTATTTGATCCTTCATAGGTCCCAACTTAGCCCCTTCCCTTAAATCTGCCTTTAAACTGCTTTAGTAACAGCATTTTTGTTTTAATATACAATGTTACGTTATACTAATTGAAATATTTCTTATTGAATGGAAACGAAACGCTCAAAAAATTGGTTTAGCCTTAAGAGTAATCCGGAAGCATCAATTGTAACGACACCATCTTCGTTCCTTTGATCAGGACATTGGGACCAAGAGTGAAGACAAGTTTTACTAATGGCCAATGTTTGTATGGTTCTTGACCATCGCCACATTTATCCATAGCATCAAGTACTTCTTGATGGGGAAACAGCCCGCTGATTTAACGTGTGGGAAAGGAAAAGCAATATACTACATGTAACGTGGTAATTTCGTATTTTGAACGGGATTGAATTTTTTCACTACAGAGTAACAGAAATGTTAAAATATCAATGGTATTTAGTAACGAGGTTTATAGACCCCAGACTTGAGCTTGGATTTTTTACTACAAAGATTCATTGAAGCTTGCCATCTAGTAATTGAGAAAAGATAGAAAGGTGATTTCGTAAGATTATTTATCGCACTGAAACTGAATAGGGACGTGGCCGCATGGCGTACATATTACGTCACCCATCCTTTTTCCAATTTGAAAAAAAAAAGAATACCAGTATGGTGGCCATATCCAAAGGTATGGCATGACGTTATGCTTCCAGTTCCCTATTGTTGCAGATAATAAATTTATTAAACTATTTATTTAAAAAATATGTATTTTGTAAAATATCAGATCATTTAATTTCATAAAAATGTTGTTCAAGGGAAAACAAAAGAGTAAAATGTTTGACAAGTATCCACAAATCGTTATTCTTGATATTATCAACATATTCTTTTCAGGCCCTTAACTCAAAAAGGACGGTTTCAATCCAAACCTAATTTTTTAGTACGTGTTTAAGTTTTTCTTATTGACTTGATTTCACAACCCTTAACCAGGTGAAAACCATTTTCCGAAATATTTTTTTAATTCTTCTGCAAATTTTTACTTAAATAGTTATACATGTAGCCTAAATATTTCGTTATTCTAATTTAAATACGTTTTGAGAAAAAGGGCCTAATCGACCATTTTGAAAAACATGATTATGTTCTAAGAAATATTTAAATAGAGATTTATATATAAATATGAAAAAATGTGCTTTTCTAGGCTATCTTTATCTTAATAGTATCAGAAAAATTTATCCCAGTTATTTAAAAGTATTATATTGAGTTGTAATTGTAAAAATATCTAAGTGACATTTACATATGAAATTTCAGGCAGCAATTTTACTTTCATTAATTTTCATTATCGTGGGTGCAATAAGAACTTTGGGAGACATTTTGAACAAATGTTTCATTGTGAGCAGAAATGGTATCATTTTGAAGATATTTTTACGAAATTTCTGGAATACGTTTAAGTCACTCTTTGGAAATAGTAAGTTAAAAAAACACAATTTTATATAAGTATTTCAAAGTTGTACAAAACTGACAATGTCTTTAAGAAGTAAAAATTTTACCGTCTAGATTTTAGGAAAATTTTATTTCAACACAAAAATTGGTAATTTGAAATTAATTTGATTTTTCTTACTTTTACTTACTTTTCCTTTGGTTCTTCATGGTCCCTTACAAACATTTTCGCCTTCAAATAAGCGAGACATATGCTGTATCTTGGATACCAGGCAGGAAAAATGGAAAATGACTATAATTAGACTGCACTTAACTACAGGTCATTTCAATAAAATTTTTGATAAAATCATGGAACTTTTATTTGGCTGCATACTGTGCATAGTTTGCATTGTTTGTTTAAAGGCTGAACAAGAATTGCAAGTACAGCCAGTTGTCTACAAGGCTTTTATCACAGACTGAAATTACGGCTCCAGCGACGTAATTGCTGTAACTCGAATGCAACGTGTCAATTTTTTTTTAATTTGTAGAACGCTGCTGCTATGTAGCGGTAAAAACAGCTTTTAAAACTATTTTTAAGTGAAGGTGTTTCTTTTTCACCCAAAGACGACTGAACCTCTCCTTCTTCGCTAACCTTGCAGCCTTGCACCGTACATTTTATTGCGATGTTTTGGATGGTTGGGTAACATCCAAGGTTGAACCAGTCTCCCCATGAAGCCGGGTACTGCAAGCCGACCCTTACTAATTTTGGTTTTGTGTATGTTTTTGTTCGTCAGAATCCATGAACAATCCCACGAGTATAAAGGAAAGTAAAAGGTCACCACCCGGTACTCACTCATCACGTGGTAGCTACAAAATAGCGGTTTTGGGGTTGTTCGTATTTTTAAAAGGGCTATAATTGCGCTGTGGGGATGTGAAGTAAGGCTGGAGTTTGGCCGTGATGGGATGTAAAAAGGCTGTAATAACAGTTTGACTGTGCTGTAATGAAACTGAATTTCATCCCGATTGTTCTGTTTAACCACCTGATTGTATTGCTTTGCAATTTTTTAATGATTGCAAAATTTACAACAAGAAAAAATGTTACTGCTGCATTATCGCTTTATAAGCAGCAACTTTGCAGAAACATTTTCTTTTGTTCCTTTTTTCCTCAAAGAAGATGATATGTATCTGGAAATGAGCCTTGCACGCCCTGTCTTTTCACCCCCGATTTTCGGTGGTAAATAGACTGTATCTATTTATCACTGAAAATCGGGGTTAAATAGCGCAACAGCGCGGCCAAAGCTATTTCCCACCGACCCGAACCGATCCCCGACTTTCGGTGGCAAATAGACTTACCAATGATGGAGGCTAATTTCCACCCTTAATCTGAAGTTTTTCGTTTCGGTGGTAAAAAGTCTTCGCTGCGTGTACCGTGCTATTTGCCACCGAAAGTCGGACTTATATTTTAATGCTAAATACAGAAATCTGCATTCATAATACGATTATTAAAAATTTCAGTTTGTTATATATGTATGTTTTTATTTTTAATTTCTGGCTACTAGTAGCGTCGGTTTATATGGAAAGTAAAGTAGGGGTCGTCTCTAAAGCAAACCATGCTTCATGCTATTGTTAAATATAAACAAACAGGGACCTTGTTTCATTATTACGCGAGATTCTTAAATGTTTATCATTCGACATTGTCCATAATTCAGGGGCTGTTCATAAAGAGCAAAAGGTTATAATATATTTTTGATAAAATTATCTATATCAGCTTATTTTAATTTGAAAAAAATGTTTTGAAGGTGGTAATTCTCCATTTTCTTATGTAGTCTAGTTGGGGTACTTTTTAAAGATTAAGTTGTCGCTGTTGGTAGTATCTGTTATCCATAAGAAAGGGTTTGATCGAAATCTGAGCAATTGATTTTAAAAAATTTAACCGATCAAATCTTGATTAAGATTCGATGAATTGTGGTTAATATTATAAATTTTCATCACGGTTTGGCCCGTCCATTTAAAAAAAAAACATATTTTGCGTACGAGAGTTTATCTAGAAATGTAGGGGTTGTTCATATGTTTTATTTTTAATCAATTACCAATTTTTTTTGGAATTAATTTATTGATGCATTTGTAATTTACATTTTATACATATTATGAGACGCATCGTCCCGATCCCACATAAGCAATATTGCTTTTGCGTGGGCGGGATAAATTATATTATACATTAGAAAAATGTCATTTTTCCTTATATTTCAGCTAGTTTTACAACATTATAAAATATATATATTATAACTCTGAAGCAATACAAAAACTTTTTTTTATTACGCGAATATAAATATATTTAAATTATATAAATGAATAAATTCCGGTTAGTTGTCCAGTTTTATATACAATTCTACAATACCGACATTAATTAGCCAAATAATCATTTTAGATTTAAACACCTTTAATGAATTACTAAATTTTATATTATTGTCTAATTTTTTAAATAGCTTCGGGCCTAAATAAGTTATAAATGTTTGCCCAATAGTTTTAAACGTTCTCTCACTATTTACATTTCCAGTTTCAACATTTCGGGTGTTATATGGGTTATGACATAATATTTGATTTTTAATTTTGTATATGTATATTAGTATGTCTTTAGAATATTATTGCCTTACTGTGAAAACTTTGAAACCATCCCTAGTAGCACAGGCCTGTTGGCTCGGAGCTGGGTCAGAGGCGCAGATATGGCAAACTGCCGAGAGTTGGAAAAGTGTCGAATACCGGCTCGAAGCCGACACATGACTGTGGGATTAGTGTTGGGGCAGCGTCACATTTTTTGTAGGTCGGCAAAATGCCACATAACTGCATTGAACCTGCAGTTTAAAATTTACTATTTACTTTTCTTTAACTTTGAAATTTAAAGGTTTTGAATTACACTATAAACTTATAATATATTTTTACTTGCGCTAAATTCCTTTTAAATAAATATAAAAAATTTAATTTGAGAAAAATATATTATTTCGCTGCTAAATCGTCGAGGGATAGGTATGTCTGCCCCATTGTGTTTTTGCTATTTTATTTCGGAATTCCGCGGTATACAATTGTATTGTGAAAATTTTCACTCGCGAGTTGTTGTTTTTACGAAGTGTTTTTATAAATTTATAATCTCAACTAATTAATATGTTTTTTTAATTTTTAAAAAGACTAAACTATTGAAATGAAATCGCGGAATTTCCAAAATTTCGGCGGTTTTTACACTTGACTTCGGCGCGATATTCTTTTCAAAAGCCGGTAACCCTGCACAGCAAAGCGAGAAAGAAACAAAAGACGTAGTCAGCCGCGGCCAGCGTGTTCTTTGTTGGTGGTAAGAAGGTTTACGGTTGTAAATTCAACTTTATCTACCAATTAAGGTTTTCAAAAGACGGAAGACTTCAATATCTAATGGTAAGTTGTATTAACACAATTCCTAAAATCTATTTAAAAATTAAAATACGTAAAAGACAGGAAAAATTGCTCACTAAAATCTATGTTTAAGCCTTGGCTTTGAAAGAATAACGGCAATGTTTTCTTTAGCATATAATAAAGAGTGAGGTTTTATATATGGTTTTAGGTGGAATTTCAATAGCAATAGTAGCACTGAGAGCCAAATTTAGTTAAATTAAAGTTAATTTGAAATTTTTATAAAAATAGATTGGTACCATTAAAAGAAATTCATTAAATTTTCATTTCAAATATAAATTAATTTTAAATTCAAAAATTTCGTTATATTTTTATTTTTAAATAAAAATTTCATTAGATTTGAATCATTTTTAAATAAAGCTTTTAAATAAAATTATTTTTCATTATTAAAATTGTTTAAAATTAAAATAAATTTAAATAAGTTTCATTGTATAAAAATTAATTTCAAATATACACTTCATTCATTAAATTAAATTTTAAATATTATATTATAGTAAATATTAATTTCATTAAATTAAATTGAAATTAATTTTTTTTAAAAACCTAAGGTTCCGTTATATTTAATACAAATCGCATAACCATTTCACTTAAAAAATAGCATATTAATTATAGACTAGGTATTTTGTGACCAAATTACTTATCTTAAATATTTTATTTACAGATCTCAAGACATTTATCATTCAGAATAAATTCTTAAATTTCAAAGGTACTGTTTTTTATACATGTACGTGTGTGGGCTAAAATTACCATTATTTGTTTTGAATACTCAATTCTTGCAAGTTTTTCCTAAAACTACGATGTTCTAATTTCTTTTTTTAAATGAATGGTGATAAAATTTCAAAACGATTGGGAATTACTTACGCGAAAGAAAAGTTAAGTAAACGTCATTTACGTAGAAAAAGGTCATGTTATAGAAAAACTGTAGAACAAAGTGTTTCATTTCTATCTAATGCTTACACTGAAGTTGATGACTCGTCTGACACTGAAAATGTTGATGTTTATATCAGCAAAGCAAATTCTTGCGTTTCTGATTCCGCTAATTGTACGGACATTTCTGATAGTTATCAATCATCAGTTGAGAGTTCATTAGAGAGTAGTTTTTCTAGTGATAGTACGATTTCTAGTAGTTTATCTGAAGTCTCTAGTGTTGAAAGTGTAAATGATTTAATTATGGATCTTCAAATCTGGATACTCAAACATAACGTAGACACAGTTAAAGTCAACGCCCTGTTACAAATTCTAAGGAAACATGGTCATCATGAATTACCTAAAGATTCGAGGACACTTTTGGGAACACCCAGACACACTAATGATATTAAAAGTGTTGCTGGTGGTGAATATTGGCACGTGGGTTTCGAAGCAGGGTTAACTGAATTTTTAGATTCTCATCCTGATTATAATGAGGTTATAAGATTTGCTACTAATATAGATGGTATTCCTTTATTCAAGAGCTCTCTCTCCTCTTTTTGGCCAATTTTGGTTGGTGTTTACAGTCTCAAAAAAGGAATAATTGGTGATGTATTCCCTGTTGGTGTTTTTTGTGGGGAGTCAAAACCAGGTTGTTTAGATGAATATCTAGACCTCTTCGTAAATGAAATAACTGATCTTAATGAAAATGGAATTAATTACGCTGGTAAAATTATTAAGTGTGCACTGGATGGTCCATTTATTTTAGACACTCCTGCTAAATCTTATGTTAAAAACACAAAAGGACATACTGGGTATCGCAGTTGCGACAAATGTAATATAGAAGGGTTTTATTACAATAAACGGATGACCTTTTTAAAAGAAGATTCAAAGGAGGAAATTATTCTCAGAACTAATGCCGATTTTCGAAATCAAAATGACGAAGAATATCATTTAGCTGGAAATCAATCTCCATTAACGAGATTGAATATGAATTTAGTGACCCAATTCCCATTAGATTATATGCATGTAGTTTGTCTCGGTGTTGTTAAGAGAGTTTTGAAAAGTTGGGTCAAAAAAGGAACATATGTTGTTCGACTTGGTGCCCAACAGATACAAGAATTTTCAAATAAACTAAAAACCTGCGTACAGTATATTCCAAATGACTTTGCTAGGAAGCCAAGATCTCTCAAGCATGTTGATCGATGGAAAGCCACCGAATTCAGGCAGTTTTTGCTTTACACTGGCCCAGTTTTAGCTGAAGGTATAGTAGCTGATGATGTATTAAATCACCTACGGTTATTGCACTGTGGTATATACATCCTCGCATCACCTGATTTAAGTATTTCATTACGTGATTACGCCGAAGAATTACTGAATTTGTTTGTGTCGTCTTCCCCAAACTTTTATGGGAAAGAATTTATTTCAATGAATGTTCATGCTTTAACACATTTAGCTAGGGATGTTCAGAATTTTGGACCATTAGATTCCTTCAGCGCTTTCCCATTTGAAAACCGTTTGCAGCTACTAAAAAAAACAATTCGTTCTCCAAACAAGCCTTTGCAGCAGCTGTTAAAAAGAGTAAATGAAAATAGAAAGGTTTCGATGAAGGGGAAAGTTAATAGAGCTATAGTTCTTAAAAAGCAATTTGTTGATAGAAGTCCTAATGTACCACCACATGTCACATCTTTCAAAAAGTTACAAACCCCTCAATATAGCTTAACTACAAGCCTCGCGGATAGTTGCATAAAGTTAAATACAACTGAAGTTATAAAGATAAGACATATATATCAAACCAAAGAAAAGGAGATAATGTTGGCAGGGAGTGTCTGTAAATTTCATGATGATATTTTTACTTATCCCTTACGTTCTTCGCAATTAGGTATGTTCGTGGCGAGAATTTCTAAAACAGTAAAACCTTATCCATTGAGTTCTTTTGAACGCAAATGTTTTCTTAATCCAGTTAAAAATGGTTCATTTTATACGGTTATACCCATGCTTCATCATTCCTGAAGTATTGTTTGGATTTAGAAAAATAAAATTAACTTTTAAGAAAGCCTGGGGAGGTATAGAGTTGATTTTAGAAACGATACTCGGCTGCTTTTAAAATGATAATTGTGTTTAGACAACCACGGAGCATGCATGTGGGTCTCTTTAAAGTTTAAAAATTTTAGATCTGTAACTATAGTGAATTGTTAATTTTACTTCATAAGCATTTCAATAATTCTTTAATATTTTTATATTAGTGAGATTTATTTTTAGTTGATTTTGGGTGCATGCATTTTTTATGAATTTTGTAATCTTTTTTTCTTTTTAGATGTATGTAATTTTTCACTTTGAAAATGACAACTCGGTTGAGGCCATGCCATTATCTTGGTGCCCAACAGAACGAGGCTGTTATTGGCCAAAATGCCGTTCTAGTTCGGAAAGAACTAAATGGATTAAAACAAATGTCAGTCCTCAATCAACTTGGCCACTATGCAAGGGAAAAATCATATATCGAACTGGTTAGTAGTATTGTTTAATAGTTCAACATTTTAAGCCAGTTTTATGTGGTGTAATGTATGTAGAAAATTTGTTGTAGTCTCAAAAGCTATCCTTTATTTTATAAATCGATATATTCGGCTGGCTTGAAACGTCTATAGTAATTCGCATATAGTTTGGAATTGGTTTAAAAAAATTGTTTGTTTTAGAATTATATATCAACGCTCATGCACATCTTGAAAAATCACAGTTCACTTCTGATTTAGCTAGCGAGGCTGAACTTGGTCGTGGAGGGGCTCGGCTTGCAAAAAAAAATTCTTTAACAAAAAAAAGAAAATATTCCTGCAGTGATAGTGGTAAATTTTTGTAAATTATACCGTAATATAGCTAAGTATTTTCTATAATATTATATTTTCAAAAATTAGAAGAAGAAAATTTTTCAAAATCTAGTCAAAAAAAACTCAATGGAAGGAAAGCCATTGCATTGCCAATGCCACCAATCGTTTCATTGAACAGTGCAGGTATGAACAATTTTTGTGTAATTTGAAGAAAAACTAAAAAAAAATTAATTCTACAGATGAAATTAGTGGTTTCACCGAAAGACCGAATTCTTCTGAACTGGATCTTCGCCACGAAAGGATTGCAACGGTGTCTGATGATAGTTGTTTCCAAATGTTAGACAAACACGTACATAGTAATATTCTATTAGATAAAACTAACGATTCTTCAATAGTAAACGTAAATAGTGATTTTGAAACAGTAAACAATCCATTAGAGAAAAACCACCGTGACGAAACATTAATGAATCACAAAAATAAAAATAGCTCTGACAAAACACCAAAGAATCAAAAAGATAACCAGTCTGAAAAATCATTAAAGAATTCCAAAGTTAAAAACCACTCTAATAAATCCGTAAACACACAAATAAATAATAGCTTTATTAAACGTAAAGGTCCAGAAATATATAAAAAACAAAACCAGAGCATTCCAGAGAATATGACTTTTTATGAAAAATTAAAAAACCAACCAGACCTGCTACCTTTGAGAACTTCTATTTCAACAAGAACAGAAGAATTTCCAAGTTCTACAACTATTCGATCTATTGACAACAACCGTAGTAGGGAGAGCCGAAGAAGCCGTAATGAATCTTCAAACTCAGTCTATTCATCAGTCTTCCCAACAGGGTCTTATGGAAGAAGCCTTTCACATGGTAATCAAATATAAACTGGTATTTTTATATACATAGAATACTTAGACAATGTTTGATTTAAATTTGCAGAAACACCACAAATGTCTGAGGGAAGGGATGAAAGATCAATTAATAAGCTCAATCCTCGTAAAACCTCAATTTACACTTCTTGGAATAGCCCAGTGCAATCTCGAATAGGTGAGACTTCATTGTGAATAGTTAAAAACCAAAGAACCTAAGTTATGACACAGGAATAATTATGAATAAATTATTCCAAATATATGAAATTACCACTACAAATTCCCTCCGTGAAACTAATTTCGCTTTTTTTGTGTAGATCAAAGTCCAGATAATTTTCAAAAACAAGTCTTGTTCATGCTAACAGATTTAAATGTAAAAATTAACTGGTTGATGGAAAATTCAAAAGGATCTCATTCACAGGAAAGAGAGGACGTTGAGGGTTTTCCTGATTTGCCACTAACCTCTATGGAGGATATGGAAATAGTCGAAGAACTTCTTCAAAACAAAGAGATCAGGAAAATAATTGTATTGTTTATTTTTTAAATTAATTATAACACACCTACAACTAGAAAGTACTTTGAAATGGTTATTACCAATTGTTACTAGTTTCTCACATGGATTTCTCTAAGAAATTTCTTAACAATTTTTGCTTTCTCAGGTTAAAAACTTTTCTTTATACGGCGGAAAATCTATGAAAGGCTGCTGTCAAAAACTTATGAGTAAAGTCTTGAGCAATGATCTGATCCTTCACTATAATTGGATAGGGGCCCATGATAAAAAGGCATTTGGAAAGCTTAAATTAAAAGACGCAATAATAGGTGAACTTTTTGAATTCAATTTATAACTCAATGTTTATTAACATAAAAAACTTAAATATGACACTAAATGCTTTTGTTCAAGATGGTTCGTCGCGAAGTGAACGCGTAATCTGAATTTACCCTTTTGGTTTAGCAAAATAACTGATAGGTTTACTTATTACGCATTAGCTACAAACCGAAAACGCAATTATGTCAAATAATAGTTTAAAATTTTAAGTCGTCAGTAGCAGTGATAAACGTTTTTATTGGCGAAACAGACTTAATTACCATTAAAAAGGCATTAGGAGTTTTGGAATTGTCATCCTTATGTTTCTTACGTAACTTAAGATTGCACTATCTATTGTAGCTAATTATATTAAATACATTATTCCAGCTGCAGTACAAAGGAAGTTTTCCTCCAACACAGAAGACGAAATTGAAAAGACAATTAAAAATTGGATTCGGGGTGCTGGGGATAGGAATGGTGGAAGGTCAAAGCGGGGGAAAAATGTTAACATACAACAAACGACTGACGGCTTTCAACAAACATCGGACTCTGAATCTGACTGAATTAATAAATAATAAGCACAAACCTACTGAATAAATCATTTTAATCTTCTAAGTATTTGATTCAAATTTTTTTATGTTCTTTATATATTTAATTCTGGTGGAAAATATCTAATAAAGTATTAAGTATAGCTAATATATACTGCTGGGTAGTAATCTGCAAAATGTCGGTAAAGTGGCTAATATTATGCTGGGTTAATTTCGGATAAGGGCCGGTAAAGTGGCTAGTATATTGCTGGGTAAATGTAGGATACGGCCTGGTAATGGCTAACATATAGTTCTGGATTGCTGGTAAAGCATTTAATTTCATGCTGGGTATGTATCGGGATAAGTAGCGAAATACTGTAGGTGGGGTGCATGGTCTGATGGTGGCCGTTACGCAGCTTATTGCTTTTGCCGCTTCCCCCCCAACAGTAAAACCATGTGTTGGCCAGGTAGGACATTTAGACTTAAAAAAGGAATGCCGCCCCAACACGGTTGGCCAACAGCCTTCCGACAGCTGTCGGCCCATCTTTTTTGTGCTACTAGGGATTATGTAAATTCATTCGATTTTCAAGATTGCTAGCTTTGAGGCAAATACGTATAATTTTACGCTGCATGACTTAACAATTAATTAACAATATTCATTTTAGCTTATTGAAGTGAATCTTGAACTATCAGATTTGGGCCCTTAACTCGGTGATCAATTAGGGATCGTCTATAAAGATTTCTTTCTTTGTACTTGTGTTCGAAAAATTATATTTCCGAGCTTACGTAAGCGTTTATTTGGCTTTGTTCGGATTGCGGTCTTTTTTCACGATACACAGGGGTCATCTATAAAAACCAAAAGGGTCAAATTTACCTATTTTAACATTAATTTCTTTAATTGTCTGCCTGTTGGTCATTTTAGGTAAACTTTTCATCATGGTTTCGTCAGTCGATTTAAAAAAACACACATTTTGCGTGCGGGTAATTATCTTGAAATGTAGGGTTTGTTCATATATAACGAATTGTTACTATATAAATATATATTTAAAATAATTTTCAATTAATAAACGATATTCATTTTAGCTTACTCAAGTTTTTGTTAATTAAATGATCGATTAGGGGTCGTCTCTAAAGAGTTCTTACTTGGTATTTGTATCACCTTTCGAATGTTATATTTCCGAGCTTACGTAAGCATTTATTTGGTTTTGTTCATATTATCGTTTTATTTAACGATACATTTTATGATAATGCATACAGACAGAAAAGGATAATGTACTTATTTTAATATTATTTTATGGTTTGCCTGTTGGAAAAAGTGGGCCAAATCGTACTTCGCTTCCTTCTCTTGGTTTTATACTACCAATTGGATTGCAAATAATTGAAAACTTTAAATACAAATCGTTAAACAAAGCTTACGATTGACTAAAGTAATAACCATAACATGAATTAGTATATATTAATCAAGCTTAAAAACTCGCTAAGACTCAGAAGTTTGAAGCAGAATATTAGAGAGGTTAATTAGAGCTCTCAAGAAGTTTCAACGACAACGTCGGAGCTACATAGACGTTCACGAAGAAAAATTCTACAAAATCCGTTAAGCTCGCTTTCATTTCGAGGGATAACGTAAAAGAACACATTTCCGATAACATTTTAACACACTAACCCCTGCAGCACAAAAGAATTGTTTCAGAGTCGGGCCGACGTCGACGAATTATTAAAAATCTGTGGTCGGCCGACCGTACTATTTTGAGTCGAAATGTCCTACCCGAAAAAGGGTCAGCCGACGGTCGGCCTACCTTTAACGTTTGACTGTATGCCAACTTAAAAAGGTAATCCCATGTAGCAATTTGAGGTCGAGCCGACGTCGACAGAAAAGGTCGATCAGCATGGTAGGCCGACAGTTGGCCGACCTTCCTTTTTTTAGTCAAAATGTCCTAGCCGCATATGGGGTCGACAAATATTGTCCTAGTAGAATAATGGTCGGCCGACCGTCGATCGACTAGAAAATTTTACTTAATATGGATATATAACCGACTCTTAAATGACTATTGGCCGAATCTGAAATAACTTAGACAGTTTAGCGACTCCGAAACGACGTTGGGCCGACGACCAATTTAACCGTATTTCCGACTCGACCTAAAAAATGTACCAATTTTATTTCCGAAAAAATATTTAGCTGCGTTTGTATTGGTAACATCTTTTTCTATGTTTGTATACATGAATCAACGATTTATCGTAATTTCAGATTCAATCCAAACAGTTTAAGAGGCAGAAAATGTTTTAGCAGTGCTCGCAGAACATTCCCTCGATTTGAATTAACAATGTATTTCACTAAAATATTTAATTACACGAATATGACCTACTTGAGTTAAGAGATTTTTGAAAAAGCAAACATTTTCAGGCTGAATATATGATCTTTTTCGACAAAATAGAGTACAGAAAAGAAATTATTTAAAAAACTGTTTTAATTTGTTTTATTAAATCGCTAATTTTCACAGTTCTGCGCGATTAAATTAAAAATAAACTGTTGGATATAAGTCGACCATTAGTCGTGTTATAAATGTGCAATGTCTTTTTCAAGTCACGACTGCAATTACAATTTAAGGTCCACGTTCGGACTCTAATTAATAGTTGCATTGATAAGACTTATTGGGTCGGTAAGTCGTCCAATCTAATAGGTCACCATACCGACTTTAAAAGGGATAAAAAACGTACTTAACTGCAATTATTGCAAAAACATTTACGACTTTTAGAGTCGGCATCTGGACTAGAACCGAAAAGCGACTTTACGACCAAAGCCCAAGCCTAAATGAACTCTCTGTAATTAAGGCGCGGCGTTACAGGGTTAACAGACTTACCAAAGATTGTCAAAACACGTGGAATAAAAGTGACAACTCATATTTTATTCTACGTGTTGGTTGGGTTCGAGTAACAATCTTTTAAACATTGGCGGATATTTTCCAAGATGGCGGACAATCCTACTAGAATTGATTCCGGTGTCTTGGTTTTTCGTATAGACCCTCTAGCATCAGAATCGATACGCAATAGAAATACGCAATTTTAGGCAGTCGGCCCGACGACGTTTTGGAGTCGGTTAACCATCACATTAATAGTCGTTATAGAGTCACGGTTTGAAATTGGGCCGACTGTGGCCCAACGTCGTTCTGGAGTAAGAAACAGGTACATTTTTAGTCGGCACAGAGTCATGCTTTAAAGGCCGGCCGACCATAACTCCCTAGGGCATTTCGACTGAAAGACCAAAGGTCGGCCGACCGTCGGCCAGCCTAGCCATTTGAGGGCTTTGTCCGACGTCGGCCCGAATTAAATGTGCTACAGGGCATAATAAGAAAGTTTGTTTCTTATTTACTATCTGAATTTCGTTACTCTTATAAATTAATACTAAACTTAGTAAGGTCGTTTTTGAGCCGGCAAGTAGTCCAAAATATATGGTCACCATACCGACCTTAAAAGGGATCAAAAGCGTACTTACGCGAAATTATCTCAAAAAGGTTTAAGGCTTTTAGAGTCGGCATTTGGACCAGGACCGAAAAGCGACTATTCGAATAAAGCCCGACCCTAAATCGACTCTTTGTGCTACAGGGGAATGCACGAAGAAAACAGGAAGGTGTTTGAACAGGACTAAAAAAGAGGCGCGAAGTGACCAGAGTAAATATAGCTCGAGTAGCCAACGAAACCTTCCATGCATTTTATTATTTAAACTACTCTTAACCTCTGGCATCTTGGGCTAAAAGGACGGAGAGGACATAGTTAAATATACCCTTACACTAAGTAATAATAAACACTAGGCCCTACAATTAAAATACTACAATTAAAGATTCTAGAATTAAACAATGACGATATTAACAACGAGGGTACAGTTCGAACGAAAAAGGTAATCCAAACGGTATAAATACACGTAGTGGAATAAACTCTCAACCTCGAGGAGACCTGCTTATAAACCCTTTCTCGAACAATAGCGAGCTATTAAGCTTTCTTTCCAATACTTTTTCTCTACTTTTCATTGGCTTTTTCGTATTTCGACCCTGGGTACTCTCTAATGGGGGAGGGGGGGTTATGATAGAAACTTTCTGCTCATCACTTGGTTTCGGTGTCCTCCGCTACGTTGTCGTCTCCTCGCTTACGGGTTTTCTCGTTCCTCGGTTTACGTAAGATGCCCGACACACGCACTTCACAGAACGGGACGTCTTTGGGGACTGCTTGCTTATGCGTTTTCTTGATTCACACTTTCTCTATTTCTCTTCATTTATTCGTCTACGGTCTTGCGGCCCGATTGCAGGTTTATTCCTATATTATTTAACTTCACAAGCTAACGGGGGCATAGGTACTTCAGGTTTTGGTCTGAAATGTACGGCTAGGCTAGGGAATTGGTCTCGGTCATCTGGCTTTCTTATCTCGGAATGGCTAGATATTGGGTGATCAACTGGTGATTTGAGGGTGTTGAGGGCATTACGCTTCCCAGACTTATTACTGCTCGGCTTATGTTCTTCCAGTCGGAATGTCCTGGCTGTGGGTCATCGATGCAATCAGTGAGGGTTGTTCCGATCATGTGGGTTGCATTGAGGGTTAATTAATATCAAAGCGCTACTTCATCGCACATTATTTTATACTTATCTCGACATGATCTTTCTCTCGCCCGAGAAACAGAGTTATCCGGGTAATGAAGAGGGACTTCCTTCCTTCCTGGTACAAGTTGAGTTTTCTCGAGTTCCCTCAAGTTCTGTCGAGTTCTCGCAAAAGCAGAGTTCAGGTCTTTTGGGGCTCTGTCTCTTGGTTTTGTTCCGAGGATTTTAGGGCGGAGTAGAAAACAAAAAGTAATTAGTGACCTCCCATTATGGGGGTCATTGGTGCACCTAGACTCTTGTCCTATGATGGTACTGATGACGTCACCTGATCTACGAAAGGTCGCTCGGGGGGGGGGGGATGCCGGGGGTCTCGAGGTTACCTTCTTTTTTGTTTCCAAGCGGAAATGTCCAGGCGCCATCGCGACCCTATCGCGGCAACCTTGTTACCTAAAATCACCAACAGGCAGACAATTAAAGAAAATAATGTTAAAATAGGTATATTTTACCTTTTCGGCTTGTATGGAAAACCCCTGTTGGTATCGTGAAATAAGACGGCAATCCAAACAAAGCAAAATAAACGCTTACGTAAGCTCGGAAATATAAATTTTCGAAAACAAGTACAAAGTAAGAAATCTTTATAAACGAACCCTAATTGATCACCGAGTTAAGCGCCCAAATCTGATAGTTCAAGAAACACTGGAATAATCTAAAATGAATAAAGTTAATTAATTGATAATTGATTAATAATAATACATATAGTAACATTTCGTTCTATATGAACAACCCCTACATTTCTAGATAAGTACTCCTACGCAAAATGTATGTGTTTTTTTTTAATCGACCAACCAAACCGTGATGAAAAGTTTATAATATTAAATAAAGTTCATCGAATTTTAATCAAGATTTGATAGGTTAAATTTTTGATTATCAATTGGTCCGATTTCGATGAAACCCTTTCTTATGGATAACAGATACTACCAATAGTGACAACTAAATCTTTAAAAAGTACCCCAACTTGACTACATAAGAAAATGGAGAATTCCCACCTTCAAAACATTTTTTTCAAAATAAAATATGCTGATATAGATAATTTTATCAAAAATATATTGTTACCTTTTGCTTGATATGAACAGCCCCTGAATAATGGACAATGTCAACGACCCCTACTTTAAATTCCATATAAACCGACGCTACTCAGCCAGAAATTAAAAAAACATACATATATAATAAACTGAAATTAATAATAATCTTATTATGAAAGCCGATTTCTGTATTTAGCATTAAAATGTAAGCCCGACTTTCGGTGGCAAATACCACGGTACGCGCGGCGAAAACTTTTTACCCCCGAAACGAAAAAACTACAGATTTAGGGTGGAAAATAGCCTCCATCTTTTGTGAGACTATTTGCCACCGAAAGTCAGGGCTCGGTTCGTGTCGGTGGGAAATAGCTTTGGCCGCGCGGCTACCCTATTTGCTACCGAAAATCAAAGACCCCCAATTTTCGGGAGCAAATAGACTCGATCGCGCGGTGGTTGCTATATACCACCGCAAATTCTGAGTCCTGACTTTCGGTAGCAAGTAGTCGTGGCCACGCGATTGAGACTATTTACCCCCGACTTTCGGTGGCAAATATTGATTTATTGTTCATTGTTTAATGGCATCAGCTTTTGTTAAAGGGTTGGCACGGTGGTAACCAGTCCAGTTTTATCCACATGGATTAAACCGGATTAAAATCCATTTCAACTTTTCAAAAACTCATTGTTTTAAAAAAAATCACTAAGAAACGTTTCTATACTTAGCCAAAAAAGAGCTTTTTATTGGTGGAAACATACAGTTTAGGCTATGGAAATATCCCAAATTTGTTGTAATTAAGTGTAATAACAGTAATTTACTGTTATTATAATTCATGAGGACCAGTTTAAAAAAACTTATTTCCAAGCCTGGTGTTGGATGGCAAAAGCGGGTGGGGGGGAGGGGGGAATCATAGTGGAGGACGGAAAATAACACGATTTTATTTAATAACAAAGCAAATGTATGATTATTGAAAAATCCGGATAAAACTCCAAAAATCCGGTTTTACCTTGCAAAAAACCATACCAGTGGCCTTATCATGAAAAAACCGGTTTTATTGCCAAC
This sequence comes from Leiobunum rupestre, assembly GCF_980474605.1. Lineage (NCBI taxonomy): Eukaryota > Metazoa > Arthropoda > Arachnida > Opiliones > Sclerosomatidae > Leiobunum > Leiobunum rupestre. Next base: position 47,528,759 of record NC_143392.1, read on the forward strand.
CCTGTGTTGTTATCTAACTGATCTCTTCCTATCTACTTTAATGCTCACGGTTGACCCGGTTGCGGGGGCCGACGATCGTTCATAGGTTAATCTCTTCCATGGATACAAATAAATGTCAGATAAATATTTGTAGGTCCACCTTTGTTTCGTAATAATATTTACCTGTGATTTATATCGCAATGACTTTCAAATATCTCTTTTCCTTAGATCGCTGCCGTTTTCTTCAACAACATTAAGTTTTGGTTAGGTATACTTAGCGCAACTTGTGTTTTCCTAGTCTTATTTGACGGTTAAGTGGTTATTCTTTAAATCAATAATAGGTTCAAGAAGTTATTCTATTTCTGGAAGCATAATTATCGTCACATACGCCATATTTTCCATGCTGATTGTCATGCACATTTGCAATGAAATGCGCTCTAAGTTTTCAGAAGTGTGTTACAATAAAATAGACGATCTCGAATCTCTCATTGAGCAAAAGGATAAAACTCCAATCGTCGTCGAAGGTTCCCCGAGTTTAAACCTACTTAAAATAAAGGTACAAACAGTTTACTATTATATTTTATTCTGCTCGTATTTCAAATAATATTTCCCATTGGTTTCAATCAAAAACATTGAGTGCAACCGTTAGAAAAATCTACTTCAAGCGCCAATTGAGCGTACGGAATGTTAAATTATTTTGCAACACTTAAACCTTAATGTGTATCTAAGACCTTGGTGTGGAAAAGCTGGGCGATTCACCATTAAGCATGGTCTTTAAGTCGATTTAATTGCCTTTTCGCGTAGGAGACCCGTCTGATATTTTTAAGTGTTCTCATCTGCAATTGCTGTTCTTTTGCAAGAATCAAACTCCTAAATGGAAGTTTTAAAGCCACTCTACACGTCATTTGCATTTTCACTGTAGCGGTTTTCCACTCTAAAGGTTTATCCTTTCTTTAATTCCTCTTAACATAAATGATTAAGCTTAGATAACCGTTGTTCCCTTATAGAAATCGTCTTAGGAAATCTTAAGAAATTTTTTAATGGTTGTCTTTGGAATTTCTTAAGGAATCCCTTGGGTAATAAAATGAAAATTTGCTGGTTTTTCCCAGAACGTTCTTAAGAAATGTTTAAAATAAATTCTTAAGAAACAGTAGATAATTTATTTTTCGAAAAACAAATATTCGGAAAAATACTTCAAAAATTCTCTAAACATTTCAAGAATTACTCAAACATTTCCCAACTTATTTTAGAAAAATGATTAAAATTTTGGATTTTTTGCCGAATGTTAAAATATTTGACAATATTTCGATTTGACATTTTTTATTAATGTCAAAGTTTTTATTATAAATGTTAAACTCAATCAGCTCTTAATTGATTTTTATATAAAAGGTTTTTTTAATTTTTTTGGTTAATTTTTTTATGGTTATTTTAAATATAAACCCTATATTATGTTTTATTATTTAAAAAACAATTTCTAGTTATATTGGCACAGGTAATTTTTATTATATCTCAAATAGTTTATTTTTGAGCCCCCAAAGCTTAAATATAAACTGGTCTTTCAATATAATCAAACCTAAATTCTTCCTAAAACTTCGAAATTTTTCTATAAAATTTCCTTTATTTTTCTCACGTTTTCCACGGAGAAACTTTCTTAATATTTGCCTATAAGTTATCTCTAAAAAATTGCATTTGATTTTATTCTGAAATCTTATGAAATATTTTCCCAATATACTCCTTAGCCATTTCTCTCAAAATTCACTTTAACCGAGGGGATAGTCGCTTAAGTAATCAGATGTACAAATCATAGGTAATCACGGGATCTCACAGAAAAATTGTTGAAAATCACTGGAATTCTACCCAAAAATTACGATAAATAACTGGTAATCACCGAAAATTTTACGAAAATCAGTAATCACGCGTTCAATATATTTACGAGTGACTACACCTCGCCTTTAACTTTTCAAAGTGTTATTAAAGGCACTATATCACCGAAAAAAATCGGTATTGACCTCACCTGTTTTCTAAAAAGTGATTCCATATTTACGTTCTGCATAGTCGCGACCTCGTATTTTTGCGGGAGTTTTCAAAATAACTTTCAAGGTTAGGCAGGGTGGGGAGATCGGCTAGTTTTGAAAAGGGGACAGCATGTCTTGAAGATACAGGAACCGAGATATCGAGAAGTGTTCCAACCAAAGGGGGATGAACTGCTGGAGGGTAGAAACGAAAATTGGGCTATGAAAGTTTTCGATGGTCGCGCGAACCCGAGCGAAGAGGGACCCCTAGCAGTGATGTTCCTGGCAGTGCAATAGTACTTTTTTAGTACGTTTTCAAATTTGAAATACGAAAATACGTTTTAAAAATTTAGTACATTTTCGGTTTTTGCAATGAAAATTTCCAAAATATTTTTTTTTAAATAATGTCTAGATTTTTAGAACGTTTTCACTTTTTGTCGGTATCAGAAGAAAAAAATCCATATTACAGAGGCTAAAACAGCCCAAGGAAATTGGCGAGGGCGAAAACGACGAAAAGCCAGCGAAAACTGTGTAGGAACTTATAGTAAAGTAACAGCTTTAGTGTGCGTAGACTGTTAGTTTATCCTACACGTCACGTTTTCTAGCTCTTTGGAGTACCAACTACATGCAATATTTTGATTTAGAATTATTGAGGTCACGTACTAATTAACCTATACCTTCTCCCATACCATTCGCAGAATTCAGAGGAACACTCAATTGTTTCACGCACCATTACTTTTAAATGTCATGTAGAGTCGTTAGAACTTCTAACTCTCACGTGTGACGTGCCGCCAGATTTAACATATTAAAAGTGTGGATTTATTCAATGCAATGTAGAAATTAGTGGCAAACTATTTGTTTATTTAAATTAATCATATCCTTTAACATCTCAAACGTTTTAAACGTTGAGAGAGACAAAAATCATTCTTTAAGGCCATTCATACCGCCTCTACTCTAGGGATTAGTTAATTAAATATTTATACTCATTTAGTATTATGTATATTTTAGTTACGTCTAAAGTAATTTGAAAAATCTTATTTTCAGTAGGACTATGTTATACTTTTGAATAGAAGTGAAGAGAAGCACATGGTGAAAAACTAAATGAAAAGAGAATTAAAACGGTTTTAAGTCTCTTTTCATTTATACTTTTGAAATTAAAAGCTTTGGTTTGATTATTGTGTAGTTGAATTTAGACAACGGACATATAAAGCCTGACCGTTGGGGATCACAAAGGTCTTAAGAAATATATTAGCCCATGACCCCAAAAGGTCTTAAGACGGCCCTGGTGGGAGATACAAACCGAGATGATTTTAAGTTTAAACGTAACAATCCAAATTTTATGTACAGTATGCTTCGAAGCATATCTGGCCGCATTTTATTTCTTTAACTAGTTTTAGTTAAACTAACATGGGAAAAAACTCGCTCCACATGAGCATTAGATAGCAGCGCTACCATCCGGCACAGTTAATAATCCAAGAAAGGTAATGACGAAATCTGAACTATGTTTACTAAAATATTTTATGGACGCGCATAGTAACTTAGTTGCGCTAATATCCGTTGACTCGTCTAGTAAAAGGGAATACGGTCCGTTTGCTATGTCTTCTAATAACGACGTTTTGAAATACGGGCCTAGTATTTTCTTAATTATTGCCCCGCATTTTGTTCTATGCATTTTAAAACGGGATTCGCCGAACTCATCCGTTAATATCTCACCAAGTTAATTTTCCGCTAAAATTGACGCTTTAGCTGCAACGTACGGAGCAATTCTTAACTCCAGCCTTTGTTTGCTAATTGAAATCTCCTTCATTGGCCGAGTCGTTGTAAACATCGCGTTAATCTTCGGGATTCCGGCAAGATCCCCACCTCCAGAAGGATTGTTACTTTTATGTTTTCTTGTCTAGCTGTGCTCAATAATGTCTCGGTATTGTATTCGAATGGTGCAATGGCACCATAAACATCTTGCGTCTTCATCGCCTTTCTTCCCTGCGATGAAATCTAGGAATAAAAATTAAGATTAATGTAAGCCTACTCGTATTCCATGGAATTAATTCGATTACGTTGAAATATATAATTACCTTTCAAAACGGGGTCGTTCTCCCATTCCTTTTTATATTTCTTTTTGTACTTAGTCCACTTTCCCATAGCTTAGGTGAAATTGAACTTGTTATAAAGCAAAACGACTCCACAAAAATTAAATTAGATTATGAACCTAAGAATTATGCCCACTAAAATTTCGAAATGCGTTTTTATCCTTTATATAGCGTTTTGTTTATTTTTTAAATAAGAGAAATGTCTTTTAAAAAATATGGAACCATGACACGCTTTATATATAATACGCTTTTTTTTCTCGGAAAAATAAGTTTAATACATGTGAGATTTTTTAAATTGAAAACCACCCAAAAACCCACTTTCCGTCCAGCTGATTTTTTCCCCAAAATGACCATCGAAAACCGCCCAAATTGGAAGGTAACCGCCCAACTCTCAACCCTGCTACCTAGATGCATGTGAAAAATTTAAACAAAGTGCGTCGCGCCAAAGAGAACCAAAGTGAGATAAAGGCGGCTTTTCGCAAGCAAACCCAGGAAACTCCCTTGGATCTCAACATTAGATCGGTGAACGGAAATTATCTGAATTTTTAGCTAAGCACAACATTGCTTTCAAAGTAATGGAACATTTGCCAGAACTTTTAAAAAGTGCGTTTCCAGACTCGGAAATAGCTCAAGGATTGAAGTGGGGAAGGAAGAAAACTACGAGGCTAGTGAGCTTAATCGCTGATGAAGCGATTGGCAATATTACACGAAAAGTTCAAGAAACATGCTATTCCCTAATCCTAGACGAAACAACGGATATCAGCGCAACCAAAAGTATGGCTGTCATTTTAAGATTTTGACGAAGAAATTGGTATGGCTAAAGATAAATAAATTGGTTTATTAGAAGTGCCTAATGCAGACGTGAAAACGGTAGAAAAATTGGAGTTTTTAGGTAAATTAGAAATATCACTTGAAAATATGATCGGCTATGCAGCTGATAATGCGGCCGTAATGATGGGAAATTTAGGCGGCGTTAAAGCCCTATTAAAAGCTAAGATACCTAACCTTTTTGTAATCGGATGTGTTTGCCATTCGATAAATACATGCTCCTCATATGCATGCCTTAAATTGCCAAGAACCATTGAGGATCTGGCGCGAGATGTGTACTCTTTTTCAGTCGTAGCGCGAAACGTATTCGCCAGTTAAGACAATTTCAAGAGTATGTTAATGTTAAGCCCCACAAACTTCTGAGACCTTGCAAGACCAGGTGATTTACAACTCACCCCGTTGGGAAACCTCCCGCCGTGGAAATTTGCATGGCCGTAACAACACTGCTAGCACCAACTTCGCTTGCTCTTCTTTCCCCGGACCCCGTACTTTTCCGGCTCATCTCCCTCCTGACACTCCTCGATTTGTGCGCTCCCCCGCACTTCACCCACCGATCTCGCATCGCCCTTCAAGCTTTGGCAGCCCCTTCCAGCCGACTGGCTGTCGCAATTGCGGCACTGGCCACCAGTTTCACCGATACTGCCCTGCTGCACAAGCCACCTGCTACCACTGCCACCGCAAGGGCCACTGGGCCAGCTTTGGTCGTTCCGTCGGACGATCTACTTATGAGCTCACCTCTGCTTCCGCCGACACTCCGTCCTATTTCACTTAGTCCGAGCCCCTTGACTACACGCATCATTCCACAACGGATCCTCCGGGTGAGACTCCCTATCCGGACGCCCACTTCTCATGGTCCGACTCTTCCTGCCCTGACTCTTACGCTACTGGACCGGAACCATATGATCCGCATGCCTACGGAGGCCTATGACTAGCCTCTTTGACGGCCACCGTCTATTGCAATACCACTGAAACCTCCCTCTTTGCCAGTGACGAATTTCTTGACACGGTTTATCTCCAGAATCTGCCCGTGATGTTCAAATTGGACACGGGTTCCCAGGTTAACATTATTCCGAACAGTATCTACCAGTCTCTGCCCGCCAAGCCGCCCCTGCTCCGACCCCTACATCGCCTCTCTTCGTACTCGGGTCATACTGTTCCAATTGTGGGTATGATAACCATACATTGTGCATCTGAACATTGTTACACCACCTGTACATTTTATGTCACCACCCAAGAGACTGTTCCTATTCCCAACGCCAGTGCCACAGTGACACTTGGTTTTCTCATCCGTGTGCGGTCCAAGATTACTTCATCCCATTCTGCACAACCCACTGACAATCTGACTTTCAAAGAGCCTGTCACAACTCACATGGTCCACACCCATGGGTCATCATCCACCCATACCTCGCCGTTAGGAGAACCTGCCAAACAGCTGATCGTCGAATATTCCGATTGTTTTGACGCCATCGGGAAACTTCCCGGACAGCATCACATCGCTCTAAAACCCACCGCCGCTCCTTTCGTCATGGCGGCGCGCCAATTACCTCAGGCATACCACAGCCATGTCATTGCTGAACTCCAGTGGATGCAGCAAAACAATATAATTACTCCAGTAACGGAACCCACCGATTGGGTGAATGGCATGGTGATAGTAAAAAAAAACCAGATGGGTACATCCGACTCTGCTTGGACCCGAGAGAACTAAACAAACACATCAAAAAGGAACCACATCGCACTGAAACTGCTCAAGAGATTTTTGCGAACCTGCATGGTACGGAATGGTACACTGTTTTTGATGCCAAAAGTTCCTTCTGGCAAATTGAGCTGGACGCTGAGTGCTCGTACCTCTGTACATTTAGCACTCCCTGGTGCCGGTTTCGTTTTCTCCGCCTCCCTTATGGAATCTGCACAGCCACTCAAATCTTCCAACGCAAAATGCATAACATCTACCCACCGCATATATTTCCAAATGTGAAAATATCCACCGATCATTTCCTAGTTAGTGCAAGACACCCAGGCGACCACAATCAGTTGTTGAGACAAGTGCTCGATCGCGCACGTCAACACAACCTAAAATTCCGTACGTCTAAAATGCAGTTGGCCGTACAACAAATTCGTTATCTGGGACACATAATCTCCCCATCAGGGATACGGGCAGACCCCTCAAAAACCTCTGCTATAGATGACATACCTTCCCCTGCTGACAGACAACAACTACAGCGATTTCTGGGCATGGTGAATTTCCTGGCGAAATTTCTGCCATCCTACTCTCAGGAGACTGCTCCACTTCGGGTGCTCCTCCGTAAGAAGGCAGTATTTATATGGGATGAGAACCTGGAGCTTGCATTCCGGCGGGTCAAACATCTCCTCACAACCGCACCTGTGCTCGCCCTCTTCGACCCCCAGGGGTAAATCACCATCTCCGTGGATGCGAGTCCTACTGGGGTCGGTGCCATCCTTCTCCAGCACACCAAAACCGTTGAATACATATCCACTTCCTTCAACACGACCCAGCAGAAATATGCGCAAATCGAAAAAGAATTGTTAGCAGTCGTATATGCATGTGAGCGGTTTCACTATTACGTGGCCGGCACTCAGTTGTTGAGACAAGTGCTCGATCGCGCACGTCAACACAACCTAAAATTCCGTACGTCTAAAATGCAGTTGGCCGTACAACAAATTCGTTATCTGGGACACATAATCTCCCCATCAGGGATACGGGCAGACCCCTCAAAAACCTCTGCTATAGATGACATACCTTCCCCTGCTGACAGACAACAACTACAGCGATTTCTGGGCATGGTGAATTTCCTGGCGAAATTTCTGCCATCCTACTCTCAGGAGACTGCTCCACTTCGGGTGCTCCTCCGTAAGAAGGCAGTATTTATATGGGATGAGAACCTGGAGCTTGCATTCCGGCGGGTCAAACATCTCCTCACAACCGCACCTGTGCTCGCCCTCTTCGACCCCCAGGGGTAAATCACCATCTCCGTGGATGCGAGTCCTACTGGGGTCGGTGCCATCCTTCTCCAGCACACCAAAACCGTTGAATACATATCCACTTCCTTCAACACGACCCAGCAGAAATATGCGCAAATCGAAAAAGAATTGTTAGCAGTCGTATACGCATGTGAGCGGTTTCACTATTACGTGGCCGGCACTCAGTTCACAGTGCAAACTGACCACAAACCACTGACTTCCATCCTACACAAACCTTTGCAGCTATTATCACCACGTTTACAACGTATGGTATTGCGGCTAATGAGGTACAATCTGCACGTAGTGTACGTCCCAGGAACACACTTGCTGGTGGAAATAAACGATGGAAATAAACACACAAGAGATAGAAGGCCAAAGTACAGCCGTACTCTCTCTAACGGTGCTGTCATCCCCGAAACAAGATGAATACAGACGTGCCATTACCCAAGACACAACATGTCAGGCGCTAGTAAAATACATACGCCATGGATGGCCAACATGCCGGGACAAGCTGCAATTGGCACTCAAACCATTCTGGCCTTACAAGGAAGAGCCACACGAGTCAGAACATCATCTATACAGAGGAAATTTCCTATATATACCAGATTCTATGCGTGCTGAGACTCTTGCTCAGATACACGTGGCTCACCAAGGTGTCAACGCATGTATTTCCAGGGCGAAACTAAACGTCTTTTGGCCGTCCATGACCACTGACATCACAGAATATATCAGAATCTGCCACATCTGCCGCCAACGAGATCCAGCAAACCTTCCACTGCCCATTCACCCCCACACAATACCTCAACTGCCATGGGAAGTGGTGGGCACTGACATTTTCCACGCGAACGCCAAGAACCTGATCAAACTCGTCGATTACTACTCCAAGTTTGTCGAAGCAGCGGAACTTCGCACAACCGATGCCGCCGCTGTGATACAATTCTTAAAACCACACTTTGCTCGAAACATTAATATCTGATCCCTCGTACAACTCGCACGTTTTTCGGAATTTTCTTGCCCAATGGGGTGTTCACCACATTACCTCCAGTCCGCATTACCCAAAATCCAATGGGATGACGGAACGTACCGTCCAAACCATAAATAATATGGTGATGAAGGCTACCCAAGAAGGGCGTGATCTGCAATATATTCTAATGGAGTATCGCTCCACGCCGATATGCAAACTGCCCTCTCCGGCGGAAATGCTAATGGGCCGTCGAATAAGGACACCGTTGATAACAACAGTGACACCACTACAGCCACATTACCCAACGCAACACATCCGCGAAACCAATCATTAATCTTTACAGATACATTTTTTGTTAAGGTTACCACGGTGGCGTTGTAAAAAAAATCAGAAGGATAGTTAAATTTTTAAAAATTGACAAGGGGTTTTGCCCAGAGCTTAGTTAATTAATTATTTTTGCAAAATTTAATTATTTTTGCAAAATTTAATTTACTGTAGCCAAATTAAATGACAGTATTAATACAGTTTGTGGTGGAAAATGTCACAGTGTGGCTTTGAAGTTTAAGCTCACCAGGATTCTTTAAGTAACCTTATTAACTCATTTTAATATTTAATGGTCTTGGTTTACTAATATATTAAATAGGCCGAGACCACTCGACATCAAGCAAGTACAATATAGAACAATAAAAGGCGCCTGCCAGCCCAAATTGCCGGAACGTTTCAAACGTGCCTAAGTTACTGAGTATTGATACTGGTGAGGATTGCCGTAGGGTCGATTCGGTTCTGGTTTCAAGTATTTTTGAGCCAAATCAAGTCAACACGATAATACTATGTTAATCCTTACCCGATCCAAACAATAAATAAATAAATAAATTGTATGACTTAGCTGGTCAATGGAAAATACCAATATGTTTTCGAATCGAAAACTTATTGAATAACTGACACGTGGAGACAATTGTATAGGTTATAAATAACAAAACTTTTTCCGCTCTTATGCATTGGTATTTGGTAAAGTTGGTGTTGCTTGCTTTAAAATAACTTAATTACTTACATCGAAATTCCCATTCAATATCTCCGTAGCTGCTGCAATAAGTAACATATCATACGCTAGTAGGAGTGTCTACCATCTTTGAGGGTTTTCCATGTAGAGGTACACGTGGGGGTCGGCACCGAAAGTCCCCGCTTCTTTCCACCCCTGTGGGCGTAAACTAGGTCAGGAAACTTGGGGTCATTGACCCCCGCCAGGTGGCGCATGATCGCGCGTGTACTTCGCGCTGATTGGTTGGCGCGAAATTATTAAAAATGGCGTCAGTGGCGCTGATTGGTTGGTGTTTTGGCGCGAAATTGTAAAAAATGGGGTCAGCGCTCCTTTAAAGGAATTCCTAGGCTCGAATAGCTATACTCGGGCTGTTCCCCGTTTTCCATTGTTAACGATGTGACAGGTTTTGATTGATTAAGAGCAGGTGTTTACGGGGAGACTCGAGGAATGCGCCGTTCCTAGGATACTCCGCGCGCTGTAAGAGGAACATCTAGATTTTTTTTCGGAGCGATTTCGTTGTATACGTAAATTGCGAAGGAAAAATGGCTGCGTTAAATAGTCACGATATTCCTTTAAAATTTCTTTCGGAAAAAAAACGATTAATGAGTTTCGTTAATTGGAGGGTACCAGGTGTACATAAATCAGACTTGGCCGCGCAAGGGTTTTTTTCGTTACCGGACAGCGTATCGGTAAACTGCGCCTTCTGTCCGCTAGTCATAACCGATTGGAAAAGCGTAGCCCTCATTCGACACTTGGAAAAGACACCGCTTTGCCCTTTCATGAAAGGAGAAGCTGTAGGAAACGATACGAATGTCGAGTAGGGGTGACGGTAGCTTACTTGGTAGAACGAACAACTTTGTAAATAGCAAATTAAAATAGTCACGAGTTTGAATCCCCTTCAAATAAGAGATCGTCATTCTATTTATAAAAATGGAGGACTTTTACGTAACTCTACCGAGTAACGCCTCTAGCGACCTCTATCCGGCAAATACTCAGTCAAACTTTAAAGTTAACTTGGGTCGTTCTATAACACTACCGGAAAAGTTTGTAGTTGGCGTGTCGGAAGTAATTTTGCCTCCCAACTAGGGAAATATCACGGATAAAACTAATAATTTTCAATTAAAAACGGTAGCCGCTGATTATTATAAAAAACGACCTTACATTTATAAAATCTCATTAAAAGTCGCTAAATTGGAAGCAGAAAAAGACACTGCCGGATACGTCATCAAATATAGTCTGATTAAAAAAGTTGTAAGCGCTATTAACGAAGGAATAAGGGAAAAAGGACTGGACGCCTACATTTCGTTTAAAATCTGGGAAAAACCCCATGGAATTTATTGGATTTACGATCCGACAATACATAACCCCGCTGACCCGACCAAGAAGAAGGCCCATTTCGAGTTATTTATTCCTGACGGACCTTTGAAAGAACTGTTATGTTTCGAGGGCAATGATGACACGGGGTATCAATCGGGGGTATATCAGCCGTCAAAACCGGTAACCTCCTATACGAGGAGCATAATTTTAAATCATCTAAATTATATTGAAATCAAAGAAAATCATCTACGCGATATGACTTTTACACGCAACGTAGAAGTTGACTGTAATATTCCGATTGGAACTTATTTAAGTATTCAAGCAATATTAGACGCCATGTCAAACGCTATACCCGATCACGTGAGAAACCTCACTCATTTCAGTGTAAACCTTACTGGCACAATCCATGTAGGAGCTGATCACGGGGCTGTCACTATTTTCTTCAAATCGAGTAAGAAAGGTTTAGGCGAATTATTAGGATTTACGGTTTTCGATTTCGACCTGGTTGGTCACGACCGTACTTATCCCGCCGATTTATCTAGAGGAGCGATTACGCTTTATCTTTATTCGAATTTAATATACCCCCAGTATACTGGAGATACTTTCGCTCCTCTCATGAAAATTATACCGTTAGCGAGCAATGATAAGCCTCGTAATAATTATATTAAATACGACAAAATAGACTATTACCCGGTTAAATCTAGAGAGTTAGATTTGATCGCGATAGACTTAAAAACTGATTTTGAGAAAATTTTATATTTAACGCGGAGAAGACGGTCGTTCGACTTCATTTCAAGAAAGATGTCAGAGAGTGACAGTTATTTCCGTTACTATAAGTCTTAATATGGGGGAGGAGTGTTTGCCGGCCCCGTTTACCAGAGAGGGCGCGGTTTGGGTGGAATATTTAAGAAATTAATGAGATATATTACACCTATGGTAAAAACTTTAAGCAGCGAAGCGCTAGGTATCGGAAAGCGTATGTTCGGTGATTTGAAATCCGGTGTAGATCCGAAATTGGCTATCCGCAACAATTTACGATTAGCCGGAAGCAATTTGTTACATAAAGCCGCTGACAGAATGAGTAAGCCCCAGTCAGGCAGTGGAACTCGTAAGAGACGCGCGCCTCCTAAACAACGGAAAAAGAAAACTAAAAAAGCAAGGACGAAAGACGATTTTTTGGGATAAGAAACAATGGCGCTACGAGAAGGCATGCTAAGTTCGTTAGACTTGTTCAAAAGACCCGTGTTAAATACTAACATACTAGCTACGACCGAAATACGATATCTACCCACGAATAACTTGACCGACAATGGACCTCTCGAATTTTTTATTCCGGCATCTGATGATTTAAACATTGATTTATCCAAAACTATGCTCAATCTAAAAATGAAACTCGTGCATTTCGAAGGTACAGACGTACCAGCCACTGAAGTGAAAGTCGGGGTCACGAATAATCTTATTGGAACTCTTTTTTCGCAAATCGACGCTTATCTGGGCAACACGTCTGTACAATCTACAAATAATCTTTCGGCGTATAACGCAACTGGAGAATGGAATGTTTTATATGAATTTGACTTCTAAACCGGAAGACATGTGGGAACCTCTTTTTAACAATGATCGTAACGGAATGCTGAAGAGATGCGCGCTCACGAAAGAATCGACCACGTTTGAGTTAATGAGTCATTTACCTCTCGATATTTGCCACATGAATAAGTTTATTGTCAATCAACTACCCGTAAGATTCCGCTTAGTAAGAAGCCCTCGTTTAACTTGTATAATAGCTTTAGAGCAGGGAAAAGATTATAAGCTAATTTTAGAACATGCGTATTTATACTTTACTAAAGTCAAGGTGGCTCCGCAGATAAGTTTAGCCCACGCTAGGATGATAGAAAGTGGAATACCAGCGATTTATCCCATTACGCAAACAATTATGAAAAGTTTTTCTATCGCTCAGGGTTTGAAAAACATAAATCGCGATAACGTAATACTCGGAAGAATACCAAAAAGGGCCGTTGTAGTTTTTGTCAAAGAAGAAGCTTTCAACGGGTCATTGACCACAAATAGCTTGCAATTTGTATCACCGACTTATCCTTGTCAGTCGGACCGGAGAGATACCCTCCTGACGGCTTTCAAATGGATTACGCAAATTCAAATTACTGTTTACCTTATCAAGCTTTATTCGAGTCAATGGGTATAGCTTCCGAAGATAGGGGTAATTATCTACATTTTGCGAATTTTTAAGGCGGGGTACACGGTTTTCACTTTCGACATGTCGGCGGACCAGAACGCCTCGGCTGATCATACGAGTATTCCTCGACAGGGGTCTCTATGTTTAGATGTTCAATTGAAAGACCCCCTACCGACTAATGTCGTTCGTATAATGTACTTTGAATTTGACAACGATATTTTAATAACCCGGGACAGAAAGGTGATTTATAGTATCGAATAAAATGAGCCACCCTATTTTCTATTCGATTACTTCGACGCGCGCTTTTGTTTGACAATGACACGCCCCCATTTAATCTCCAACCAACTCGACATTTTTTTATCAGCGAATCTCGCGGAGCCTGAAATTTTAATTAACCGTCAAGGACATAGAAAATATGTCAATTTTAGCGTAAAAGTGTGGAAGAATCTCTGATACTATGAACAAGAAATTGAAAGGTTTTTCAATAACACTATAGAAGCAATACGTTTTCATAGCTGGTTGTCGGATAATGTCAAGTTTGAAGGGTTCTTCTGCCAGCGTGGAAGAGTTATTGATATTCGCGGCTATATTAGCGGGTTTAATTCAAATTACGACGTTGTGTATTCCTCCGCCAACGGGGTTGCCCTGGATAAAGAAGCCTGGGACCGTTTGAAGATTATCCGTACGAGTCTCGTTAAAGAATTAACCGACCGAAAAGACGCTTTTGAAGGAATGAAGATGTCTATTTTAGACGAATTAAAAAGTGTATTATTTACGTTAACCGAGGCATGCCCAAACCTGCCCTGCCATAATCAATTGGCCCATCACATCAGCTGCAAAGCGATCGCGTCACATTTCTGCGAAAGACTCGAAAAAAATGTCAAGATGGCGATACCCCTCATGAACTATGACAAAGTAATTAAGGCGTTTTACGTGAACTTTCCCGTCTATAAACTGGGGGTAGAAAATTTATATCATAATATCATCCAAAATGAATCTGAAATTTTATCAGAGTTGATGTATTAAAAATTTCCATTAAAATATATGAAAATGTAAACTTTACTGGTCTTTCATTTAATAAAATAATAATGTAGCACACTTTGAACTGTTAAGACATCAATATAGAATCTATTTATTTTGACCCAGAAAATCCCGGAAGTCTGGGAGGACTTAAACGTTTATCCGAACAATTACCCTCTATTTCAAAGAAAAAAATTAAAGATTGGGCGCTCACCCAAGACACGTTTACGTTGCACAAAGATGGAAACTTTAATTTCCCTAGAAATAGGACTTATGTCACGAGCTTGGACGAATTAAAAAATATTAATAAATTTAATTATATTCTTACTAATATCGATATTCTGTCCCGATATTTATTCGCTAGTCCCGTGAAAACCAAGAGAGCGAGCGATATCGTAGAGGCTTTCAAAAAAATCCACAAACAACGTAAGCCTTTGAAAATTAACACTTACCAAGGCTCTGAGTTTTTAAATCGTACCGTGCAACGCTATTTAAAGAACCAGGGTATTTAGCATTGCGTTTGTTACGGCGATAAAAAAGCAGCGTATGCGAGAGAGTGAATAGGACGCTTAAAAATAAAATTTACAGATTTCTTACCAAAAGTAGGGGACAAAATTTATAAAAGAACTACCCAAAATTGTAAAGTCCTATAACTACAGCGTTCATCGCACGACGGGGTTTAGATCTAGCGAAGTAACGTTTGCCAATGAGCATCTTGTTTGGAAAAATCTATTTGGAAAGAAAGTGAAAAGAGAGGAACCGAAATTCAAGATTGGTGATCACGTGCGCCTATCAAAAACCAGCAAAGTATTTCGTAAAGGATTTAGAGGATATTGGGGCAAAGAGGTTTTTACTATAACGATGGTGATAAATAAACCCCGCCCGCTCTACCATATCAAGGACAGAATAACGAGAGAATATTGGGGTCATTTTACCCCGAAGAAATTCAAAGGGTTTTGCCATGAATACTTTTCAATTGGACGCTTTTTTAAAATGCGACCCCAGAACCAAACCTTTTTTTCTGGGCACATTTTCCAAAGATACATTAATAATCAGCTAGGCCGGGAAGCCATTGGATAGGAATCTTCGTCAGTGCTAAAAATAAGAAAGGACAACGCACGGGAGATTTTTTATGTTCTTTCGGTCAACATTTTGATGTCTACGGTTTTCAATTGGATCATTTAGCGCAGAAATGGTTTTATAATAAAAATATAATTCAAGATATGAACCAAGAAACTTGCGGTTTGCACGTCGCTTCGTTTCTGTTAAGTAGGTCTGCGGAGTTAAGCTATAAGAAAATTTTAAAAATGTATAATAATGAAATATACAGGGTCTTTTTTTTTGCTCGGAAAAGTGTTTTTTTTTCAAAAACTATTTATAGTACCGATTTCAAATTTGGAAGGTCAATTCTCTATACCGGGGGACATCAGTTTGAGAAATTTGAGCGTTTTCGGTAATGTTTTTCACCAATTTTTAAAAATTATTTTTCGACCACTAGGTGCGAGATAAAATATTTCTATTATAAAGTTGTAGGCCGTCATCGAAAACCCTTAAAAATTGTTCACTCGACGAAAAACAACTTATTTATCAGTGAAAATTCGAGCTTGAAAAATTTACAAGTTGGTGAAGCCAAATTACGATTGTTTGAAACGATAATTGAAACCGAATTACCTAATCCAGTTGAAACTTTGGTTAAAAAAACGACCGGATTTAAAAAACACGAGGCTATAGGTCTGAAATCTTCGCAGAAAGACATCCAAATGGAGCACCATCTGTAAATACAGTAAGACGAGCAATTCACGATTTCAATCAATTTGGTAACTTGCAACCTAGGTTTCGCGGATTGGGTCAACCGGATTTAGACTTCGAGAACAATGTACTCGCGTACTTTGTGGCATATCCTCGTCACAGTTGCGCTAACGCCGCTGCTGATTTGGGTTGTTCTGCAAATCGTGTGTGGAAAATTCTTCGTAAGAATCGCTATCACCCATACAGAGTTACGCTCCACCAAGGACTAATTGACGGAGACCATCAAAGACGTTATGAATTTAGCAACTGGTTACTAAATGCTGTCCAAGAAGATAGACAATTTTTGCGCCATGTTTTGTTCTCCGACGAAGCGTCATTTTCTAGAGATGGGCCCTTTAATCATCAAAACAGCCATCTTTGGTCTGACATCAACCCACATTGGGGTTTTGAATATCATCACCAGGTTCAATTTGAACGGGTCAATGTTTGGGTTGGACTTGTTGGAAACCGTTTGATTGGTCCCTTTTTCCTGCCGACGAACCTCAACGGCCAAAGGTATTTACATTTTCTACAGAACGAACTGAGTGACGCAATCGACGACCTTCCATTGGCTGAAAGACGTCAGTTGTGGTTTCAGCAAGATGGCGCCCCTCCGCATTTTTCCCGGCAAGTAACTGAGCACCTCAACAACGAGTTTCCTGAAAGGTGGATAGGGAGAAATGGTCCAGTGCATTGGCCAGCAAGGTCACCTGACCTAACACCGCTGGATTATTTTCTCTGGGGATTCGTTAAAGCAAAGGTATACGCCACGCCCATTGAAACTAGGGAGGAACTCATTAGACGAATAATCAGTGCTTGCCGAGACGTCACACCAGAAATGGTAGAGAAAGCGTTTGAGAACTTAATTGTCCGCGCACAAACCTGTGTTGCAGCCAATGGTGATATTATTGAAAATGTTTTGTAAAAATTTATGTGAATAAAATATCTGCATTTAAAAACCAAACGTGTACATTTTTTAAGTGTAAAAACTCTACTACGTTTGTATTAGACTTGTTCCCTTTTCAATTATCGTTTCAAACAATCGTAATTTGGCTTCACCAACTTGTAAATTTTTCAAGCTCGAATTTTCACTGATAAATAAGTTGTTTTTCGTCGAGTGAACAATTTTTAAGGGTTTTCGATGACGGCCTACAACTTTATAATAGAATTTTTTTATCTCGCACCTAGTGGTCGAAAAATAATTTTTCAAAATTGGTGAAAAACATTACCGAAAACGCTCAAATTTCTCAAACTGATGTCCCCCGGTATAGAGAATTGACCTTCCAATTTGAAATCGGTACTATAAATAGTTTTTGAAAAAAAACACTTTTCCGAGCAAAAAAAAGACCCTGTATATGAACGAAGTAATTTCGCAATTGGCATTGTGTTTACATTGATTTAATCACGAAAACAGATTTTGTAATCAATAGTGTTTAATAAACATTCTTTTACAAAAACATTAATTTTCCGATTCATTAATTTCACGATCTTTAGAATACGCCCGGCGTCTTTCTATTTAAATACAAAGGCGGGTTGGCAATTCTTTTCTTGTCAAGAGCGGTCCTACGAAAGGCAAGGAAACAGGTTCGGTCGTATTACGAAGGCTTGATTCCGAGGGCTTGTAGCTGCTGTCTTTGAAGGTTGGCGTGCTATATTCGTCGAGACTCGTTTCGCTTCGAGATTTACGTATCTCAGCTCGAGCGGGCGAAGTAAAAACGTTGCTGGCGCCGTTCTTCCATTTCCCATTTTGGTAGTCTGGAGTACTCGCAAAGTCAGGCTTGAATGGAATATTTCGTGACGTCACGAGATGCGGTGGGGCTGTAATTAGAGTTTTATGGGCGTAATCGGGTGATTTACTTTCGTCCAACCCCGGAATGCCGGAGACACTCTGCCATGGTGTAGAAATTCCAGGATTTATCGGTGATTCTGGGAGGGGCCTGTTAATAGCCATTTCCAATTGGCGGAGAGGTTGCTGTACGTTGACGGCTCTTTGCACCTGTTGTACGGGTGGCGTGGCCAACAGTTGATGGAACTGATTTGGCGATTGGGGAGGCAAAAAAAAAACACTTGGCGAGGCTAGCGGCGGGTTACCGAATAAAACGTTAGGTACAGCGAGGGGCTGGTAGATCGCACCGTGTGGCAACTGTATCGGCGCTAACGTACTCGAAGAAGGAGGCAAATGGGGCGGTTTTATTTGAACGGCTGGAGCGCCGTCGTAGTCTTTAATTCTGAGGTACCGCGCCAACATTGCCAGATATTCTCGTAGTTTTTCTTCTTCACTACCGTCTCGAACGGATTTTTTAAGAATACTATTCATGTGTTCTTGTATTAAATTTAGCAATTTATCGGTATCGGATAAATAGCTATCAGCGGGCAGCAAGACAAATTTCTTCATCGCGCCGGATTAATTATACGACCCAAGATTGGCGGGATGAGCGAATCGAGAATTGCCCCCCAAAAACCTCCCGTTTGCGAGACTAGAATTCTTCGTCGATAATTATCACTGAGATCTCTTTGACCTAGTTTTCTAATAGATTTTTTATATCGTTGCAATTGCCGTCGTTTATTCTTGCCAACGGGTAAAGCTCCGCGGCAAATATTATGGCAAATATTAACGATCGAGCCGACCTGATCTCGCGTGGCGTTCTTTAGTAAAAATCTTCTTTGATTTGGGGAAGCCTTTTCCAATTGGGTTAGATACGGGCGCCTTTTTATAATTGACCTAGGCAAAGGCATTTTACAGAATGACGTAAAATTCGAATTAACACTTTGTTATATATTCTGATTATTACCATAATGTATATTTTCCTCCACCAAAAATGATAAAACAATACATAATACAAAAAATAAAAAAAGTTAATTTTCGGTAAATACTAGCATCGGTCCTTCCTCAATTAGGCATTGCGTTCTAACTTTTAGAAATTCGGGTGTTTTTTGCTGTAGGTCAACAACCACGTTAGAATAGGGCATATCCGACGTTACGTAATTATAAACGTTGCTCAGAAAATTAGGGTTATGCGGAAAAATCTATCGACTTAAATGTTTTATTTATGATGGATCACGGGGACTCCGGAACAGGACTATAAATGAGGCGTTAAGCGAAATGTCGCGCGAAAATCTGCCCTGACCAAAGACGTTCTGGCTTAAGAATGCAATACTCAGATTCAGATGATGCGAACACACGCGAAAAAGTTCGGATACCAGTGCGTTGTCTAAGCACTCGCTCGAAAGGTCGTCTAGCACCAAGAGGTTGTTTTGTCTTTTGTCAAACAAATCTTCGGGTTTTTCGCTAAAGAGCCCTTTATGGAATTCAGTTTCGGGGACGAGGGTTTTTAATTCGTCAAATTGATCGTTCCAAAGATTGTAGCAATATAAAATGTTTTGGGGTGGATTGTCGAACATTAAATTTTTATTTTTCAGGAGATTAAAGGTCCAGTGAATTTTTCCCGACTTACTGGGGCCAGCCAAAAGAAAGGTACAGGGGGTTTGAAATTTGAGGCGTGTGAGGGACATGAATATCCGTAGGGAATAGCGTACCGTCTTTGAAAAAATTACGTTTCGTCGACGTAAAGCCCACGACTTTTTCGGCTTGTCTGAGATTCAAATGCCCGGTATTTGTCTTTTCACGTTAAAGGGAATCTCGACTTGGTATTTTAATTCGCGGTTCTCGAGCGCCAACTGCTTTATCGTGTCAAAGTTTAAGATGGTCTGATTTTTTTTAGTAAGAGTGACGCCTTTTATCTTCGTTAAAATTTTGCCCGATTCGAACAAGATAGAGTAACCCTTGGGGGCTATCGTGGTAAAAGATTTAATGGGGTCATTAGGATTTTCATCCGTAAGTCCGCCCAAGCTGCTTGATAAAGTTAAATCTAATTTCTTATCGTGTATCAGAATACAACTGTCCGTATCGCCGTAGGCCAAATTAGGCCCTATTTTAGCCATTAGATTATATAATTTAATACGCCCATACGAGGCGACGAAAATGCCCACAGTTGGGGAACCTTTACGATAAGCCGGGACGTGGTGTTCGTGATATTTGGTCGTCACGATAGCCATTCCCTTTTCTAGGAGTTTTAAATCGGTCAGCTCTTTCGTTTTATCAGTTAAAATTTTAACGAAGTCAGCGTAGGAACTTATAAAAGAAATATTATTTTGACGTAATTGAATTAGGTGGCGTCCCCAAAGCTGGTTAAGGGAAAGCTTGCCAAGTGCTTTGAGAGCTGGGTTAGAGCTAACCTCTTCTAGACCTATTTTTATCCTGTCCTGTTCCCAAAAGTCGTTTAAATATTTTTGTTTTTCTTCTAAGGAGTCAACGTTTTTAGGAAAACCAGCGTATTGGGTTTTCATTTTATAAAAATCTCTGACGTAATCGTCAAATAGGGGGCATTCGGAGTCGAAAGTTTCACGATAATGCTGCACTTCGTGAATTTGTAAAACTTTATAATTATATTGAAGGGATAAATAAAACTCAGGAGTGGTATACGTGTCCGTAATCGCGCGTTCCGCCTCGGAATGACGGCAGTCGGCTAGATTATAGAGGGCGCACGATCTGCATAGCGTAAACATTAATTTATCGCCAATCAGGGAGCCCAAGACGGGGAGATATAGATCTTGGGGTGGGACAAGAGTCGCTTTGATAAGCCCGAAATAGAAATCGGGTTCGTAATTTAAGTTGCTAGTTAAGATTTCGGGGAGCCCTTTGCGGTATCGGTAATTTTTGGACATTGAAATGGAGGGGTACATGCTGTTAAAGTCGTAAAATTTAAGATTCCTCTCGGGGGTGGATTCTATATACAGTAAAAAATTTCAACGCACCCGCCCCTCAGAGCGCTTCGCGAATTTATCGGGTCGGAGAAAGCCAGTTCGTCGCAAAAAGAATTTATTTCGGGGTTTTCTTTTAAAAAAGCGTCCCATTCACACTCCCATATGGTAATTAAACGCGCGTTGGGGTTATTTTGACGATAAAACTCGATTTTGTCGAGAGTTTTTAAGTAATTATTGATATTAGATTCTTTTATTTCGTAATTGTACCCATTACTCCAGAGATCGCGCCGTTTGAAACTTTACGTGCATTTTTTGCTCCAAGTAAGCCGCCCATCTGAGAGCTTTAACGGAATGCTTACCCCAGTACCCTCAATAAATGGGGTCAAAATTGGAATCGGAATCGAGTAAGATAATTTGGTAATCTGGCAAGACATTTTGGAATTTAGGAATATCTTTTATTTCAACAGGACCTGGGGGAACTTTTGACAATCTGTGTAACGCCAAGGCCGCTATTTTTTGTTTTGGATGGTTGAAATTACGAGTGTAATTTAGATCATGCATATTAAAATTTTTGAATTGGCCTTTATTTCTTAATTCTTGGTAGTCAGCGAGGAATTTTCCTACAGCTTCAGCCCTGGCAAAACACAGATTATCAGAATTGCGAATCGGAATTTCCCTGTTCAATGTAATTTTCTAAGCACTCAATAGTCCTTTTACGAATACTTTTTCGACTACCACTCATATTGGTGTCTTGCAGAAGAATTATGTCGAATTTTAGGGGGGCTTCAAAGTATAAATTCTTATGGGACTGGGCTACCTGCTCGATACCGCTTACAATTCTATCGGCCGTCAACTCGTTTAGGTTCATAAATTGAAAATTAATGGGCTCTTCGAGTTCGTTTGAACTGACCGCTATTCTAATTCGACTATAACCCTGATTTTCATCGCTTATTTCTTTTAATAAGGATTGGAAAATTTCGTTTAATTGGGTTTCTATTCGCGCGTGATTGAGTTCGTCCAAGTTTTTAAACTCGCACTCGAATTCTAATGTTTTACATTTGTATTTTTTGGAAGTCCGAGATATAATTTTAGTAATCGAATAAAAGTTATCAGGTCGAAACCTGGTACTTAAATCGAGAGGGGCTTCTTGAGTCATTGTAATTTACGAATCTATACAGGGTGTCTCAATTTGCTCAATCAGGCCATGTTTCTCAAAATGTATTTATGTTAGGGTTCTGAAATTTTCAGGGTTTATTTGATAGGTATGGATGGCTTTGGTTACTAAATTTCAGAAAAATCGAACGATTTTGTGCCGTTTTGGAAAATTTATTTTTTCACCGGTAGGTGTCACGCAACATGTTTCAATAGAAAAATTGTCTAGCATAGTTGAAAGTGTAAAAATAATTTTGGTTCGGTTGAAAAAGACCCATTTTTCACTAAGTTTGGAGGTCGGGGGAAAAACAAGTTGTACTAGCAGGCAATAGCCTTTAACGTAAACAATCGTACATAATCACAACACACATGTACATTTATTTTAGGGAACTTATGCTTTCAGCTATGTAGTTAATAATCAGATCTGCAAAAAGTTATTGTTAATGAAAATTATACGTTTAACACCTAATTAGACAAAGTAGACAAAGACCGCGTATTCCATTTTTACGTGGTTACGAGTAACATGGACTAATTGACACAGGGACACCCCGTTCCCATGTTATTCCTATAGGGAGCTCCGAAAGACTCTTGTTAAATGCTCTTCCTCTTTTTATCCCCCCCCCGGCAGAATTTTACTCGGGTCAAAACGTCACAAAAAGGAAACGGCTACCGCCATCTAGTAGTTTTAATATCACTTCTGAATTTTGAAAAAGTAGCAGACGGTTCTATCTCAGGTTTTACAACGGTCTTTTTTTGCTGCAATAATATGTTTTATGATCGTTTTTCAGCATTAGATTATATTTTTATTGGGAAAAATGAAAAACTCTGTAAATCGTGTAAAAGTTATTAAAGATACAGCATATGAGTGGAGTTTTTTTAAACCATTCTCTAAACCCTAAATCATCATCATCATCATCTACAAAATAAAATCAATATTACAATAGCTAAATTTTGAAATTGATAGCGATAAAAAGGCTGTTTATTAAGCCTTGGTAAACACTTACCAAAAACCAAAATCGACATCCAATTCATTTTCCCCTTTTTAAATGGAGAAATAAACATCGCTTCATACGTTTATGAAGAAAACATCATTTTCTAATTAGTTCAAATTAAGAAGGACAATTCATGGATTAATCCATGGACAATTATAGTTAATTTAAATCCGAAAAACGAAACTGTACGCGCCACAATGTGGTAGCCAAATGGACTAGCTTTATGTTCATCCCCCCCCCTTTACTCATCCCCGTTTGACCCTAGTTTTCCGTTAGTTCTTAACTATACCGCCAGAGCACACATTTAACAATCGCCCGAAGCAAATATTTGGGAACGGGGTGTCCCTGTGTTAATTAGTCCATGCGAGTAAGATCATCAAACAAAGATTTATAGACCAAAAATTACGCTTATTTTTCTTTTGTTGTTTTTTAACGTGAAATATCAATTGTCCGAGTAGTATTTAAAGCGTTTACATTTCAAAGTTAAAACATTATCTCAGCTTGGCCGATTGTTCTCCAGTATGCCTCTTTACACTTGAGATCAGCGCGCTCATATGCTAGAATTATTTTACGGAGAAGGTCGTCGTAATGCTACTCTAGTAAGTCAGTTAGTTAGACGAAGATTTCCCAATTGCAGACCAAGTCATACGACGGTTCTTAGAGTGGTCCGCGACTTCGACAACTGGGGTAATATCAATCCGAGGTTTCGTGGTCGTGGTCTCCAGGACATCGACATGGAAAACACCATACTGGCCTACTTCGTCGCCTATCCTCGAGCGAGCGTCAGGACTGCCAGCTTTGACTTAGGGTTGGATCGAAACTACGTTTGGAGAACACTCAAAAGACCCCATTTTCATCCTTATCGAGCGACACTTCACCAAGGACTGCATGACGGTGATAGACAGCGCCCACTCGACTTCTGCAATTGGTTTTGCCTCATGGCTGACGCACACCAGGATTTTCACGATCAACCACTGATGTCCGACGAATGTTCATTCGGAAGAGATGGGCCTTTCAACCGTCAAAACCAACATATGTGGGACTACAAGAATCCACACTGGGGATTTCCTCACCGCCACCAAGTGCAGTTTCGCTTAAATGTGTGGGCTGGTCGGTTAGGTGACAGAATTATTGGCCCGTTCTTCCTGCCAAATCGTCTGAACGGTCAAAACTACTTGGAGTTCCTTCAAAATGAAATATCCAACGTGTTGGACGACATTCCTCTGGCCGAGTACAGACGCATCTGGTTCCAGCAAGATGGGCGCCACCTCACCAATATCGTGACGTGGTTGCATATCTAAACGACGAGTTTCCTGGAAGATGGATCGGAAGAACTGGTTCTGTTCGTTGGCC
Source organism: Leiobunum rupestre (assembly GCF_980474605.1). Lineage (NCBI taxonomy): Eukaryota > Metazoa > Arthropoda > Arachnida > Opiliones > Sclerosomatidae > Leiobunum > Leiobunum rupestre. The sequence goes on from NC_143392.1 coordinate 47,553,224, forward strand.
TGCAAGATCCCCTGATCTAACACCACTCGACTTTTTTCTTTGCGGATTCGTAAAGGACTACGTATACCAAACACCTGTGACGAGCGTTGAAGATTTACGACAAAGAATCATCGAAGCCTGTCGCCGGGTGACTCCAGAAATGGTTCGGGGAGCATTTCGCAATATGGAACATTGTGCATATTTGTGCTATGCATCAGAAGGTGGCATTTTTGAAAACATTTTGTAGAAGTCATAAAAAAACATTTGTCACTTGGGCTAATTATTATTTGTTTATTTTTCGAAATCTTATAACTGAAATGCATGTTACCTACAATTCGTTAAAGGCTATTGCCTGCTAGTACAACTTGTTTTTCCCCCGACCTCCAAACTCAGTGAAAAATAGGTCTTTTTCAACCGAACTAAAATTATTTTTACACTATCGACTATGCCCTACAACTTTTCTACTGAAACATTTTGCGTGACACCTACCGGTGAAAAAATACATTTTCCAAAACGGCACAAAATCGTTTGACTTTTTTGAAATTTAGAAACCAAAGCCATCCATACCTAACAAATAAACCCTGAAAATTTCAGAACCCTAGCATAAATATAATTTGAGAAAAATGGCCTGATCGAGCAAATTGAGACACTGTATATATTTTTTGATCAGAGGTCGTTATTTTAACGTCCAAATCTCTGAGCTCGGAGAATTCTAATACAACGTCGTGCCAAGTGGTATTCTTTGTTAATTTTTCTTGGTCTTGTTTAGCCCCTTTCCCAGCGAATAATTGTCGAGGTTTATTTTTTTTTAATTACTTCGCCGACTTTTGATTTTCTAGCGTATACTTCGGGCAACTGCACTGGTGCTGTTGGTGGGGTGCCATAATCGAGCTTAATGTCGTCTCGGGCTGCATAAGACATATAGAGATTAAAAACTAATCTCGCTTAAAAAAATTTCAAAAACATAATTACCATCTTGCTGATCTTCTTGAGTCTCTGAGTCGTTGGGGAAAGCGATTTCGGTGTTTGTCACTTCTGTGAAATTGACCGTTGCGCGATTTCTTTTATACTGGCAAGGTAAGGGAGGGTAGGAACAATATAATCGCGTGACGGTTAACGAATGAGTCATTTTAACAGGTGATTTCAATAAACATTTGAGCTGTCAAAATGATTTATTACTTAACGGTCAACGAAAGGGGAATTAACCGGTTTCATCCATGACTATGCGAATTTTGCGAAAGGATTGTTCACTAACCGGCCCCTTTTTCCTAATTTCAAGCGAATAAAATCGCGCGACCTCAATTTTACAGACGTAATAATTCGAGAAATATGACATAATTAATATGTGTTTGCAATTCTCTCGGTATTGTCACTAAAGGTATTTTATTTGTTGATAAAATACAATTAAACGTTGGGCCGAAGTCACCATAGCAACGGGGGATCCTCGTTCTTTCTACACAGCATAACACCTGTTCTAAATCAATCAAAACCTGTCACAGCGTTAACAATGGAAAAGCCCGAGTATAGCTATTCGAGCCTGGGAATTCCTTTAAAGGAGCGCTGACCCCATTTTTACAATTTCGCACCAAAACACCAACCAATCAGCGCCACTGACGCCATTTTTAACAATTTCGCGCCAGCCAATCAGCGCGAAGTACACGCGCGATCACGCGCCACCTGGCGGGGGTCAATGACCCCGAGTTTCGTCACCTAGTTTACGCCCACAGGGGGGAAGAAAGCGGGGACTTTCGGTGCCGACCCCACGTGTACCTCTAGATGGAAAACCCTCAAAGATGTTAGAAACTCCTACTTCCGTTGTCATGCCCAGGTCATATATAACAAGTTGGCAAGCCAAAATATACCTCTCCTCGGAAAAATTGTCCCTAGTGGTATTAATTTCTCGAGATATCCCGCAAAGATATCCCCGCAATTAAGAGTTATTTTTAAAATGTTATCCCAGTTCTATCCCGCCCGGTATAAAATTTTAATTATAATTAAAATAATTCAGACGAAAAGACCAATTTTAATTTATTCAGAATATCATAAGCTAAGTAGTTACAACAGTGAGTTAGACGTACTATAACAATGCACATTTGAATTAAACCCTTTTTAGAGAACAAGTTTATCAGTTGAATATAATACGAAGCAAATTTTAATGAAATAAATATCTACAGAGGGTATTATAACGACCGTTCGCTTTTTGGTTTATAATTTTAACGGAATGGGGCTGATTTTAATTAAACGATGGTTTATCAAAATTTTGTTAAAAGAATATTCCCTAAGGCCGCGTGATAAATTAACGAGAATAATTTCCCGTCGCCGTTATATCGAAAATTTATTTGATTCAGGATTGCCAGAACTGTAATGTTGTGGGCGAGTGATTAGAAAATAAAATACAACCAGAATTATGCAAAATTATAAATGTTTATTTTTATTCAGAACAGTCTATGGAACGTTCTAGATTTAAACTAACAATATATATCCCTTCTACGTTATTGTACAGATATGGTACTCAAGTGTCTAAGACTAGATTTGTCTTAGCTCATCGTGATTGAAAAATAAACCAAAACACACTTACACTTAAGTAGATATTATAAATTATACTGAGTAATTTTAACTAAATTCAAACTACCTAACTATAAACTCTGTCTTAATTAACAGCTGAGAGCTGTTCGCTACTAATTACTTCCAATCTACTTAATTAGCCTCACAGGTTGAGTTGATAATTTCAAGGGTATAATTAGGTTATTCCAATTCAAAAAATAATAACAATCAATTTTATCTTACAGCTGACTTGAGTTAGTTAACAATTACTTTGACACTTTCAGTCTTAAACACGCACTGTTCATACACTTAAGTCCATTCACTCAAGTTCCAATCGCGAAACACAATTTCTCTCTTTTCTTGACCGAAGATCGAACATACTAATTAAAACCGCAAAAGTTACCTCATAACTTTTGACCGACACCAGGACCCCGTCCTGTAGTAGTTCGTCTGACAGCCAAGAACTAAGAAAGACTAAATCTCCTATATTGACGGCAACGGCCTTATATACAGTTATTTTGTGTTTTTTTTTACCCGTCGATATTTGACTAAAGTTCGAAAAATTGAAGAGATTAAATTTTTTACCCGGTTTGATTGATAGTTCTCCACACGGTGGCGCTATATTATTACTTCTAAGCGATATTAAAAGGTAACAATGAACTACTTTTTGTGTTTTAACGAAATTTTGTTAAGAATTTAACAAAAATTTAAAACAAAACAAAAAACCGTACCAAAGAATAAACAAGCAAAGTTCAATAAACAATATACAGGGTCTTTTTTTTTGCTCGGAAAAGTGTTTTTTTTCAAAAACTATTTATAGTACCGATTTCAAATTTGGAAGGTCAATTCTCTATACCGGGGGACATCAGTTTGAGAAATTTGAGCGTTTTCGGTAATGTTTTTCACCAATTTTGAAAAATTATTTTTCGACCACTAGGTGCGAGATAAAATATTTCTATTATAAAGTTGTAGGCCGTCATCGAAAACCCTTAAAAATTGTTCACTCGACGAAAAACAACTTATTTATCAGTGAAAATTCGAGCTTGAAAAATTTACAAGTTGGTGAAGCCAAATTACGATTGTTTGAAACGATAATTGAAAAGGGAACAAGTCTAATACAAACGTAGTAGAGTTTTCACACTTGAAAAAATGTACACGTTTGGTTTTTAAATGCAGATATTTTATTCACATAAATTTTTACAAAACATTTTCAATAATATCACCATTGGCTGCAACACAGGTTTGTGCGCGGACAATTAAGTTCTCAAACGCTTTCTCTACCATTTCTGGTGTGACGTCTCGGCAAGCACTGATTATTCGTCTAATGAGTTCCTCCCTAGTTTCAATGGGCGTGGCGTATACCTTTGCTTTAACGAATCCCCAGAGAAAATAATCCAGCGGTGATAGGTCAGGTGACCTTGCTGGCCAATGCACTGGACCATTTCTCCCTATCCACCTTTCAGGAAACTCGTTGTTGAGGTGCTCAGTTACTTGCCGGGAAAAATGCGGAGGGGCGCCATCTTGCTGAAACCACAACTGACGTCTTTCAGCCAATGGAAGGTCGTCGATTGCGTCACTCAGTTCGTTCTGTAGAAAATGTAAATACCTTTGGCCGTTGAGGTTCGTCGGCAGGAAAAAGGGACCAATCAAACGGTTTCCAACAAGTCCAACCCAAACATTGACCCGTTCAAATTGAACCTGGTGATGATATTCAAAACCCCAATGTGGGTTGATGTCAGACCAAAGATGGCTGTTTTGATGATTAAAGGGCCAATCTCTAGAAAATGACGCTTCGTCGGAGAACAAAACATGGCGCAAAAATTGTCTATCTTCTTGGACAGCATTTAGTAACCAGTTGCTAAATTCATAACGTCTTTGATGGTCTCCGTCAATTAGTCCTTGGTGGAGCGTAACTCTGTATGGGTGATAGCGATTCTTACGAAGAATTTTCCACACACGATTTGCAGAACAACCCAAATCAGCAGCGGCGTTAGCGCAACTGTGACGAGGATATGCCACAAAGTACGCGAGTACATTGTTCTCGAAGTCTAAATCCGGTTGACCCAATCCGCGAAACCTAGGTTGCAAGTTACCAAATTGATTGAAATCGTGAATTGCTCGTCTTACTGTATTTACAGATGGTGCTCCATTTGGATGTCTTTCTGCGAAGATTTCAGTCACTCTTCTAAGGTTTTGCGCTGCTTCTCCATAGTAAATGGCAACTATCTCGGTACGCTCAGCTACTGAATAACGAGGCATTGTTCGAAATATTATCAAACGCTGATAATAATCTCCCAAAGTTTTCCTTTAAATACCCAATGCATGTTTAGGATTGACCTATAGCCTCGTGTTTTTTAAATCCGGTCGTTTTTTTAACCAAAGTTTCAACTGGATTAGGTAATTCGGTTTTAATTATCGTTTCAAACAATCGTAATTTGGCTTCACCAACTTGTAAATTTTTCAAGCTCGAATTTTCACTGATAAATAAATTGTTTTTCGTCGAGTGAACAATTTTTAAGGGTTTTCGATGACGGCCTACAACTTTATAATAGAAATTTTTTATCTCGCACCTAGTGGTCGAAAAATAATTTTTCAAAATTGGTGAAAAACATTACCGAAAACGCTCAAATTTCTCAAACTGATGTTCCCCGGTATAGAGAATTGACCTTCCAAATTTGAAATCGGTACTATAAATAGTTTTTGAAAAAAAAACACTTTTCCGAGCAAAAAAAAAGACCCTGTATATAGATATTGTATTAATCCGTTTAGTAAAAAAACCCGCCATATCATAAGTATTCCTATACTTTAATATTTTCTTTAAGGAAGTCAATGGCTCGGCGGTGAACTATCCGCATTGTTACCATGCGACCCGAGTTCAATTCCTGATCACCATCAAATTTTACATCAAAATAATAAAATATTTAATTAAATATAAGATTATTATAATCTATAAATATTTCATTAAATATAAGATTAATATAATTTATAAATATTTAATTAAATATAAGATTAATATAATTTATAAATATTTAATTAAATATAAGATTAATATAATTTTTAAATATTTGATAAATATCAGATTAATTTAATTTAAAATTATTTAAAATGATGTAGAATAAATTATAGTACCTAACGTTATAACTTTGTAAAGGACATTCGCCAAAGCTGTTTTTTAGAAAAACACCGTAAATTAACAAGCGTTGGTGGCTGAGTGGTTAGTGTACATCTCTTGCACGAGGCAGAACCGGGTTCGATTCCCGGACGGTGCCACAAAATCGCAAATTGATACTAAGACGAATACCGTGTACAACTGGTGGAAACCGTGCCATTGGACGTTGAGAGGTAGCATAACACTCAGAACTCGGTCCGTCCCAAAGTCATTAAGAAGAAGTTGGAGAGAAAACGCCCATACAAACACAAGAGACCCAACATCCACAATCTTCATAATGCAAACTTTGTCCCCTCGGAGAGGTAAAAACTAAACAACGATTTTTCTAATACCAAGATACACATTGATGTTCTTTTATGGTTTATATTGTGTTAAGAGTTTATACAGCAAATATTTAGTTTTCAATTTATTTAACGTATACTTTCATACATTTTTGAAGTTTTATTATTAACAATAACATTATTTTTGTAATCATTTACTCTTATTTATCCGTTGGAAAACTAGGATACATTCAAGGGAATAATAATTAACCATTTAATTTTCTAGAAAATAAATATAATTTATTTAACTCTTAAGTATTTCGCATTTATGTTAAACTTGTTAACTAATAAATCAAGATAATTTGAAAATAATAATCAATATTTTTGTAACTAGTATATTGGTTTCTACCATCCTCATAGACAACACAACTTCATTACCTATTGGCATTTTCTACCTTTCTTTGATTTCCAATTCATTGGTGGTTCGTATTTAGTTAAAATTTATGTGGTTTTTATACTTTACAATTCGTTTTGACCCGAATACCTATTTTTACGGAGTTTCGCGTCTTAATGGTTCGAGTTACTCGGAAGTTTAGTGAATTCTTCTAGATTTTAGCTTTCTTCACCCTTTCCCGATAAACTTATGTACCTTTAAGTATTTTTCATTCTTTCTGTGTATTTTTGATATACGTGAATACGAACAGAGTGCTGATGAGCCACTGAAGGGAAAATGAAATCTCTGGCTTAAGCTTTGATTTAAGTGTTCATAACTTAATAAAGGGTAGACCTTTTCAAGCTGGAATATATGCGCACTAAAACATGGTTCAAATTCAAACATAATGACTAAAGCTTAATTTTCACTGGACGTATTTTTCGGGCGGAATTTTCCTTTTTCCGTGACAAAAAAAAATGGTTTTCGGTTTCGTGGCTGACGTATATTTTCACTGCTTATTTCTGACCGATTTTTGATAGAAACTGGATCCTTGTAGAAGAAAAGAAATGATTAGAGCTGATCTAAATGTGTATAATTTGGCCACTATTATATTAGTGACCATTATATTAAATAACAAACAAAAATATAAGAAAAAGTGCTGGGTTTGAGAATTATTTCAGAAACGGGAAGAACAAGGTTACTTCAGTAATTCAGTTCAGAAAATGAGGTTTGGAGCCAGAGAAAGCTATTTTAAGTAAGCCTTGGTGAAAAAATCCATTTATTTATTCGTTAATAAAATTTAACTGTTAAAATTTACATATAGGCTCTTTCGTATGTCACCCGAACAGTTTGACCATATATTAGAGCTAGTTAGAAATAGAATTAAAAAGAAAGACACTCGAATGAGAAAAGCCATTACACCAGAAGAGAGGCTCGGGGTTACATTTTCATTATCTGTTTAACTAACCTAATAAGTTCGTTTAAATTTTAAAACAATATAATTTTTCCTTTAGATTTCTAGCCAGCGGAGATTTGCATATTAGCTTCTCTTTCGGGTTCCGGCAAAGGTACACCTAGGGTATCAAATATAATTCCTGAAACATGTTAAGCCATCTGGGATGTATTGCCACCTCTATATGTGAAAATTCAAAAATCCAATGAAGAGTGGCGCATTGTCAGCGATGGTTTTGACAAAATGTGGAATATGCCCCATTTTTTGGGGCATTATATGGAAAACATGTTGTGCTTGACTGCCCACCTAGAAGTGGATCTAAATAAACAAATATTTGCCGAAGTGGAAATGGCACAGGAGGTGACGTCAAAATGTGTAGCGATCTTATTGGCTACTACAATTATACGGACCATCACGGAGCGAAAAAATAGAACAAGCTTGTCGTCCGCCGAAAACACGTTTTCGTTGAGGTCACCGGAAATATTTTCGTCGCGATACGTTATTCGGGAATTTAATGTCCAGTGAAAACCTAGCTTTATTAGCGTGTTCAATCCTAAACATATACAACCTAAAATTTTTCAAATGCTAGAGATATAAAACTCTAACCATGTTACAAACCTAGACGAAAGGATTGACACACCTAATCACTAATCTAACTTTAACATGACTGTTTCACATAATAAGAATTAGATGTTTAGTTGAATGGCTAACACGTCAACACTTTTTTCTGCGCAGGTGCATGAACCTGTTAAACTGACCAATTCAGATAATATCTTAATGGACAAACATATTTTTTAGATTTCAGTGGGACTCATAAAGTGATGAGCGACAAAGCCTGCAATCTAAATTCCTGAACATATGCATGCACCCCGTCATGGTAAACTAATTTTTGCTGGTCGAGTCGGGATCAACCTTACCAGTCTTTGTCTACTACAACTAAGAACCTTAGAGCCAGGCTGGCGATACGGTTCACGGGGCCCTAAGCAGCAAGATATCAGAAAGGGCCCTTGCTAACCTTGCCCTTATGCCGCCCCTGCAAACCACTATTTGGAACCAGCCTAATTTATTTTTTGGAGAAAGAGCCGAAATATATTAAAAATAATAGAATGGATTAAATTTTTGGATGGTACAGCTCTCTATATTATAAGGGAATTGACAAAAATTATAAAATATATCTTAAATACACATATTTCAAATATTTAATACAATCATTTTAGTGTGAAGGAAAACCTCGTCTGAAGAGTTTAATTAAAAGGATGGAATTATCAAAACCAATTTTGCCAGATGAACTTTTCTTAGATGCGTTTTATTTGGAATATCCCAAGAACAAAGTTCTTGTTGTAACCGAGATGCACCTATTGTTAGGAATTTCTTTCTCACTGGAAATGTCGCACGAAGAAACACCAAAAAAATATTTCTCGAAACCAATAGCTGGGGATTATGTGGTTTTCGCAACATCGTTCAACATAGCAGGAAATAAAATGCTCATGGATAAAATCAATTTTTTGTACGTTTTTACTATCCGTTTCATGATAATTTTATTTTTTCCTTTACGATTGTTATTTTCATCGTTATAATTGGCCCTTAGTTTGATAATACAGGCTCGCTCTTTGAACAAAATCTGGAGAATCAAGTTTAAAGGATTCAAAATCCACTTTAGTACCCAACAAAATTCCACACAAGAAGACCTATTCATTTATCCATTGAGTTATTCTGTATTTTTGAACCCTCCATACAGTTCCTTTCCCTGCTGTTATGTTACTCAGTTGCAATAATGTAGCGGAAGGTGTCATTCTTGTACGAAATTTCTTATCAGAGGTTTTCAATACTTTCCATAAATATTGGACAATGTATCAATCGAAAGATCAGAATCTCAATAATGCCTAATCAATATTTTTTACAGTACAATAATGATGTTGTTATAATGTTTTATATTATTTGGAAAGGTCTATTATTGTAGGTTACCTACGCTGTATAAAAAAACGCTATTCTCCCTGGCATTGAAAAAAATGAAAATTTTACAATGAAGCGCTCTTGTATTGCCTACTTGGAATATGGTGCAGTGGATTTTGGCTTTTCCCAGTTAAAGCTACTGAAATATATAGCTGAAAATCCCCATCCTGCAAATCCTTTCCTAAAAGGTTTATAAAAGACGCATTTTTGAATTAAAATGAACTAAAATCAAGTTGAAATAATTATCATATTTTAAACGGTTTTATAGAACATACTTTATACCCAAAATAAACAATAATTTACAATAAACATTTAATATTATTTGATATGTATCAAAATATAACCATTTATAACAATGTGTTTTTATCACAGGGTAGCTGATATGTTCGAGAGAAAATGGGATAGGTATCGAAAACTCTCCCAGCAATTAACATTCGATAAAGTGACTTGGGTCCAGCCCGAAGAAACCATTATTTTAGGATTTAGCGACATTCGTGCTGTCTTTAAATTGTATGCGTTCTTAATAACCTTGACAATTACATGCCCCATTCTGGAAAATTTTAAAGAGTGGCTTTGTTAAGTCATTCTACTAAAAAAAGTATACTTGGTGAACAGGTTCACTAGCGTTTATTTAACTATTAATATTTCAAAGCAATAATTTCAAGTCGTTTCCTAGAACCCTATTCTTGTATTAAATATTTGTTTAATATTTCACTGAACTAAATATTGAATGTAGAAAACATCGATTTACTACTTTCCAGACCGACTAGCGTAATCTCTTAACTAATATCACGTGAAAATCCTAAATTTTGCTCCATGCAACATCTTTTTTTTTAAATAAATGACTTTAATTGAAACTCTTAGTTCTGCTATTGCAAATTTACTAAAAGCTAATTTTAATTGTTTATAGAACATTATCAATTATAAATATTAAATTAGATAGATTTGCAATTACCGCCTAAATGACAAAATTAAAACAAGTGATAGACCGATTGCGTTAATGTTTTATTTTGAATTGTGTACAGCCTTTTTAACCTGGGTTTACGTATCGGGGCTCCGGAGTTTCCATAACGTAGGAAGGAGCCAAATCGGGTTAGGACTTCATTGAATACATTATTGACCCAGGTGCTCCTTCTACTTTCAGTATTGGGGTTGAGAAGTTAACTTAAGGAAGTTTCAACTAAATTTGGTCAATTTGAAGTCTTTGCGATTATATTTAGATTCAATTAGCTAAATAGAGAATAGTGAAAACTTGAATTGAGGTTTACTTAGATGGTGTTTAAGAAACAATTAAACATAGATAAAGTTCAACAATTAAAATAGATGAACATACATAAGAAACGGTTATAAAATCTTACCCACAGAAGTTTGGGAGGGCGAGCAGTAGCTGCGTAGCTTTAAAGGAAACTTAATAATATTGACAGCAGCAATGTTATTTAGGGGTCAGTGTCAACTGGTCGCTGGGCATGTGGTCGCCGGACTAACGGTCGTCTAGGATAAGTGGTCGCCGGACTACTGGTACCCTAAGCATATTCGTAAGTCGGACTAGTGGTCGCGTATAATAAAATATTACTTTTACACTCACTAAAAGACACACTGATATCAAAGTATAGCTTAAAATTAACAAAATTATTAAAAACGACCCTGTCTTATAAATGAAGCTTAAATTCAACGCACTAATCTGCCATATTAACCAAATAAATTTTTACTAATTAGTATAATATAAATAATTCATAGATTCTGGTCCTTTCGTACTAAGAAACTTTTCAAAAACTATAGATAGAAACCAACGAAATTTAAATTCAAAATATTTAAAAAAGACAGACTTACCCTATTTATCCCTTCATACCAGATCTCAATTAAAAACCAAATGATTATGCTACCTTAGCAGAACTTACTTTAAATAACAGTTCTTAAAGAAATGTTTTTGATAAATAGTTAAGGTAAATAGTTGCCGAGTTCCTCTATTAAACTTAAATTAAAACTAATTCAACTAAAACTTAATCAAAAAATAACAAGCTCTTTTCTCTACTAATAAAATCATTATGAACAATTTTTTAAATTAAAATCTTCTCTTTATAACCCTTCTAAGCGACGTTTTCTTATATGTTTTTATCATTTTTTTGCTAGCGACGACTTTTGAATGAAAAACTATTTATAAGCGACGACTTCTCCATTTTATGAACTTTCTTAGGGTACCAGATGTCCGGCGGCAACTTGTCCCAGACGACCACTAGGCCGGCGACGATAAGGCCGGCGACCACTCAACCGGCGACCACTTGGCATGATCCCGTTATTTAGATATTAAAATACAAGAAAAAACAAAACGTCATTCCTGCAGGCGCTTATTATGATGGAGATGTGTAGCAACGACAAACGGTGTGGTGAGGGTGGCGTGAGAAATAGATACGCAGATACGTTCGCTACGTGTACGAAGCCATTTCTGTTCACTGGCTAGATTCACGGTGAAGCGCGCAATCCGCGTAGTAAGGACAAGAGCCCTAGTCAGACAGGCCGCGGGAGCCGCGGTGTCTTAACACCCGTCTTTCATTTATTTTTCAGTGTATCCTTGGTCGCAGTTATAAAAACTTCGTCCAGTTTAAATATGAGTGGGATGAAGTGGTTTTTTAAAATTACATAATTTTTGGTGCGCCTGGGAATTTCGCGACGACTGCCTTCCAAATAAATTATTTCTGAGATCGTCACCTAGGTCTGGCATACCACCATCGTTGACTTTCAAAGTTAGTTTGGCAGAAGAACTCTTAACACCGATTCGGGATAACCACCATAAAATAAAACAATTTTCTTCCATTTCGGGAGAAGGACAGTTTGTTGTCTGTTTGGGCAACGAAACAAAGATGAAAGGAAGGAGGAGATCTGGCCAGTTACAACCCCATTCCTTTTCCTGTGTTTCCTGTGTATCAAGCCACCGTCTGTGTGTGCTTGTAAAAAAAAGACTCAGAAACGAGGGGTTAAATACTCAGACGTCCAAGCTTTTTGAGAGAGGGCGTTGGAACTAATAGGTCATAAAATAGCAATATTTTTTTCTTATTATCAAAGTTCCCTTGAAATTTAAAATATTTGGAATTTAACGTTACAATCGCTCAATTAAAAACTAAACTTATGTGCTTGTTAACACCACGTTTGAATGCAGTTCCTTGCAAGCAAAGTTGCCAAAGACTAACATTTTTATATTTGGAAAATTACCTGTTATACAATGACTTTCTTACCATTGACGCACACGACTCCCTTCTTCTAGACCATGATGGAAACTTATACAACCTAATCAATAAAATCAATACTAAACTTGATAGAATTTATAACTGGCTTACTTGCAAGGCTATAAAACTAATTTTCACTTAAACGTTTTATATGGTTTTCTGAATCAAAAACTAAAATATATCTACTAAAATCAATATATTCTTTAATAATAAACTACTTCCTAGAGTGGATAGATTTAAATACCATGTAATTTGGTTTGACGAAAAACTAATGTACAGATAGACCAGATTGTTAAAAAACCTATAGTTTGTAAAGAATTAGTAAGAATCGTTATATATTAAGTGGAAAATTGTGTTTACAACTTTACTTCGCCTTAATATATCCTCAACTAATTTTCTGTATCTCCTCATTGGGCAATAACTCAGAAGCAAATCTCAATAGAATTCATTAAATACAAAAAGAATTGTAAAAATTATTAAAAGCAAACCTTATTACGCGCCAACCATAATTTTTTTAACAAACCTTAATTTATTTAATGCTCAAGAACTGTTTAAATATAATTGCCTAATCTTTATTCATAAATTACTAAATGAACTCGACAACGATCTTTTGAAACTCACCCTCACAATAAATATCACCTTACTTTTCGTACCATCGGCAAATACATCAAGAAAAATTAATTCAATATTTTACGCCGGTGTTAAACTGTATAATTCCTTCCCGAAAAATGTACAAAACTCAACAAATTTCTTTGCTTTTATACAAAATGTAAACCATTTAATCAGAGACATCTAAATCCAAAACTACTACAGTTACTTAAACTTAACATGTCGTTCAGAAAAATCTAAAATTGCATTATCATAATCGTAAATAAATAATAGCAACACTCCCTAATATAATAACTATTGACTAATATAACATGTTTTAAAAATAGTTAATCGATGTAAACTTGTTGTCGGGCATAAGGCCTAAAAGTCATTTAAGACTTGGACGTAACGTTTTGAGTGTATCACAATTTTTTTGATTTTCTTTATATAATTACAATTGAATTGTAATTAACCAGACATGTATATATTAATGCACTGTTATGAAGGTCATTTATCCTTGTATCTTAGAAAATACCATTCATGCTTTTTTTGTATAATATAAGGCGAAACGACGTAAATCTGAAGTTTTTTCCAGCCTTTTGCCAAGATGGCGGTGAACACTCAGTCCAGACCACACGGCAGATAACTTAACATATAAAAGAAAAAAACCTACATTTGTAAAAATTAGAAAAACCCTATTTTTGTCAGATAGTTTGCTATAATGTTTTAGACTATTTGAAGAACATAAATTAATGCTAAAATAATGATACAGGCCAAGTATTAACCACTTAATAATACAAAAACCTAACCAGGAAATGAAGTTAAAGTATGCTCGAGTAGTATGTAAAGAAAAATTGCTTTTTAAACGCACTTTTAAATATTGAACCTGTACTGTAAATGTAAGTCAATGTCGTACACTAGTCCCGAAAAAAAACCATATGACAACTGAAATGCTGTTTTTTGAGATTAAATTCAGGACACTGTACCCAGCCTGAAGGAGAGCCACGCTGTGAAAGCTATAGCTGCATATTTTAAAATATGTCTATAAGAAATTGCACGCCACGGCGTGTCCGTCGCTAAAAACGTTAAGTTCATATATCCAACTTTAATTTTGACTTGTGAATATAAAAATACAGCTAATAACTTAATATAAACAAAAGGTCCTTAGTCTCTTAATCGTTGTTATTTATAACTATGAAACTCAATCATTAAAGATTAAAACCGTATCAGTGTAAAATGGTTATTTTTAATAAATTTAATTATTTTACCTTTTCAGGTTCGTTAAGGTAAATCTATAACACCCTTCATTTACTAGCCATGTTAATCAGAGGGTATCAACAAAATGCACAATTTTGGTGGCTTCTCCTAAAATAAATCATTCAATGTACGAACTTAAGTTAAATCAGTCGTAAAATCGTGTTTGTTACTGCAATAGTGCTTAGTTGGCCCACAAAAAGTAATTTTTTTTGCTTTGCCTCATTTTCAGATAGTTACCTATACATAATAGTGTATATATGTCTAATTTAAGACCTTGTCCATGGTTTGATTTCACTACGTTCATGGGCTGAGACATTAGGATGTAGTGTTGGGCAGAGGACTTGCGAATTTTAACCTCAAGGTTTTTGGCCAGATTAATATAAGTAACGAAAACCAATTTATTTAAACAAATAATAAAGTTAACCAACCTAATAAAAATAAAATTTAAATTGTTTTCAAAAATAGACAAGAATACAATTTTGCACCATTTTGCTTCGTTGAAAATAAAAATAATAATAATTGTGGGTGATAACCTAATATAAATAAAATTTAACATAAACATAATACATCCTAGCTTTATAAGTGAAGTTTATGAACTTATAAAAACATCAAACACAAGCAAGAACATAAATGAGAATAAAACAACATAGGTTTCTTTAATATTAAGGATTTGTTGAATAACATGGGACCCATGAGTAAAAAAAAAAACAATTTAACAGGTTACTACAGATTAAATATGGAAAAAAATATTCAGAGATATAGATTTGTAGGTCTCAAATTCGCCTGCTAAACTCTGAATAGTTTTTTAAATGAACTGGAAATAGCCAGTCTATCGTTTTTTATCATTTCCTCCGGTCATATAATTTGTCGCATGTAGATAAAGAAAGGGTGATTGCAAAGCGAGGAGAAATGCTCTAAAATGATGAATTCAGTGACGTTGTTGGTAAAATTTTGTTATTTAACCACAGGCGTACCGACGGGGGGAGGGGGCTACAGAAGTAGAATATTTACCAGACGACCGGGAGTAACATAGAGCCCCAGACCAGATTTTCTCCATGCACTTTATATTTACAATTAGTGGCTACGCGACAGAAAATCAAGGAACTTTATAATTTAGCTCTTATTATCATGAATATATTTAACAATGAATATACAACGGCCATAGGGTCGGCTGGTAATACCTAGAATTAGGGTTGGAGCTTATCTAGTGACGGCATTAGTCACGTGTCCGGAAATATCAAACGATAGAAGCTCATGAGTTTGAAGAAGCAGTGACAATGCTTAAGGTTACCGGGCCTCCTGTTTTTACTTCTAGATTATCGAAAACGCCACATGCGGTTGTTAAAATTCCTTTTAACAATTGTATATCACTAACCGCGACTTCTGACATGTTTCAATACGACATTTTTTTAAATACATTCATCTTTTAAACTTCATACATTATTATAGCCCGTCAAAGCTAATTCCTGAACAAATAATACCGTCTGCTTTGACCTATCGAGGACTTAAAAAACGTCATTTCCTAGTATCTCCTGATTGGAGCTTAGAAACATGTAAATAGCGTCACCCGGCTCATAAGCTACCGCCCTTTTCCAAGCGAGATCGTACTAGGGTCATCTTATACAGCTGTATATTCATGCTATTATGTATTATCGTCTCGGGCCAGACAGCACGCGCATGCAAGTCCACGAGACATTAATGTTTGTCAAAGCCTCAAAGGCTGTTTAATCTTGTCAACAGAAGGCGCCAGGAGTACTTTAACGCAACACGCTGCTC
Organism: Leiobunum rupestre; assembly: GCF_980474605.1. Taxonomy (NCBI): domain Eukaryota; kingdom Metazoa; phylum Arthropoda; class Arachnida; order Opiliones; family Sclerosomatidae; genus Leiobunum; species Leiobunum rupestre. The sequence goes on from NC_143392.1 coordinate 47,569,356, forward strand.
TGGTGTAACTGGTTTCTTTCGCGACAGATGTCGCCGGGAAACAAGTTGAGTAAGAGTAAAAATATGGGAGTAGGGGCGGGATCAATTACTGCCTTTTGGGCGGAATCAATAACGGCCATGTGGACCAATTTTTAAAAAGGGACCACGTGCACTGTGTAATCTTAGAAATTTTTTAATTTGTGGAAGAAAATGGGTTCAAGAAGAATAAAATATCAGTGAAAGACTAGTGAACATATGTATATTTTTCGCTTTTTTGGAAGGAGCCGCGTGTTGCTTTAATCTTCGATTAATAATAGTAGTTCCTACCTGGATATATCACTTTGAAAAAATCTGACCAGCAAATGGATTTAACGGAGAATTTCCGAAACCCCCGTAACACGTAGCCTTCCACAAGGCAGAACCCGTAAAAACACTTAGCAAATGCACACGGAACGATAGAGTGATATATCCAGGTAGGAACTACTATTATTCCTCCAAGCTTAAATATAGATCCTAGGACACCGTTTCTGAGATAGACGCAGGGGCTCTATCTTATTCCCAACTACCTTATAACTTTCAGCACCGTTGCGCCACTTACCCCCGTTTGAGTAGAGAGTGAGGATATTCGCAACCGAAACGAGCGCCGGTGGAGCAGTGACGCCGAACCATTAGCTCAATCAACTATAAATGATATAGCTCTTTAGACTACTAAAGATTGCCGTCTGCTAAATATTAGTTTATCCACTAATCTGACAATGACATTAGTGAATCTTAAAATTAATATATTCTATACTTTCCGCCATGACAGTGTGATATTGGCTTATTAAAATCCTGTCATATTTATTCAATAAATTGAGAAGACTTAACCTTAAAGACGACCTGCAACCAATAATTAAAATTTAATAATTTATAAGATCACGTATAGTTCTCAACACTGTCAAAATTTCATATTAAAATATCAATTATTTTATAAGTTATTCCAAATAGAAAATGTGAATTTTAGGAGACAAACTTCCGCTTTCAATGGACCCGAAAACATAAAATATTGAATGTATGACGTAGAAAGAGGAAGCCAAACAAAATATATTTTACTCAAACCGCCAAATTGGCTAGATCATGATTACGTATGGCAACGTTTCGCTACACCCTAGAAATTAAAAAGCCAAATTACCAGGACAAGTTATGTCGCGTTGTACGATGAAAACATACTAAACATTAAAAAATAGAGGGCTCTGATTACCGTATCATGGTATTAAATACCCAACGGGGGCGCATTCGGGACCTATCCCGTAGATAATTTGCGAAAAGAGAAGAACGCTCTCTCCCCCTGCGCCAGTGACGTCATTTAGTTCGGAATTCTCGAAAGAACGAGCGATTAAGGGGGCCTATACGTTTTTTAGACTGGTCCGTCTTTCATTAACCTATTTCAGTGATAATTTTTTTTAATACGAAATAATTAATTTATATCCTGAATTTATTCATATATGAATAAATTAATGGTTATATTATTTATAATATTATAATTTTCTCAAGAGTTTATACCTTATCATATTTAGTTTAAGGATAATTTTCATTTAAATTATTAAATACATTTTTTAATGTTGAAGATGATAAGAAATACACATAATTTAAAAGAAACTATTTTTTATTTATTTTGAAACATATTGTGATTACACAGTTTCGTGTTTTATAACAAAATCAACTACATTTAAAATTATTGAACTTTGAACAGTTTTGTCTTTTGGCTCTGAAATATAAAAAACTTTATATTTGCATTCAAGACATTTTATGAACTCTATCAATAGTTATAGAGTTCAGATCGTTAATATCACAATTACAAAGCAATGTTTTTAATTTGATCAAAATTATAATTAAAATCTTGAGATTGAACTTTCTTCATCTCATTTATATAATTCATTCGAATTATTGTGCGCATTTTAATATAAGAAAAAACAATTTCTTTGGGGTATTTTGATTGTTCTTTTAAAATTAAATTTGTTAAATTATTTACTACGCCCTTATCTTTGCGGAGCCTTAAAATACCTGTCTCATTACTTTCATGGTATTTCAAAAAATGGTCATTAAACACACTTACATCTATACGGTGGTTTAGTAATGCCACCATAATTTAACTGAGATACCCATGTTGGCTTAGAATAACAGTGTTCTAATTCGAATGTATTATTGCATTTAAGATCTAAAGAAGGAAAGGTTTTACAAAATTTATTCGCAACCCAACCAGCCAGATACTCGAGGCCACCTTCTTCGTAATCTGTTAGTCCTTCGCTCGTTTGAATACTTATTGTTGCTTGCGTTTTTAGAACCTTTTTGTTGAAATCCTTATTGGAGGAACTGTAGGTAGGTTTCCTAACAGTTGGCGGAGTTATTAAATTGAATACCTCAACGGCACTGTCATCACTTATTTCAAAAACATTGTCAATGAATTCGGTCATTTCAATGTCATCCGGGACAATTTCAGATTTCTTAAAAATATTAGTTACGAAATACTCATCATCTAAACAAGCTATGGTATTCGTGTTGGTCTTTACAATTCCAGGATTTTTTCCCAAGATTATCATCCCTATCCTGTATATGGCGTTGAGAGGGGTGGGATGGTCATCTAAGCCTCCCCTTGTTCTAAGTTGAGAAAAAAATTATCTAGACAGTCTTGATTTAAGCGGTGAGTTAGTATGTATTTAATTCCTTATTTTTCTTTCAGGTGAGTATAAAGATTTAACAATGAATCAATACTTATTATGATACTTTTTTGAAATACTTGAATGGTATTTTTCTTTAGCGGTAGTGTGTTTTTCATAATATCAGACATCTTCAACAAAACTTCAGTTTGCTCCTCAATATGGGTACCAAATCAACATTTGGTAATTAATTTGTCTTCTTTTTTATAACTATTCATGATATCGAACCATTGGTTTACAGTTTCGATAAAATCAGCAGTGTTGTCTTCTAAATCACCTAAGCCGAATCTTTTGACAGCTGTAGCAACGCTGTGAGACAATAATTGCGCAGCCATTCTCACATTTTGTCGTTGGGTTCCTTCTCATTCTAAGTGAAGCTTAGTAATTTTAAAGCAGAGTTTTAATTCATTTTGGTCTTCTTTAAATATGGAAAGAACCGGATCTTTCGTTATTACCTTGGCATTGTACACAAACCCTGTAACAAGGAACCAGTTCCTAATCAGTTTCAGTAAGTGAGGAGCGTCTGCTAAACAGAAAATTGGCTCTTGGGGATTAACTGGATTTGGGAAATATGTTTCATTTATAGAAATTCCCAGCTCTCTCCACAATCCTTGGTTTCCATGTCATTGACACATGCTGTCACAGTGAACCCAGCTTTATTTAATTCTTCTATGGTGTTATATAATATGGAAGCTGTAATTTTTTCGTCAAGCCCTAGGTAAATGGGTTGTTTCCAGCTTGCAAACAAACCACGGGCCATAATGACTTGGAGTTGAATGTGTTCACCCGTTATCTGATCATTTTTAACATCATATTCTAGAATTGATCTAACTTAGACTTCGTCAAACGTTAAAACTATTAATTTGTCAATAATTGGCATGTGAAAAGCGTTGGGTTTCATAATATTTAGGACATCATGTAAAAGCCCAGAGCCCAAATCTAATTGGGAGGCGTATTTTTTCAGTGTTGAAATGTGTGGCAATGGTATACCTCGTTGTTCTCGAAGATATGTATACTCCCGCTTGCTAAGGTATCGCAAGGCAAAAGCTCTTTTACTTTTTTGGCACCTTTTAACATTTTTATTTGACTTATTGTAAAAACCTTTTCAAGGAGTCGTTCGTATTTCCAGTTGCTTTCTTTGAGAACCTTATTCACTTTTTTCAATGTTTTGACATCCTTCCTATATTTTCTTAGTTCAATGGACTGGTTTAAATTGTTACACACCAATGAACGAATTTTTTTATCTTTCTTCATAAGTCTGTCAATTAATTTCTTAACTTTTATAGAAGTAGCTTTTCGTGCTGAAATAAGTTTCTCGTTTTTCGCCAAAACTTCTTTGAAATTACATTCACATGCAATTCTACCGCGTTTATGACTAGAATGGGTTCTACGAGGCGATATATATATTGAAGAACTGTCATTTTGGCTATCACACGAGTAGTTGATTCCGGAGTCTTTCTTAGTAGTTGTTTCCGAATCTTCATTTAGTTGCGAGATGATTGATAAGCTGGTTTTGTTTGGTGATTTTATTGGAGACTGACATTTTGGCAATTCATTTAACATTAATCTGTATTTAACCTTTTTGCTAAATGGCGAGGTTGTTTCTGGCTGGTTACATGATGTTGTGTTAACTTTTCTAATTGAAAATGTTTCACCCTCATTAATCTTTGGAGTGCTTTGAAATATCACCTGTCGCACATTAGACATAAACAAACTTTCATCTCCATTGGGCAAAAACCTTAATGGTTTAATTACAGGGGTTTCTTTATATTCTGAACACCATTTTAATGGTGTCAATATAGGAATGTTAAAATTATCACTTATATTCGAACTTTTATCACAATATTGAGCAGAATTGTTTTCTTTTAAAGAAGAACTGTCATTCTCACTAATAGTTGAACTGTCGCCACTTAATTGAGTAGTGTCATTTTCTTTAATATAGGAACTACTTTTCTCACTGATACTTGAACTGGTATTCTCACTAATACTTGAACTGTCGTCACTTAATTTAGTAGCGTCGTTTTCTTTAATATAGGAACTACTTTTCTCACTGATACTTGAACTGGTATTCTCACTAATACTTGAACTGTCGTCACTTAATTTAGTAGCGTCGTTTTCTTTAATATAGGAACTACTTTTCTCACTAATACTTGAGCTGTCGTCGGGTAATTGAGTAGCTTTGTTTTTTTAATACAGGAACTACTTTTCTCACTAATACTTGAACGGTTATTCTCACTAATACTTGAACGGTTATTCTCACTAATACTTGAACGGTTATTCTCACTAATACTTGAACGGTTATTCTCACTAATACTTGAACGGTTATTCTCACTAATACTTGAACGGTTATTCTCACTAATACTTGAACGGTTATTCTCACTAATACTTGAACGGTTATTCTCACTAATACTTGAACGGTTATTCTCACTAATACTTGAACGGTTATTCTCACTAATACTTGAACGGTTATTCTCACTAATACTTGAACGGTTATTCTCACTAATACTGGATCTGTCATCAGGTAATATCGTAGCGTTGTTTTCTTCATCACAGGAACCTTTTTTCTCACTAGTACTTGAATAAAGAAGCGTTGTTTTTTTTATTCCAGGAACTACTATTCTCACTAATACTTTCTTTAGGTAACTGAGTAGCGTTGTTTTCTTTTATACAGGAGCTATCATTTTCATCGAACAACTTTAAGGTTGGTATTGCGTCCTTTTTTAAAACCCTCCTTGATTTTACATTCAACAATTTGGCTTTTAAATTGAGATTTGTAGTCCTCCGGTTTGAAATGTTGAGAACAAATACGCGCATATTTTAGATCTATCTTATTAGAATTGTACTTAATAAACCAAATTTTCCGAATTTCTTGATCAGTTGGAAATCGGTGAAATGATAAATCTTGGTTTTTTGATTTGCCGAATTTGTTAGGGCATCGGAATACAGCGCAAGGATATCCTGGCATTTTAATTTAAATTAAGTCCCGATACCTAAAAAGAAAATATTATATTTAAAATTAATTTAATCATTGGCAATTTCGTACATTATTATTTAAATTGAAATAAATTAAGCTTTAACTTACCAACATTTCAGTATAGAATAACTAAATGGGAAAATACCCGGCGACTACACGCCAAACACGACTCACGTCTGAGACGTGCCTCTTATTCCTTTTGTCGCTCTTCTTGCGACGCTGTTTTCACGAACCCACTGACGTCACTATCAAGGGGCGCGCACTTTCTACCCGCCTGATTACCGCCTTTGAATTTTCTCTCCGAAAACCGGCTCCAAGCTCCAACCTCTTTCAGTGCATGCTTTTAAAAACTTTGTTAAATACCAGTGGATGAAACTATCTTTACCTCATCTGTATGAAAGAAACATTTCTACCAAGGAATAATTATTTCACGGTTGGCGTTGCTGTAGTCTAAATGAGTACATTAGCGACACGAACTTAATCTTATTTACATTCGAGCCCGCCAAACTAACTAGCATCTGTGACGTCAGTGATGCTATAAATTAAGTCATGCACACTTTCAAAAACTGAAATTAATTTCTATAGAAGGTGCTATAAGAGAAAATAGGAGACAGTGTAGGTTTACTTTAAACTAAGCTTTACATATAATTATCTACCGAAAACTATCGGTATGCCCCTTTTGGCAATCGTCGAAACCAATGAGATGGTTCCAAATCTAACACAGTTACTACAGTCAAATCTGCAGAAGCAGGAGGTTTAGTATACGATTAATGTGTTAGCGCCATTTCGCCACCTAGGATCATTTCGGTAGTCAATTTAATACAAAATGTAGGCAATATAATGTCGTAAGCAATTTTTTTAAAATTTCGAAATTTTATTTTTTATTAGGTTGACAAGCACAATTTAAATTTAATTAATTTCCATTATTTGGAAAAATTTTAATTGTACGGAGTAAAATGGTGCAATATGTGAGTAATATCATAACATATTGGATTTTAGAATTTTGCAATTAAAGTTTTTTTTATTAAGATGAAACCTTCATTTTCATAAATTATTTTGAGGGTGTTCCGTGATGGCGCGAAATTATGGCACATTCCAATTAACGATTTATACAGTTTTGCGTTTTAACGTTAAGTTGGCCCAGATTATTTTATTTAAGTTTTAAACTTTAAAGCAAAATTTTAATTTAACGGAGCAAAATGGGAGCGAAATTTAAAGATAATTTTCCAAATTATCTGCTTGCACGCGGGCCAACTTAATGGCGCCCTTGTCACTGACGGCTCGCGTTATTTTGTTAAAAAAAGGTTTAAAGTTATAAATATTTCTAGAATAAAAAAAGGTAAGGAATGTAACTCCGATTTTTTTAAATTGAATTCTATCGAGTGCCTGTGAGGTTAAACATACAAACTATCTCTGAAAAGATCAGCGTCGGTGATACTTTGGAAGAAAACTTGAGTCGGTGTTTGCCATGCGCTTATAATTAGTAGCGTCATCATACCGTTCCCAAAACAAGCAATAGAAGGCTTTCACTAGCTGGAGGTTGTGCGTGTGTCTACTCCAGCGGGTGGTGAACTAGCAAAGCTTATAGAAGGCAGCAGCCTTGATCAATGGTAGAAGGTCTGGCAGAAAAGAATGGTTATAATCCTGATTGAAAGTCCCCACTTTTTCGCCACCTCCATTAAAAACGTGCGTTTCTGCGATACTATTGTACACGTTATACCGCACAAAAACTGCGTGAATTATGAATTAAGAAAATATAAATATTTTATTATGCAAATTAAATTTAAATTTGAACCCCTATTATTAGACTGCCAAATAGGTGGTGAACGTTTTCCCAGTTACAAAACTATAGTAACGTAAAAGACAATGATGCAATGTACATAAAGTCACGCGACCAGAGCGGATGTTCATTCAAACTCAAAGAAGTTTCAAGTCAAAAAGAATATCCCGACAAGAACTATATGTAAGTATAATTCCTTTTGAGTATTTTAGTCCTCTTTCACTGGGGACAAAGTATTAATTTTACTTATTAATAACTGGATAAAATGTTCAAGGAACTGGCAGCCTTTTCAGACGAACCTTCACCTCTAGCGGCGGTATGGGATTTTACCCAGCGTACTCCCGACTCCATTTCCCCTCCCGCACTCAACGTCAGAACACCCGGGTTGAGAAGAATGTTCACGGTCTCGCTTGGGAATTTGGATTAACGCCATACAACAAACTGAGAGCAGGCGTGGAAATGGCTACCCAAAGCTACGATAGAGTTTTTTGTAAAGACGAGAAAATATTTATATTTTTATTGGAACTATTACACCGCGAAGTTGTAGACTTAAATAGGTGTGTGATGCCCAAAGTGACTGAACTAGAGGGCAACGGGGGCTTACCTAGCCTAGCGAATAAAAGAGCGGAATAGGGCTAATGCTTCCTTTTGTTGTATTAGAAATTTCATGATAGATTTTTTCTGGTTTCTCTTCAATTTTGTTTGTATTTGAGAGGAAATATTTAAGCGCCATCTAGGTAAGCCGATATACACTATTTGAGCGGATAACGTCTGTCACGTGCTACCGAAATATAGCCAAAGCCGAAACAATGTTAAGTGATAGAAGGGAGAGGTGCGGTAAACGGTCGCGCAGTTTTTATCGCTGATTATAACCGGGATAGGGGGGGGGTGGCTGCTTTTGGTTGACGGGATTCCGGATTACGGGAGTTTCCGGTTTACACAAGATACACGCAAACGTGTTTTCTTGGAGGGATTTGACCGGGACTTCTTGTTTCGCAATAACAGTTCCGAACTGTCTTTTCGTTCCGAAAACTCGGATTACTGTCACTTACGAGCCGGACTACAGTACGGATGTATGGATGATGACGACGAATTTCTTGCAAGCTGGCGTGGGTACTCGGGTTTCGGTCTAAAACGTCTGTTTAGGCGAGGAAATCGCTCTTGGTCATCTGCCTTTCTTCTCTCGGAACGGCTAGATAATTGGTGATCAACAGGTGAATTGAGGTTGGCAAGGACATTGCCATTCTCGGGTTTATGGCAGCCTGGACTATGTTATTTAGGTTAGGATACTCTGGACGGATCATATGGGTGCTCGGCGAGGGTTTTTAAGATGTATGAACGTGATTGATCGCGCATTCCGCGCACTTGAATTGTCTGAGTCTGGAAACTCGGGTGACTTATTTGTTTGGGGCCCCGTCTTCTGGCTTTGTTCGGGGACCATGGGGCGGAGTTGCAATAAAAACAAATTGTGACATCCCATTTTATGTGGATCATTGGGGCACGTAAGATTCGTGTCCTGTGATGGTACGGATGACGTTGATTGACCTAGGAAAGTTCTCTCTGGGTTGCGGGGGGATGACAGAAGTAGAGATTGATCAAATTTGAACCGATTTTTTCCAAGATGGCGGCTGATATGGCTGCCAAAATGACTTCAAAAAACCTTCAATATCCCCCCCCCCCTCACAGCAACAAAATCCACTCACAGGGAAAATTGAAAACCAGTTTCGATCCGGGATTTGACCTTGAAGCCAACAGGAAAAATTAAAATTATATTTCATCTGTGGCCGCTAAAAAATAGACAAAAACGTTTTTGGTTTTTCGAATGAAAGATAATTTGTAATCTGTTATATTTAGTTTTTTTAAATGTTGTATATATACCGCTTTCCATAAACTGTTGTTTTTAGTTTTCCGTAAATCTTTGTCTGAGTTTTTTCGTCTCTAGTTGCGTTGCCACTCCCACAATTGGTGACACGGACGTATTCAGTTTACAGGCTACAATTTCACCAGCCGTGGCACTATCAATTGACCGCTGACGCTTTGCTTTCCGTTTATCTCTTCACCCATTGTGGTTAGGAAGCGAAACCTGAAGCATTAGGAAGATTCATGCCCAAACCAGCAAGAGGGAGGAGGACGATGCCGCTACTGCGTTGAGGGTACAGATTCAGCAGCTAACAGAGAAGCTTAACGCTGTCATTACGGTCAGGGGTGATGCGGAAAACGATGATACCAGCCGTCATGAGATTGCTCGCCTCTCATTTAAGTTACCACAATTCTGGAGGAATAGTCCGGATTTGTGGTTCTCAACTATCGAGTCGCAGTTTCGAATTCATAGAATCACCGCTGAGCAGATCAAGTTTGACTATGTATTGCAATCTTTCGACCAAACCATCATTCCCTACGTTGCTGACCTTCTGCAACAACCTCCAGAGCAAGCCTATACAGCGATTAAGTCAAGAATGATTTCTTCATTATGCGAAACTGATAAGAATAGAGTACGCAAACTAGTAGGAGGCATGCAAATCGGTGATTAGAGCCGTCACTTTTCTCGCAGTCAATGAAGAAACTTCCAGAGCAGGTCCGTGGTATCCTCGTTATGAGTAACGAATGCGATTTTAACCTGGTGGCTCCTCAAGCAGGCAAGATTATCGAGACTATACGTCCGAATACTGTATCCGTTGTCACCTCGCAAGTACCAGCAAGCGAAGAATTGTCTCGCAGCAGGTTAATGAGCTAAGCAGAAAATTCGAAAATTTCAACCGTGGCCGTTCTCTACACACTCACCCAGACTTTCGCAGTCGGGGTCAAAAACGTTCACAGTCCCGTGGACGTGACTTTAATCCGCGTGGCAGACTCTGTTTTTATCATCATCGGTTTAGCGGCAAAGCATTGAAGTGTCCAGAACCTTGCTCTTGGGTACGAGATCAACCTTCACACAAGCGAATGGATCCGGGAAACTAGCAGACCGATCGGAGTTGGCAGCGTCCGATAATATTGGCCTGAGCTCTCGTCGCCTCTTTATTTTTGACAAGTCATCACAACGCAATTACTTGATTGACACTGGTGCTGACGTTTCTGTGATTCCGCCTACCAAGCAATAGAAACGGAATACCAAGTGTGATCTCCAACTATTTGTTGCCAATGGTACACCATTCAGAACTTACGGGAGGGTAGTACTTCAATTTGATTTGGGGCTTCGTAGGTCTTTTAAATGGAAATTTGTTTTTGCGGATGTGGGGAAGCCGATAATCGGAGATTATTTTTAGACTACTTTTCACCTCTTGCCTGATTTGAGACTGTGGAAATTGGTGGATTGCAAGACTTCATTATCGGCCTATTGCAAAGTTGTCAATCATCCAGCAACGGTTATCACAACCATATTTGGTACTTCAGGTTTCCACAAGATTCTAGCAGAGTATCAAGAACTGACTCGTCCGTCAGTACCATTGCAACAGCCTAAGCACAATGTGTTTCATCATATCGAGACCATGTGACCACCGGTGGTGGAACGCGTTCGCAACCTCGACCCTAAGAAACTCGCAGTAGCCAAGAAAGAATTTTTACTTATGGCTGAGCAAGGAATATGTCAACCGTCGAAAAGTAATTTTGCTAGCCCGCTTCTCGTGAAATTGAAGAAGAATGGAGAATGGAGGCCTTGTGCTGATTATCGAGGTTTAAACCGTCGCACTCGTCTAGATCGCTATCCACTTTCATTATTAAGCAACTTCACCGCGAATTTCGTAGGCTGCCAGGTATTCTCGGAATTCGACTTGGTCAAGGCCTTTAATCAGATACCAGTTCATCCTGCACAAAACTGCAGTCATTACGCCATTTGGCCTTTGGGAATTCGTTCAGATGCCCGTCGGCCTTTGTAATGCGGCTCAATCTTTCCAACGATTTATGGACGAAGTCTGCAGGGGGTTGGATTTTGTCTATGTATACGTCGACGATATTGCAGTAGCCTCAGCCAATTGCGACACTCACAAGAGACACCTTCGGATTCTTTTTGACCGTTTCAAGGAATTTGGCATTGTAATTAATCCCTCGAAGTCTCAGATCGGTGTGGACCAAATGGAATATCTTGGTTACTTGGTGGATCCGCAAGGGATTTCTCCATTACCAAGCAAGGTCAAAGCCATTCTCGAGTTCCCGAGGACCAAGACGATATCTGAGCTTAGAAGGTTCTTGGGTATGGATAATTTTTACCTTCGTTTTATCAGAAACGCTGCGAAGGTTCAAGCTCCTTTGTGCGCGTACCTTAGGGGAGCAATGAAGAATGACCAGTCAATGGTAGAGTGGACCCCGGAAGCTGAGATGGGTTGGAGACGCTTATGAGCCGCTCGCATTTTTTTCACGGAAACTTTCGACAGCGCAACGGAAGTATAGCGCTCATGATCTGGAGCTCCTCGCCACGTATTTAGCTGCTAAGCATTTCAAGTATATGTTGGAGGTGCGCCAATTTATTTTGTTTACCCGGACACTTTGTACTCTGACCGTGGAAGGCAATTCACGTCTTGGTTATTCAAGGATCTCGCCCATTACCTGAGGGCCAAGCATCAATTGGTTACGGCGTTTCATCCGCAGGCTAATGGGATGGTTGAAAGGCGGCATCAGCCATTGAAGTTCGTTCTGGCTGAGCATTGTAACCTCCAATGGACCAAGACGCTAACGTCAGTACTGTTGGGCCTCCGTACGGCATTGAAGGAAAGTATTAACGCTTCCGTGGCGGAGATGGTCTATGGCGAGACCCTCAAGCTTCCGGGTGATTTCTTCCGGGCGCTCCCACCACGTCAGAGCCCCGAAGGTTTCTTGTGGGCGTTGAGCACGGTAATGGCGGATGTTCGACCAGCAACTGCGTCTGACCATTCGAAGCAGCACGTTTTCATACACAAGGAACTTGGAAATTGTTCTCATGTTTGGATCCAAAACGATGCGGTTCGTAAGCCATTGCAACCTAAGTATGATGGCCCCTATCAAGATCTGGCCAGGGATGAGAAGTATTTCACATTGCATTTTTCTAACCGGTCTGATACCGTGGCCATTGACCGTTTGAAGCCGGCGTTTCTTGATGGGGACTTCCGGGTTACGTTGCCTGCGCGGGTTCGTTCGGCCACTGTCAGTAATTCGGCTCCACGGAAGGTTTATTTTGCCATACCAGAAAGTTCATGTCCACGAACTCGATTCGGTCGATTGTCCAAGCCACCCGCTCGGTATCATTGTCACTGGAGGGGGAATGATGTGGCCGCTAAGAAATAGACTAAAACGTTTTTGGTTTTTAAAACTAAAGATAATTTGTAATCTGTTATATTTAGTTTTTTAAATATTGTATATATACCGCTTTCAATAAAGTGTTGATTTTAGTTTTAGGTAAATCTTTGTCTGGGTTTGTTTGTCTCTAGTTGCGTTGCCACTCCCACACATCTTTGAATTTGACCTTGAAGGTTGACCCCCGACCCTAACCACTAAGACTCGGTCTATGTAAATTAAAAATTAATATTACCACTCATTTACTTTTGTTAACACATTTTTTTTTACTTTTTGCAATTTCAATTATCATTTTGTTAATTATGAAATAGCGAAACAAAATCTTTAAACTGAAACAACTTGTAACTTGTTTAACCTTCGCTTTATAGCCTTGGCAAGTTTGGCCCCACCCAAACTCCTAATATATTCCTAAACGGTTTCATAAACAAGTCTAATCTTGTGGTTAGTAGTAGAAAATTAACGTAAAAGTAATACTTGTCTTACGTTTAAAACCCAAACGAGATGTGTAAGCGCTCTTTAAAATCTAAAAAAAAAGAAGCTTTTTATTGGAAAACCAGAGTTAAATGCGATTCACTCGTTGACAACCCTTGTTACTTTGACCCGCTATGTCGAAAACACGCGTTTAAAAGTATCGAGGGATTATACTTTAAGGAAGAATGCTGGATTTGTCAAGCTCTATTACTAGACAGGAGAATTTTAAGCAGCATTTAATGAACCATTTAACATGCAGTTATTAGAATAAAACACTTATTGATATTGATGTTTGCGATTGTTTAAATTCAAAAAACAAATACCCGGAATTCACAGCCGCAGAGGTAGTTTTATACGATCAAATTATTGATTATTTGAATGAGCTTATCGCAAAATATCAAGAATGGTACGATGATTTTGTTAATGATAATAAAACTACAAAAACTCCACATGCGATCTCAAATCCTGAACCAACTACTAGCAAAGAAAAGACTATAGATTCAACGAATCTTACCAAAGCTGAAGATACTCTAAATTCGTTAATGAATTCTAACGCCGACTGATGAACGGTTGGAAGCTCTGGTCTATTTTCAACAATTTTGTAAAAACTAATCATATTTTAATCCCTAATAATGAAATCTAAACTCCCATCGAAATCTTGAAAAAACTTGTAAGATATGTGAATAAATCTTTTTTTTCTTATAAATCAATAGATATTATTTTCCCTTCGTAAGATAAACACCTTATTTCTTTCCCTAACATTTTAAGATTCCGCGTGGTAGATCGGTAGCGCTTCAGGATATTAATCGAATGGTTTTGGAGTTCGACTCCTGAGCTTTTCGATCTAACACGCTGAATCTTTTTAATCGATATAAAGAGAGGTAGCCTTAAAGAGGTTATCACTATAAACAAGGCAAGTTTCGCGGTATTTCTACCTTCGAACGCGTCACCCGATATTTAGCCGGAAAATACGCCTTCTTCGTTTAAGGTGCAGCTATCAAAACCCTTAAATTTTAACAATGAAAAATGAACATGCTCGTTGGCTAACATTATTTTACCAAATTACCGACACCTATTCAAATATAAGAAAGGCGTTATCGCATTTCCAAGTAGGTCACGTATCATATGTTATTTCGACCGAAGAAAATCGATGGACTAATATATAAATTTAAATTTCCCCCAAACGTTATGAGGCTGATTTAGATCGGAATAAGAACACTATTCCTACATCTCATCAAAATAATATAGTTAATGAGTTTGCTAAAAGTATTTAGACAAATCAAGTAGTTAATGGAAAAATTCAAATGAATACGGTAAAAGTTGATAGAAACGAGCTTGATTCGAAATTAAAAATACGGTTACAAAGAGATATTCAAGTAAGGATTCCACAATCATCGCCCTCAGCGTCTGTTTAAGAAATTCGGGAAAATTATTTTGTAGACATTGACTATCTTTCAAATTACCCTATCGAATCACGCTAAAAATATATCGCTTACTTACGCCAGAAATTTTATTGAAGTACGAGTAAAAAAAGCTTTAGTTGTAAATAAATTTCAACAAAAGTATTTGCCCAGTCAAATTCCTTTAGAAGATTTGGAATCGCAACCTAGGAGAAAATAATAGAAAACTAAAAAAAAAAACCCCAACCGAAAACAGAAATAAAACAAAATTCCATATAATATATAGAGACAAAAATTATTTTAGGACGGGAATTTTGTTTTATTAACGTAGTTATTTCTTAGTTATTTTTAAAATTAGTTTAGATGTGTTTATTTTATTATTATGTAATGACGGATATATATTTTTCTTAAAAATATTGGGGATATATTTAATTTTATACAAAAAAAACTTTGTTAGACGAAAGAAAACAAAGCACTTGTTAGATTATCTGATAAACTAATAGCGGGCACTTTTGGGATTTAACTATAAAAAAACCAGTTGGATGGTGGATTTAAGGGTTAGTTCGGATCTATGAAGGCACAGATATTGGAAATGTTTTAGAATTAAAGAGTTATTTTTTGGAATTATTTTAAAAAGCAAAATATATTTCTAAAATAATTTCCATCAATTTTTTCTCACATTTATATATTTTAAAACCCTTTCCTTAAATTTGAGCCTTGAAACTGTAACCGTAAACTGAGAAAATTTTAAATTGTAAAGGAGTACGCGTGTTTAGTTCAGAATTATGTATATTCTAATGGAAATATTTAAAATGAATTTTAATATCGTCCGCCATGGATATAAAATAGGGCTGTGGGATAAAAAATTCGAAAGTAAAAGACATACTACGAGCTGAGTTATGTTGCTTGATAAGGCACCATATTTTTGAAACGCTTATATCTGGCATTGATTTTCAATGCTATAAACGCAGTGCTTCCATATGCGGGGAATTTTTCCTTTTTCCGGAATTTTTCAACCTTTAAAATCGCTAAAAGGGAATAATGCTATTTAGGAGGGAAAACGGGGAAAACGGTGGAAATTTAATACAGGGTCATTATAAAAGTAATGAAAGTCACGATCTAAATATCTAAAGCAACTTTTGAGGATATGTTTATGCAAAATTATTCAAATGTAAGTAATTTTGTAATAAATAAAACCTTAAATTTGGATTCATTTTCAGAATAAATCTGAATATCTATATAAATAAATATTAATAGCGAGGGATACAAAATGGAAATTTCTAGGTCAAAAACGCGAAAAACGGGATTTTTTCATTTAATGAAATTATCGCAAGAAGAAAATTTTAGATATCAAATGTGGAAGCCCTGTATAGACGTCTGCTATGCTGTCGTAACTCGATTCTGCAGTTTTATATTTCAAACTACTACTGGCAAAATATTATAACCTTAATTAATATGCTGTTTTATATGTTAAATTAAAATTTTGTATAAATACATATGAAATTAAACGGTCAAAGCAGTTTGCAACTTTCTATGTAAGCTAATTCTCTTAATAAATTTGTAAAACAGACATGTACTTAATTCTATATATTCAAGTCTGCACTTATTATTTTAAACTTCTGGTTTAAAGTAGAATTATACATCAGTATTTAAATTTAGCATGCATCATGAAAAACTGAAGATCCTCACAAGTCAAGAACCCACTGGTAGTAAAAAAGAGGGACATTAGAGTTACATTAAAATGACCACATTTCTTTCTAGAAAGGCCTGATGAAATGTGTGCAGTTACCCTGCAGTAGCCGGTTTGAATTGTTAAAGGGACTTTCAAGAAAGACCTAGTCGAATTGAAATAAGTCATTCAGTCATAACTGTGGGTTCCCAATGTTCGGCAACTGAATAACGTATTTTAAATTGACTAGAGGGTCTCTTGAAAGTCTTTTTAATAAAAGAAAATTCATGACTTATCTTTTCTAAGCTAAAGGACAAGACACATGGCTCTCCTTGCACTTGCAGGCTCTCTCTATAGGTCGATAATATCATCGGTTGATTGTGACAGAGCCGCCTAGATTTAACTCTAGGCGGCTATTATTGTGAAAATAGAGGCTATAACTGCACCTATTCTGTTAACTTTAATAACTTTCTTGATAAAATTGATTGCAAATCACTTTTATTGATGACTTTTTTTACTAGTTTAGTTTCTATAATGATTTTCAGCCATTTAAATGCTGTAATTTTACACGTAATCCTTTACAATTTAAAATTTTCTCAGTTTACTGTTACAGTTTCAAGGCTCAAATTTAAGGAAAGGGTTTTAAAATATATAAAACGTGAGGAAAAATTGATGGAAATTCTTTTAGAAATATATTTTGCTTTTTAAAATAATTCCAAAACATAACTCTTTAATTCTAAAACATTTCCAATATCTGTTCCTTCATTGATCCCAACTTCCCCTTAAATCAACCTTCCAACTGTTTTGATTAAAGTATTTTTTATTAAATAGGTGTCCCTTTGCTCTGCCTCACAGGGCATATTTTTCCTAAAATTAATAATTTAAAATAAAAGCCATAAGTTAGGAAATAAATAGGTTTAATTTTAAATATTTTGAACAGACATTTTAATATTATTGAATGTAATTTAATACATTGAATATTATTTTGAATATTTTACTTAACATTGGGAAATAATGATGATAATTGGTTATGTCAAATTGAGTTTTAATTTCCCATTAAGACTTAGATGACAAGATAAAATGTGTATAACTGGTTCTAGTGAGCAAGTGAAATATGCTAATTTTGGTAAAACTTTCAATCAAAAACAGACCTTTGATGAGATAGTGTTTATGGGTAGCATAGCATGATTTGTGAAGAGCTTTGAATCGTTTACTTTTCCAACTCTGCCGAGCTTTCAAATTAAAAACCAACCTTCTGTAATTTATATTCACCGAGGCAAAGTGTAATTTATATTCACGAAGGCAAATGTGTAATTTATAGCCACAAAGGCAAACATTTATCAACAGTACTTGAATGGTGGGTCTCTTTAGCCCGGTTCTGGCTGTACTACCTTACAACGGTATGGGTCGAACACTACTGATGATAACAGATCCTCAAATAACAATAATTTCAGTCTACTCACTCAAGCTTTTGAATAATTAAGACGCCTTTACATAGAGTCATAGAGGATTAAGTTTGAATGCCCAGAACGTTTATTGTTATGAAAAATTATTCAAATATCTACCATACTTCATTACTGTAACTAAAATTCCCAAAATTATTTACACCATGCTAGATGGATACACCTAAATTAAAATTCAATGATTCATTTTTTTAACTCTTTTAAAAATCAGCTTGGTAAAAACATTATGGAAGAGATAAAACAAAATTAACTTAAAAATAAATTTCACTTTCCACAAAATTCTTTCTGGTACTACTAAATTATCTAAATACGTTATTTTTTACCTAGAATATATGATCGGGTTCTACGGGCTAATTTTCCCTACGAAGCAAAGGCTTAACAGGTTAAATGTAAATTACTATTAAACTGCAATTAAATTAATTACGATAATGATAATTTTTAGTTAAAAAATACTTAATTACGTATAAATAATGAGATTTAAATAAAGTTCCCATAAGAAATGGTTTATTATTTCTTGAGTAAATTGCGAAAAACAACGTTAACTCGAAGACGGACAAAATTTGATTTTTGCATTTTTCCGGGAAACTGGTTACGAGCTGATCAGTTGGCCTTCCATGTCAAAAATAGTACACTAACTCATTACAGTACGAAGTTTCTTATCTACAGTCGACTAACTTTCGTTAAATGACGGGATTCTAATACGTTTCTCGCTGAAGTTGACAGTAGCAACAAATCCGTACGGATATCTCTGTACTGTACACAAACGCTGATACATTAAAATTAATTGTAGTACTGCCAGACAATAATTGTTGAAAGTAAGAATAATCCCGCTTGGCATCCTCAATACTGAATCTTGGGCATGAAAATCGCTTAAAATAAAGTCTTAAAATTTTTAGCGACCCGACTATTGATTCTCCTGCGATTGGCTGTATTAATTTTAACCATAGGAAATCGCGCTGACCCCTTAATTCTTAATTATACATCTTAATATATTGTTCTATTTCCTGTATTCGGTTATTTATGTATATTTATTATATCTTCGTCATATTGTTAACTCTAACCAATAACCATGTAACTCTGGTTTAAACCCTTATATTTAATTAAAGCCCTTTATCTTTTAAACCGTGGGTTTGATCTTCGTTCCGATAGCGCTCTGCTTGGTGTGTTGCAAATTTCAACAGTTTATGGGCCTAGCACGCTTCCACTGCGTCACTAGCGCACGGATGATTACCTGATGCTCTTAGTACCCTCGCTTCTGTTTCGATGTACAGCCTTCTATGTCATAATATTGACAAACTGTCTGGTCCCGAGTATCGGCGGAGCTGGAAGACACAAATCAGCAATGTCTGCACAATACGAGATGTATTACAGGCTTTTGCCAACTTAACAGACACTTATGAAAGTTATTAGAGGCAGTGATGACCCAATTTGTACGGCTTCTCTAGCCGAGGAGAAAACTGCCTTTCACATTCTTTGTAGCTGTGATTTTTATTTGGCTCAAAGGTTTGAGCATCCCGGTATGCACCGGTTGGAGACGCATTACAACTTCAACATCCCGGCCAATCACATTTTTAGTTTTTTGGCGGCAATAGGACTTTTTACTTAAAGTCACGTAGGTTGGGACTTGCAAAATGGACCTAGGGTCGAAGTGCATGGCTTGCCACCCCTTTCAATAAGAATATACTACAAAGTTGCGAAAATCGGAAACGGTATTTTAAACCAAGCCTGAGCAGAGCGAGCTGCAATGCCCTGGTTTACTAGGCTTATCTCAATTAAAGGCAAACGCAATCAGAGCAGTGAAAGCGGTGATTATAATTCATGGCTTGTTTATTAGGTAAAAAATAAAGAATAAGAACGATACGGAAAGTATTTTTGTATAGCGTTTGTTGTACACTCTGTTCAAAAAGTCTTTGCCCGTGGGAGATTTCGAACATTTTCGTCCGTCATTTCTTGTATAGTTGCATCAAGTCGAAGCGGACATCGGTAATAGATTAATAAAATGTTTAGCTACAAATTGGCCAAAATCATTTTCTGGATAGATTTATAATTTGGCCTATTTTGGCCTAAAAGAGGGGGTGTCAACTTTTTTATTTTTGATCTCAGGTCGTTTTAAACCCGATTGTCGTGTTCTCCGGGGTTGATTTATATTTAGAAAGTGTTGGAATTATTCAAATCGATGCATTGGTTCAAAAGATATTCACCAAAGAAGTTTTCACAGAAATTGAGAAATATCTAAACATCTTACCAAGCCATTTAAAATAATAAATGTTGACGGGTTTTGTCGCCATCTATAGTTCCTAGAAGTAACCTTTTTTGTTTAATTCTAAATATGTAACAAATTGAAGGTTAACATAAATATTTTCATGTGCTCATTTGATTCGGGGCATTTTAAAGCTGAATCACTTACTTAAACTGCAAGGTTCGCGCATTTTATACCGAAAAATTACGACCAGGGTATATGCATTTAGAAGAGCTAGGATCGTGGCATATTGATTCAAGCAGGGTAAATGTGTATGGATTTAAAGGAGCTATCGAAAGTCGCTACTCGGCGCGGACCTTTAATTGACCTTTAAAATAACCAGTCTAACGCAATCTCAGCTTCAGCCTAGCAAATATCCATACGGTCCTATATTAGTACTAACGATAACGTAAACGTATTAAACACATATGAAGTTAAGTGTTTACTAACATACGTAAATAAACTTTTGAAGTCATCCGTAGCCCTCGTTAGGCGTAATTTTCAGATTTTGGTAATTGGTGTTTGCTACATATTTTGCTGATTACCCGGGGCGGCACCTTCAATTATCTATTTCGATTTTAACCTGTTACCTTAAGCTCCCCTCACTTTTCAGGGTGTAGCGCGGAGATTTGTTTTCGTCGTCTTAGGATGCCTTCACGCGTTGCTGCGACATTAGTTAATTGTAAAAGTTTAAAAACCGCAACATTATAAAAAATTTTATAAAATTTCTCGACTTTTCAAATTTGTAACTAAAATAAACACTATATTTAAAATTTATATTTTAAAGTTAGTTAACACTTGTAAAATAAATTTAAAACTATTTTCAATATATAATATTATATAATTATAATATAATTGAGGAACTTTTAAAAATCTTTGCCTACACCTAAATATTTTCTGGCGTCGCCCCTGTTCGTTTCTCAAATGAGCACATGAAAATATTTATGTTAACCTTCAATTTGTTACATATTTAGAATTAAACAAAAAAGGTTACTTCTAGGAACTATAGATGGCGACAAAACCCGTCAATATTTATTATTTTAAATGGCTTGGTAAGATGTTTAGATATTTCTCAATTTCTGTGAAAACTTCTTTGGTGAATATCTTTTGAACCAATGCGTCGATTTGAATAATTCCAACACTTTCTAAATATAAATCAACCCCGGTGAACACGAAAATCGGGTTTAAAACGACCTGAGATCAAAAATAAAAAAGTTGACACCCTCTCTTTTAGGCCAAAATAGGCCAAATTATAAATCTATCCAGAAAATGATTTTGGCCAATTTGCAGCTAAACATTTTATTAATCTATTACCGATGTCCGCTTCGACTTGATGCAACTATAAAAGAAATGAAGGACGAAAATGTTCGAAATCTCCCACGGGCAAAGACTTTTTGAACAGAGTGTACATTGGTTAATACGAATCTTGGTTTATCTTTTAGTGTCCCAAACGAGTTTAAGTCTGTCAAGTTCTTGTTTTTGGCAGCTTACCCACTTTTATTTTTAATCGGCTAGTACAGGCCATTAAGCGCACTCACCCTTCGTAGCAACATTCAACGGGGCAAGTGAACGACCAGACAGTAAGTATTTTTATTTAATTTTTTGTATGATATAAGGAAAATATTGGTATTCTGGTATTCCCAAAGTAGCCTGAAAGCGAGAAATTTAGCGGGAGACTTCCAGGTAGTCAAGGATACTTTGGATAGTGATGACGACGATTTGGTCAATTCAATTCTGTACTTACTAATGAATGGCCAAATAGTTGTTCAATGTGGAGAATGACTTGTCGAAATCGAAACTGAGGTCGACGCTGATGTGGTTGGCACCATAAAACATATTTTCAACCAAATATGTAAAATAATGGTTTTTGTAAGTTTCGAATAAAATAACCACAAAATAACTGAAATGTCGATTTAAATAACCCGACCGTTTTTTCATCAATACTTCTTCCTATCTTTGAATACCCAAATGTTGTTGTTGTTTAGGCTTACATCCATACATAGAATTAATGTAATTATATTTTAATTCTATATTTCATATCAGTTTCATTTTGTTAATCGAGATCTTTTGTAGTTAATTCCCTAAATTAAGCGTTTAGTTTGATAAGAAACCGCAAGCAAGATCCATTAGACTGGTTGCCGGTTTTATTCTAAAAGGGTAGCTAGGAAAACTGCTACATATGAGTTTTCTGTAACTTTAATAAATTTAAAATTGTTATACCACCATGACATGAATCAGCTCCTCTATTTATATTTTATGTATAAAATCAGCATTTCTCTATCTACGGTGTATTCAGATTTTATTTGGTTGACCACGGTTAACCCATGGATTAAATAAACTTATATGTAAGGTTATTTAATCCATGGTTAAGCAGTGCAATTAAGAAAAGTAAGGAAGCACTTTACTTCTTGCTTCTGCAAACAGGGCGACTCGTAACCTATATCTGTTCTTGCTGACAAAAAGCATGAAATTAGAGTGTCTTGAAGTGCGTTTTTCCATTTTTAAACTGAAAATGGTCTTGCACAATTTTAAGCATAATCGGTGAACGTCGGTATAGAAATATAATAACTTCTTCTCTAAATATAAAAAAGAGTTAAATCTTGTAAGAACTGTTGCAATATGTTCATACACAATACTCATAATCCAAAGAAAACACATTTTAAATTTATTTTTGTTATAAATAGACGCATACGTTGTATTTAATTCATATAGCTTATTTCTTATATAAGTTGGACTTCAACTTTTCACGTTAGATATTTGTTCATCAACCCTTTCAGAGGAAAATAGATATCCAGAATATTCATATGAAAAGTTTCAAACTCAAATATTACAATAAAGTTCATTACTCATACGACTATGAGTTTTTAGAAAATAAACAGAGTTCTAAATTACCAAATCTATAAATTATCTAAAATATGGAACAACAAAATGATATGGATAACTCAAATATATTTTTAAATATACTAAAATAAAATAGTGCCAACTAACGAAATAAATGTAAACAATTTTTGCCTTATCGTTTACATGCATATATTTGCGAAATATTCAATTACTATTAACAGGAGAATCATTTATGGCCACCATGTGATTGATTAAGTGAACCCACGATTTTGGGAGTGTCAGATAAAAACCATGTTATTTAACCATTTTTCCTCAATCGGACAACCATGTGTAAAGCCATTTCTAGCACCTTTAAATATCTCAGTCTCTATCCACTGAATAGGACTAATTTTGATTTGATTTCTCGTTACGACACAAAATTATTTTATAAACAACAAAAAGCAATTAAATTGAAAACCATTTCCAGTTCATTTAAAAATAATTTGTAAATTGCTGTACAATAAATTTCACGAAACAATGTTTTGCAAGTAATAGTAGAATCTTATTTTAGTTTCCGGATTTCGAAATTTGCATTTTTCTAATCTCAAAACAATATTCTAGTCAAATGACTATATCATTTCAATAAAATATAATTTTTTCCTTAAATTCGTAACCAACGTGTTGGAAATTTCGTTTTAAAGGAGGATTGCCAGGTGGCTGGAGCGAGGCTTTAAACACCAGGCAGCTATTGATGATGCTGAACTCCCTAGCCATTCGCTACTAGAAGATATTATATTTTAGAAATATAAATATAAATATGTTAAATAATTTAAAAACACTAAAGTTTGCTTATCCGTAATTTGGAATCTAACATTTTTTTTTAAATACGCAATTAAAACCATAGTAATGTTTCTTTAATTTTCGCGAAATTAATAAAAGTAACTTTTTAGGCCCCACGATTTCTTTGACATAGACTTCGTAGTGTATGGGTTCACATAATGCATCAGCGGAAAAATGAAGAAAATCCCTTTACATATATGCATTTTTGGTAATATTAAGACATTTTCATTAACAACCTTCGACACTATAATGTTTAAACGTGTAACATATTTTGGCATCCGCCTAAACATCTCCATATTGACTTGTTGTATTTTGCTTTATTTGTGATAAAATATTTTCTTAAAAATATAATTTTGATGTTTGACAACCTACGCTACAGCCAAAAAATACGTAAATAAAAATCTACTCTACGGATGAAGAGATTAAATTTATACAGATCAAATAGTTAGTTCCGATATTGTTCGCTAGAGGTGGTTAGAATTATTATAAAATTTTCGGAATAACTGAACCATTTAAAAGTAACGTACACAAGGTTGGAAGTACACTTAAGCTCAAGAATGAACAATTCTGTATTAGAAAGTTTTTGATAATTGGAAATCATCGTCCACGATTCGTCTATGTTCAATTTTTTCCGATTCAATCGGAACGGAATTGTTCTTGTGGTTTCTCGAGTGGTTGTTAAACAAAGCTCGAACCACTTCAAGATGTCGTCGAATGTAGTCAACTTTAGGATGGATATTCGATGCTTCTGAAAAACAGTGTTCGGCTTCCACCAAGTTTCCGGATTCCAAAATGACGACGCACAGGTTGTGCCGTCCGTGAACATTGTTCGGATCGAGTATTAGCAATTTTTCGTAGCACTGCGTGAAACCATTTAATTAATTAGAATTATTTGAACCATTGTGCTAAGCGAGTATGCGTCATACCAAGAACCGTTTTCGTTAGCTAAGAATATTTAACTATAGCCTTTGTGGTTTTCTTCTTTAAAACACGGAAGAACAGAGTTCTACCTTCATATTCTCTGTTTACGTAAATGCATTCTTGTTCAAAAGATCGATCTTACTATAATACCGGACGAGATATGCTTAACAGCTGATGCGAAAAAATACAACACTACGATCATGGCTTATTATTAAATTAAAAAAATGTTTATATTAAACTTATTATTTACCATGGTGAATATTAGTAGAAATTATGTTTAATTCAGAGAAAACGGCATGGTATTAGAAGATAAAACTTATTTTATACATAAGCCGAATAACCCACTACGAACTATAGTAGCTTCATATGGAAACCCAACGTACAACACGGGAAAAATTTTATGTAATATAATTTCCCCTTTAATTGGAAACAATATTTCTTGTTTAAAAAACTCTGAAGATTGTATTAAAAAACTAAAATCCCATTGCCCTGTCTTATCCCAGAATGACGTCTTAGGGAGTTTTGATATAACCGATATGTATGGTAGTATCCCTATAAATGAAGCCCTTAAATTATTGGAATCTAAATTGAGAAATGACCCTAATTTATTACAAAGATCTCCTCTTAAAATCAATACAATTCTTAAGCTTTCGGAATTATGTTTAAATAGTACTTATTTTGACTTTAATTCCCAAATTTATAAACAAAAAGACGGCCTAGCAATGGGGAATCCATTATCACCGGTTATAGCAAATCTCTTCGTGGAAAATCTAGAGGATACCATTTTTGGGTCGGACATGGACAAAAATCATTTGGCTTGCTGGCTTCGTTTTATGGATGATATATTTTTTGTATGGAAGGGAGACTTGGATTCATTAACGACTTTTCACAATGATTTAAATAATTTACATAACTCTATTCACTTCACTCTTGAACTAGAAGTTAACCACGAAATTCCTTTTTTAGACCTATTTATTAAAAATGTTAATGGTAAACTAACCTTTTCATTATTCCAAAAGCCTACTCATTCAAAAACCTTTTTAAACTTTAATTCAAACCACCCCAACCATGTAAAAACATCAGTCGTAAAAGGTTTAAAACACCATATTGAATCCATATCTGATAACCCAATTGCGGATAAATTAAAAATTAAAAATCAGTTAATTGAATCAGATTATCCAAAAACACTTATAGAAACCATATTTGACAGAAACTTAATCAGCATGCCTTCTGATATGAAAAGTAAACCTAAAGAGGAGGTTTTAGTTTTACCCTATATACCTAAAACCACAGAGAAACTTAAACGTATTTTGAAAAATTATAAAATAAACTTAGTATCAAAAACCACTAATATACTAAAAAATCAAATTTCTCATTTAAAACCTAAAATAGAAGATTCCGCCATTCGAGGCGTTATTTATGAAATCCCTTGCTCATGTGGAAAAACGTATATTGGTGAAACAAAACGTTCCATTTTAGACAGGATACGTGAACATAAATCCTGCGTGGCTAAGGGCGATATGAATAACGGAATTTCAAAACATATTTGGTCTACGTTAAACCACTCTATTAAATGGGATGATTACAAAATTTTAAAACGGGAAACCAATTGGTACAAAAGAAAATTCTATGAAGGATTGTATATTCGTAAACTAGGTAATTTAAATTTAGATAAAGGATGTCAAGAAGTAACTAATTGGGGTAATATTGTGATTTAAAATTTTATTTTATTTTATATTTATATTTTAATAATTCACCTTTACTTTGGATTTATCGGTTACATTGATTCTATTACACACGTAAATTGTTAAAATCAGTAAAACTTTTGTTTATTTTTTAACACGCTGACCTTCTGCTCGCGTGATATTAGAACTTGAATATGGCGCGTGGTAAAATTTTAAATCAAATTAAAACTAACGAACGACTGAAGAAGAGCCTCGGCTCGAAACGTCTTGTATAAAATAAGTTTTATCTTCTAATACCATGCCGTTTTCTCTGAATTAAACATAATTTCTACTAAAAAAATGTTTACCATGAAGTCAGCTTAACGAAACAAAACCATTTAGACGTACCTATTTTTAGATAAATGTGTTACTATTTTTTTTATAAAACTTGAAACCTTTTGGGTTAATTTACAGTTGGCTAAAATATAAACTACTTAAGTACCAAAATTTAAGAAAACTCCCGTTAACAATTTAAGAAAACAAAGACAAAATTATGGAAATGCCAGCTAGTTCACGTTAACTAATCGTCATTTCTATATTGAACATATTATACCCATCAATTATTTATGCGCACGTGAAAAACCCTTAAACACCCATAAAATGTATACCTTTTGGGCCATATCTAAATTTTTCACGAAAGTGAAATAAAGATCTCCGAGTAGAAGTAATCCTTTAATATGGTCTGGATGGTCCTGAAACGAGGATAAAGGGCAATATTTAAGAAAATAACAATTTTTGTGCCAATTTCAGAAATATATCGATTTTAGAAAACAAATTATCGTTCACTTTCAAATTTCATTGATGATTTATTTTCTTATTTCTATGTTTCCTCCAATTTTCAAAATTATACACTAAGGCCGAATTATTGAAAATTGCGATACCGTTGATATTATCGTAGGGCCAAAAATTGGCTTGAAATTATTGACTAGTACTAATATCATTATAAATTGTGAATTCGCAGCGTCGATATATGAAGGCTTACTTTTAAAAGGTGTGTCACTACAGACAGTGCTTCGGCTTTACGTTCCTGCTCCGACAATAGCAATGCCAAATTATAGAGAGCGCTTCGAAATGAAGGTTGAATCTAAACGGAAAGATTTGGAAAAGTATAATTAAAATCATAGTAATAATATGAAATATAATATTGATAGTAAATACAATAATATCCCTAATGTTTCGTATACTGCATTGCACCAGACTAAAGGACTTTTTACAGAAATACAGGGAAATTGGAGGCGAGTGAGAGGGTTGTGGATAGCTCCGCAACAGCGCCACTATACTAATTAAACTAGTTTTAACCTTGCCTGTTTTATAAATAGTGGAATCCAAAATATTTGGATAAAACTCTTTTTCAAAATTCAAGAATGGATTCTCAGCTGTTGGCAACCAGATTTCAAGCGAAGCTAGAGTGCTAAAAATCATCCACAACTCAAATCTACATTTCCCCGACATTTTATTTATACCGGAATACGATTAAAAACAAATATCCAACCGGAATATTTGAAATATATATTTCGTGAATTTATCCTGAAATATAATAAAACAAGAGATTTTCTGGCAATTAAATACAAGCATTAGAAAAATGGGTTTGTAATTTTTATGGTGCAAGAATCAAATTGTTTAAAATTCTTTTCCTTATAGTTTAGATCGCGTTACCAATTGAATTACTATTTCATGACTAATATTTATAATCTTGTGCTATTAAAAGTTATTTATTAAATGGTACTATACGCGCCTTTTGGCAGCCATATTTGAAAAGTGTTGTGGATCAATTGCAGTGTAAATACTATTGGATTGATCTACAATCAGTTCGAAGAGAAAAACAGGAACGTTACTTAATTGAAAAGTAATTATTTATAAATAAATAATTAATTAATTATAATAAAATAAATATATAGTTATAAATAAATAAATAATTAATTATAAATAAATAAATATATAGTTATAAATAAATAATTAATTAATTATAAATAAATAGTAATAAATAAATAAATAAATAATTATAAATAAATAAGTAATTATTTATGAATAAATAGTTATAAATAATTAATTATTTAATTATAATTAATTAATTATTTAATTATAATTAATTAATTAATTATAATTAATTAATTATTTAATTATAATTAATTAATTTATTATAAATAATTTATTATTTAATTATAATTAATTAATTTATTATAAATAAATAGTTATAAATAAATACATGATTAATTATAAATAATTATAATAATATAAGTTATTTTTCTTAAAAAAAGAAAACCGGTATTATACGAAATATTTTTATATCTATTACTGTGTCGTCTATCTGTCTACGCCAAGCTCAAAATATATCAATATTCATAATACCAACACCTTATATAAATAACTTAATATCACGTACAGCACCATCTATTCTTTTACGTGAGACTTTTAATGTAAAAAGAAGCCTTATTGCTACAAAGCGGAACCTTTACCTCAATGGCTTTTCGGAACCATCTTTCGGCGGCCTGTTTATCTTTATTTTCCAAAGAGGACATTCCAAGTCTGAAGTAAAGTGTCTCGTTTTGTCTCCCTCTTGATGCGGCCTCTTCAAGCCTGATAAAAGAGAGCAAGGCGAAAGATCAACAAAAGTGAAACCTACGTACAGGGTGTTTAAAAGTTAGGAATATTTCTAGAAAAGTGAGATATTGGAAAGCTTGGGTTTAAATTCTTCGAACAAAAAATGAAGCACAATGTTAAACCAGCACGTTCTTTCGTTGATATTGAAATACTTATATTCTAGTTAACTTCTTTAAAAATTAATATTGATTTATTTTTTGGTAAATACTTGTCGAGGTTAACTGTAATAATTAGTGTAGGGAGCTGTTGTCTCTTATGACATGAAGAGCTTGCCATCACCCTCCTACTCAATTTTTCCCGGCCACCTAATTATATGGCAATAAACTTGCTAGATGCCTTGGGTATTTGCCTAGCTTAGTATTATTTATTTATTTTTCGATTTAGAAATTTAATTTAAAAGTGAAAGGGATATTTCTTTTTTACGATGAGCACAAGTTTCTCCCGCACATTTTAGGGTAACCCGATTACATTCCCCAAACTAGAAACCACTTATTGGCTGAATACACGTTTCGTGTGCGGATAGTTTAAGGGCTTACACCCTGTATTTATAAAAGTGGCATTAGCGAACAACGATAAAACGGATCAAATTTTACCTTTTGAGCCCATTTGGCGTCACACTTTTCGATCCCGGAGGTAAAATATTTCGGAGCTGTTCGTCTTTTAATATCGCATTTTTTTTTTCAAAGAAAGAGAAGATATCGCGAAAAGAGTCCGGGAAAGGTTTTATATTCTTTTCATTTCGTTGAAAATTTCTACAAAAGGTTTTCTTACTTCGCGCGGAAGAATTCCGGCTTTTCTATCTTCGACGGAAAACTGCGCCTGAGGCTGTTTCACGCCCAATTGAAAAGACGCTCTTTCTGTACGTTCGAACGATTTTCCGGAAATTTTGCCGTTGTAATCCACCAAGAATTGTCCGACCAAACTTCTGCCAAGTACTTTCGCGATAGAATAAACTAGTTCAGCTTCAAACTTGAATGGCCTTGTATTTATAAAAGTAGACGTTTAAATGGACAGTTTGGATAACGCGAGTTTATAGGAAGATAATTATACTGTATCTCTTTTAACGCGTTATAGCTCAAAAAGGTGTCGTAAAAATGAAATTAGAAGTATTAAATAGGCATTTTAATGAAAGGTATACAACTTCCATTACTGGTAATGTCATTCTCGTGAGATGACTTTTGCCGGATCCCGCTCATTTTTATTTCAAAATTGAAATATATTTTGAATGAAATTAATGTTTTGCTTGAATTGTAGTTAGGTGTCGGCGTCGGGATAATTTGAATGCTTTCGATAATTATCGATCGAAGCCAACAACCAATTCCGTTCTTCTTCCAAAGTTCTTATTAGGAACGCATCTACACGCGAAAAGAACAGATCTCCGCACGGATAAGCGCGGTTTGTTCTTTTGATTAATTTTCTGTGGAATCTTTGAAGTTCTATGCCAGCTATGATTTTGCTTATACAGTGCGATTGATACGTGAATTGAGTTTAATCGAATAAGTTCATACTATTGTTATCATTATTTTTATTTGCCCTCGCGTCATTTATACGCGGTTTCTGTCAAGTTTAAAATATCGCGTGAGGTATTTGTTGAGATACGTTTTTCTGTAGTTTTGATTAACACGTCTTCCTCGTGCAAAGGTTTTAAGAATTTTACGATTAAACG
Organism: Leiobunum rupestre; assembly: GCF_980474605.1. Lineage (NCBI taxonomy): Eukaryota > Metazoa > Arthropoda > Arachnida > Opiliones > Sclerosomatidae > Leiobunum > Leiobunum rupestre. The sequence goes on from NC_143392.1 coordinate 47,599,861, forward strand.
ATGTAAAACAAATTCAAGAAACTCAACTGCACCTTTTGATTATTTTGGGTAGCCTAGTTAATAGGACAAAAAAACGCTCACTGACATGAAAATACTTTTCCCGCTGAATAATACCTCATAAAAATAATCGATTCATAACTTATTACATCGAGACAATATGATTTTTATATCAGAATATTTAAATACATTTCACATTTTAGATCGGGAATGGACACTTCTCTCATAGCTTAACATATTGACGATTACAACTTTTAATTATTTTCATTGTGGAGAAAATTCATTCAATTTCAATAAGATGTTAATTGAAAAACAGGTTAACTTCTTTCAGCACTAATGAAAATATGTTTTTTCTTTTGGTGCATCAGCATATAGCGTAAATAAGCGTTAAGAATGACTCAGTATTTATTCATGAAATTAAATTTTATGAAATTAAGTAGGAATCGTTCGGGTAAACTTAGTCAAGACCTTTATGTTTTTGTTTCATTTGTATAGTATTATATAGTCGTTTAACAAACAAACGCGACAGGAAACGTAGGTAAGAAAGACTAAAATTACTTCTTCAAAAATAAAATTGGTTCAAATTTAATATGTTTTAAACTAGACGAGAAGCCCGCCTTACAGGCGGGCCCTCAGCTAGTTGTGTGTTTAGAGACACTCCACCCCAGTACGCCCCCTAAACCCTTTTACCCATGCGAGAATTTCCGTGGCACCCTTTACCCCATAGTCGAACCACCGCAGTAAGGCACCCTCCCCCTTTTACCCATGCGAGAATTTACGTGACACCCTTTACCCCATAGTCGAACCACCGCAGTAAGGCACCCTCCCCCTTTTACCCATGCGAGAATTTACGTGGCACCCTTTACCCCATAGTCGAACCACCGCAGTAAGGCACCCTCCCCCTTTTACCCATGCGATAATTTACGTGGCACCCTTTACCCCATAGTCGAACCACCGCAGTAAGGCACTCTCCCCCTTTTACCCATGCGATAATTTACGTGGCACCCTTTACCCCATAGTCGACCTCACCCCGTAAGGACCCCTCCCCCTTTTTCCCATGTGATAATTTCCGTGGTACCCTTTTACCCGAAGTAGAACCACCCCAGTAAAGCCCTTCCTCCCCTTTTTCCCCATGTGATAATTACCAGGGTACCCCCAGTAAGGCCCTTCCTCCCCCTTTTCCCCATGTGATAATTACCAGGGTACTCACCATTTTTACCATGTGATAATTACCGTTCCTCCCCTTTTTTCCCATGCTATAATTACCGTGGTACCCACCTCCCCCTTTTTCCCATGTGATAATTACCGATTTACCCACCTCCCCCTTTTTCTCATTTGATAATTACCGTGGTACCCTTTTCCCCATAGTAGAACCACCCCAGTAAGGCCCTTCCTCCCCCTTTCCCCCATGTTATAATTACCGGGGTACTCTTCCCCCTTTTTCCCATGTGATAATTCCCGTAGTACTCCCCTCCCCCTTTCCAATGCGAGAAATTCCGTGGTACCTTTTTCCCCACAAAAATAACGCAAACTCTCAGACGTAACAAACCCCACTGTACCCCTTTAAACCCCCTGTATCCAATGGCTGATGCATAAAGGCCACGGAACTAACGTGAGAGCCATGGGACTTTCAAATCGGAACGACCCCTAAACCCTCCCCCCCCCCACAGCCCTTCTGAAACTACCCCATACGACCCCCCCCCCCCTCCGAAATTCGCCGCGGAAAGAGTTAGTTTCGGGTGTATTGCGAATTGGGACAAACACGACCCAACTCTCAGGGGCGACAGATTTTGAGAATTTTTAGAAACTGACATTTGCGTCACTTTTGAAAATTTGTAATAAAGAATTTAAAAACCAAATCGGAAATCAAAGCCGATTCGATGCGAAAACGCGAATCGCAGCGTACGTAAAAAAATGCCACACGACCCTCGCGCCCGTAACGCACGCGCGAAAAGCGTCAGAAAATCGATAAATAAATCTCCAAAATCGGTTGATGAACGAACCTACCTACCAACCTACCTACCACCCAACCAACAGCTTTTTATTATATAGATATGGTTTATGCTAATGAAGAAAACCTTAAATACATTTTTTCAATAGTTAAATATATATGCTATTTTAGTTTTTTTTTCAGTAAAATATGGATTATCATGAAAGATAGCGTGTAATAGAAACTAATTTCATGTATTTTAAAAGAGATATTGAAAGTCATGGAGTATCTTCGGCACCTCATAAATGGTGGAGGTGAATAGAAAAAAAAATAAATTTCAGCATTTATTTGACATGAAATGACTTAAGTATTTTTTAAGCGCACGAAAGACGTGTTTTTAAGGACGTGGTTTGGTTGGCGATTTGCTAAGTACCACTGAAACCTCCACTTTTTTATTGAAAATGCATTCCTCGTCACGGAACGATTTTTGAATAGAGAATGTTTGCCCTTAGACTAACAATACACCCGTGTGCTACAGGCTTAAAAAATTTAAGCCAAAACCCAGATAACCGAAAATCGAAAAACGATAGATTGATATAGGCGTAAAAATGTTTCGATAAATTTGGTTATTATCTACTTTCGCAACGTAACTTCAGAGGTCTGCAATCCCTTCGGCATCTATAAAATGCCAATAGTAGACGACGTACAGACAATATCGATCTACTAAGACTTGTCTGGGCAATTAGGATTTTGTTGAATTTATGAGAAAGCTTTAAATTAACAATAGACGACATAATAAATCTCCCGTTAATTTAAAACTACCAACACAATTTTTGAAAATGGTGAATGTTCCCGCAAATAAAAAACAGTGTTTGTTTATTACCTATTTATAGCAATCTTCTTAGCTGAAGGTGATCGAGATTTTTGAACGAACAGAATCAAATTAAGAAGAGAATTCTGGAAGTATAGCAAAACGCATTTAATCAATAAAATCATAATTAAACACTATTAACTTGCACAGAAATATTATATAAAAATAAAGGAAAAACAACGATAGTTAAAAGTGCACATGAAGAAATTTTTTTAAGTCCGACTAGTTTCGGCTGAGTTGTTGGGCCGTCATCAGGGGTATGACCCGTTTACAAAAGATTCACTTATTTATAACCTCGTTTCTTATTACAAAAAAATTTTCCAGTTATACAATTTATCGACACCAGGTCCGTAATCAGAAGAACATAAGAAGCATTCTCAACATTTGAATTCGAAATTCCTTCACCTAAATGAGACCCACAAGTGTAAATCAAAAACTGAACTACAACCCAACGTAAGTGAAAATGCACAAACTCTCATAAACAATAAAAAAAGTTCTCAACTTATCGTCCTTGGTGCTCTCCAACAATGAAACTAAAGTGTTATCATTAGGACTTAACTTCGCTATCAAACCTAAGTCTTTAGATAAACTAAATTTAGCTAGTACAATCGACAATTCTTTATATCGCCTAGGAGCAACTAGTGATACAGCTTCAGATATTAGAAAATCTACTATTGACGCGGTTAACCAAATTAATTATAAAGCAATTAATAGCAACCTTTCTACCAATGAACCAAAAATCTTACACAATCTGGAAAAAATGATAGTATTTTTATCACTAGATCAGATAAAGGAGGACAAGTAGTTTTACTTGATAAATCAAACTACCTAAATGAACTCCCAGAACTATTAAAAGACACTTGTTATAAAAAACTAGAGAATAATCCACAAGAAACTTACCATACTAAAGTTAAAAAAACTTTAAACTCTTGTCACACCCTATATCCCGCCACTTGTAAGAAACTCATCCCTAAAAATTATCATCCTCTTAGATTATACGCTCTTCCCAAAACCCACAAGGAAAAATTAAAATTTAGACCTATAGTCTCTAATGTTGGTACGTCAAACCATAAAATCGCACAATATATCGCAAAAAAATTTGTCCACTTTTCGAAATCTAATATGTACACTGTCTCTAATTCTAAAGAGTTTGTTGACATAACAAAAAAATTGGTTTTAAATGAAAATGATTTAATGGCATCATTCGATATCGTGTCCCTTTTCACTAATGTACCGGTTAAGGAAGCTATCGAGTATTTTGAACATAAATTAATCGAAGCTAAATTTTCCCCAATAGAGGTTAATGATATCTTAACCTTAACCAAACTTTGTGTAGAAACCCCCTTTTTTATGTTTAATGGTGAATTTTATGAACAAGCTGAAGGTCTACCAATGGGTTCCCCCTTAAGCCCCTTATTAGCCGATATTTTCCTTGATAACTTGAAACCAATGCTATTAGAAAATCTAACCAAAAACCTTTAACGTGGATTAGTTATATCGATGATATCTTTATTATCTGGCAACACGATATTGAAACCTTAAATAGATTCCATGATTACTTAGGTAATTTACATCCAAATATAAAATTTACACTGGAACTCATGGTTAATAATATGCTACCCTACCTCGACGTACTTGTTAAAAAAGTGAACAATAAAATTGAAACCACTGTGTATAGAAAACCCTTCTCAATATGTACTATCCCACACAACCGCTCTATGCACCCTACTTCTCAAAAAATGTCTTCTTTTTATACTTTGGTTTATCGTGCTTTAAATATTTGCTCTAAGGATAACCTTCAGTCTGAATTAGACTTTCTTAAATTGGTCGCTATCGACAGAGACTATCCTCCTAAAATTGTTGACAAAAAAAAATAACAAATTTGACAATTCTAACGACCTAACTAAACGAACTACTTTAAAACCATTTGATAAAAATTGCCCTATTATCTGTATCCCTTACTTTCCGAAAATATCCTCAAAAATAGCTAATAATATAAAAAAATTCGCTAAACTGTAACATCACGTTTAAACCAATTAATAAAATAGTTAATCGCTTAAAATCACTAAAAGATCCAATAAAAGCTGAAGATAAATCGGGCATATATGCTATACAATGCGAATGCAAAAAAGAATACATAGGACAAACTGAACGTAGTATTAAAAAACGTGTTAAAGAACATTACGCCGATGTTAAACACAAAAGATTAGAAAAATCTGTCCTTGCTACCCATATCGCTGAAACTAGCCGTGTTATTAACTTTGACTCTATAATATATAAAAAACATTGTAATAACCGCAACGAACTCGATATCTCGGAAGCTTTTTACATAAAAAATCAATAGAGGAAAAAAATTGTCTTAATCGTGATTACGGACCTGGTGTCGATAAATTGTATAACTGGAAAAAACTTTTGTAATAAGAAACGAGGTTATAAATAAGTGAATCTTTTGTAAACGGGTCATACCCCTGATGACGGCGCAATAACTCAGCCGAAACTAGTCGGACTTAAAAAAATTTTTAATAATAAAAATTTCTTCTTGTGCACTTTTAACTATCGTTGTTTTTCCTTTATTTTTATACAATAAAATCATGTTGAATATAAACAGTAAATATGAGCTAAATTCATCCGAGTTTACATGTATCTTCAAAACTAAGAAAATATTGAATTATAAAGTCGCTTCTGGTTTAAGGGGTTTCCCGCGAGCTCTTCGATTTCCCCTTCCATAAAAATTGGTAAGATTAACGGTAATAGTTAGTGTAGAGAGCTGTTGGCTCGCGTGATATGAAGGGCTTGCTACCACCCTCCTACGCATTGTAACCCGGCTACCTGATTTGATGGCTTTAAAAGTCGCTATATGACTTAGGCATAAGGTGGTGCCTTGGGTATTAGCGTAGCTGATTATTATTATTATTATTCTAGTTCATTGTATCGATCTAATTATATAGTTGATCATATGGTTTTATTTAGTGTTAGAAGTAGTTTACGCTATAGACGACTTTTTTCACAACCGCAGAATGTCTAAACCTTAAAGAAAACTAACTCGATGGAAGTAACGTAGATTACACGACGAAATAAAAATAAAAGTTTTAGGTAAAATGAAATTGACTTATTTCTAAATTCAAGGGTTTTTCCCTCCGACTATTGTTTTGCGTCAGTTAACTCGTTTGAGCTGAGTATGCGATGTGGCTTTCCCCATCCAACTTTTGTTGCCCATAATTTATCGCTATGGATTAATTATAATATTGAACACAATAACGTATGTGATACAAATACTTTCGAAAAGTATTCGGTTTGGTTCCGGTTCCTTCGGTTCTAAACAACTACCCTAGAAATAATTTAAGTTAATTGCGACTTAAAATATGAAACCAGCTTTTACACTAAAGTAGATCGCTACTCCAATTAGGTAATATAGTTCTAACTTCGCTGAGAGGAGGAATCAAGTTATCTAGGTAAAGGGTGATTTTTAACGGTTGAACGCGCTACATTTGTTGCAAAGAATAAACGATTTAAAAAAGAACGCTAAAATGTAATCACATGTTTTGTATATACAAATATAAAATCTACTAGTAATAACTGTCCACAAAAACTACCATTCGTTGTTTAAATTAGGCCAAAATTTAAAATATTTACAGTCCCTCTATATACGGCCAACCCGAATAGTCATTTTAGACTAATATTTCTACTCAAAACCTTCAGCATGTGGCGGATGTGTGTGACATTACTTATAAAGCCCATGTTTCTGGTACATAAGCAACCATTTTGTTGTAATTTCCCTGGAAAGCCTCTCAAAGAACTAAGATTATTTCTATCCTTAGTGTTTTAGATCCAACTTTGTATTTATAACTAGAGTGAACCCACCTCGTGATTAGGATCAATATCTAAGGCCTTTGTGAAACAAGAAAGAGCTTCATCACTTTTTCCTGTGTCTAAGAGCACCAATCCATACTGTAGAAAACAAAACCAAAAGAAGGTTCTTATACAAAATTGATGAAGACACAATAATATAGTCAAAAATCCAGATATTAAAAACTGTCAATTTTTGTTTTTTAAAAAAAATTCACGTAAATAAATAATTTAAAATTGAGTTTTATTTTCAAGACGAGCACTAACAATTTAAATACATACCAACTTTTGGACGCTGGATTTAAACAAAGAATTACTGACTCTCCTTTCACAATTTGTTAATGATAATACCAAACACAAATTCAATTTAGTACTATAAGCTACAATGTTTTGTAACATTTTATTGATAATATTTTCGGTGGTCATAATGCCAAAATTTCGTGTGCAATTCAGTGTTTAATAAGCTTTAATATTTTATGCCATAAAAAACTAAATTCATTTGTTCAAGAATAAAACAATTACGAGCTAAACATATTATATTTATATTTAGGAAGAATGATTATGTTGCGACAATCGCCGGGCACGTTGAACGCCTTTCCCCCGTCTCGCGCGGGGGGAAAGACAAAACGTCACCGGCGTTTGATTACCATCGCGTTAGGTGACGTATATTTTAAGCAGGCAATGAAATACCGGGACTATTCGTTTTATTTTAAGCGGAGGAGGGTACTGCGGGGACCAACGGGTGGATTGAGAGAAAGGCTAAAAACCGTCTCGACATAGACATTCTCCCTAGGTATGAATAAATACATTATTGTTATGACTATCTCCGTTAAATTTTTATAAATCTATGACGCTCGTAAAACAAATGATCTTTGATTGACTACTTCCACCGTTTCATAATGTCTATATCAAACGCGAGAATGAAAAAAGGATTTTTAATATGTTTTGATTGTGAATCCTAAGATGTGTTTTCCAGAGTAGCCATAAGAAAGCTCACTTTCCCCAAATCAATTGATTTTTTGTGGGGATTTGGTTTGGAAAGTCGGGAAGATTTTGTCATAAATGTTTAAAATTTGCAGTGTGCTATTCTTTCAACCAAAACAAACGTGTATTATTAAAAATAAAAGTAAGCGCTAATACGAAATTATTCCAGTGTGTGTTGTGCCACATTTATACTTACATTGTTATATAGATCTGCATTGCTGCCTTCGTTGTTTAGCGCCTTGGCGTACATTGCTTTCGCTTCTAAAGATCTGAAACATTAAATTCAGTGCGTTACGAAGATATTTATCTGACAACCAAACTCAATTTATGCCTTACTTGTTCAACTGCTGCAGTACTTGTCCTTTACTAATATAAGCGTCCATGTAATCAGACTTCATTTTTAAAGCTTCACCAATGACCTATGAATTCATAAATGACCCGCGTAAGTGAACAGTTCATAAATGAACTGAAGACTTGTTAAAATATCAGAAGTTTTAGTTCAAATTGAAGAGCACGACTGAATCTTCATCGTGTTATTCAATTTTAACTATATTATAACTAACCATGGTCCAAAAAATTTAACATATATGATGGTATCAGAAGCTATTTATAATGGTAAAAAAATATTCCTTAGAAAAGATTTCCGGAGACCAACATTGTGGAGACCAAACAAACAGTAGCGTCGCGGTGGGTGCCCGTATCGGGTGTCAGCTTTAGAGCGGCTTAGCCACATCATAGAATGTTAATTTATTCAATTTTAACGGCTAACAACAAAATCGTTAAAAAATAGGGAAAATAGATACTTTTCAAAGGTTTCAACTTGGCAGCTAATCTATTGACTCATTGAATCCCGTATTCTGGATTTTATTTAAAACACGTCCATCTATTGGGCGCTAGATCTTTCTCAATCTATTTACACTCGCAACTCTACAGAGGTTTTCTAAGAAACAGAAAAGATAAGTTGTTTCTGCAGATGAAATGGCACCCTTATTAAATAATAAAATGAGTGAACCAACTGGTCCGGTTACATAGTAACGACATAATTAACTTCACTAAAGATGTTTATCCTTTTTTATCCCGACGACTTGCTTAATGATTAAAATTATTTTCGGGATTCACCCAAAATTGAAAACATTTCTAATTAAAAATTATAATTTATGTAATCACGAAACTAACTAAATTATAAATATAAATAATTAAATAACTGTAGTTTTAAGTTTCAAATTCTTACTGTGCATTTACTGTATATCTGATTGGAAATACTCTCTATTTTTACGCCTATAGTTATAGGTTTTGAACATGATATATTTCATTTTTTGTAACTATAAAATACCTAGAAAGCGTAATTTTTCTAAAAGTAATTGGCTTTGGCTTTGTATAATCTTTAAAATAAGATAAATATTTTGAATTGCTTACTCTAAAGTTTTGTTTCTGTAATACTTATAAAATACACTTAAAGTCTCTTAAGAGCGCTGTAGAGGTTTTGAGAATTTTCATTGAAATGTAGTTGGATTTTAAGATTTTGTTTAATAATAGGATAAATGTCATGTCATTTTCCTTATAATAATTCATTTTTTCCCCTTATAGAAGCATTTTAGATTGAATTTCTCAAAAGGATTTTTACTTTAAAATAACGATCAAATACACTTAATGCAATAAAAGATCATAACATCTCAATAGATATTTGAAGAGGGTTTTGGAATATCAATAGAAAATGTGGTTCCTATTTTTAACGAAAATAAACGAATTTTAAGATTTTCGCGTTTGTGTCTTCGGCAGGTTACTTTTCTTTAATTTTAAATAAATAATAACTCGGAAAATAATCATTTACGCCACTAAATATTTGCATATAAATAATACTCACGTTGCTCTTTTTCAAAATAATAATAAAAAAACCAAAAAAGGTGGGATCAGCTATTCTTCAATTTTTCCGACTCCGTATTACTTTTAGAGTAAATTAATAATTGGATATAGGTCTTTTTCACGGAAACGAAACTGTGTTGAAGGCTTTTATATTTGGGGTAATGAGATTTTCCTCTTTTAACTAAACGAAAGCATTTTTCGTTTTTGTAAGTAAAATATTTTTACCCAAATGCATACTCAAGCTTCAAAATACCTTGTCAGCCTCGTTAAGACGACTTTGATTTTTGGCTATTACAGTGGCTAGGTTTAAGAATATCTGAAGGTGACTTGTGGTTATACGTAGATCCATAGGCAATGGTTCGTTGGAATTTAAAAATAAAGTTTTTGCCTGGAAATAATTTAATACGCAATGGTATAAACTCAATGTTATTTTTTAAAAATCATAATGATACATACTTTTAAAAACATCTCTTCGGCTTCTTTATGTAGTCCTAAAAAAGATAAAGTTCTTCCACTATATAAGTAACTTCTAATATCATCTGGTTGAAGACTGTAAAAAACACCAAATGAAGGTAAAATTATCATGCATTTATAATCTGTCCTACCTATTAAAAAAACAGTAAATCTTTATTCAAAATTGTTCTCCGGTTCTGGTATTCATAATCCTAAAAGTTTGACATCCACCGAAATAACTTCATTACCTTTTAATGATCACGGATACGAATTTTGGGTTAACTATCAGTTAAGAACTTTTGGGTTACTCTTTCTTTGGGAAATTTTGGTTATATATCTTTTATAGACATTTTAATAATATTTATTTTTAAGAATATTTAGTTCATTAAAAACCTTTTATTAAGAATTGTCGATTTACTACCACTTTATTTTCGGTTAACTTTCCCTTATCGCCTTTCATTTTATTATACATAACATTTAAATTTTTGAGTAACATTTGCGTTAAAAAAATTCAAGTACTTTAACCATTTTCTTTTTTAATTATCTTTTTAAATTTTGGGTTCATAAACATTTAAAAATCCAAACATATATAAATGCGTAAATCGGGAGATACATGTAGGCTTGAACTGAAAGCGTATGCAAACACTTACATCATGCTTCGTCTATAATAGAATAAAGCTTCTTCGTGTCGACCAAAATTTTCTAGTGACTTTCCGAAGTTGTTCAGTAATTTGGGATTTTTTCTGTTGACAGAAAGTCCGGATTCGAACAACGAATGATCGTTTTTCCTAAAGAAAAATTTAAACAAAATTGAAAGCTGTAAGCATAATGCTTTATAATCGTAGTAATAAAAACCAACAAAACAATACGGTATGTACTTCTACACCGTATTTTTTGTTTATTTTCTAGCAAACTTTACATCAGATCACGTATTTTATTAATACTTACCAGTCCTTGTTTCTGTGAAACGTTTTAAGGGATAGGCACATTAATAGGAAGACCATTTGAACTTGAAGGTGATTTTTTCTAAAAGTTAAAAATAATGGCGGATCAAAATTTATAAAACTTTTTATCTAAAATAAAGCAGATACAAATTTTTACTTTGATCGAAACTTTGATATTAAAATTATTTGTATTTGATCCAACTATAATGCATAATATTCAACTTTATTCCTATTTCATGAAAAATATTTAATCTTAAAGTAGGCCTAATTGTATGTGTCATGATTACAGTTAGATCTCATGTATAAAAATATATTCCATTTATTTAATGAAATATTTTTGATTCGGTTCTGTTAAAATAAGGTAACTTTTAACTAAATAACTTTTACCATAAGAACATTGAACTTTTTTATTTTCTTAAAATGTAAAAATTATTAAAATTCCAAAGATTTGGTTACGCTATGGGTATTATATTTTTATTTATCAAAACCATATAATCTAACGTATTAGGGAAATATATTTTGCAGAAACCATTTTTATAAGGGCGATAATATCCTCATTAACATAGTACCATCTTTTTCTTATCAAATATTAATTAGAAAATATTAAATATTAAATAATTAAAAATTAGGCAATTGCCCCTCAAATATCTACCATTTTTTTTACATTTCTAAGGTTTTTTCATAGTTAAGGCGAAAAAGTGGTCAGTACTTTTGTATGTCTGCATTAAAGTGTTCCCGATTTTTTCCACAACGAGAAATATATAATATAACATAATATATATATATATATATATATTATGTTATATTATATATATATATATATATATAATATTGTATACTACACGATTCACGGATCAAATCTAATGAACAGTTAAAGCAGGCCATTGATAATCAAAAACGTATAACACTCGACACACTTACGGCAAATATCCGTGTTTATACTTGATATTGAATAATATTAAAAAAATTGATGACTTTAGTCTCACTCATTGAAATACTTCTTAACCGAAATTACCCTATACGTATTTAAGCGACCTACTTTAACAATTAGTAACCCTTGCTTCCTCATACCGCGTTAGTTAATTTGAAACTGCCTATTGCATACAATATAATCTGACATATACTGAAAAGATTACGAAAAAGAACATACCTGTGATAAGTCATTAGATGATAGTATCCGTAGGCGACTAGAATGGAGAAGCCCATGCTTGGTAAATAGAGCACCCTTTCGGCCACAACGAAACCCACAGTAAAAAAGAGATTAGACGCTGGTAAAAAGGGAAATACCATCATCGTTAGACCCTGCAAAAGCAAGAGAGTTAAAAGTAAGAACACAATTTCACTACTACAGATAAGCATAAAGTACATCAGCTACATATTAAGACAATTGAGCTTAAAATTTATTTTGCGCGTTAAAATACGCCACCTGGTAAGGGTATAAAAGCAGGTAAATAAACCCACTCTACCTCACAATGTAAAGGTACTGCCACGCGCAAAAATGTAATTTTGAAATCGGTCAATTTGAGCATTTCTGAAGTAATGTGGGCTAGATATAAGCAATTTGAAAAAAATTTTAGTGTTTATAACCGGTTTAAACGAGCTGTCATTGAAACGCTTTTATAGGTATTGTGCTCATGCGTTACTTCGTAACCAATGAACTGACATCTCTCGGCAGCTACATTTATTTGGTTCCTCTTTGAGTCTGTTATAATGGCAAAATCTTACCATAGTAATTATGAGGCACTGTTTCTCATGCTTTTTGTGGTAAAGTGGATTGACAATTGTCCTCCATGATAAACAGCCTAAGGCAACGTATAAGGTCAGTGTCGCGAGGTTCCTGGGATCCCTCAGCCCTTGAACCAGAGGGACGCTGCCCATCGTCCAATCGCAACACAGAGAAGATGGAAAAATAAGTAGCCAAGAATTTAAGGCCAACAGGAAGTTATAAGTCAAATGCCGGGACGCCAGAGGGCTCACTCGTGAAGGGTTGTCAAACCTGAAATTTAAAAAATAATCAATTCACTTCAATTAATTACTCTTAAGAAACTGGAAATATTTACAACTGGGGCGTCGGCCCCAATTTATTCAGTTTAAAGTCAATCTTTTTAAAGCATAGACTAAGGAATATTTGACATGGGCATATCGTGAAATGTCTCACCGATTTTGCTTTTTCTAACTCTTTCACTGATTTTAATCCTTTAAGATTATAATTCTGTTAATCTTTGTAACCGTTTGTACTACGTTTTATATTTTGCTTTTCTAGCAGTATTTTATTAAAAAATGTTTAAGTAGACCCAGTGCAAAATTAGTTAAAAATAACAGCTTTAATGTACAATAGTATAAACTTATTAAACTTGGCCTTAGAACAAATAGACATTAAGGGGAAAAGAGTATAAGGGCCTAAGCTATTTTATGTTAAAACATAGTGTTAAACTAATTTAAAATGGTGGCCACCATTATAAAGACAAGTTTTTTCTTTTTCTCTTCCTTAAATTAGTTTGTAATGGTTTCTTAGTAATATATTCAAATTTGTATTAATTCTTACATAATTATGTTTTTTTAAAAAATATGTACACCAAGGGCTTACAAGTCACAAAAGGGACTTAGCTCAACCTCTTAAATGATGTAAATTTTTAATGACACCAGAAATAGAGTTTAATTGATTTGATTTAAATTATATGCTTCGACATCGCTAAATTGTCAATATGTTCCTGCGGGAATTTTTTTTTTAAACTCTCTAATCCTCCGTCTTTTAAAAAAATAGTTTTACGAATTAAATAATTGCTAAAACTAACCTGCTGAAAACGGGTAATTTGAAACCCATAATCCAAGACCTCCCTAAGAGTATTAAGCATACTCCTAGTATTAATGATACTAGTCTTGCTACTGTTGGGAAACGATATTGATCCTTTTCCATTGCTCCTCGCTTTCTCAAAGTGAGTTTTCTTCTATTCTAAAAAGCCAACGTTAGAAATTAATACAAGACTTATATTGATCCAATAAATCTTTAAAGATAATCTGAGACTTAAAATCATAGGGAAATATATAGTTAGATTAAGTTGGCCTGAACGAAAAATATATTTGAAGAACAAGAATCCTTTTCAAGTACTTTTAACTAACGAAACAGTCACAATATTAATCGCTTCTTGATTAAATATTTAATTTACCTTTTAGAAACGGCGAGTTAGCAATCCGTTGCAATTTAACGTTTTTCATACAACCAAAACCTTAATTATTATTTCGCCATATCTCTTTTATTAGTTTAAATTCTTATAGTTAAGCCATAACTCTCAAAACCTTAAAAATACAAAAAATATAAAACGTCTTAATTATGAATATTCATAAGTCAGAAGCCTTTGTTCGAAGAAATTGTAAACCTATACAAAATATTAAAAGATACGAAGAATTTATTAACACGTGTTTTGAAAAAAATATTATCGTTCTGCTTTGTGTAAGCTATGCGAGAGAATAGAATAGACTGACCACTCTGGTGGGAGAAACTAAAGCAAATAGGTTTCTTTTTCCGCTAAAAGTTGTTGGTCTTTTTCTTTTTTTTTTCCGCGTTGTGTTAAGTACTCCCACTACAAATTAACGTTGTCTCTCAGGACGCGTGTATGCATTTTTTGACATGGACTCCGTTTACAAATAAAATGCCGAGGTAGAGGGTTCCTCAAATTTCTGTTTTTTTTTAAATTATAATTTGATTGAAACACTTACTTTTCTATAATATGAGATTTCGTATACTGCACATACTGGTAGTACAGTTAAGCACTGTTCTTTGCAAAGTGTTCCTATGCTAGCTATGATAACGACGAAACAGGTTTTATACACACCTTTATCAGAGAGGGGAATATATTAATATTATATTCATTATTAGCTAGTCAAAGAAATCTAAAGTACCTCCTTCTTTAACATTAGCTGTCTTTCTGACGTAAAATATCAAGGCACTCAGATAAAACAGAGCTGATAGGACCTCTGAACGACCAACGACACTTGTCACCTACAATTGAAACAAACTTTAAGCACATCTATTTTAGGAATTAAATCATTAAAAAAAATTAAAAAATCACGGAAAATTAAACTTTTACTTTTAACCAATAATGTATTTTCTTAGGAAAATCGATTAAAATCTGCTAAAAATTTCATTATCCCAAAAGTTAATGTATTCTTGGTTACCCCAATAATTCGATCAAGTACCAAATCAAATATAGTCCTTAAACATAAATAAATAAATACATTAATGGCTATACACTCTAATTAAATAGTTAATTCAATTAAATAAGCGCTAGAAACTGGGATGCCTAAGAGTGAAGACATTCCGTTTTTTGGGTCAAACTGTTTACCCTTCTCTTTTATTCTATGAGGTTTAGCACATAATTAACCTGGATATTTCAAACAGTCAAAACCAAACGCCAGGTATAAAGGGATTACCGGCTTAAATGATATTTCCCAATGCGAATAAAAAGTCTTTTTAGGTCGTCAATAGAGAAAATAAACTACGAAAAGGCACCATCCACGAAACGCAAAGTTATCCAATTGAATATATCGAATATATAGTTCATCAAATTACTGACCAGTGTAAATATTAAGCTAAAATATAAACGTCGTTTGTATATTTCATTGGAAAACCATAGTATGAAATGACATCAATTTTCTAAGACGTAAGCTATGTTAAAAATTTCCTAACATTTGACATTCAAGAAGCTTTGGAGGCGGTTGCATAAAGATATCTTTTCCAACCCCAATCTTCATAAACCTTTTAAGGTAAACAAGCCATTGGATTTTACATTACATTTTTTTAAATTTTACGTGTGTTATAAAATATATTCTTCTAAATAATTTCCGGGAAATTATTGAAATGTGGTGTCATTTTCCAAATCGCTCTTAATAAATTTTAGAATATTGAAGATGGGGAACTGACGAACTTCTGTGAATTATAAAAGTATGACACTATAAATACTACTAGGGTTTTTAATAGGGAACGTCTTCATAAGTTGGACATTGAAATAGACTGATATCCTAGTCTTGCCATAGACTAATAAAATAAAACATCATTAACTATTGAGGATTTACTTACCGCGTCTGTGTGGATAGGGTGAACAGCGAATATAATGGCAGCAATAAAACTTGCTTTAGTTGGTAAGAAAAGACAGCAGCACCTTTGTGATAAATGTAATTGAAAGTATTTTGAAAATTGATGGTTATACTATTTTTGAAGGATTCTGAGTGTTAAACATAATTAGGAATATAGGATTAAGCAAGGAAAAAGATTCTAAATACCATTTAAGAATGTGATTTATTTAATTTGCGTGTAAAAATAACACATTTTAAATGTTATTAATATCAATTTTGAACTACATAATTGTGTTATGAAAAAATACCTTAAAATTCTTTAAAAAATCTGTACATATTTATTTAAGAAACTAAATAATTATCCGATAATCTATATTCAATTTTAAGCAAACAAGATTCATAGTTTTTAGATATGAATTTGTATCTAGTTTATCAATGAAAGGTTTAGATTTTGTTAAACTGTCATACATCTAAGTTATCAGTTACGCTTAACCCTTTAATTGCGTTATAATGTTAAGGTTTCATGCCATTATTATTTGGAACTTTCCTCACTTCGTATCCTAATAGCAATTGTTAAAAAATATAATAAAAGATCTTACCTGTAAAAGAGAAAACAAACTAAACAATGAAGAATCACGTTAACCAAGTGGTATCCGAAAGGATCCAATCCGTGCATGGCAAAATTTAGGCGGAATGTTAAAGTGCACAACGGGCGGTAGGACTTGTGACTTTCTTCCTAAAATTAAAATTCAAGCCGATATGTATGCAAATCATAGTAAGGAAGTCATTCCAAGACAAATAAGCACACCTCGTCAATTTTACCCCCTTATGTGTAATATAAATTTAGTTCTAAGGGATTTTTTATGTAAAAAGGTGTTTTAATTTTTGTGTATTAATTAATTAATAAACTTTACAGAGCAGCCACCGATTAGATGGCGCCACTAAGTACTTGCGTTGTTAATTTATTTCCACCAATGGATAATCAAGTGCTTTTTCATTTCTCATTGTTTAAAATAGATTAACCCCTACAACTTAGTAGTGCCATCGTATCAGTGGCTGATCTTAACATTTCCTCATTCCTTTGAAATATTTAAATCGAGACGAAAAACTTTATAATATGTTACCAAAGCTATTATTTCGCATAGCTCAAGGGGTTTTTACTCTTCATATTTCAATACACAATACTTTAAAAAACAGTAATCGTATTTTAAAAACAATTTGTAAATTTTATTATTTAACTCTATATCTTAGTATAGATGGCAGAATAGTCACTTTATCTATCTTTTTGTAAAGCAGCAATCAAAAGCGTTTTGTAATATTTTTTGACTGAGCCTTTCTTTAAATTGATCCTCAAGAACACCATTTCCATATTTCGACACGCTATCAAAAATTAGCACGCGTGACGTCAACGGAGAGTCCTATTATCTAACTATTACCATAAGTGCTTAAATGGAGAACCTAAATTTTGGTCCGTTTTTGGCGAACGATCGTTGATGGTGGTATGACATAGACATTTAGCCTTATAAACCATTGCTAATGCGAAGTCGTGTAAGTAAGTAAAGTTACCTTTCTTACGGGTGTCCCCCAGAAATCATTAAGAAAGATGTTAACGATCGGCGTTCGTGTTCGAATGTCTTTGTTTTCCTTAATGGCCACTACGTCATCAAAAACTAATCCACAGTAGAGGGCGTTCACGTAGCAAACGAAGGCTGACGTGACTATAGCGGCGGAATGCAAAGCACTTTTTGATAATGGCAAATTATTCCTTCCCGCAGTCGAAATGCTGGAAACGAACTGCTTGGTTTCACTCATAATTCAGAAACTGCTACTTAGCACTAGCACGGACTACAAATAGAAGTGCAAACAATATTAAAGATTAAACATTCCTAGGAAATATTTTATATCGAAATTATTTTATTATTATTATTATTATTAAAATAAAAATTGACAAAAAAACCATCAAAACTGATCAACTTTTGATCAATTTGAGGTCAAAATCCCTTGTTATTTTCAATGGGAAAATAAATATTTTGTGTTGTCAAAAACATTTTTCGTTGCCATGGCAAAATGGTTGCCCATTGAATAAATTCCCTTTAGGATTTTTCATGATACATGAAGGGCTACCAATCCCCCGAGTTTGAACAAAATCGGTGGTTTACACTTCCGGATGTCTCCTTGTCAGTGCTTCCAACCGATTCCTAGATAACAGTTGCGTTCCCTAAACCCAGAAAATAGTTGTGATAAAATATCAGAATAATTGCATTTACGTTCAGATATTATCACATTCGAAGATATAGAAGGAAACGGAAACAAGATAATTGAAGCCCGAAACTATTCTTAATTGAATGTTAACTGACCGATAGAGCGGGAACATTACTGTTATAGATTTGAGGTATCCCTCGTTTAAATTCCTATCGAAATTTTTAAAACTGTTTATTATGATTTGCTTCCACGAGATAATATATCTTTTGAATATAATGAGATAAATTATAGCGGATGAGTTAAGATCGGTAACTTCCTATAGATTCTTTAACGCGCGTATTTCATGGGAGTCGCCATTACCGTGCTACACGCGAGATAACGGGTTTTGGGGGAAAGAACTTTCCACGGAAGAGCTACGTGCAGTACGTCTATGGCAGCTGCCTGTGGAGAAAATCGTGGGAGGGTCCTTGATGGGGGGAAAGACGCGCGTAAAAGAGTGTATATTGAATCAGAAGAAATATGATATCAGATTTTTTTATGTGGGGAATAAATAGTTTAATTATCATAATAATCAGCTAGTGGTTGTTAATGCCTTTAAACAGGAGGCTGGGTGACCAGATCTGACTAACTGATTATCTTTAGGTATCTAAAAATATCTACCTCAATAAACTGATCAGTTGGCCGTAGGAAGCGCTAGTAAGGATTTGTATTTATTATAATTATTGGATAATGTTTGAACAGTTGAGCTGTTATAGTGTATATAGTTAAACCTCTTATTTGGGCTACATACGTTTTGTTAATTTTTTTATTATCAGATTCATTGAGATGTGAGCTCGACACTTTATTTAGACACAATTTTTATATTATCTACTCGAACATATGTAAACCCGGTCTTTTCAAATGACGAATAGATATACTACAACAATTATAGCGGCTAAAACTAGTCTTGTTAGTGTACGGTGTATTTATTTACCGGTCTTTTAACCGGCTCATGTGTCTACTATAGGATACATATAGATTCAAAGCATACACTCTGCTATGTAGGAATAGGTTGATTCCAAAATTCGGATGGACGATAAAGGTGATGAAAGCTATACATTCTTGCGAGTTGCTACTTCCGAGTTGGTTTCCTCTAAGTTTTCTTGCTATTTATAGCATATTTATCGTGGCAGAAACCACTGCAGCCAAAAAGGGATATGGATGCTTTAACATTTTGTTAGTGGGGTGGCGGAGTGTTTAGCGCTTTCGCCTCGCAGCAAGAGGAGCCGGGTTCGATCCCAACTTGTGGCACTGGGTGAAAACTCGGAACTACTCCTGCGTTGAGTTTGCAAGTTCTCTCCCCACTGGTTAAAGGGGTTTTCCCCCGAGTTCTTCGGTTTCCCCTTCGCATAAAAACTTGTCGAGGTTAACGGTAATAGTTAGTGTAGGGAGCTGTTGGCTCGCGTGGCATGAAGGGCTTGCTACCACCCTCCTACGTATTGTAACCCGGCCACCTGTTTAAAGGCATTAATAGTCGGTAGATGACTTGATTCTAAGGTGGTGCCTTGGGTATTAGCCTAGCTGATTATTTATTTTACTTGTCATTCACTAATTTTAAACAAATTATAAAAATTATAAATTAAAAATAAAAACTTCCAGAAAGTAAAACTTTATAAATGATAAACGAGCATTCCTGCTAGACCGAGTTAAGCTCTAAATAAATGTTACCGAAACGTTACACACTTTTCCACTTTTGTTTGCGGAGTGTCAAGATTCTTATATTCACAAAAATTTCATTTTCAACTTCAATTGATATGAAGAATTTTTTTCAATGCATACCATTTAACTTGGTGAATTTTATCATTTATAAAGCAATTGCTTTGACTAAACAATGCCTTGAATTTTGAAAGATCTCTCGTATTGGGAAAGTATTTTTCGCTTCAGTGAAAACTTTGGCTATAAACTATGATATATTTTCATATTCTTCAATTGCCTATTGGCGAGATAGTTCTTGGGAAACTTAATACTTAACCGACAGTCAGATGCTAGCAATATAATCAAACAGGCATTGGTCTCTCACTTGTTTCGCTTGAGTCTACACGTAATTTAATATTTTAACTTCACAAAAGTGTGTAAATTCCCAATCTGTATTAAGTCCAATTCTAGAATGACCGCGCATATTTGGTTGACTTCAGACCAAGTGCCTCGTGGTCAAGCCGAAGAAACACCGACATCCCCCAATAACTATTTCCACTAATTGACACACTTATGGAACATAATCATACATTTCTGATGTCGATTAAACAATTGGTTAAATGTTTGGCAAAATAATGTTATATTACTTATGTTAAAGGAATTGCTAATAAAATTATAGTGTATAGCTGGCGGCTACGTCACTTGCTTCAGACAGAAGCGCGTATGCAAAGGAGACGGTCTCAACGATGATGTCGAAGCAAAGTTTTTTTCCGAATCCTCGAAGGATTGGTCGGCCAGCAACGATGCGAGTTCTCAGACATAAAGTATCTTTTAATTAAGTGTCAGCTTGAAGCGACTGAAGTTGGACCAAGCACTAGGACGATTATGAGACGTGACCCCTTGCGGCGTTTGTTGTCTTTCCTCAGGGTAACCGAGGTTCAGACTCGAACTGTAAGAGAATTTCTTTGCACCTGATATAAATGACATTCTTCTCACGTGTGCATTACACTACCTGCAAACAAAAAAAAGAAAATTAATAAATAGACGGTAAAATAAATTCCAACGGCTTCCCAGACTCTGAGGGGTTTTTGAATTTGGGGTGGGAAAGAGGGGGAATGTTTCGTGACAGCATGGCTGCCAGCCTCACCGCTTAGCGACTTTAATTGTCACTGAAGTCATTTCAACTGTTTTTTACGTCTATTACGATTCATCTCAATTAACAATTTGTATTTTAATTTAAAAAATTCAAGTTATCGGTAAATTTACAGTTAAACAACCATTTTGTCAAGCTTTTATTCCAGAAATATAACGGTCAGTTTACTTAGATGGCACCACGTTCTCCACGAAGAATCACGATTTAGTTATTTGTTACTCGGCGACAGTAAAAAATCGGTCTCTGCCCATGCTCCACTACCAACCATTCCGGTGTTCCCTTCCTGGCTAGTGTCCAGTTTTTAAGTGGCAATGACGGTTTAGAATTCCACCCCCATTTATTTTACCGTCTATATAAACGTTACATTATATTTTACGTACAATTGAAAATATAGTAATTAACCATAATAAAATTTTTATTCTTCGTTACTAAATAACATGGTATAAGAATTTGACCGTAGGGAAATTCAGTTTACTACCTTAACCATGTTGAAAGACATGATTTGGTGTTGGACAATATTACTTATTCAATATAACATGGCACCAACTCGTAGTAAGAAGAACCAAGTTTGATCCCAGCTTGTGGAAATGAGTGGAAACCCGCAAACTCTACTCGGAAGGCGTTTTTTCCCGAGCTCTTCGGTTTTCCGTTCCCATAAACAGTAATAATAAGTGTAGGGAGCTGTTGGTTTCGCGTGGCTTACCACCACCCTCCTACGCATTTAAACCACCTAAATGAAAGAATTAAAAGTCACCAGTTGACTTGGGCCTTATGTGGTGCCTAGCTAGTAATTATTATTAACTGATTGTTACGATTGATATTAATGTAATATAGAACTAAGCTAGTCAACATTGAACTAAACATTCGTGGAATTTCTTGTTGGCGAGTATTATCTGCCCGTGGTTTAAACGGGGTCATTTTTAAAATACGATAACAGATATAACATTAATGATCTGTAACTTACGGACTTGGCCGTCGGCAGTTCACTTCAATGATTAGGTTTGCACTTTTGATCGATTAAATCCTGATTAAATCGAGATAAAAAGTATTTTCAAAATTTAGATCGTTATTTAATCACGATTAAGTCGATTAAATCTAGACTAAAACGTGCTTAAATCGGATTAAAAATTTAATCGCGATTGACACGATGAATACATTTAATCGGCTTAAATCTGATTAAGTATGTACCCGAAAGTGGAGTGATCTGCCCAACGGGGCTTTGCACTTAAGCTAACAATTTAACAATAATGTGTTCATTTAAATCGAAAGATTTAGCTTTTTCTATCAAAATAAAAATATTTTTTAAAACATAAATATATATGCTTTACTCTTTTAATTAATTTTTAATTTTTAATACGAAAATATTGGTATTAAAGAAATATCTTTTACTAGCTTTTTAAGAGTGTAATCGATTTTTAAGTAAAAACATATATTTGACCTAACTCAAATCTTATATCACTTCAGAGCGACCCATTTATCTAGCGTATAATTTTGTAGACGGAAGACGAAATTATCAGCCTTTGGTAATAGTCGCCGGTTATTGCGATTTCGAGTTTTTGGAACCTTAAAAGGTTTTATATTTACGTCGCTCCCATTTGACCCTATGCCACTAACTCAGAGAAAAATACAATTTACGAAAACTAATTACTGAACGACACCGCTGGGCCTCAAACCCGCAAGCGACGCTCGTGTTATTTTACTCCACCCATATCGGGTTTTATAGATGCATTTATCTTGTAAATGTTTACATTAATACCCGTCATCAGGGGAATATCGCCCTTTTTAACAAGTTGTTTGAGGCCAAACCAGCAAGAAGTTAGATCTCGGACCCCAATTACATGAAAATGCTTTCGGCGACTGAAGAATCATATATTACTGATATTAGAAAAGCTTTCAACGTTACTCTCACTGACATCGATCAGCGGAGTGGCGCGATTATCAATGTAATAACTAGGATTTAGTTGAATACTATACACGTTTTGGGCTGAGCGAGTACTTTTTGAAAATATCGATCAAATTTTAATGTTTAACATATGATGCGTAAAATGCTACACGCTGATCTTAGTTAAATGAAAAATAAGCTTATTACAAAAAATTAATTTCTAATTTGTTTAAAACAAGATATATAAGACAGAAATACGCATTTAGGCCACACCCCGAAAATGTGTAGGCGAAATTGGTTAGAGCTTCTTTTAGTTAAGGCCCGGACGGGCTCCTTTGGGGGCCCTCGGCAAGGAACTGAAGAGTGGGCCCCTTACCGAGTGGTGTGGTAATAAAAATAACTTAAATATTAAAATTTCTAATAATAAATTTGGTGGCCCCTTGAGCATGGGCAGTCTGTGATCGCCGACCAGCCGCTTTGGTCCATCTGGGCCTGTTATTGTTTGAGATTAGTTTAATCTGTCTAACTTTCTATTTACGTTTTTTTAAATAAATATGTTTCAGAACTACACCATACACAACAAAAGAAGTAACTGCAATAAGCTTAAAACTATAGCCGAAATCTTCCGTTAATTTTCACGTAAGGACCAAACACGCAAACCAGAAAATATTTCAATTCTTCAAATAGTTGGCGATTGATCGGTGAAATATATTGTACGATAATTTTTGTAAAATTTCTGTAGGCATTATATGGGTATTTTAAAAATGTACTGTTTACCTTACAACCAAAATTAGATAATATTTTGTTTTCCATTTGTAGTTGAGATTATAGAGCTGTAAAATAGTTCTGCGTTTCATTGCCAGGCTTCGAAAACATAAATTTTATTTAACAAAAAAAATTTTTTAATGGCATTAAATATTAGAAAAAGATTATAATAAACTAAATGAAAATAAAAATTTATATTTAAATAATTTAACTGAAAAATTTAAACAAATTAATTTAACTTATATTAAAAGAAATTAAATAACATGTCTTAAATAAAATAAATTATATTATGTATTAAAAAATAAATTAAATTAAATATAAAAGATATTAAATAACATGCTTTAAAGAATTTAATTTAAATGTATGAAAGAAATTAAATAACTTAAAGTAAAAAATAAAATTACATTTATTACAGAAATTAAATAACAAGTATTAAAGAAATTTCATAACATGTATTAAAGAACATGTATTAAAGAAAATAAAGAAATGAAATAGCATGTATTAAGAAATTAGATTTCATCGATTAATATAGTAAAATTATGATTGAAGAACATGAGAGCTCAAATTTCGAATATGTAAGATTCCCGTTTTTAGCGTATTTGGAAACCTAGCGACCAAATTTCCGATTGTCTTCCACTGATGATATGAGAATGAGTATTTGGTTATATTCGGCTAAACTATAAACAGTACCTTATACTTATGTAAGTAGAAATTGTCTGCAGTTATTGTCGTAAATAAGAAACTAAACAAATAAAGCGAAATAACTATATAAAATAACTGAATTCTTTTGATTTCCTCGGGAAATTCCCCCTAGTTTTTGTGTATGACGCACCGACAGAAGCGAGGCAGCGAGCTTTGGAACTTTAAACCAAGGATTCTATATTTTAGAAGGATAGGAAGTGATGGCGCTTCGGGAAGAAAACGCGCCACTGCGCAGTGGCTCCTTCCAAAAATTACCCAGCCGAGGTCAAATATTGCTATTCGTGAAGGCGCCAAAGCCCATTTCGCCAGTGAACGATTTGGCCTTGGGGGTGAGTAAAAGTGGTAAAAGTGACGTCACTTTTGTTAAACTCCACGCTCTTCCCGCCAGGCCGTTTATACAGGGGAACCTAGTAACTTCCTATCCTTCTAAAATATAGAATCCTTGTTTAAACCTACCGAAAAACTGATAAAAGTAAACCGGTTTCTAAATATGAAACAAAAAATACACTAAATTTCTAATTAAAAACTATTAATTTACTAAAATATTCATATTGTAATTTTTTTTTAAAAAAAAGCCACAAAAATCTGGATTTTTTTCAAGTGGCGATAACCGGATTTAACCAGGTGGCTTTACCGGTATGGCTGGTTCTACGCCAAACCTGCCTACTGGACTAGCTCTATAGTCTGTATGAAAAGTTTGGCCGGTTTTGGGCCGATTTTATAGAACGCTCTATTTGGACATCATTTAAGTACATTTCATCAAGTTTGGGTAAACTAGAACATTTTTGGGGTAAAATTATTACAATTTTTGGGTAAAATTATTACAATTTTTGGGTAAAATAAATAAAAAAGTTAATTTTTGTTTTAAGTGGTCAAAACCATTTTTGGTTGCCATGGCAAAATCGAATGGGTAGTGCAGCGTCTCCTTTTGGGAAATTTCATATCTCATTGAATAAAATCGGCAATAAACACCTCGGGTACTCTCCTTGTTAGTCTTTCCCAAAATCCTCCAGCCCACGCCGTGATTCCCCGTGTAGGCTAATCGGCGGGCTTTTGAATCCGGGCAATGAGCCCAGCTGTTTATTTCTGACAGCTTTCTAATTTCTAGTGTCCTAATGACTACAAAGGGCTTCCATAACTTTTCTACTCCTCTAACCCAACACTAAAGAATCAGTAAACATGTAAATTTTGTCTATTTTCTGTTTTAAAACCCTTTAATATCATCAACCACCGTAGCACCTAAGAGGCATCCCATAAGCTCTAGTATGGGGCTGATAGCTCCGATTGGTTTTCCGTTTCTTTAAAGGGGCAAATTTTGATTTAGAGGTTATCAGCGACACACCTATTTTTGATTGGAATTAACGTATCTAACGTAAACAGAAATCTTGTACGCCGTTGTACTAGCGTCGCAAAAGCAGCGTATTTCTCTCTCTATTATTTCATCGTCGCGTCGGTTTCGTGAAAAAAATTTCTGGGGAGACTAGGTTATTTAATTCTTCTAAATCCCCGCAAAAAATTTCGAAATCCACCTTTATTTCGTTGCCCAAATTTTTATCCCAATCTGACTTAATTCTCCATAATTCCTGGAACAAGAGTTTTTCCCTGAAGGTAAATGGCGTTAATATCCATATAGGATCGAAAATTTGCGCTACTATACTAAGTACTGATCTCTTTGTTTTAGGGATTTCTTTGGTCTTTCAATTAAT
The DNA here is from genome assembly GCF_980474605.1 of Leiobunum rupestre. Classification (NCBI taxonomy): domain Eukaryota; kingdom Metazoa; phylum Arthropoda; class Arachnida; order Opiliones; family Sclerosomatidae; genus Leiobunum; species Leiobunum rupestre. The sequence continues at coordinate 47,625,906 of NC_143392.1, forward strand.
TTGGAAAAATTTAACGAAATGCTATCTGATGGATATTCCACTCCATCCCTAATATTTTGATTTTATTTGCCCGATCATACAATCGAAATAAACTGGTTTGGGCCGAATTTTCATAATCTTCCCACATCTGTCTTTAATAATGAAGCGAATTGGTTTCTCACTTCATAAGCTTCCTTTGGGCTTTTAACATTAATTCGGCGCATCCCTTGTATAACTGAAACGCGCTTTCTACGCTATTTCCCCCACTCGAAAGGTCGTCTACTTATAGCGATTGGTCTATCTCTTCTTTAACCTTCGCGTTTTCTACTTCGCTACGTTCTAAATGAAATTTTATCGATGCTGACAGTTAAAAAGGTTAAGAGTTAACACCGAGAGGTACTCACGCAAATCTATAGGTTTTAGTTTCATTTTCTTTAATTTTGCATTTATCTAAGATCACCCAAAAATCGTACGCTATCTCTATCCTCTTCGGCTAACGCTACCATCAAAAAGACCATTTCTATGTCACTAACAAAGACGATTTTGTGATTTCGGAATTGAAGTAAGAGGAGCAAAATATCTGGGTTTAAACTAGGGCCTTGCTCGAAACAATCGTTTAAATATTGCATACCGTTACTTTCGACGAAGCGTGGTTCAATGTAACCAGGCGTAGAGACTTAAGAGTTTGAAGCATTATTGGAGGGGCTCGGGCCGTCCGTCCATTACACAGAACCATGGTAAAATATTTTAACTTATATCATCGTATGGACTACATTGAATAGGCATACACCGCTTAAAAAGGTCGTTTCAACCTTAACATTATACTTTATACCGACATAAATCATAAGTCAAAGAATGCATAATTCACGAATTTTCTTAAAATCGACGTAATTAGTAAAATCATTGGCACTTACTTTAAGTTTTATAAGCAACACACCTTTTAGCACATTTGTTCAGCTAATCAAATATATATAAATTTAAGCAAGTAAGAAAGCCTCTCCGAGACAACACACTGGTTCTTTATTACGTAAAATTTCGAAAGTTCGTGAAAACAACCTTTAAGAGTAAAGAAGGTTACGCGACGAACTAAAAATTGCAGGAAACTACCAGTCTAGTAACATTAATGTAATTTTATTGTCGTCTATATATTTACGCCCTCTGTGGGATAAAATATGAAACAATTAAAATCTTTAATCCACATAATTTCGGCGGAATATTTTGAAATTTGCATTTCCTATTGATAATTATAAATTTATATTTAAGGTCTTAAAATGCGTTTCAGTGCCAATCAGTTCTTTTTTAGTTTACCAAACGACGCTGCTTCACACAATTCGGGCCCTTGGTGTAGCCATTATCCTTCGTGAGGCTATTGTGTTTAAAAGAAATGCACTGTTTTAGGGCATTTAGTTTATTATACCACGTTACAATGTAAAACATAGGCCTAACTGTAAATTGCAAACACATTTCGTCGTTGATAATTTTTTTTAACTTAATTCGTTTATGAGCTTTTCAAGTGAAAGTTCATCAAGGATTTCCTTATAGCAATGACTGCAATGTAGTATTGCTAAGTGGTTTAATCCCTTTTGCTTCATAGTTGACTGCAAATACGATTTAAGACGGCGTAGCATGCGAAAATGATCGTTCAGCTGTGCAGGTGGTAGCTGGAACAACGTAAAATAGTCTAACTAATGACACTACTTCAGTGAAAGTTGTCATTACACCTTCATTTCTCAGATGTAAATCCTTTATATCATTAAAATTACTTGGTTTTATTTTGCGAGTTTTGCAAATGTCTGACAGCATTTTCAAATGTACGTTCAGACGATCAAAATTTAAATCCCCGGGATATCTTTCTTCCACAACTTCTTGCACTACTCAACGACGAGTTAAGAGCGTTAATTACAGCCTGATCTAAATTGCGCAATTTTTAAACCCTTCGTAATTTTTATATATTTTGTGAATTGTGCAAAGGTCAGTGTCTGCTAGATCGAAAAAGATTTTTCGGTAGTAATCTTTCGGAGTTTCAAAAGCGTGAGGTTGAGAATTGGTGTCGAATCTTTTCGGTACCCTAGTATCCGTGGTAAAATTGGGGCGTCTAAGCCTAACTTTGATGTTTCACCTAGCGAAAACTGCCACAGTTTATCGAAACATTCCTCTTTGCGAAGAGAAACTAAAACGTCGCGAAGGACATCGAGCTTTTAGAGACATTTGTGGAATTTGAATTTTGGCATTAACTTCTTCGACCGGACCCAAAGTATATTCAATAATTTTTAACGAAATGTAAAATCCAAAATTCATGAATTGCTTCAAGAATCCGTTGCATTTCGACGCCAACACGTTAGCATTGCATACATTTCCAAATTGTTCAAGAAATTCCATACACTCTTGATAATTTTCTACAACGCTTTCAAGACTACTTACACGATAGAGCCAACGAGTTGGGCATAGAGAGCGTAAGGCTTGAGGGTCATCGTGTTGCACATTTTTGAAAATTGCTCAGCGTTTTGGAGACTCCCTAACGAAATTTACAAAATCTTTGACAAGGTTCATAGAATCTCTCACAATTGTAACAAGTTCCATCACGCCAGACACTGCTAGGTTCAAACAATGAGCAAAGTAATTAACATAAATTGCTGACGGCTGCTTTGTTTTCATTTTTTCCTGAAGGCCATTTAGACGACCAGATACATTCGCTGCCCCGTCGGAGCACTGACCTCGGCAATTTTAAAAGGATAAATTAAATCTTTTGAAAACGTCTTCCACTATTTTTAGTAGTGTCTCTGCTGTTGTGCTTTCGGTCTGATAAAATCCCAGGAAATTTTCGAAAACCTGAGGGCGGTTATTTACGTGCCGAATTGTAATGCTAACTTGTTCCTGTGTGGAAATGTCCGTAGTTTCATCAATAATCAACGAAAAGTACGGTGGACTCTCGCCCTGAATCGAATGCCCTACATTCCGCAACACGTCTTGCGGCATTGCTTGTAACATTTCGTTCTGAATTTCAGGCGATATCCACTTGAATTTTTCTTTTCGTTTTAACCAAGACTGTAATGAAAAGCCTTCAGACCGTGTTTTCACAAATTGATAAAAATTTTACTCCGTTTCGGTGTGTCCTCGACGAGAAGGTATTTTAAACTAGAAAATATAATGCGAAGAGCGTTTCTGGAATATATCATTTCTACTTTATGGGCTGAATTGAGCTTTTCCGATATGTTCACGTTTGATTTTAAATAATTAAATTTTTTTTACAAGTGATAATGTTATTTTCGAATGCTTTTTGACAAAGCGAACAGAAGACTTTCTTCTTATCTTCATCAAAATAAATCCACGGGTATTCTTCTGTCCAACGATTTTGGAAGCTTCGTCCTTTATTTCGCTGTTTGGATTGCCTCTCTACTTGACGACCTTTACTGTCCTTTGCCCTATCACCATCCATTATTAGGCGAATTTTTTCAATTATTTATTTTAAGTATTTTTAGTATTACCTGATGATGATAGCCGAAGACCTTTGATAACAAATTTATCAATTTTCCGGAAAATCCGTGCAGCTTTTTTTCAAAACAAATGGGTAGCCTATCAAACCTCTTCAACTCGAGTAAGTTTTGGAAGTACATATACGTTAGTGAAGCGGAATCACGAAGAAATAAAATAAAGCTAGAATTCTTTAAGTTCTCTAGCGTTTGCTCGTAAAAAATATCACCTGGTCTGAAACTACAACGATAGTTGCGTGCGACTATTTGGTAAATACCTTGATAGCTTAGGTATTTCTACTGAAGCAAGACACAGGACGAACGAAATTGTTTGTTTCGACAATACTAAAAACTTGGAGTAAATTTGTCACAAACAATGCTTACAATTTTTGGGAGGGGCTCGATATCACATCTAAAATTATTGGGAGGGCTCGGCCCAGTCTTTAAAATTATTGGGGGGGGGGGGGAGCTCTACGCCTATGTTACCGTTTGACAAGATGCTGGGGCATGTAATAAACCCCTCCTTACTATTTTCTATCTCGTGGGGGTGTTTCCTCTACTATACCTAGCTCTATTTGTTCGTCAATGATCGCATTGTACTCCGTGTAAAGAGCTACATATGAACTAACCCCTTAATTCTACGTAAAGCAACGGCCTTGTTATCGGGCAACACAATTTTCTCAACCTTCCAAGGAAATTTCCCGTAATATCTCCCTTCTCTAAAGTTCTCTGAACTCAGTGGTTTCCTTGAAATTTTTTGCTTGCTATTATTTATGGGATCCTTTTCGTAATTGATATCCAAACTTTCAAGTTCAAAATAATGTTTAAGGGTGCGATCTACGTTCCTTTGTTCCACGATTATCTTCATAACTGTGGTTAGATAATTCACTACGTGTAACGGTTCTGCCCTTCGAATGGTTGTGCCTAAAATTACCCACCCAAACAGTGTCTCTTTTATCTAACCATTCTTATTGTGATTCTATTTTTTGATTGGGCTGGATTCGAGACTATAGCTTTCGCCATTCGTAAAACTGCAGTCTTATTTAATTTTTATCTCCGGTTTGAACCAAGCTACTACGGCGCTATCACTACTACAATAACTATCGGTTGGTTTGTCTATCCTTGCCTGATTTTTATCACAAACTACCATATTATGTACCCTTCTACAAATCCTACAATTTCTGAATTCCGAGCAACAGTGTCTAGCCGAGTGACCTAACTTCCAACAGATAAAACAACGATAGCTATTTTTTATGAAGTCTCTTTTCTTTTCTCAACTAAGGTTCGAGCAGTTTGAAGTTTACCCTGGCGAAATATACAAAATACGTTGTCGTCGCTTTTTAGGATTTGAGTATTTAATGCGGAAGCACTAAATCTATCTCGGCAAGGGTTCCTCGGTGGGTTAGGGCTCGCATTATTGTGAAATGTTTGATTTGGCACTTAAGAATCTAGACATTTCTCTACTTTCTACCTGATGGCGCAAAAATTTAACTTTCTCGTCCGCGTCCCATTCTCGTTGCGGATCTCTAGTTTTGCAAAGTAGCGTTCGCATTTCATTGTGTAAACAAGAGTGAATTGTACATATTGAATAGTGTTTTCAAAATATTTAAGGAAAACATTTCTGGGATAAAAAAAGGTTCTCCAATTTAAAATTGAATAACTTACTACTAAAAATATTAAATTGATGGCAAAAATATAAATAGTTTGAAATCCAAATGTTAAATGGCAACGATTATGGGACAGCTGTTGCTTACGGAAATTCTATTTTGTCACTCAAATATGTAGTTTACCGTTACGGAAATGTAAATAGGTACACTTTTATTTAAAGTAAAATAAAAGTTCATAATGAATATAAATGCCTTTGATACTATAATAAGGCCAGCTAATATTAAATGATCATTATCCAATCAAAAAGAACCTATGCTCTTTATAGAAAAATATTTGAACCTTCATTACTTCAAACTTATCCTTAAGCTCGCTCTACAGTATCGGGTTTCAATTCCAACGAACACGAGCTCATTCGCGGCGGGAAATTCATTATCATAAATATTTATATGGATTTAATTAATGAAGAAAATACTATTTTCAAAACCATTTTCTTTTGTAATTGAATTCGAATTTCAGAGGAGTAGTTAATGTCTTTTCACAAACATTCTAAAAATTGGTTTTTAAAGTATAAGTTTGACTTATAAGTATATTTACACTGCATTGAATAATGATATACACCATATTTTATAGATTATATCGGAGAGTTTTCGTTAAGAAATAAAATTTCAAACAAAAAAGGTTTCGGACTATGTATTGTTATCTGAGGCTGGTCCAAATCCTAAGAAGTTTCCTAAATATTTGAACAATTCACAATTTTCTAACTAAACAAGCATTTATAACGTTAAATTTGAATAATTGTATTCTAGTTTAAATACTTTGCCGAAAGTAATAACATTTACTGATTTATTTGAGATATTTTATCTTTTGTGTTTCAGCCTGGTAGCGTCTTATGGAATTGCATCGAGTAGCAGCGGGTGGGTAGCGAACTCCTGTACACAATGCGTCTGGGAGGCAAAGAATGCTTTGGGTCGTTGAAGGATGACCACTCAGTAGCGGCGCCAGGATTTTTGGGGAGGTAGGCCAACTATTTGGAGGCCTTACTAAAATTATAGTTATGAATCTGCATCTTGTAAAAGGGTTTTCGCCCTTTACAAATATGTGTGGATCTGCAGTAATTGCTTCGCGCCAAAATTTGGCCGGAGGCCTTAACAAGCTAAGGTTGAAGGCAGTAGATTTTCGTTACTTCAAGATAAAGCAAGAAAATCACCAATTAATCTGACATTTTCTACAGAATGTCGATTTCTGTACAGAACAAAAATTATTTTCGTGAAAAGAATGTTTCTTTTAAAAGTATACCATTATAATAAATGTAATATTAACTAAACACTGAGATAATGGAATTTCATGCATGCAATATTGTGTTTCAAAACTTTAACCGATGAATGAGTGATGGGGTATCGGGGTCACATTGCGGAAGCCGGAGGGAGGACTCAATCAACTTGGGAGGAACTACACACTCAGAGACAATGGCGGACATAGTAAGGGGAAATAAAGGCATTGGCGCGAAACAAAGTTTATTCTCTTGACCAACTTTTGTTCTATTGTAGATTTATCAGAATTTTCTAGCTCCAAGGTGTCACCAAAGGTGCAATATAATATTAAGGGAAAAAGAAGTAAATAAACATAATAATTAAAAATTATTTTGTGGAAATTTATATTAAAAAGTTGTAATCATGTTTATCACATGTTTTTTTTTTTTTATAAAAATGACTTTTCTACCTTTCTCCGAAGCTGTGATTAACAGGCTGTAAAATGTATGATGAATAATGTTATGGCTTTCCGTCCTCGAAAAGTTTTTGACATAGGGGTTAGAGAAAAAAGAGTAAATAAAAAGGGAACATTTCTTAAGAATATAGCTGCCACCCATACCATTTCGCGACTTCAAAAGTCACTGTGGTTTTTCCGACCGTTTTTCATGTATGTGACAATTTATTTCAAGTAGTAAGTTTCTTTTAAATTTAAGAAGCTCAAATCTTTTCAAAACAAATGTTAAACGAGCATTTTGTCAAAACTTTATTTCCGAAAATATAATGGTCAGTTTACTTAGATGGCGCAACGTTCTCCATTATGGGTCTTGATTTATGTCTACCATGGCTATCTGTTACTCAGTGACAACGAATAATTCGGTTTTGGCGTTTGCTCAAATATCAGCCAATCCGGTGTTCCCTACCTAGCTTGCGTTAAGTTTTGAAGGATCTACGACGGTTCAAAAATCCAAACTTATTTCTTTTAACGTCTGTTGGCAAAAGTGATCTCTACATTCAAAACGTGTAACTCGAAAACTTGCCAAAATATTATAATAAAAAATAAATTTTATACGGTGTAATTTCGACCTTGAAAATGGTTACCTTGACCTTCTAAATGGAAATTTGGGTACCGCAACGTTATTACGTAAAATCCCAAAAGGGGGTTACATCATCAGTCATCTAAAAACTAAATTTAAATTGAATTATAAAAATGACTTCACATGATGTGATATATTTTTTAAGTATGGCCAACAAAGCACGTTTTATTGGTTTATGAATATTCTTATCAACACTCCCAATTTTACCGTTATTCGAACAAAAGCATATTTTTGCGACACAGATTTATTATAGGTTTACGAACCAATTCATATCTTGAAATCGTTTCCTTCAAATTAACATAGTAAACAATTGATAATATTTAAGAAGGAACGAAACTTTAGCGTTCCCGTTTGTTTATTTAGTACCAAAATTACTTAAAATATTTTTTAATACCTATAATTAATAAAAATAATTTATTTGCAATACATTTTTTTTATTAATATTGGGTATTACAATTTTTTTTATTAATTCTAGATAATACTTAAAATTAGTAAAAATGATATTTTGTAACACCTACAACTTAAAACGAAGGATTTGCCTTATTATTAAAATAACAGCGTTGCATTCTTCAAAATAATTTAAACTCTCGTTCTTTTAAATACTATAATTAAACGTCTTAATGTTGTACTAAAAACATTGTTATTCTTAATTTAATTAAGTATTGATTAGCTTTAATAATATATTTTTTTATTAAAATAAATAACCAGGACAGAAAGACAAGATTTGATTTTTGTCTTCCAATTCGACGTCAAGAATCAAGCCACTATACAAATGTAGATCAGTTTCAGATTATTCATTTTAGCTTGCGGATTAATTATTCAAATTATTTTAAAAATATTATATTAATTTTCCGGATCCCAAAAAATTCAGCTCACCTTAGTTTCAAAACCAATTAACTTACATAAAGATATTAAAAGTTGTGCCAGTCTGGTAACAAAATTGCATAACTTTAAATTTTGGATAAAAAATTGCTTTACTATATATAATTTTGAAACTAAGGTAGTAAAGTTCGAATACTGCTTTGTTGCCAGTCCACCCGTCACCAACTTGAGATGCTAAATGTACGGGCTTCGCCAACATAGGGATACTAAATGCACCAGATCACTCGTGACGGTGGTAATTCATATTACTAGATTTCATTGCTATGGTCTACTTTTTTATTGTTTGCTTATGTTTTTAGATAATTATTCTTAATTACCATCTTACACTTTTGTCTTGACAAACGGTGGAAACTTTTTATAATATCAAATATTATAAATAATTTTAATACTTATAATTAATTTTAATTTTTTAAATGACTCTTTATTTTTAGTAACTAAATTAAAAAATCGCATTAAAGTATTTACATTATTTTTAATATTAAAAATTGTTCAAAATAAGTTTCAAATAAGGAATTTATTTTGTAATTTTTTTATTTTTAACATCCCGATATATTCAAAAGTCTATTTCCCTTTTTACGAAAACGTAATTTCAAAAAAATTAAGTCTTTAAAATTGTTATACACGTCAAAAAATTTCCGTTTTCAGTCAACAGATGGTGTTTTGTTTGTTTGTCTTCAGGTGTCTCGATCCGCTTTGGAGCTATCTGTCCTGAAAAATTTACTCGTTAGAAGATGCAACTCCGAATAGTAGTATAGTTCAATTTTGGGTCGAAACGTCGTAAAGCATGTGCTGAAATAAACAGCCAAAAAAGGAAGGCTATTGTTTCTAAGAATATTTAAAATATCTCTTAATTTCTAACAAGAGGTTATTGTTATTTACCCTCTTACAAAAATATTTCTGGTAATTTTTGAAAGAGGAATTCAGGGATGACAAACGTATTTAAGGCTCATTTCTTTATGTCTTTCATTTAAAGATATAAAAAAACACATAGAATTAACGTGTTCTATTTTCTTTGAATAACTATGATTTGATGTATATGATATAAAAACAACAAATATATAAATATATTCTCAATACATTACAGGACAATGACGTGAGTACAAAACAGAGCTAAGATTACCGTATTCATATCGGAATATCTATAAATTTGGCTAATTATGCGGCCAGATTCCAATTTTATTTGGAAACATACGGTAGAATAATCAATTCTGCGGTTATAAATAAGTGTAAAGGCTTAGAGAGATCGAAACATATCCAATTCACGTACGTTCTCTGAATAGACTATCTGAGTCAAAAACCACATTCAAACATTTTCGTATATCAAATGGATAGATTAATTAACGGGAATATCAAAAAGAAAAATGAGCCTACCTGGCGTCGCAATCCTCCTCAGAATGGAATGTAAGCCGTTGCGTTATCCGTAAGTGAAAGTAAATCGTGTACGTAGCGAAAAAGGTTCAAGTGGCTGCAATTTCTACGTCTATCGCGACCAATATTAGCCTTCGTAACGCCAGACGTTTAAATATTTAAACCACGATTAAAGGTACTTTAAAATTTGACTTTTCGCTACTGGGTTTGCTCAAAGACATCGACAAGAGTCCCTACGCGGTTGACGCGCGACGGACGCGTTGAAGAGCGCAACCCCGAATTATGCCGAGAGGAGAAGCCCAACACGACCCTTTTATATAAAAAATGCCTTCGTGGAGGAGCACTGCTGCAGTGAAGATCGCAGCGCCGCCAGCGGGAAGATAGAACAACTTTGCTAGCATTGGCGAATCCGGCGCTGGATGGCGAGAGAGGGACCACACACGAGAAACGAGTTGCCGCCTATTGATTTTCAAGCTCGGGACTTTTTCTCGATCCACCTTATGGTTTGCACGAAATTTCTTTACGAAAAAATTAACAGTTATTTAATCATTTCATTTCAATGTTTTAAGCAAAATGGTCTTAATAACTCGTTAGCTGGAATATATACGTTATTTGTACACGGTGTTTAAAGGCTAATAATGATTTATTTAAAAAAACATATTTTTGAAAGTTTGAAATAAATTAGGGATGAGAATTTTCCGGAAAAATAAAATGCGGAAAATTTTCCAGAAAAGTTGCCGGAAAATTTTCCGAATTGCGGAAAATTTTCCGAATTGCGGAAAATTTTCCGCAAATCGGAAAAATAAAAATTTGAAACATAAATTACCTTTAAAGGATTTTTAATGTTTTTCATTTTTTATCGATATAAAATGTCTAATATCAGTAAACATACTACAAACCATTAATAGCATTACATTGTTAATCAGTCTAGAGGTTTAGTTTTACTTTCAGATTCGAAAAAATGAGGCGAAAATACCGCTTTATTTCAATTTGCAAACAATATATTAGACTTATCATGGAATAAAAACTTTTTTTATTTTTTTCGAAAAAATACGGAAAATTTTCCGGAAAAAAGACCTCGGTCATTTTCCGAGCGGGAAATTTTCCGCGGAAAAGTTTCCGACTTACAACACTAAAATAAATCAAGGTTTGTAATTTTTTCATATTAATTACTTTTTATATAGATTATCTTTGCTTGCTTGATAAGGAGAAAACAAAACTTATTTAAAAAATCATTTCCGTAGAATGATAAGCTCGTAATATTAATTGACAGTGTTGAAACGTTGACAGCACTCAATTATCCAAATATATCCAGAATTGAGGTCAATTGTTAAAATCAGACCAATTTAATCGTATATTTTTCCGCATTTTGAATTTGTTTCCAGTTAATTGACGAGAAGTGGGCCTTTCAACTTTACTAATTAGGAAAATAATTTAATAATTTTAATTAAATTTATATATAATTATAATTGTTATTATATTAATTTTTACATTTGAATTATATTTATTTCTTATTGTTATTACAGTTCTTCAAATGTATATTTCTAGGAAAATACATTACTAGTAATACAATAAACCCTCACGAATGCTAAATAACATTAAATAGCTTACTAAACCTGAAACAGACAAACGTTTAAAACAAAATGAAGTACTTAAGTATTAATAATTTCAACTCTCAGAAGTTTCGAACAATAGCGCTTGAAACTAAATTGTTGAGAATTGACAATAGAGTCAGTCATCATTGTAAGAGCCTTCGAGAGGAGCGCGCAAACAGCCAAAAGGCGGAGGCAGCTGAAATGGCTCTTGACAGAGGCGGACATTGTCTAAGTAAGACTTGAAACCCGTGTCAATAAGTAGGACGGCACTTCGTTTTAAAATCCCTGTAGCTGTGGACGAGAAACCCTTTAGGCCAACAGTTGAAATAAGTGTCTCAAATAGAATTAATATAACTTGAACGAGCTGTTGCTTGGCAGATTTTAAATACTTTATATAACATAATATCAAAAGTATATAATATCTATCTTAATAGCCAGTTACCATTTATTCATCCTGATAATGTTATTGGTTGGAGTATTTTACTTCGTCCTTTACAGCTCAGACATTGAATTAATAAAGAAAAATCTAGGACTTCATATTGCCAGAAATCATCATCAGCCGGAGAAAAAAAAAACAAATCAACCCAGTATATCATTTTTTCCCTAAATCTTACTTCTGCCTCCGCGATTGAAACACAACGGTGACGTGTATTCTCCCCCCTCTCATGCGGTGGGAAACTAAATCATGATTCATTCATCCTAAGTATACATAAATAGGCAGATGAGGTCAAAGCTTAAATAATTAATAGAGTTAATAAAAATAAATTAAGAAATAAAGAAAGGAGCTTGAAAGCTTCGTGAACAGTCCCTTTAAATACAAGAGGATGGAGATGTAAGCGTCTGATTTATTGGATTTTTTCGCTCTTTTCCGCACTCCATTGGTTTCTTTAAAAAGTAATAAATCTTTTAAATTTTTATTTCAATAGAAACATGAACAGCCACAAAAGAACTTTTTTTCTGTAACTGGCCATCAAGTCTACTTTCATAACGAAGTTACATGTGTTTTTTATTCAAAGAGGGACTTTTAGGACTTTTTGGGTCAATTTTTATTTTATGTCAAAATATTTTCTTTCTAATTTTAAATATGCATAATTTTCAATTAAATTCTTGGGGCTCGGCGTTTGGATAAGAAATTTTCCGTTCAATTCTTTTATATCCATATCCGAAAATTACCCGAATAAAAACTTATATGTTGCATACTAAATCGTATAATAGTCGCGAATAAAATCCATAAATAAGCGGATAATTTATCCATTTCCCCGAGCTCTAGAAATCCTTCATTCATGGTTTTTGCCAGTTGCTTTTTTTTACATTTACCAACAATATCATTTTTGTTTGTTTATTTATAGTTGGTTGAATTTTGTATACTACTACTTTGACTTTCGCTGCCGTTAACACATTAATATCAAATTTATTTGTTTGATTCCACGAATCCCTGATAACGAAGATGAGTGCGTGGGTGTGTACATCAATGTGGTGACAGAAAAGCTAGTGAAGTTAGTGCAAAACGAGGTTGAAACGGAGATTAATAATAAAATTCCAAATCTGAAGATTTCGTCATCTTTAATACTTCATCCTTAGCATGCAAGGGTAATAACAAATTATTCTCTATAGCCTGTAATCAGTGACGCCGCCATGTTTTTTATGGAAGGTAGACTAACTAAATAATGTTCGAACAGATATTTTGATCAGAAACAATAAACGCTAGAGTATTGTTTTTTTTATGATTAGTTATTCCTACCGGGGGATACTGTTTTCTGAAAACTCATCGATTTCTGAAAATATTTTAACAATTTTGTTCACCACTAGGTGCTAGATCAAAATTTAAAATGATAAAGTTGTAAGGCGTCATCGAAAAGAGACCAATTTTATTCGAAAAACCTGATTGGAAAATTTGACAAGTTGGGCAAGCTAAATTACACTTTCAATACTATGAGGTTACATAGTTTTACTAGAATTTAGCAGGGTATGGTGGCTTAACCGATAGTTTAAACGTTGGTTTATTTCAAAGGTTTACAAATGGTTTTGTTTCATTTAAAGCACGTTTCTCCTCAACTCTGACATATTGCCATTTTAAGGGAGTCAATATGCTAATGATTTTACCAAAAAACTGCCTTTCAAAAGAAGTTTTTTTCTTGTTTTTTTTTAAGGCAACGTTTTCTTATGTTAATAGCGGTTGCATGATAAGGTAATAAATTGTAATAATGTTTATTGAAAATCCAAATTGACCAAAGACATCAAAGATTGTAAATGATATCTAATTAGAAAAACAATATCTAAAAGTTAGTCAAAAACACGTAAATTGAGAATAAAATGGAAGGCATTTTGTGTTATTTTTTCCATTTAGGCCACCTTATTGTTTAGCGGACCGCACTGAGATACACTGCAAATCTTTATGACATCTGACGAGCGTCTAAAAACATCGGTTGAACATATAAAATGCCTACATATGTCTTACAGGTGTTCCTTACGTATGACTTAGATGCTATTTACTTATATACAAATGCAATACAGATGTTCAACGTGTACTCTAAGTGGTCTAATCCGTACTCTTTATGTCCATAGGACATCTGTTGAACATGGAACATCTATGTTGCATCTAAAGGGTCGTTTAAGGAGCGCCTGTGTTACATATTAATACCAAATAACCTATGTCTTGCCCTCTTGTTGAGATAGCTGACAGCGGTTTTCAAAAAGTAACGGTTAGGTCGTAGTAATATCGGACTTTGCCAGAAATTGCCATGCAGATAAAATTATCATCACAACAAATAAGTAAGTAGAATTTCATAATAATTAAGTAATACTTAAATAAATAATGAAGTCATTAAAGCTGAGTAAATATATGTATTGTATTTTTCATATAAACAAATGGCCTAGGCTTAACTAAATACAAGTTTAAAAAAATGGCACACCTATAATAGTATTTCCACCCTCACTTACCCAATACTGACTAATTATACTTAGAGCAATAATAAGGGTGGTTAAATAATTTTGGATTAAATAGTTTTATTTCTGTGGGAAATTGGCATGAATTAAAGTAATCGCGTTGAACAGAGGTACAGTGTTTTCAAGTTGCTTTTAAATATAGTTGAAAATAGGCATTGTTTTCACTCATTGATTATGGTAGAGGATGGACAATTTTCATTTAGGTAGTTTTTTCAAATTTGAATTTGAAATTTTAATACCCTGCACCTGAAGTCTGAAACGCTTTGTAGGTTTAAAATAAGTGGTTAAATTTTTTTGGGTTCAATAGTTGTATTTCTGGGTGAAACATTTGCATTTATTAAAGTTATCGTGTTGAACGGAGCTTCAGTGTTTTCAGAATTAAATGTAAGCGAAGATTATGGTAGGATGTAAAAAAAAATTGCCTAAATGAAAATTTTCTAAATTTGAGTTTTAAATTTTGATATTCTGCACAATATATTATCATTTATTTAAAACTCAAATTTGAAAAAGTGGTCTAAATGAAAATTTTCCATGTTTTACCATAACCCATTGGTGAACACAGTCTAACAATTCCTATGTTCAACAATATTTAAAGTCAACTTCACTTACATTTAATTCTCAAAACACTGAAGCACCGTTCAACACGATACCTTTTAATAAATGCAAATTTTTACCAAGAAATGCAACTATTGAAGCCAAAAATATTTAGCCACTTTATTTTTAACCTACACAGCCTGTCAGACTTGGGGAAGGTTGTTTTTAGTGAGGGTTCAATCACATTTGAAAAAAATTGCTTGGGCTTTAATATCCTGCACCCTATACCATTTATTTAAAGCTCAAGCAATTTTTTTCAAATGTGATTGAACCCTCACTAAAAACAACCTTCCCCAAGTCTGACAGGCTGTGTAGGTTAAAAATAAAGTGGCTAAATATTTTTGGCTTCAATAGTTGTATTTCTTGGTTAAAATTTGCATTTATTAAAAGGTATCGTGTTGAACGGTGCTTCAGTGTTTTGAGAACTAAACCTAATGTAAAATAGCTTTAAATATATTTAAAAATAATCATTATCGGTCTGTGTTAACTTATTGATAATGGTAGGAGATATGAAATTTTCATTTATGTAGTTTTTTTAAATTTGAGTTTGAAATTTTAATATCCTGCACCCTATACCATTTATTTAAAGCTCAAGCAATTTTTTTCAAATGTGATTGAACCCTGACTAAAAACAACCTTCCCCAAGTCTGACAGGCTGTGTAGGTTAAAAATAAAGTGGCTAAATATTTTTGGCTTCAATAGTTGTATTTCTTGGTTAAAATTTGCATTTATTAAAAGGTATCGTGTTGAACGGTGCTTCAGTGTTTTGAGAACTAAACCTAATGTAAAATAGCTTTAAATATATTTAAAAATAATCATTATCGGTCTGTGTTAACTTATTGATAATGGTAGGAGATGGGAAATTTTCATTTATGTAGTTTTTTTAAATTTGAGTTTGAAATTTTAATATCCTGCACCCTATACCATTTATTTAAAGCTCAAGCAATTTTTTCAAATGTGATTGAACCCTGACTAAAAACAACCTTCCCCAAGTCTGACAGGCTGTGTAGGTTAAAAATAAAGTGGCTAAATATTTTTGGCTTCAATAGTTGTATTTCTTGGTAAAAATTTGCATTTATTAAAAGGTATCGTGTTGAACGGAGCTTCAGTGTTTTGAGAATTAAACCTAATGTAAATTAGCTTTAAATATATTTAAAAATAATCATTATCAGTCTGTGTTAACTTATTGATAATGGTAATAGATGGGAAATTTTCATTTATGTAGTTTTTTTGAACCCAAAACATATTTAACCACTTTTTTTCTCACCAACTATAAGCTTCAGTGTTTATAGCCTGTAATTTAAGGGAAATTGCCTTTAAATATAGTTCTTTATTAGTCTGTTATCACCTATTGTGTAAGGCACCATTTAAAAAAAAATAATTTGGATTTTTTTTATTTTGAAATTTTAGCAGTTATTTAAATCTTTTCTCTATTTTTTGCAGTTGTTTTTAATCATAACTGTTGGAAGACAAAAAACCCGCCTTAAACCCTAATGCTTAAGGTTCATTTATTAAAATTATTTTATTGTTTAGCTGCAGTACACTCAAAGAAGACATTGAATCGAGATTGAAAAATGTTAGACTATTAGAATTTGTATAATGTTATATGAACTACTTAATTTTAAATAGCCAGAAAATTACATTATGTTGAAATTAAAAAAAGTAAATGTGATTGATGTTAACCAATGTTAGCATTGTTATTTAGCCACTGTAAAAATTGTGAATCTATATTTAGTAAATTTTGTTAACTTAAGCTGTTTTAATTCTATATAGCTGTACCACGTCTTTGAAATAAATTAGTTCATTCACTAATTTACTTTTATATATTTATATACTGTACAATTAACAACTTGTTTACTGTAATTAACACAGATTCAATGTTTACAATAAAAAAGTTGTGTAACATTTACAACTTCTATGTTTGCATTTCTGCAACCTTTGCTTCTGTAAAATTTACAGAAAAGGTGTAAAGCTTTTGGACAAACAAAGTTAATTTTTTAGATAGACAAAGGTGTGGTAATAATTACATCTTTTTTCTGTAATTTTTACAGAATCAAATCTGTACAATAAATCAAGTTGTTGTAAAAGTTACAAAACGTTTGTAAAATTTACTACACATGTTCTGTGAAAAGTACTTTTAGTTTTTACTGTAAAAAATACAACCCTTTTACTGTTATCCAAAAAAAAAACAAAATAAATGGTAAGATTTACAGAAATATTCTGGCACGAAGTGCTTCCAGATATTTTCTGTAATTTTAACAGAACTTTTTTCTCTGTGTATTTTTGTTTACTACTATCTGTGAGCCCATTGTCGTTAAATATCTGGACGACTATTGATAAATTTGAGCAAGTGTTTTCTATATGTTCATATGATGTGTCTTCAATTTTTTCGGTCGATGCCAGATGTTATTTAGGCGTAACATATGCTCGTTACGATCTCGTTCCATAGATGTTACAATAGAACATCTGCAGAAGCACGTAAATTGCACGTAGAGTGCATCTGGAGTACATATATGTTACACATAATTGCATCTTCTGAACACTAAAAGTGCATATGTTCATGTGTTAAACAGGTGTCAGGTGCTCTAATTTTGTTACGGTCTCGTTCTATAGATGTTACAATATGACACCGGCAGAGCACCAAAAATGCCTTTAGAGCACATCAGGAGTACATCTACCGTGCACATAATTGCATCTGATGAACACTAAAAGTCCATATATGCAAGTGTTTAACATGTGTCAGGTGCTCTAATTTTGTTGCGCTCTTTAGGTGTTTTTTAAAGGTGCTGTAGGTGCCATAAAGATTTGCAGTGTAGTTGCTCTGTATTATAAAGAGGGCAGAAGAAATCTAACCAGGTGGTGCAAGATTTTTGCAGACCGGCATTCAAACAGCATGGCTACTTTATTGGATATCCAGTCCAGTGAAAATTCTTACTTCAACATCAAGGTACAAGCGCTGATTCTCAGGCAGGTCACCAGAAAGCTTCCTAATCTGGCATTCGATCCACAAACCTGGACTCATATCAAAGGCGTGAAGCTGGCTGACCCAACATTCCATGTCCCAGGGTCCATAGACGTTTTGCTGGGATCGGATGCGTACTTAAAAATCGTACGAGACGGGAAACTGTTGGGTAAGGCTGGTGTTCCTGGACTGTTTAACACTGTCTTCGGCTTGGCGGTAGCTGGGAGGTTGGGACCCTCGGATTCGAACTTCGTCGTACCTCAAGTTCGAGTTAATCATTGCAGCCTGGATAACCAACTTGCCAGGTTTTGGGAGCTGGAAGAAATTGGACTAAAACCGATCCTAACAACGGCTGAGAAGAAATGCGAACAGATCTTTGAGGAAACTCACTGCCGCGATACTACGGGAAGGTTCATCGTGAAGCTACCCTTCAAAGATGAGTTCCAGCAACTTGGGAACTCTCGAGACATAGCAGTACGGAGATTTGGATACCTCGAACGGCGTCTACAAGCCAACCCGGAGCTATATACGAAGTACCGGGGATTTATGGACGAGTTTCTTGCTCTGCGTCACATGGAACTTGTAACCGAACGTCCTCTTGAGCAAGGAAATTCTTGTTACCTTCCGCATCACGCTGTGGTCAAGGAATCCAGCACCACTACCAAGCTCAGGGTCGTTTTTGATGCGTCCGCAAAGACATCGAACGGCAAGTCACTCAATGATACGTTGATCATTGGGCCGAGGCTGCAAGGTGACCTCGTCAATCTTCTGATTCGGTTCCGATGCCACGCCGTAGCGGTTACTGCTGACATTGAGAAAATGTATCGCCAGGTTCGTGTAAAGCCGGAAGACGCAGAATACCAGCGAATCGTCTGGAGACGTAGGAAACAGGATCCAATTCAAGACTACAAACTACTGACGGTGACGTACGGCACGGCATCCGCGCCCTACCTAGCTACGAAGGTACTGCAACAGCTCTCTCATGATGTTCAATTCAAGTATCCATTAGCGGCTCGATCATTATCCGAGGACTTCTACATGGATGATTTGCTGTCCGGTGCCGAGGATGTCCCTGCAGCCCTGGAACTACAAAATGAATTGAACTTGGCGGCTACAGAAGGAGGGTTCAGACCGCGCAAATGGGCGTCGAATAAACCAGCGCTGTTGGAGTCATTGCCGTTGGAGCTGAGGGAGATCACGATTCCTTTAAAAATCGACGATGCAGAATCGATCCGAACCCTGGGACTTCAATGGACCCCAGCTTCCGACTACCTATCGTTCTCCGTCAAGTCCCCAACGAACAGGTCTCTCGTCACCAAACGCACTATACTATCAGATACGGCAAAGATTTTCGACCCACTGGGCTTGTTGTCACCAGTCGTCATACGAGCGAAGATACTATTACAAGAGATGTGGAAAGTCAAGATTAGCTGGGACAAAGAGTTGCCTGAGGCGGTCGTCGCAAAATGGAATGTACTACGAGAGGAAATGAACGGGATAGAGAAGCTGAGGATTCATCGCTACGTCGGTCATAGTCAGGAGAAAGACTTGTCTTTGCACGGCTTCTGCGATGCATCGGAGAATGGCTATGCGGCAGCAGTATACCTACGAACTTCAACCGGCACCGAGGTAGCAACCGTTCGGCTCGTTGCAGCAAAGACGAAGGTGGCTCCTCTCAAACAAGCGACCTTACCACGGCTGGAGCTTTGCGCTGCGGTACTTCTGGTACGCTTGATGTCCCTGATTCAACGGTCACTGAGCACCATGATTTCCGAAGTCCATTGCTGGAGCGACAGTAGAATCGTATTGGCATGGTTGTCCTCACCTCCTCAGCGTTGGAAAACGTTCGTTGCGAATCGGGTATCCGAGGTTCAAGAAGCGCAACCAGCAATCAAATGGCAGCATGTTCCCGGGATATGCAACCCAGCGGACTGTGCGTCCCGCGGGATCACTGTAGCAGAATTTTGCCATCATCCGCTCTGGTGGAATGGTCCGACTTGGTTGGCAACCGGGCATCCCGGCGAAGGTCAGACGTCAGTAGCGGAGCCGACCGAATGTACCGTAGAGGAAAGGAGAACATTGGCGGTCGTGGCACATGGCGCTGTCGATTGGCCTCTGCTCACGAATTATTCATCTTTTACAACGCTGATTCATGTCACGGCGTATGTCCAACGTTTCGTACGGAACACGCGAAATCCCGCTGACAAACGAGAAAAAGGACCGTTGACTAAGACTGAGAATGACGGAGCGCTAAGCCATTGGATACGAGCCACGCAGCTGAGCGCATTTGGAGAAGAGATTCAACGTCTACGAAAGCGAGAGAGCTTGTCCTCTAAGAGTCAGCTGCTCCCGCTCACGCCGTTCCTGGACATGGAGGGGATTCTGAGAGTCGGAGGACGTCTTCGCCACGCTCGAGTACCAGAAAGCCAGAGTCATCCAATAATCCTTCCTCGTAAGAGCAAATTGACTGACTTAATTATTAGCCATGAGCATAACAAGACGTTACATGGCGGAGCGCAGCTGATGATGGCGTCTCTTCGAGCGAGGTACTGGATCTTTAGCCTTCGGGACGCCATACGATTCCATGTCAGGCGATGTATGCGGTGTGTCCGACAGCAAGCCAAAACCGTCCAACAATTGATGGGTAACTTACCAGCTAGCCGAGTGAACCCAGTAAGGCCATTTCTCAGTTGCGGCGTCGACTACGCAGGGCCTTTCAATCTCAGGGTCCTGAAGGGTCGAGGATGCAAGGCGTTCAAGGGGTACATCTGCGTTTTTGCATGTTTCGTTACCCGAGCCTTGCATTTGGAGCTTGTAAGCGACATGTCGGCTCAGGCGTTCCTGGCAGCCTTGAAGAGATTCGTTTCCCGTCGGGGAAAGTGCACAGAAATCTATAGCGACTGCGGCTCGAACTTTGTTGGAGCCAGCCGAGAAATAAAGGACTTCGTCATCTCCGTATCTACCGCTACGAATCATCCGACAATAGCAAGATGGATGGGTGACGAGAGCATAACTTGGAAATTCAATCCGCCAGCTGCACCTCATTTCGGTGGCCTCTGGGAGGCGGGCGTGAAGTCTGTGAAGCACCATCTGAAGAGGGTTATCGGCGAAACCAAGCTAACCTTCGAGGAGATGCAGACGCTCCTTTGCCAGATAGAGGCCTGTCTAAATTCGAGGCCGCTTACGCCAATGACGTCAGACCCTGCCGATCTATCAGCCCTCACGCCCGGTCACTTTCTAATCGGGGACGCCCTGACAGCCATTCCGGAACCGGACTTAACTTCAGTCCAGATGAGTCGGTTGTCTAGATGGCAGCTAAGCCAACAGCTACTGCAGCATTTCTGGCAACGTTGGCAAGCGGAGTACATATCTCGATTGCAACAACGACCGAAGTGGGCTAATCCTAAGAGAAATCTGCAAGTTGGGGACTTGGTCCTGCTGAAGGAAGATCTACCACCGACAAAATGGCGGATGGCTCGGGTCACGCAGGTCCATCCAGGCGAGGATCAGCTAGTTCGAGTGGTAACGGTGAAGACGGCAGAGAAGGAGTTCAAACGACCCGTGGTGAAGTTATGTCTTCTACCGTTGGACACTTGAGGCGTCGTATCTTGGTTTAGTTAAACCCGGTATAGTTTAAGGTGGCCGGAATGTTCAAGCACCGGTTCTTGTTAACGTTTTTTACTGTTTTTACATGTTTTGTTTTTTACGTAATCTAAACTGTTTTTTATTATTGTATATAAGCGAATGCGAGATTTGAAGTTTATGGTCTTCTAATGTAACTCCGTTGAAAGATGTTCATTTAAATAAATCTAATGTTGAGTTTATGTCTGGCTCATTGCCTCGTCGCTACTGTCACGAACATAAGTTACTATTTATATAGTGCTTGTTGAAATATTAGAAAGCTGGGAACTTTTCTCGAACATAACATGCCAAAAAAGTTACCTGATTAAAAGGAAACACTTGTTGCATACCGTACTGCAAAAGTAATACGTTTAGTTCTAAAGGAATTAGTTTTCATCTTTTTCCGAAAGATAATTTTATACGAAATGAATTATCACTGCCTCCATGAGAAGCGTTAAACTCGTTTATTCCCATTCGACCGAAATCCCATTCGACCGAAAGAATTTTAAAATGTAGCCCAATTGGCGGGGTGATTTGGTATTTTATTTATAAGGTATGTACTATCGAAGATCCATGTTTAGGTTAGGTTAGGTTAGGTAAGAGTTGGTTAAGTTTACTATTTCAGTTTTTACTTTACACATCGCGTTTCGGCAAGAAAAATAGCAATTTGTATCTTTCTTTTTATTAAGACGGAATAAATAATTATTATTGATGTATAAATACCCTCCTTTATTAGCTATCCGCTCCATTGCAAACGACTTCAGTAACTAAATTGAAAACATAGCAAAAGCCAATTTATATAGCAGCGTTCGGTCGAATGGGACACATAAAAACCGCACTTTTCGGCGGAAGTCGTTCGAATGGGACACCTCAAAAACCACCTTCGGTCGAATGGGATTTCGGTCGAATGGGACTAAAGCGTTAAAATTGCCCGGTAATATAAAAATATTCCGTATAATTTTAATTATTTATACCATAAGAGGATGATAATAAGAAAAAAATCTTCTTATACTTAGTTTAAGTAACATTATATATTTTACCTTAAAATATATTATCGAAAATTAACACTAGTATGTTCCTTATACACGCGAGCCGAACTCAGCCGACGCATTTCTTATCTGACGCAAAATTCTCGTGAGGGCAAAAACGCGTCTCAATTGGCTTAAATATGACTTTTCGGCTAGCCATTATAACCGTTTAACCGACCGACCGGAAATAGTTCCTTCCCAGATGAATTTGGAGAGATTAGTGAAAACCGAGTATCTTTTATTGAAGTGTCCATTGTTTGGTTTTTTCAGTCTTAGTTACAATCAATATCAGTCGACGGACGTACGTCTCTTTTAGCCACGAATCGCTATTTGGTCTTTACCTTATGTATGTTTTATTCCAGCTTTTCGAAACGTGGTCAGAACTAGGCAAAACCCGGCACTTAAGAAACGTTGACGTCTTTCAATGTTACACTTTTGAGAAACAGCGCAACCAATATATTAAATTTTTAAGTCTATGTTTAACACTTTATCACCACTGAGGGGACGTTTTTCATGAGGCCTTCTTACAAGAATTTTAGGCAACAATGTTCTAATTCCTAGGAAATTTCTTGAAAATATAAAGGTAAATAACTATTGAAAAAACAAAAACAAAAATTAATGATGCGTTGATGACTTTTGCGAGGTAGGCTTATCATAAAATGAATATGCTGCTCAGTGGTGTGGTTTGGATTAATTTCTACAAAAAACGTAGGAGGTAGAAAAGTGTTGAAATCTTTGTTTAGTCAAATTGATAAAAATTCGTCGTCTTCGAATAATTCGTGTAAATTCTATTTAAGATTGGATTTTATACGTAACGGATTCCATTTTAATATTTCTCCAAAGACTTAGTGAAAATTCGGAACCAATACTTCAGCGTTGAGTTTAAATGCTCTCGCTTCACTGGTTAAATGGGTTCACGCTTCAGTTTTTTGGTTTCCTCTTTCGCTTTTGGTTCTCGTGGCATAATGGGCTTGCACGAAATACATAAAATAATGAAACAATTTAATAACGTTGGTCCTATTTGAATGAACGAGCATTTTTCCTGACATTAAATGGGAATATTAACAATTAAACATATTCGATAAATTTAATTTTTTAGAACGAGTTTGCTAAAAGTGTTCTGTTCCTATAAAACATTAATACTTCAGTTTA
The DNA here is from genome assembly GCF_980474605.1 of Leiobunum rupestre. NCBI lineage: Eukaryota > Metazoa > Arthropoda > Arachnida > Opiliones > Sclerosomatidae > Leiobunum > Leiobunum rupestre. Next base: position 47,649,455 of record NC_143392.1, read on the forward strand.
TTAATTTATTAAGTTAGAGTTTCCTGTTTCGGAGAAAAATGCCGAATAAGTGAAATGGGAAATGAAACTTTACCTTTAATTAAAACCAAGAACTCAACCGAATTAATTAATATAGAAACGATAATTATATTCAAGCAAAATATGAGGATTTTCAAAGTCTACTTGAGGCTATAATTGTTTATATCTAGGAGTAGTAAACACAACACCCCTACCACAGGAGTGTCAGCATATAACATCTCCTTTACAGGAGACAGGGCAGACTTCTGTTATTAGTCAAGCTCAAATCGAAATAATTCTCGATTCTAATTGGTTGATTTCTTCGTCTGTTTATTCTTCTGCGCTCAAAATGTTTTTTAAGTTGTTGGGACAAACCTACCGTATGATTTTGGGAAATTAGATTTTAAGTTGTTGGTCATTAGCTAAGTTTTCCAAGTTGCTTAATTTTGTCACAGCAAATAAAAAGGCTCATTTGAATAGTATTTCAAATTTATCTTGAAAAAATAATAACGTTTAAGACATTTTGGGGTTTTTAAAGTTCCAAAATTACCACAATCGGCTACATACCTCCTTTTAAGCCTTGGCTTCTTCTAAAGAAATTCCGTCTTTTTAATTCTCTATCAGTTGATAAGCACGCATCTATTGAGTCCCTACTCGACTCATCAAAAAATAACGCCATTCTTTTTGAAAAATACAAAACCTAACTTGACAAAATAACTAATTTATAATAAATAACTTCACAACAACGCCACGAAAACGCGACCTCGAAAAATAAACTCCGATCTAACACGTGCCTAGAAATTTTATAAACAAATGCCCTCATTGGCTATTATTTGAATTTAAGGAGACCAATAAGATAAGTCTGCCCTTCTCTCGGTCAACTTCTGCGAAGCTGACACTCCTGTGGTAGGGGTGTTGTGTTTACTACTCCTAGTTTATATGTTGTTTTTGTCAGAGGAGGTTTTATACCAAAACAGTAGTAATTGCTCGTCAAAATGTTCATTATCTAAATATAATTGGGGAACTCAAGAATTAATTTACTTAAATAAAGATAATGTTAAAACCATTTGAGTGTTGTCCACAATCACCCTTATGCTAAGACTATAAGCTCTTTCCCCTAAAAAATGACCTCAGTCCAGTATCTGTCCGTGTCCTCTAAAACCTACGTCTTCCGACGTGAGTGTAGGTGAAGCTAGGGCTCGGGGATTGGTAAACTTTTATCCATAAATTAAATTTTCGAGTTTATCCGATAAATTATTATTTGATGAAAGCTGTTCTTCGTATTATTCGATTAATTTTATCCGAATAAATTAACCACTTCATATTTTGATTAATTTTATCACCGTTTATTTATCGTTTAATACTTTTGCTTATCTAAGGAATTCTATACTCGTAATTAAAAGTTATTGATGTCAATCTTTTTTAACAGTTAATTTTTCAACCAAATGAAAACTAATGTGTAAACTTATTTTATTTCGTTAATTAAATTAACTGTTTTATGATTTCCGGTCAAGCTCTTTATTTAGATAATATAGCTATTTTTCGATGAAGCGAAACGGCAATCGTACAAAAATTATATAAATTAGCTATTGTCGGAAAAAAGGACTTTTGAACTTTTGTTACTTATAACCTTTCGAAAATCCGAAATTAGAACAATTTAACTACATTTGTCAAACGCTAGAATTATTTAGTTTTCGGCAGTTAACTGCACGTTACGATGGCGGAAGCTTCGGTACAAGATATAGATAAAGCTACCAAGTAAATGGGCCGCAACCTGGTTTCTTCAACGGTACAAGTACCACCTGGTTTCTTCAACAGTACAAGTACCACCTGGTGTCTTCAACCGGTACAAGTACCACCTGGTTTCTTCAACCGGTACAAGTACCACCTTGTTCCTTCAACCGGTACAAGTACCACCTTGTTCCTTCAACCGGTACAAGTACCACCTGGTTTCTTCAACAGTACAAGTACCACCTGGTTTCTTCAACGGTACAAGTACCGCCTGGTTTCTTCAACCGGTACAAGTACCACCTGGTTTCTTCAACCGGTACAAGTACCACCTTGTTTCTTCAACAGTACAAGTACCACCTGGTGTCTTCAACCGGTACAAGTACCACCTGGTTTCTTCAACCGGTACAAGTACCACCTGGTTTCTTCAACCGGTACAAGTACCACCTGGTTTCTTCAACCGGTACAAGTACCACCTTGTTCCTTCAACCGGTACAAGTACCACCTTGTTCCTTCAACCGGTACAAGTACCACCTGGTTTCTTCAACCGGTACAAGTACCACCTTGTTCCTTCAACCGGTACAAGTACCACCTGGTTTCTTCAACCGGTACAAGTACCACCTTGCTCCTTCAACCGGTACAAGTACCACCTGGTTTCTTCAACCGGTACAAGTACCACCTGGTTTCTTCAACCGGTACAAGAACCACCTGGTTTCTTCAACCGGTACAAGTACCACCTTGTTTCTTCAACCGGTACAAGTACCACCTTGTTTCTTCAACCGGTACAAGTACCACCTAGTTTCTTCAACTGGTACAAGTACCACCTTGTTCCTTCAACCGGTACAAGTACCACCTGGTTTCTTCAACAGGTACAAGTACCACCTTGTTTCTTCAACCGGTACAAGTACCACCTTGTTCCTTCAACCGGTACAAGTACCACCTTGTTCCTTCAACCGGTACAAGTACCACCTTGTTTCTTCAAACGGTACAAGTACCACCTTGTTTCTTCAACCGGTACAAGTACCACCTTGTTTCTTCAACCGGTACAAGTACCACCTTGTTTCTTCAAACGGTACAAGTACCACCTTGTTTCTTCAACCGGTAAAAGTACCACCTGGTTTCTTCAACCGGTACAAGTACCACCTGGTTTCTTCAACAGTACAAGTACCACCTGGTTTCTTCAACAGTACAAGTACCGCCTGGTTTCTTCACAGTACAAGTACCGCCTGGTTTCTTCAACAGTACAAGTACCGCTTGGTTTCTTCACAGTACAAGTACCGCCTGGTTTCTTCAACAGTGCAAGTACCGCCTGGTTTCTTCAAGGGTACAAGTACCGCTTGGTTTCTTCAACCGGTACAAGTACCACCTGGTTTCTTCAACCGGTACAAGTACCACCTTGTTTCTTCAACCGGTACAAGTACCACCTGGTTTCTTCAACCGGTACAAGTACCACCTGGTTTCTTCAACCGGTACAAGTACCACCTGGTTTCTTCAACAGTACAAGAACTACCTGGTTTCTTCAACAGTACAAGTACCACCTGGTTTCTTCAACAGTACAAGTACCGCCTGGTTTCTTCACAGTACAAGTACCGCCTGGTTTCTTCAACAGTACAAGTACCGCCTGGTTTCTTCAACGGTACAAGTACCGCCTGGTTTCTTCAACCGGTACAAGTACCACCTGGTTTCTTCAACCGGTACAAGTACCACCTTGTTTCATCAACCGGTACAAGTACCACCTTGTTTCTTCAACCGGTACAAGTACCACCTTGTTTCTTCAACCGGTAAAAGTACCACCTGGTTTCTTCAACCGGTACAAGTACCACCTGGTTTCTTCAACAGTACAAGTACCACCTGGTTTCTTCAACGGTACAAGTACCGCCTGGTTTCTTCAACCGGTACAAGTACCGCCTGGTTTCTTCAACAGTACAAGTACCGCCTGGTTTCTTCACAGTACAAGTACCGCCTGGTTTCTTCAACAGTACAAGTACCGCCTGGTTTCTTCAACAGTACAAGTACCGCTTGGTTTCTTCAACCGGTACAAGTACCACCTTGTTCCTTCAACCGGTACAAGTACCACCTGGTTTCTTCAACCGGTACAAGTACCACCTGGTTTCTTCAACCGGTACAAGTACCACCTTGTTTCTTCAACCGGTACAAGTACCACCTTGTTTCTTCAACCGGTACAAGTACCACCTTGTTTCTTCAACCGGTACAAGTACCACCTTGTTTCTTCAACTGGTCCAAGTACCACCTTGTTTCTTCAACTGGTCCAAGTACCACCTTGTTCCTTCAACCGGTACAAGTACCACCTGGTTTCTTCAACCGGTACAAGTACCACCTTGTTTCTTCAAACGGTACAAGTACCACCTTGTTTCTTCAACCGGTACAAGTACCACCTTGTTTCTTCAACCGGTACAAGTACCACCTTGTTTCTTCAAACGGTACAAGTACCACCTTGTTTCTTCAACCGGTAAAAGTACCACCTGGTTTCTTCAACCGGTACAAGTACCACCTGGTTTCTTCAACCGGTACAAGTACCACCTGGTTTCTTCAACCGGTACAAGTACCACCTGGTTTCTTCAACAGTACAAGTACCGCCTGGTTTCTTCACAGTACAAGTACCGCCTGGTTTCTTCAACAGTACAAGTACCGCCTGGTTTCTTCAACAGTATAAGTACCGCCTGGTTTCTTCAACAGTACAAGTACCGCTTGGTTTCTTCAACCGGTACAAGTACCACCTGGTTTCTTCATTCGGTACAAGTACCACCTTGTTTCTTCAACAGTACAAGTACCACCTGGTTTCTTCAACGGTACAAGTACCGCCTGGTTTCTTCAACAGTACAAGTACCGCCTGGTTTCTTCAACAGTACAAGTACCGCCTGGTTTCTTCAACAGTACAAGTACCACCTGGTTTCTTCAACAGTACAAGTACCGCCTGGTTTCTTCACAGTACAAGTACCGCCTGGTTTCTTCAACAGTACAAGTACCGCCTGGTTTCTTCAACAGTACAAGTACCACCTTGTTTCTTCAACCGGTACAAGTACCACCTTGTTTCTTCAACCGGTACAAGTACCACCTTGTTTCTTCAACTGGTCCAAGTACCACCTTGTTTCTTCAACTGGTCCAAGTACCACCTTGTTCCTTCAACCGGTACAAGTACCACCTGGTTTCTTCAACCGGTACAAGTACCACCTGGTTTCTTCAACCGGTACAAGTACCACCTGGTTTCTTCAACAGTACAAGTACCACCTGGTTTCTTCAACAGTACAAGTACCGCCTGGTTTCTTCACAGTACAAGTACCGCCTGGTTTCTTCAACAGTACAAGTTCCGCCTGGTTTCTTCAACAGTACAAGTACCACCTGGTTTCTTCAACAGTACAAGTACCGCCTGGTTTCTTCACAGTACAAGTACCGCCTGGTTTCTTCAACAGTACAAGTACCGCCTGGTTTCTTCAACAGTACAAGTACCGCCTGGTTTCTTCAACAGTACAAGTACCACCTGGTTTCTTCAACCGGTACAAGTACCACCTGGTTTCTTCAACCGGTACAAGTACCACCTGGTTTCTTCAACCGGTACAAGTACCACCTGGTTTCTTCAACAGTACAAGAACTACCTGGTTTCTTCAACAGTACAAGTACCACCTGGTTTCTTCAACAGTACAAGTACCGCCTGGTTTCTTCACAGTACAAGTACCGCCTGGTTTCTTCAACAGTACAAGTACCGCCTGGTTTCTTCAACGGTACAAGTACCGCCTGGTTTCTTCAACCGGTACAAGTACCACCTGGTTTCTTCAACCGGTACAAGTACCACCTTGTTTCTTCAACCGGTACAAGTACCACCTTGTTTCTTCAACCGGTACAAGTACCACCTTGTTTCTTCAACCGGTAAAAGTACCACCTGGTTTCTTCAACCGGTACAAGTACCACCTGGTTTCTTCAACAGTACAAGTACCACCTGGTTTCTTCAACAGTACAAGTACCGCCTGGTTTCTTCAACAGTACAAGTTCCACCTGGTTTCTTCACAGTACAAGTACCGCCTGGTTTCTTCAACAGTACAAGTACCGCCTGGTTTCTTCACAGTACAAGTACCGCCTGGTTTCTTCAACAGTACAAGTACCGCCTGGTTTCTTCAACGGTACAAGTACCGCCTGGTTTCTTCAACCGGTACAAGTACCACCTGGTTTCTTCAACCGGTACAAGTACCACCTTGTTTCTTCAACCGGTACAAGTACCACCTTGTTTCTTCAACCGGTACAAGTACCACCTTGTTTCTTCAACCGGTAAAAGTACCACCTTGTTTCTTCAACCGGTACAAGTACCACCTTGTTTCTTCAACCGGTAAAAGTACCACCTGGTTTCTTCAACCGGTACAAGTACCACCTGGTTTCTTCAACAGTACAAGTTCCACCTGGTTTCTTCAACAGTACAAGTACCGCCTGGTTTCTTCAACAGTACAAAAACCGCCTGGTTTCTTCAACAGTACAAATACCGCCTGGTTTCTTCACAGTACAAGTACCGCCTGGTTTTTTCAACAGTACAAGTACCGCCTGGTTTCTTCAACAGTACAAGTACCGCCTGGTTTCTTCAACAGTACAAGTACTATTACTAAAATAGAAAGCGCAAAAAATTACGTAACAATATAAAGCGCAAAAAATTACGTAACAATATCAACCGCATTAGGTTGCCATTTTGAAATTTTAAGATCACGTGGTGCAAACGACCTTGTAAGACTCCCTCGGAGTCTCTCGAGCTGATTGATACGTGGGGAGCAATACAAGTTGGCAAGCCAAAATATACCTCTCCTCGGAAGAATTGTCCCTAGTGGTATTAATTTTGAGATAACCCTTAAAGATATATCTCCGCAATTTAGAGTTATTTGTTAAAAATTTTATCCCAGTTCTATTCCGCCCGGTATAAAATTTTTATTATAATTAAAATAATTGAGGCGAAACGACCAATTTTAATTTATTCAGAATATCATAAGTTAAGTAGTTACAACAGTGAGTTAGACGTACTATAACAATGCACAATTGAATTAAACCCTCTTTACAATACAAGTTTATCAGTTGAATATAATACGAAACAAATTTTAATGAAATAAATATTTACAGAGGGTATTATAACGACCGTGCGCTTTTTGGTTTATAATTTTAACGGAATCGGGCCGATTTTAATTAAAGGATAGTTTATCGAAATTTTGTTAAAAGAATATTCCCTAAGGCCGCGCGATAAATTTACGAGAATAATTTCCCGTCGACGTTATATCGAAAATTTATTTGATTCGGCATTGTCAGAACTGTAATGTTGTGGGCGAGTGATTAGAAAATAAAATGGCAACCAGAATTATGCAAAATTATAAATGTTTAATTTATTCAGAACAGTCTATGGAACGTTCTAGATTTAACTTTCATCAATGACACAACAATATATACAGGGTCTTTTTTTTTTGCTCGGAAAAGTGTTTTTTTTCAAAAACTATTTATTGTACCGATTTCAAATTTGGAAGGTCAATTCTCTATACCGGGGGACATCAGTTGGAGAAATTTGAGCGTTTTCGGTAATGTTTTTCACCAATTTTGAAAAATTATTTTTCGACCACTAGGTGCGAGATAAAAAATTTCTATTATAAAGTTGTAGGCCGTCATCGAAAACCCTTAAAAATTGTTCACTCGACGAAAAACAACTTATTTATCAGTGAAAATTCGAGCTTGAAAAATTTACAAGTTGGTGAAGCCAAATTACGATTGTTTGAAACGATAATTGAAAAGGGAACAAGTCTAATACAAACGTAGTAGAGTTTTCACACTTGAAAAAATGTACACGTTTGGTTTTTAAATGCAGATATTTTATTCACATAAATTTTTACAAAACATTTTCAATAATACACCATTGGCTGCAACACAGGTTTGTGCGCGGACAATTAAGTTCTCAAACGCTTTCTCTACCATTTCTGGTGTGACGTCTCGGCAAGCACTGATTATTCGTCTAATGAGTTCCTCCCTAGTTTCAATGGGCGTGGCGTATACCTTTGCTTTAACGAATCCCCAGAGAAAATAATCCAGCGGTGTTAGGTCAGGTGACCTTGCTGGCCAATGCACTGGACCATTTCTCCCTATCCACCTTTCAGGAAACTCGTTGTTGAGGTGCTCAGTTACTTGCCGGGAAAAATGCGGAGGGGCGCCATCTTGCTGAAACCACAACTGACGTCTTTCAGCCAATGGAAGGTCGTCGATTGCATCACTCAGTTCGTTCTGTAGAAAATGTAAATACCTTTGGCCGTTGAGGTTCGTCGGCAGGAAAAAGGGACCAATCAAACGGTTTCCAACAAGTCCAACCCAAACATTGACCCGTTCAAATTGAACCTGGTGATGATATTCAAAACCCCAATGTGGGTTGATGTCAGACCAAAGATGGCTGTTTTGATGATTAAAGGGCCCATCTCTAGAAAATGACGCTTCGTCGGAGAACAAAACATGGCGCAAAAATTGTCTATCTTCTTGGACAGCATTTAGTAACCAGTTGCTAAATTCATAACGTCTTTGATGGTCTCCGTCAATTAGTCCTTGGTGGAGCGTAGCTCTGTATGGGTGATAGCGATTCTTACGAAGAATTTTCCACACACGATTTGCAGAACAGCCCAAATCAGCAGCGGCGTTAGCGCAACTGTGACGAGGATATGCCACAAAGTACGCGAGTACATTGTTCTCGAAGTCTAAATCCGGTTGACCCAATCCGCGAAACCTAGGTTGCAAGTTACCAAATTGATTGAAATCGTGAATTGCTCGTCTTACTGTATTTACAGATGGTGCTCCATTTGGATGTCTTTCTGCGAAGATTTCAGTCACTCTTCTAAGGTTTTGCGCTGCTTCTCCATAGTAAATGGCAACTATCTCGGTACGCTCAGCTACTGAATAACGAGGCATTGTTCGAAATATTATCAAACACTGATAATAATCTCCCAAAGTTTTCCTTTAAATACCCAATGCATGTTTAGGATTGACCTATAGCCTCGTGTTTTTTAAATCCGGTCGTTTTTTTAACCAAAGTTTCATCTGGATTAGGTAATTCGGTTTCAATTATCGTTTCAAACAATCGTAATTTGGCTTCACCAACTTGTAAATTTTTCAAGCTCGAATTTTCACTGATAAAGAAATTGTTTTTCGTCGAGTGAACAATTTTTAAGGGTTTTCGATGACGGCCTACAACTTTATAATAGAAATTTTTTATCTCGCACCTAGTGGTCGAAAAATAATTTTTCAAAATTGGTGAAAAACATTACCGAAAACGCTCAAATTTCTCAAACTGATGTCCCCCGGTATAGAGAATTGACCTTCCAAATTTGAAATCGGTACTATAAATAGTTTTTGAAAAAAAACACTTTTCCGAGCAAAAAAAAAGACCCTGTATAACTTCTACGTAATTGTACAGAACTGGTACTCTAGTGTCTAAAACTAGATTTGTCTTAGTTCATCGTGATTGAAACATAAACCCAAACACACTTACACTGAAGTAAATATCATAAATTATACTGAGTAATTTTAACTAAATTCAAACTACCTAACTATAAACTGTCTTAATTAACAGCTGAGAGCTACTAATTACTTCCAATCTACTTAATTACCCTCACAGGTTGAGTTGATAATTTCAAGGGTATAATTAGGTTATTCCAATTCAAAAAATAATAAGAATCAATTTTATCTTACAGCTGACTTGAGTTAGTTCACAATTACTTTAACACTTTCAGTCTTAAACACGCACTGTTCATACACTCACGTTCCAAACGCGAAACACAATTTAACTCTTTTCTTGACTGAAGACCGAGCATACTAATTAAAACCTCAAAGTTAGCTCATAATTTTTGACCGACACCAGGACCCCGTCCTGTAGCAGTTCGTCTGACAGCCAAGAACTAAGAAAGACGATTTCTTCTATATTGACGGCAACGGCTTTATTTACCTTTATTTTGTGTTGGTTTTTGACCCGTCGAGATTTGACTAAAGTTCAAAAAATTGAATAGATTATATTTTTTACCCGGTTTATTTGATAGTTCCCCACACGGTAGCGCTATATTATTACTTTGTTATAGTTTCCGCGGGAGTTTGGAATAATTATCCTTTTTCTAAGCGTTATTAAAAGGTAACAATGAACTACTTTTTGTGTTTTAACAAAATTTTGTTAAGAATTTAACAAACATTTAAAACAAAAAAACCGTACCAAAGAATAAACAAACAGAGTTCAATAAACAATATATACAGATATTGTATTAATCCGTTTAGTAAAAAAAAACCCGCCTTATCATAATAGTTCCTTTACTACAATTTTTTCCCTAAGGAAGTCAATGGCTCAGCGGTGAACTATGCGCATTGTTACAATGTGACCCGAGTTTAATTCCTGATCACGATCAAATTTTACTTAAAAATACTAAAATATTTCATTAATTATAAGATTAATATAATTTATAAATATTCAAAATGATGTAGAATAAATTATAGTACCTAACGTAATAACTTAGGAAAGGACATTCGCCAAAGCTGTTTTTTTAGAAAAACACCGTAAATTAACAAGCGTTGGTGGCTGAGTGGTTAGAATACATCTCCTGCACGAGGCAGACCCGGGTTTGATTCCCGGCCAGCGCCAAAAATTCGCAAATTGATACTACGACGAATACCGTGTACAACTGGTGGAAAACCTGCCATTGGACGTTGAGAGGTTGCATAACACTCAGCACTCGGTCCGTCAGGAAGAAGAAGTTGGAGAGAAAACGCCCATACAAACACAACCGACTCAACATCCACAACCATCATAACACAAACTCAACACCCACAACATTCACAACACGAAATTAACATTCACGACCTACACCTTACCATAACAATAACGAAGTATCCGGTGAGCGTTGACGAAAAAAGACCAACCAAACGAAACCCAACCCGCAAATCAATCCGTTAACTCTCACCGTCACACGGTGGTTTTGCCAACCCTTCGAGAAACTGCGAACGCAATGATTACCCTTTGCCCCGAAAATGCGAACGCGTTCGTAGGCCTGACAGACAGACAGACAGACCCACCCACAGACAGACAGACAGACAGACACGGTGATTGTATAACCCCTCGGAGAGGTAAAAATGCACTGTGGAAGGGTATCGAAAACCTGTTTTCTTAATTTACTGTCCATGGTTCAATACTGCTTTATTATTAATTATATTGAGAAACGAAGGCATGTTTGTTTTTGACGGTTTTTTTACACAAACTCTGGAAAAACGCTTTTCAACATTGCCTACTAAAAAAAACCATTGTGTTATATAAAAAAAAATAAGTTTTTGAGTTTCCATTTTTTGCCACTAGGTAGCTGAAAAAGTATAAAAAAACAGTGAACGTAACATTAGGTACAAACATAAAATTTATACAAATTCGCCAATAGTTATGATTATGCCATTAATTATTAATAGGGGTGCCGTTGCGTTGGTTTTATAAAATTTATTATAACCGAGAATGTGACAACACCGCTTTTCTCAACTTGCTAACGAAAACCACTTTAAAAACCACCTGTGGCAGCTTTATATCGAAAAAATTTGAATTATTATTACTCTCACTTAAAATAATTTTCAAAGGCTACAAAGTTATATTAAGTCTATGATAAAAATAATAATAATAATCAGTTAGGCTAATACCCAATTTTTAATTATTTGGTTGAAATTGGACCAACTTTCAAAATTAGGTAACTAATCTAGAGTACTGAAATTTTCCGATTATATTTGTTGGCAGGGAAATTTTAAATTTTTTATTATCCAAAATATTTTAATTTATGGTAATTGATTAACATAAATTTCAAAGTCACGAACAACTCGTAGGAGAGAGTGGAGATTAGTTCTATTATTATGATAGTACCTTCGAAACAAATTTCTAACTCTAGTTGCATTACAATTGCCTTCACCGAGAAACAACTCTAGCATGAACGCGCGCTGACCTAAATAAGAAAGAGGCATACTTTACTCTTCAGAATGATTTTAACCGAATACTTGTCTTTAAATTCGAATTAAAAAATATTTTGACGAAGCATTATTATTTGCCAAAAAAACACATTTTGTTGTATTTAGTAGGTCTTGCATGTGTAAATGTTTGATTAATATAAACCTATTGTTTGGTACACTTAGTGTTAAGCTTATAAATTAATTTAGAAATAGTTCCAGAAAAGCGGTTTTAGGAAGAACCAACTTGTTTGCTGATGAAAGCGTAAATGAAAATAGCCTTTTTCCGAGAGAACAAATTTTCATTGTAGGTTAGAGAGTACACTCTACAATTTACATTGAAACATTTTGTCTGACGACTATAGGTGAAAATATAACTTTTAGAAAAAACGACATCTTCTCCGATTTTTCTGAAATTTACTAATTACAAAGTTCCCTTTTCAATAAATATACCCTTAAAATTTCAGAACTACGGATTAAATAGGTTTGAGAGAAATGCCTTGACCTATGGCCCTGAGACATTGTAGAATCCAAATAAGAAAACTTACCATACACTGTAGATAGCAGCGAAATTCCGAGACTCTATATTTCAATCGACATTTATTCATGCACGGGTTAGAAAAAAAAACAAACGCTAGGTGTAAGGATTAACTAGATCAAGACACCAATTAAGGTAGGGAAAAGAGATTCACGTTCGGTGGTGCCCTCTATTGGAATTAAGCGCAATCGGATTACGGGACATTTCCAGAGCATTTGATCGGCAAATGAACATAGGAGACTGCATAGAAGCTCTTCCTGCTGACATTCCGCAAATCTAGGGCGCAATCGATTTGCCACACGACACAATCACTCGCTGCGTGGCTTCGAGCCGCGCCTCTTAAGTTGCTTCTCAAATTAAAAAATACCTTGTTGAACGTTCGCCTTAGCATTGACAGATTCAAATGCTTAAACGGTTTATGTTTAGAGAATTTTTGATGATCGTTTCTCATACGTAAAGGTAACATACCATAGCAAAACATTTCGTATGAAGATATGTTAATCAGTAAGGTTATATCTGTAAGTGTTATTGTACGACAATTTGTATAATACAGAAGACGAAGTTATCGATTTTACGGAAACTCATTAGTGTATTATTAATAATTATTGATAAATATTACTTTTTGAAAAACTTAAAACTTGATAGCCTTGAGTGATAAAATTTCTTTTATCCCTTGCTTTACAGAGGAAAATCTATCTAGTGGTTTCAAAAATTCCACAAAGACTAGTGTTCCATAACTAAATTAAAACGGGCACTTGTTCATCAAAGAACGATGAACTGAATTAAAAACTTACCGTACTTTTGGCGAAACAATGAGTCCGGTTTTTAATAAAACCTTTTAATTTACAATAAGTGGACTTTTAATTTCAGTTCATCGTCGTGATCCATATTTTGACGTCGATCACTATTATGACCAGCAGTGTATATCTAAATTTGACGTGCGTGTTATTTTATACCGTAGATACGAACTGGTTTATATTTGAGAACTTGATGATAAATCAAGACAACGAAATAGACTTGTGCACAAGCGTTTAAAAAGTGTATTAAAACTCAACTGCAGTTTCAGCTACCTTCAAGGTGCAATTTTCAAGAGATTAGGAATCATATTATATTTATTTAAGAATTAATTAATTTTAATCGTAAAATCTTGTTAAAAAGTTACCCCTTGTTAATTAATTGAGATCAATTCATTTATCGATCCGAATGTACAGCAAACGTTAAGCTCTTGAATTAACTAGAAATTTATTTACAAAAATACAAACCAAAATTTCGGTAAGAACAACTATAGTCCTCGAGGAAAAGTTAAAAAGCATATTTTCTAAAAACGGAAATGACTTTACATAAAATGAAGAATAAATATCGAAGAAACTAACACAGAAGAAAATCAAAGCTCGATAAATAACGTGCGGTTATTTCAACAAATATTTATTTGGCTCAAGGACTTATATAAGAGGGGGGTTAGGGGGTTCAACCCCCCCTTAGGACTCGATTCCTTTCTTACGAAAGGAGCACCACATTAAGAAATAAAAAGAAAGACGTAAAAATAAATTGAAATATCCGCAACGTAGCACAGTAAAATATATTAATATATGAAATATATTAATAGGAGTGGGGCCACCCGTCGCCCTGCGCCTAGAGCAGAACATTTCCAGCCAAAACTTAAGAATTCAAAAGAAAAATATTAAAAAATCTAGATATTTAACTAGTCTATACAAAAATATTATGCACGAGTCCAGCGTCATCTTCGTGTAACTATGGTGGTACTAATAATCGTAATTAGATAGAAGTATTGACACTTTCTATATCTACGTTCTTATTTTGGCTAGAGCTCTTCAGTTGAGCCGTCAGACGATAGCTTGACGAGACTACAGCCTCAGTGGCGTAACGACCCGGGTTCAGGTGTACATTTTGAACCGGGCGACATGTTTTCTTTCATGTAGGGGCCGCCAAAAACACTCCTATCTTTCAAATATGAAAGCTGCTAATATTCTGTTTTAGTGTATATGGTGGCGCAATTTCGGAAAATTTTAATTGGGTGCCATATACCGTCAGTACGCCTCTGTAACCGCCTACTTGAGTACTTGTAAACTTCAAAGTGTCCCATCAATTTGGACAATGACGCCTATGAATTACAACAATACGTTATATTGAATTAAAAATAATAAAAATTGTTTTTTTTTTTCAAATCTCTATAAAAATGTTGCTAAGTAAACTAATAAAATGAACATTTGGAAAATATGTGGTTACAATAAAAATGAAAAATTTCTAGTAAATAGCTTTTGAGTGTATCCCGATGTATCTTTTACGAAGACACCCCCCACATTTATCTAAGCTTTTCTGAATATTTTTCACCCGAGGGGGAAGTCACCTTTAAAATCTTTGTACACTGATTACTCATTTTCTAAAAACGTTCGAGGATTTTTATTAGCTTCCTAGTGATTTTCATTTATTTATCGAAAATTATCATTGACTTCCATTGGTTTCTTATAATTTTTGGGTTATTTCCATTGATTTCTCACAATTTATCCATGATTTGCATTGATTTCTCACAATTTCATGGGGATTTCCATTGATTTCTTACAATTTCTTGGTGATTTTCATTGATATCTTACAATTTATCGGTGATTTCCATTGATTTCTCACAATTAATCGGTGGTTTTCATTGACATCTAACCATTTCTTGGTGATTTTCATTGATTTATTACAGTTTATCGGTGATTTCCATTGATTTCTTACAATTTCTAAGCGATTTCACGAGATTATCTTTGATTTGTACACCTGGTTAGTGATTACTTAAGTGACTAACCCATCGTTTGGAACAAAAATCACGGCCAATTAACTCTAAAGATACCAATTACGAATAATAAATTATATGATGTATTTGGTCTGGTTTTCGTCCTGGCTTGGCAGTTTAAGTTATTCTTCAATGCTCTTGAACATTCCAAAGGCTATGCTCAAAATTCTAGCCAATAAGGGAGCTAAAAACTCTAAAAATGTTAGCCTCTAATGTATTGTCTCAGAAAATGGAATACAAAACACATTTCCAATCATGACGATTGCAGCGCCACACCACATGTCACTAGAGTGAAGTAGATTTTTTAAAAAGAAAACATTTAAAAAAATTCAATTGCGTTCTATTTTGGTGACCTGGAAAACCAAGAAAACTAACTTGGTTATTTGACCAGCTTGGCAATTTATTTGAAATACCAATTAATGCTATCCACAATACAATTATTCGATTAAATAAGTAAAAACCCCGAATATTTTCAAAGTCTATTTGATCGACGAATCGAATATATGATTGTTATTCAATCGAAATATTTGGTGCATGGAAATATTTGGCACACTCATTTCATATTTCAATTATACTTTTTCGAATTTAATTTACTTTAAGTTCTTAAATGAAAGTTTGATACAATCTTATATATGGATGTTTAATGAAGTGATTATTCTATAATCAGCTTCGTCTAATAAGATAAATTAAAAATATTTATAGTAAAATGCAACTTTAGCACAGACGTACATTAATTTCAATTTTTATCTCGTCCACCTCTACTTCGGCTGCATTAGTGTCGATGTAATTTAAACGTGGGATAATTGATTCTTGCGGTCGCTGTTGCCTGCGGCTACTCGCTCCCAAAATTGTAATTAGCTGAAAATTAATAGGTTTTGCTCCACTAGCTCGATAATGATTAAATTTGCGGGACGCAATGGAAACCATAAACCCACTCTCGCTCGTAAACAGCGTTGCCAGATTAGTGGTTTACAACAAATTTGGGCTATTTTTTATTTTATTTAATTAAAATAAATTTTCATTTATTAACGATTCCAAGGGCCTTTCCACGATTCGATCTTTGCGTCGAGTTTAAACCGTGGATTTTGTTTTCGTACGTTTTACATACGACTTGCATCCTTGAGACTTAAGTGAAATGTATCGTTACGCACCCCCTGGTTATTTCATATGAGTTTGGACCCCCAAAACTCAAAAGCCTGTGAGCGCTTTAACAGAAATATGAAATATAATGTTTAAGAGATAAGAATCCATCTTCTGATATTCCTACTGTTATTCGCTTGTAATATAAACTTTCGCAAACTTCACTTATTTTCGCAAATAATTTTCGTAAGAAAAAAAGCCGACTAAAATGCATAAAGTTATTTTCTTAAACTTAAACCAAGAATTGATATATTTATATATAGAGATAATGTTTATATTCCGTCAGTCGCGACGCATCATGAACCAGGGGAGTCAACTAAAAGGGAAAGGAAATGGAAAAGTAGACGTTCTTATTTAACACGGCACTCACGCGAATATCAATCGCTTCAAGAGGACGTATTATTTAGGGAGCCAAAAATGCGCCGCCTGGAATTGATTGACATTTAAGGGGAGGGGCCAGGTTCTTATCCTAGAGCTGCAACGGGAGCGAAGGGAAAAATCGACGGAATATAAACATTATCTCTCTCTTTCTATATATATATATATATATAGATCAATTCGTGCTAAAACTTTAAAAACATTACCTATTTTCATAAAAACTTGAGGTTAACGGTAATAACAAGTGTAGGGAGCTGTTGGCTTACATGGCACGAAGGGCTTGCCACCACCCTCCTACGCATTGTAACCCGGCCACCTGAATTAAAAGCAATAAAAGTCACAAGATGACTTGGACCTAGGGTGGTGCCTCGGGTATTAGCCTAACTGATTATTATTAATTAAACGAGTTATTATCGTAAAAATAACTTCCGTAAGCCCCTCAATAGGCATAACTATGGATATAATTTTAATTACATAATATACCCTGATTGTGACCAAACTTTGAATTCTACTTATTGACCACTGAAGGAAGGGGTTTAAATTTTCGTCATAACTGTCCCTGGATTGTTTTAATGGACCCAACGCAGGATAACATTCTGTTATTGCTTGATTTAGAAAACCCATTTCAGTGAGTAAAACAAAAATATATTTAATTCAAAGGTTTGAAATAACGTTGCCTTTGGTGTTTTTTAAATGGAGACTTCCACGTTTTTGGCCAAACTAAGTCTATTTCGTTTTTAAGTACTTTTCAGGAGTAAAAGTTTTGATTGACGGACAAGTGAAGTATAAAATCAAAAGCCATTTATTTCGTTCCATAGGGGTGTCACTTAACCGCAAAAAAAATACGGATTATTATATTTGTTATAAAATAGTCACGTGAAATGAGAAGTTCTCTACACGAGGTAAGTCATAAAGTAGGTGATAAGTAAGGAGGATTTTATGTGTTTATTCGTGGTTTCACTTATTTCACTTCTTAAACATCCGACCGTTGGGTATAACGATTTTTTTTTAAATCACGGTTACCCCTGAATTTTTGGTCTCTGAATATCTACCCGGTTTTAGAATAATAAATAACCTGTGACTAAAGATCGGTTTTAAACCTCTTTCTTTAACGAGTTTTCGTGGCTAGCTAATTTACAAAGTCCGCCACATTTTCATTGGGAAAACGGCTATTTATTAAAGGTAAGTGTCGACCCTTTAGCTCTTTGGCAATAATTATTTCAAGTGTAGAAGTCTAATAAACCTCTAAATTTCACACGAATGATGCAAAATTTATCCCCGGTAAATATAGCATCCTTTAAACTGCTTAATTTGAATAAATAGATCATTGATTAATTCGGTTTAATTAGCGAAATCACTACTAATATATGTAAATTTTGTACGGGAAAGATTCAATACGTATGGGAGATTTGTATAATTGTAATGCAAATTACATATCATTAATATTTTGGTCAATATACGCACATTATAGTGAGATAGATTTTAACAATTCAGAAGATGTCTATCCTTATAAAAATTTTGTTATTATTTGTTGTATAATATCTGTATTTAAAAAAAAGCTTATTAAGTTCTTTCGTGGATTTTCAACTTATTATAAATAGTGTATGATAATGACGCTATCGGTGTATAATAATCTATGTGCGATACATTAAAATTTTCCTTTTGGACATAAGCTGCCAATGCTTCTTCAATTTGAAAATCAGACGCCTACTAAAATGGTTTCAAAATATTTTACATGCCAAAAATGGATATACATGTACATACATACATTTCGTAAACATATTTATTTATCTTATATGGAACTAGTTACGCACATACATGTATATATAATTAAATATAGTTTCCGTCAAGTTGGACAACACATTTTTGTTATGATAATCGATAAACCGGTTCCTAGCCTGTAGCAGAGAAAGTCAATTTTACAAGAAATGAAACATTCTTAGAGTTATCGAAGTAGACTTAAAACAGAAAACATCAAAGACTTCGAAATTAAATGCGTACTATAGTAGTAGCTTGTGGCCTTTTTTTTTCCAACTTTAGTTTGAGCCTTTCGAAAGAAGGCAACGGAACAGCTGCGCCAACAAACATTTATATTGTTACTTACCGATCCATTGTTCAGTTTATAGGCCATTTCATTTGGAGGTATATGAAAGTAACAAAATCTGTTGGATAAAATGTAATCTTTAAGAGTAGATTTTTCCGTTTTTTTTGTTAATTTCTTCTGTTTGCTTTAATTTAATCTTTAGTCTAAAGGTAAAGCACTGGTACGGAGTGGGTGTAAAGAAAATTGAATTTTTTTAAGACACATGTATTTATTTCCGAGAGCCTTACCGTCCTTATGGCCCGACTAATACCGTATTGTTTTCCTTTCTTAAAGGGAATATAACCTCAGGTATTTGGTGTGGAACACCAACGTTTGCAGCTCTGGCCGCTCTTGCCTTTGGCTTTAGAAATGTTTGGCGCCACTGTACGGGAAATTTGAAAAATTGAAGGGGTCTTCCATAAAGACTGCTTTGCGGGTTATATTCCCTTTAATAATATATTTGTTCATCACGTCAAAATACTCAATTTTATTTCCCCAAAATAAAACTCAACCAAAATGTTCATCAACTTTCTGTGCTACTTCCTGCGGTCTGCTTCATATTCTACAGCAGTAGAAAAGCACAACATTTTGTGGAATAATAATTTTTTTTCGGCGGACACGTATAAATATATATCTAAATCCGATAAAAGATTTAATCATAGTAGGTTTTATAGATACTTCTAGCACTTTTACAAATTTATATTTTAATTATGGCGAGGAATATAATTAAACTTTGGTTTTTTAATTTTCTATGTTTGAAACATTATAATAGACTTTCATACGAAATAAAGGAAATTATAGCAACATTTTAATTTCTTGAAAACGCGTTTAATAAATTGTTAAGGGTAAGATTCTTAAACATTCATGAAATAATTAACCCAGTAGAGGTAGCTACAATTATGCCTATTCGTATTTTTAATTATTTTTTAAATTTAATTTTAAAGCAAAATAAAAGTAGATCTATTTCAAATGTCTGTGGGTAAACATTTTCTTGTGTCTGCTTACCCACTCTCGGATTATGAGAATCTTTTCAAAAAAGGGGGAGTTTATTTTCACCCACTGACTTCTAAAATTGATCTATTTAATCATTCTTATCTTTTTTGCTCCTCAGATTTCCTCATCCAAGAGCCTACCGTCTAAATCGTACCAAGTATTTTTGTTTCACGCCAAATCGTTACAACTGCTCACTTTTGTGAAATAAGAAGGTGACTGAAGTAGTAATTGAATCCTCCTGCCATAATACCTGTACATTCATTTTTGCTTTCTAGTTATTGAGCGATAAGGTTGATTTCATAAGTAACCAACATAAGTTTATTCCCAAATTAAACGATATTTTGAAATTTAATTTTTATACTTCGGTGTTAAAAATTGGAGTTTATAAAGAATACCAAGATTATACAGAAAATAATATCGCTTTTCAATGTATTCCTTGAAATACGCTGATTTGTGCAAAGAGTACTGAATAATTCACCATTTCTTTTGGTAATAAATTTTTCATTCGGATTTTAAATCACGTTTAAACATAACATTTTCCCTGCCAAATAAATGTTATTAAATATTTAAAAAAATGGAATTGAAAAATTAAGGCTACACGTTAACATAAATAATTTCTTGACAAAATAGAAAAGTGAATAATGCATTTTTTGCGGTTACCCAGACAAAACTAGCCAACTTGCCCAATGCAGCTTTGGATAAAGTTAAATCAGCAGTTCTGGATGTACACTTAAAATTATTTAAACATGCTTTTGCTCAGGTCTAGATAATTTGTCTATAAATTACTCTTTATTTATTCTTCTTCATAAGAGTCAGGCCCAATAAGACTCCGTTAAAATTTACCACGGCCGGTGTAGGTAAACGTGTTTTTATTCGTCGTGGCAACGGTCATTGAATTATGAATAAAGTAAAACAATGGTAAAAGGAAGATTAATTTTAATAAGAAGTAACGCGGTTCTTCGGCAGAATATGCCTTCGAGGCGATTCGAAATAAAGACTCTTAATGAAGAGAGAAAAGCTTTAAATAAAATAAAAAGTTTAAATCAGTCGTTTCGAATGATTCGCAATTAATTATTCATAAAATCGAAGGCGCTTCGGATTAATAATTTACGACAAACATCCATAATATCAAAGATTCAAGAGAAACGTCACTGGTGTGTAAATTTATATCCGCGGCAAACACCGTTCTTATCCGTTAATTGATTATACTGTTCAGTTTATGGGCATCATAACGTGCAATAGATCAATCACGTACAACATCCAAGGGATATTTCTCAAACAAAGCAAATTTGCGTGTGTTTCCAATATTCCCGCGTAAATGGGCAGAGCCCGAAGTGCGGCGGGGACGCCGGCGGCTGGCATTTCGCAGTCGAACGAGCACGTTGTCTAACTCGGACGTTTATTGGGCGTTACTGAAACTAGACCCCTTTTACGAATTTTATATGGAAATTAGTCCTATTAATATTGATTAGGCTAGTAAGTTATTATTAAACATGGTTCGTCTGTTTTAATAGCCATTGCGGCTCTTCTGCTCGTAAATAGGGTAGTACATCATAAAAGTAAAGGGGGGCTCACGAAGGGCGTACGTTATGCTCAAACAGCCAAATAAAAGTCAATTAGGGTATTGTTTCATTGCGACTGGGCGCGATATTATAATCGGCGAGCCTACTGCGTCCACTCACTAATTGCGACATGAATTTTTCGACTGGCATAATAATTAATTACCCCAAATGGCTGTTCATATACGTGAGGGAAAATAATATGGGCTAATTGAAAATGCAAATTCCTTTAATTTGCCACCCGAAGATAAATAAGACGCGTATCAATTTTCAAGCCACCATTAGTATAAAATCTCCTAATTGATTAGGTAAAAATGCGTATATGAGACTAAGCTAGCGGACGGCGCGCTTAATGTTACGCGACACAAGCGCCCTCTTGTTTCACGTAATTTAGAGTTAAAATGCTGTTAGTAAACTTGTAAACATTCCCAGTACCATAAAATTAACCAAAGAATATCAGGTGAATTATTCGTTAAATTAATAAGGAACTATGTCAAAGGGGTGAGCTTAATAAATTTGTAAAAAAAAGGATAATTTATGACTCTCATTTATACTAAATATAATTTAAAAAGCCAATTTAACCAATAACAAACATTACAGCGACAAGCAAATAATCTTCTGATTTTTCGTCTACGAAACAGACGCCGGTGTTAAAGACGAAAAACGTCGAAAATCCACAATTTCTTAGCTTCCCGCGGTTCACCGCTAGTGTGACTCTGTGCAAACATAAAGGCTATTTAAATACAGGAATCGTTCAACCAATCCCTATCTTGCAAATTATATCTGCGAATGTCTGAACAGTGTAGTGGCAGCTGTTATAGATTGCAGATATTTTTTAAGTAAGGCGGAATACACGATGGCTCGAAGAGACCAGTCACTAAAATGGACGATACTAAGGCATGTTTAATATATTTAATTTGTATAATTTAAGTCTTAAAATAGTTCGTTTATTATTATTATTGGCGTAAACATATGACGAAAAAGAGATATTTCGTCGCATATCAAGTCACTTAGTGTTTAACGAATAAGCTTGATAAACTCGTGCAGATATATAGAAAAAGTGAAGGAATCTTCGAAACGTTTACAAGCCCATGTTTAAATAAAGATGTAATAATCATTTTTGGCGTCAAAACCGTTTCTGAAGAGTTTCTACTGGTATTCTAAGGAATGGTCTTTGATAGAAATAAAACCAAACTAGACGCTCCTTGATGCGCTGCTTCAAATCAAAATGTAGCTTAATAATATCCCCGATGGCATTTCGTATGCATGTGAGAGAGCATCTCTAACGAAACATTTGATAATCTTATTAACGATATCGATATGCTCTTAATTAACACCGTCGAATAAGATATATTAAATTATTTAGATTAACCTTTATTGAAGCTTGTACGACAATAACTTCCTAGATATGTTCTTGAAATCCAATGTAGATAATAATGATCTAAGTCAAAATACTTTCTATAAATCAAATAAATAAAAATCAAGTTTATTATTTTCGCTAGTAATAAATATAAAACAGGGTGTCTTAATTTGAATTAAACGACAAAACTGGTAAAAAAGACCGTATATTTAATAAAACTAAATCGCAGTACTTCGGCAAAATATGCCTTCAAGGCGGTACAAGATTTGAAAGAAGACTAAGATTTGAAAATTTAAAAGCACGCGCGGTGGAATGCCTAATGAACGCAAGCCGTAAAAAGAGAGCTAGAAATAACTACACCGAAAAACTAAAGGGGGAAAAATATTACAGAAATAGAAAATTTAACGGAACGAAAGCTTTTCGTTCAGTCCGGCTGGGAATTCCGTTCCGAATTTGAAAATCAGTCGGTTTTCTTCAGTAACTCTAAAAGGTCGGTCACCGTTAAGAACCTTGAGAACGCGGATAGAAACGGCAGAGATGGTGTGGACGTCGTTGAAGTGTCTAGTTACATGATTTTTGTCGCGGTTGCTTCTGATATCAAGTAAGTGTTCGCGGAAACGATCAGCGAGGCGTCGACCAGTCTCGCCGACGTAAACTTTGTCGAAAACTTTACAAGACAAAGAGTAAACGAGGTTGGATGTTATACAGGAAAAGGATCCTTTAATATGATAGTTCGATTTAGGGGTTGTAACCACCAAGTCGGAACTAACATAAGCGCTTGTGTTGCAACGAGGGCGATTGCATCTCGTGGTGCCGGAATGAGTGCCGGATGGATCATCTTCGGGTAACGAACTAGAAACGAGAATCGACCGAAGATTCTGGTCGCGACGGTAACAGAACCTGGGCGGTTCAGTGAAAACATCCCTCGTGTCTTGGTTGATCTGTAGCGACAATTGGCTGCATAATCTCATCCAGGAAACTCGAAATTAGCTATGTCGGGCAAGAGCAGGCTGATACAATTGGACGTCTGGGGTTCCCTGGTTTGTGATTTTTTGGAAGGAGGTAAAACCGTGACGTTCGGTAGTTTTCCACAATAGGTTTCTTAGAACCGGTAGGTAACTCATATCTATATATACACTCGTTAATATGACTTGTAACCTGATTTTGAAAATCGGGAGTAGGATCCGTCGGTACTTCCAGATAGAAATCCTCATCGGAAAGTTGATAAATGGCTTCAGTGATGTATAAATCTTTACTCCAAACGACGACAGCGAAACACTTGTCAGCTGGTTTGATTACAATGTCCGCTCTAGCACGAAGAGAACGGATAGCAGCTTGCTCTTCTCACGTTCTGGCGATTCGAACCGGAAAGGTCTAAATTCTTGATTTCATTTTTGCAAGAAGCGATGTACAGGTCCAAGGATTTATGTTTCGTTGTTACAAGAATGAACACTGATCTTACAGGCTTAATCTTCTGAAAAACATTAGGAGGCGCTGGCGGAGGAGGATGGTGATCGTGAAAATGTGAACGAAGAAGTAGACGTCTGTAAAAAGCTTCAAGGTCATGAGGTATCCTCGACCGTCGTCCCGACCGTTACCCTCCTACAGAAACGTTGGTACGATTGGCTGAGGTTGTCTTGACTCTTAACGCTTTCACTTTCAATGGAAAGTTCTACAAGCAGGTCAGAGGTGTCGCGATGGGTACGAAAATGGGCCCAAATTACGCAAACTTGTTTGTCGGTTGGGCGGAAGAACTTTTCTTCTCTAGTTACTTAAAACCTATTCCTGAATTTCACGCCCGCTTCATCGATGATATCGCCCAGCTCGCCTCTTGCAGCCGCCAGGAGCTTGATCTTTTTCTCGACGCCTTTTGCCACATGCACCCTTTATAACATCCAACCTCGTTTACTCTTTGTCTTGTAAAGTTTTCGACAAAGTTTACGTCGGCGAGACTGGTCGACGCCTCGCTGATCGTTTCCGCGAACACTTACTTGATATCAGAAGCAACCGCGACAAAAATCATGTAACTAGACACTTCAACGACGTCCACACCATCTCTGCCTTCTCTATCCGCGTTCTCAAGGTTCTTAACGGTGACCGACCTTTTAGAGTTACTGAAGAAAACCGACTGATTTTCAAATTCGGAACGGAATTCCCAGCCGGACTGAACGAAAAGCTTTCGTTCCGTTAAATTTTCTATTTCTGTAATATTTTTCCCCCTTTAGTTTTTCGGTGTAGTTATTTCTAGCTCTCTTTTTACGGCTCGCTTTCATTAGGCATTCCACCACGCGTGCTTTTAAATTTTCAAATCTTAGTCTTCTTTCAAATCTTCTACCGCCTTGAAGGCATATTTTGCCGAAGTACTGCGATTTATTTTTATTAAATATACGGTCTTTTTTAACAGTTTTGTCGTTTAATTCTTATATATTGACCGTTGGTGGCCTCCTACTTTTGGTGTCTTAATTTGATCAGCCCAGGCGTTTTTCTCAAAAACTATAGTTTCTAGAAATGTGAAATTATCGGGATATTCTCTCTCGGGGAGGACCCTTTTCTTTTGGAATTTTCAGAAAACTCGTGAAATTTTTTCCCCGTTTTGAAAATTTTAGTTTTTGAACAATAGGTGTTAGACGAAAATATTCAATCAACGAGTTGTAGAGCGTACTCGAAAACCTTTAATGATATTGGTTTGGTCAAAAACGGACAATTTTTCATTGAATTAAAACGTCATGAAAAAAAAAGTTGGTACTACCCAAAAAGGTTTACGTCTCATGAAAAAGGAAGAGAAACCTATCTAATTTGAAATGATCGTATGTTTGTAAAGATAAAAAAGGACTGTTTTTAAGCCAAATCATTTTTAATTATTTTTTAGAGAAAATACAATTTACATAGTAAAATTCCAGAATTCACGCGTCTTATTTTAAATGAGGTTCAATAATTCCACCGTCCACTGCAATACAAATCCGTGCGCGATGAAGCATATTTTGAAACGAAGCACGGACCATCTCGGGAGTTACAAGTTGGAACGCTGCGATGATTCTCTGTCGTAGATCTTCTTCGTTAGTGACAGGCGTTTTATACATTTCCTCCTTGACGAATCCCCACAGGAAAAAGTCCGGCGGTGCGAAATCTGGGGACCTAGGAGGCCATCGTACTAGACCGTTCTTGCCTATCCATCGCCCAGGGAACTCGTTGTTAAGGTACTGCACGACGTGTCTTTCTTGGTGGGCAGGTGTACCGTCATGCTGGAACCAAAGGCGTGGGACGTCAACTAATGGCACATCTTCCAACTCGTCTGCGACTTCATTTTGTGGAAAGGCCAGGTAGTTCTGCCCAGTGAGTCGACGCGGAAGAAAAAATGGCCCAATAAAGCGATCTCCCAGAAGAACAGCCCAGTCATTTAAAGTTATTCAAAATGATTTGGTTTAAAAAAACAGTCCTTTTATTTATCTTTAAAAACATACGATCATTTCAAAGTAGATAGGTTTCTCTTTCTTTTTCATGAGACGTAAACCTTTTTGGGTAGTACCAACTTGTTTTTTTCATGACGTATTATTTCAATGAAAATTGTCCGTTCTTGACCAAACCAATTTCATCTAAGGTTTTCGGGTACGCTCTACAACTTGTTGATTGCAAATTTTCGTCTACCACCTATCGTTCAAAAAATACAAATTTCAAAACGGTGAAAAATTTCTTAATTT
Organism: Leiobunum rupestre; assembly: GCF_980474605.1. Taxonomy (NCBI): domain Eukaryota; kingdom Metazoa; phylum Arthropoda; class Arachnida; order Opiliones; family Sclerosomatidae; genus Leiobunum; species Leiobunum rupestre. The sequence goes on from NC_143392.1 coordinate 47,675,692, forward strand.
TTCTGAAAATTCCAAAAGAGAGAGTATATCCTGATAATTTCACATTTCTAGCAACTATAGGTTTTGAGAAAAACGCCTGGGCTGATCAAATTGAGACACCCTGTGTATAGTTTAATATAATAACTACTCTAATGCGCTTCTCTTTGAGAAAATTCGATATTGAGATAACTAAGAGAACTTGTTTCCAACCCCTTCCCCCAGATCTTAAATGTTGTTCGTAAATATAACATTTGATAACGATATGGCATTTATTACAGGTACTTAGTTAAAAAAAAGATTAGTGCCTGAGAAGTGTTAAAGGATAAAACTCAACGGATATTGGTTGTAAACAGTTATGTGATCAATATTTAAGAGTTTGCCAAATTTTTCAGGGCTGTGTTTGGGGGGGGGGATCGTATTTTGTACCCCTATTAATACATAAAGTGTATCTTTAAAACAACTCATGCTAAAATTATTTCAAATTTATCATTTTAAAGTGAAATACTTGAGTAATCATTTTAGCTACAGAGAAATGTAATAGATGGTTAAATATTTGATTTTAACCCACTTTTACTAAAATAAAAATTAAATTAGCAGAGATAAATTGAGTGTTCGTTTTCTTAAAGCCTTGTAGTTCAGGTGGCCGGGTTACAATGAGTAGGAGGTTGGTGGCAGGCCCTGCAAGCCAACAGCTCCCTACACTAACTATTGCCGTTAACCTCAAGAAGTTTTATTGAGGGGAAACCGAAGAGCTCGAGGGAAAACCCCTTAAACCAGTGGGGAGAGAACTTGTAAACTTAACGCAGACGGAGTTTTTCCGAGTTTCCGCCCAGTGCCACAAGCTGGAATCGAACCCGGCTCCTCTTGCTCCGAGGCGAAAGTGCTAACGACTCCGCCACCCCAATGTTTTTCCGTTCCATTCCTCTATGAATTTCCATGGATATTATAAATTTACATAAATTTACATTTATTCACCTTAGCAAGAAAACTTTGACTTTGGCTCGAACTTGATCATTTGTTAAAGGGAATTGAACCTCCAACGCGTTCTTTATGGAAGACCCCATCAATTTCCTTTATTCCCTTCACAATCAACTATTATCAGCGCCGCAGGTGTGAAAAGCCCAGGAGGCAGAGGAAAATATTGGAACCCTCGGAGGGCGACAGAAATACCAGAGGTTATATTCCCTTTAAGAATATAAACATAATTTCATACCAGTGCTTGGCTATGACGGTGCATTACTCAATTATTGTCGTTCGATAAAACGAAGGTTTCGAATTAATTAAAAAAAAGCACTGAGTTTTATTATCCGAGATCACGAAGTAACGGTGACGGAGTCTAAAGATATTTCATACTCGGACTGTGAAATGAACGTTAACATCGATTAAAACGTGGTTGTTATTGAGGAAATGCCCGTTCTCCAATCGTTGAAAAATCGACGACTTTTTCAACTCTTCATGTTTTATATAATAAGAGTTAAGAGACAGCATCACTGTGATATAGGCATGCAAACAATTAATTTGATATTAATAACATAAACTGGGTTTTAACAGATATTCCCTTTTTATCTTATCCCCCGTCCCCTTGTGGGGTATTGGGGGCACTCCTTACTTAGTCCTCAGTTCTTTGGTAAATAACTTTTGTATGTTAAACTAGTATTCATCAAACAAGTTGTATTAATCACAATTGTCTAGACACTACAAAGGGCGACATTTATGGGATTTCTATAAGGCTCTCTCTACCACTGAAGAGGAGCGCACTTTTAAAAACAAAGGAACCCAAGAGCTATAAGAAGATCATAGGACTAATACGCCATATTTTTTGCCCACCTCATCAAGAAGAGTCACTTTGGATTTCCACACAACAACGACGCAGAAGACTCCGAGTCCGTCTAAACTAATTGCCACGCCGTTGACGGAATTAGTTGCTAAGGAAACATAGAAACCATTGGCATATTGCCATGGTTCAACGAAACGAAAGGCTCTTGATCCAAATACGCTCTACTATTGGAAGCCTACTTTATCGCAAACGACATAACGGATGAAAACTAACAAGGATGTTTTCTTTTCTCCCAGATGAAGTGAAGTCATTAATAGCCAAGCAAAATGATCCGAAACCATAACGAATGATCAATTGATATCATTTCAACAGCCGCATTCGGTATGAATAGGAATCCGCACGAAATTATATCGAGGAGTTCCGGAAAATAACGAAAAATTGCGAATTCAATAAATAACAATGAGGCCATGCAACAACGATAATTTGCGGTTGAGGAATCAAAGGCTAATAAATTAACCTTGGAGACTGCTACAAAACGCTCATAGCAATGGAGAATGCCACTAGATTTACTAAGCTTCTGCGACAACAGAAGGGCAAAGGCACTTTCTCATCAACCGTCTCAACAAATTTCACCGACACCAAGGCCAGCACCTGCCAGAACCATTAACATCATAACAAGAAGCATAACTGGGAAAACAACATCAACAGTAGCTCTAGGGAACCAACCAAATAGCAAGGTTGTAGACGGCCCGCTTACGGTAGACACGAACACTTGTATTCGATGTGCAGGTTCTGGTCATGAATCAGTAGATCGCCCACACAGAAAACCGACCTGGGCGCGATAAAAGAAAGTAGGGCAGGTAGCTAGAGGATGCTTCTGAAGGAGCCTGACCAACAAGTTATCAACAGAAGGGTGAACCACATATCTCTGATGGAATTTGATGAGTAGGACTGCCCCGTGTATAATTTAACAACACACCACAGCCATCAATGGGACCAACTCTGGAAGGAATTCATAAAGTTAATTCTGAAACCATTCCAGCGCCCCAGATCATAACGTGCAATGGAATCAACATTCCGATCACGTTTGACGTAGAAACTGGCTCGGGACATACACTTTTGTTGGCACAAGCGTTCGAAATTCTACCGCAGCACAAAGAGTTGAAGTCATCGTACTCCGGGTACAACGTAAAGATCCTGGGCCAACTTTCCGTAAAATTGGAATTTGACCACAGAAGGGTCACACTACCGGTACTAAATGTCAATGGAAACGGACCAAAATTCGGTCGGCGCACATGAATTTATTCTACACCCAATTTCCTTCCAACGTTTAACCACATCAACTCATATGAACCATGCGGCGATAAATATCAAAGGGTGGAATCCTTAAGAAGGTATAATTCTCAGAATGGACATCACTCATCGTGGCATCATTAAAGACAGATGTGGGCATCCGTATCTGTGGTGATTCTAAAACCACAATCAATCCTTAACTCAACGTGGAAATCCACCTTCCGCGAAAAACAGAAAACTTATTTTGCCAAGCTAGCGGGATGGAAGTTTTTTTTTTCTAAATTAGACTTGAGGGAGGAGTACCACCAGGTTGAATTGGACGAAGGGTCAAGGTAGTACCTCAACTGCCTCTTTGCAGGTATTCCATTCGACAACATATACACTTCCAATGTGGTATACGAAGAAGATCCTTCATAGGCTGCTGAGTTTTTCCGGATCCAAACGAGCACGCTTTGAAACTTCAAAGTGAAGGACATATAGACATAGAATGGATGACTAGATCACCAGCTCCCACTTCTGTCTTGGATTTAAGGAAATGTAATTGCTACTTAACGTAGATAAAATTTATGTTTATATTCTAACACTTCCCCTTCAACTTTATTTTTAATCATTCAAATTATAATTCTAGTGAAGAGACCAGTCCCATCATTGATCGTGTTCTTCTTAAATTGCGAACTGGAATATATTTGGTAAAGATGTCAGCAACCTGGTTTTCATCTGCAACATGATCGACACGTATGGCTCTGTCGATATATTTATCCCGGATGAAGTGGTATGGTAGCGGAAATCAATACGTTTGGTCCTCTAGTGACACTAAGGATTATTGACCAACCGTATCGCACTGATTTTGTTGATCTTGAGAACTGTAACGTCGCATAATGGTGAAATGTCTTCGAATAGCATTTTAAAGCCAGATGATCTCCTTGACAGATTCACTCGCCGCCATGTACTCGGCTCCAGTTGATGAAATTGCAACTGATTTCAGTATCCTACTAGAGCAAGATATAGCTCGACCGCTAAACAGAAATACCATGCCACTGGTTGGTCTATGGCCATCTGGATCTGTTTCATGGTCGGAGTCACTGAAGGATTCCAAGATTTCAGGCTAGTGATTGTTCTTGAACAGGATTCCCCATTGTCGAGTTCATTTGATATAACGGAAGATTCGTTTTACCACCGTCCAAAGATCGATAGTTGAGTTATCCAGGTATCGGGAAACGACTTCGAATTATATATTCGGTGTTGTACAAATGACCAGAAAGTTCGGGCTTCCGACTACTTGTCTATATGGAATGACTGCATCAAGATCGCAGACGTTGATGCCTTTTGGGCTCGTTCGATTGGAATTGAGACTGGATTAGCTTCTCCCATTCTGAAGCGTTCGAGTACTTTCTCAGCCTACATCTCTTGGTTAATGAAAACTGATCCGACTTCTTGGACGTCTGATTTATGTACCAAGGAAATACCCCACAGGCTGGATCATAACTTTGAATTGATTCTGCAGTTCATTGATGAATTTCTTTTTAATGCTCTCCAGGTGTACAGGTCCAAGTACATCATCAAAGTAAAGAGCTATAATTTACTCTTCTGCGTCGTTATAGAACAAACAAGGGTCGGCTTTGCTCTCCTTCAGATTGAATTGGACGAGTAAATCTGTGAAACGTTTGTTCAAGCACTTTGAAGCTTGCTTTAAGCTGTACAAGCTCTTCTTCAGCTTACAGACCTGATTCGTACCATCGGTGTTACCCTCAGGTTGCTGCATATATATTTCTTCTTCTAGCAGCCCATACAGGAAAGCCGCTGTCTTTACGTCGATTTCGAACAGCTGAAGATTTTTGTTTACCGCTATGCTAAAGACAGTTCGGATAGTTCGGATAGTTTCGTATCGGGCGACGGGACTGTAGGTTTCCTGGTAGTAAATTCCTTTCCTCTGAGAATAGCCTCGTATGACAAGTCTCGCTTTGTAGCGATCTACTGAGCCCTCTGGACGAAAGAACCATCTATTTGATAGAACCTTTCTCACTGCAGGTAAGGCTACTATATCCCAAGTTATTTTCAGCCTGAGACTCCATTTCTTCTTCCATAATCCTCTTTCAAATACTGGGATCTTCCTAGTTCGTAGCTACAGTGAAGTTTCTTGGTTCATAAACCTCCGATATCATAGCAGCGAATAATTGTTGAGAGAACTTGTTGTCACTTCTAGTACATCGTTTGATAGGCTACAACGTACTTTGTTCTTCTAACTCTGGAATGACAGCGATAGTTTCGACTGATTTTGCGTCAGCAACTGGTTTTACAGGAAGTTCATCAGCGTCTTCTTCACCCCTGCGTCGATATGGTCCAAAGGCAACGTTCCACTAGATTTATAATTCTGCTCTGGTTCGAAAACAACATGTTTGTTTCTCGAATCTAGATTCTGTTGCCATTAGTTTCGTCACTGTACCCATGCAACCAGCGATCCTCTCACGCCTTTCGGATCCCATTTTCTCCGCCTCTCGTATAGGGTGTTTACGGAGGAAGTGGCGCCGAAGACTTCAAATTTGGTGACTCTCGGGAGTTTGCTATAGAATAAGTCGTAGGGTGATTGAGAATGAACGTAGCCATGTTGACGGCTTTAGCCCATAAGCTCTTGAGTAGATTCTTGGCTCTTAGCAAATTTCTAGCCAAGTCGAGGATGGTACGATTAGTCCACTCAACTCAACCATTTTGCTGCGGCGTGTACTTCCGGAACTGGGCTTGAATCAGCGACAGGCTTTCTTTGACATCATGATTATTAAAATCCCCGCCACCATCGGTCAGCATGGATTTGAAAGGATAGCCATTCGGTTTCTCCATGAATTGGACAACGTCGTCCACGGCTTTCCGTACTTGGCTTTTCTCTTTTAGGGGGAAGATTACCCTGAATCTTGAAAGTCATCGGTAAAGCAGACCAAGTATTAGGCGCCACCTAGGGATGAAACCTTCATCGGTCCACAGACGTCAGCATGTATTATTTCTCCAACTCTAATCGACATTGAGATCGTTCCAAGAATGGCCGACGGCTCTGTTACCCTTCGATACTGGCCCCGCAGAAATCCCTTGATGATTGGTACGCGATATACAGTCCTTCCAGTACTGATTTTACTTGCTGCTTGTTCATGTGACAAAACCGTTCGTGCCATATCTGCAATGAAGCAGCTCCAGCAAGATTAGCTTCGGGAACTTTGATACGAATGTTGAGCGTATAAAAAATTCCAGAGTAGTTTGCCACCAGCTTTCTAATAATTTGCATCTGTGGTCCATTATCTCTAAAGCTAAATCCCTTATCCTTCGCCGACCTAATAGAATATAGTTTACGCCTCAGTTTTGGGATGTATGTTTCTGATTTCACTTGCTGCTTGTTCATGTGACAAAACCGTTCGTGCCATATCTGAAATGAATCGGCTCCAGCAAGATAAGCTTCGGAAACTTTGATACGAATGTTGAGCGTATAAAAAATTCCAGAGTAGTTTGCCACCAGCTTTCTAATGATTTGCATCTGTGGTCCATTATCTCTAAAGGAAAATCCCTTATCCTTCGCCGACTTAACAGAATATAGTTTACGGCTCAGTTTTGGGATGTATGGTACATCGGAAATACTCGAGGACTGTGTCTTGCCGCCAATGATTACGTCGACTTTTATTGAACCCGTTTCAAGTGCGTAAATTTGACTTCCATTCCCCAACGTGACTGGTATCGGCACGTAGAAAATAGACCTCGACTACGACCTGACCCTGAAGAACTATATAAATCTGTTTACTTTCTGGCACACCTTCCCCATCCGTTTAATAAAACCACCCAGCATAAGCGCAATTTTAAAGCTTCCGATTCTCTACAAACCATTAAATGAGCTAGACTTCTATCATGTAAAATGGAAATTTCCGGCTTATCGCTTCATCAGGGACATCTATAATCGAGAAAAACCAACTTTACGAAACCCTTTCATCAATAAAGGTTTAAGAGCTGCCAGAGAACGCCCTCTTTCAAACCAATTCAAAAAGGTAACAGAATAAATAAAAAAAATAGTTTTTAACAAAAACGGAACGAAACGACTAGAACTCTACAAAAGCCAATTTATACAATAATTTAATACTAGAAATAAACGACAAATTAATACCTATCGAAAAACCTTAATTCAGTGAAAACTGTCAAGCCTGCTTAAAAATATGCAAAATTTCCACATAACATACTTCTCGAATAAACCCAATCTAGTACCCATGATTTTTCTTCAAAGAAACTATATTATCTGGAGAAAAGCAATGGGTAACATAACGACAACAATATAGCCAAATACGTCTTTGTCCGTAACGACCAGACGTGTTTTTTGTTAGTTCCGCTTACTGTTAATATTTTAACGGGAAAGTGTTAATGCTCAGGCGTTTTGCCCTCGCCTATGTCGAAACTAATCGACTCTGCGAGAGAGTGCCCACCTGACAAGAATCCCGCTCATCGACACAATACCAGAGATAACTGCACGATCAAATACGCTACTGCCATAAACCGCGTGATTGGTAAGTGTAACAACTTACACCATACATTACGGCCGCATTTCCAAATTGCGTGCTTTACCCTACGTTGGAACCACAGAAATGGCGGAGGAATTAGCCATGACTGGGTTTGAAATTAACAGCTTGCAGATTAATGCAAATCATCAACCAAAATCTTTAAAAAAATTATTATATCGTACATTATGTCCGAAGCTCCTAACGAGTTCCTAAGACCGATAATCTCAAAATAAGCGAAACTGACATCCGACATTAGTCAAATTACCGAAATTTGTAATAATCCCACGGGGGAAGATGAAGTCCTACTAAGCTACCCAACATTAACTTTTAAAAGACAGTTCTTCGCCCTCAAGGAATTCGAACTACCCGATAGGATTAACTTCAAATATGACCATCACTCCTACGTTATTTTTTTTTTAAGTGAACACGAAATTTTCTAATTTTTGCGATAGAAAGGGTCACAACATTGATAACTGTTACCAGAAAAAGGCCCCGGACAGAGAAAATTCGTTCAGTGAAAATAAATTTGTAGGAAATAGATCTAATACCAAAACCGGTATGCTAGCTTAATTTTGAGCCAATTTGAATTCTGTTAGACTTTTGTTCCGTTTTGACCGAGTGTAGGAACGCCCACAAGGGCGGATTACAGCACGAAATAATGGACTGAAATCCACTGTGCCAGGATTCAACGACGTTGTTGGACTTTGGGAAGTCATGAAGTGTTCTGCACGCTTAACAAATTTTTCTTTCAAGACAAACCCATATTATTTTGCCACCAGATCACGTTTTGTCAATGTTTTTACGTATATAAATGATATGTATATTTTTATTATTATATTTTAATTTCTTACGTATACTTTTATTGGTTTTAATTTTTTTGGGGGACGAGAGATCAAGGAACCAATTATCGTAAGAGACTAAAATACCGGGGACGAGAAGCGCAAATCCCACCGTTTTTATTTTTCACCTGCCTTTTGACAAATGATGGCGAAACTAAACACGGTATCTGGCGGTAGCAAATCCGACTACTTACCTATAAAGCTTAAGCCTAATATCAATTGCCCCAAAATGAACTGAATATTAATAGACAACTAGAGTTTGAATTATTCTCTTTTCAACGACGTACATTATGAATATATTGTCAAACAATTACGGAAAAAGCCCCTAAAGGATTTTCCACAAGATACCTTTGCGGGATAAATACCAAATTTGAAATCAAAGAATATACTTACAAATCGAGAGTACAATTACTCAAAAGTGGAGGGAATATTCACTAGAAAGAAGATCCGAAAAACTATAACTACGAAATACTCGTCGAAAGAATTTTGAAAAGAAGAAAACAATAGAAATATTAATAAACTAACAAGAGCCAGTACCGAAAAATGGGATACCAACGATTGCCATAGTATTCTTTTAAAGACCGATGTCGACCAAGTTTTCAACATTTTACCTTAAAATAAATCCCCAGGGAAAGATGGGTTGGCTAATGAGTTTTATGAACACATCTCCCTGATCATTGGTCCTGTAATTTTTCCAATATACTCCACTATCTTAAATCAAATATCTTGACCAAGATATTTTATCTTAGCAATTATTATTCTTTTATGCAAAAATGGCGACCCAAAACTATTACAAAAATGGAGGCCAATTGCTAAACGTCGATTTTAGAAATTTATGCAATTGCCCGGTAAACCAAATTAAAAAAATATAAAAAAATATCGACCCTGACAAGATGTCAAGTATTCCTGGAATAAATATTTCATCAAAAATTAAATGTCACCAGGGATGTTATTTATCATTGCAGCTACAATAATAATAAGCACTTAATTCCAGTGATTGCCTTGCTTTAATATCATTGGAATAGGCTTTCTACAGAGTCAAACATACTTACCTTTTCGAAAATTTAAACCAGGTCGGTTTCGGTGAAACTTCATTCTAGAAATACGAAGATTTTGTAAGTTAAGTTGTAACTATTGGTTTTCTTATGTAGTTTTCAATGAAGGCATTCTTGATCCGGTGGCAATGAAACTATTGTTTAAAACAGCGGTTCAAATTATTTCAATACGTTTAAATCATTTTAAAGAAAATGCTTTAAAAGTGTTTTTTCCTTAACCTTAATATAATTTTAATTTTGTTTTTTTATTAATTTTAAAGAAAAGATAAAAAAAAGTTACACATCAGTTAAATCAAATTACTTTTGATTCAGGGCTTTAAAAAATTAACAAAGTTAGTGGCTTTTTCTATTCGCAGTAGGTTTCTTATTTTAGAATGAACTAGACCAAAAGCTGAAAAAATCTTTATTTTCCGGCGGACGAAGCTACCACACTTTGGAGTGGATTAATAACTTCAATATTGTTCGGTGCTTGCTATTGCAAAGACTTTAAATCAAGTAATTGTTTGGTTTTTTTTTTCATTTTTGAGCACAACGTCAGAATACAAATATTCTTTAAATTGCAAAATTTTTGCTTTATATTTTATTACCTCAGACATTAAAAAGGGTTGATATTGTGCTATGTCGCGTTGTTCCTCATCTAGTTGAGCTCCATTAAACATTGGGTATAACATATTTCCTAAAAATTGTGCAGGGTTTAAACCCTTTTTCACAGCTTGCAATGTCTTTGCTAATTCAGTTTTAATCAAAAACTTATGTAAAATTAACCAAATTTGGTCTAAGGAAACTGCAATTTTTTAATTTTGTTAAATACTCTTCAGCGTCTATTTTAATATTAATATCAAAAACGTAGGCCAAACTATTGGAATCGTTAGCACTTCTATTCTCGGTGCATATGCCAATTTTTAATATATCATTCCAGACAGTCAGCTAGAGTATCCCACCTCACATCTTAAGGAAGCAATAATATAGTGCCTCCCGCTTGCTTAAATTTAGCTTTCGGGAAATGATGATTTCTGAAATGCTTGAAAATTTCCTTTGGTTTTTTGACACCAGATATTTTACATCCTCAGCTAATAAATAAATCATATGTGCAGAAGTTCAGAACCACGATACGTTATTATATCTTTAGCATTTTCATCTACTTCAAAGGCTTTATTAAGTTCTTCCCTCATTTTAGCCATATTAGAAGCATTATCCGTTACAAACCTTTTTCACCTTGCAGTTAAATTTCTCACAATTGTGTTCTATCATGTATTCCCCTGTATGCCGAATATCACCAGTATCGATGGTGTTAATAATATGCACTAAATTTTCTGTAATATCAGTAACAGATATATAAAAGAGTGTCTCATTGTGTAAATTAGACCAATCATCCATAGACATGCATAGAGATTTTCTAATAAGCTCATTTTTATTTTGGTTGGCTTGTGCATCCAATATTACTTTTCAGCGGCTGAGATAACCATATTATCATTATTCAAGGCTCATTTTATCTTTTTCCTGCCTGTTTCACTTGTACTACTGCTCTAGTAATTTCCTTCAACTTCATACCCTGACTGTTCTGACAATGCTGACTATGGTCTGGTTCTCGTTGTTGTTAATGGAGTATCAGGTCTATTCTCACTTTCATAATTGAAATAAATATTGAGGACGTTTTCGATTATAAGCACGCATACTTTGGTAAATTAGTATTAACTAAATGCAATTGCTTTTCAACTTTAAACTTACACCTAGAGCTACTTGGAGTATAATAACATTGAAGAGTCATAAAATTTATTATCAATCGTAACAGCAGTGCCAGAGTTTTCTTTTTTTTTGAAATTTCGTTCAAAAGAAAATTCAAGTTCGTCATTTTGAACATCATTATCAAAATCAATAACATATATATTAGTGCAGAATCCAATTGGCATTTAACCAAATGTGATTTCCTTCTTGCCAATAAACCTACCATTTATACTTTGCACTTTTTACATTTGGCTCGTACAGATTGAATTGGATTTTTTATTTGAATGTAGTTGTGCCCAACCACATCCTTTCTTTTACCTGAATTAATTCCAATTAGCTAAATACTATTAGGAATAAAGGATATAATTAAAAAAATATCAATCTAACACGTGAAAAAAATTCCTCAATGTAACCTTGGCCTTATCACGATTCAATCTAAATCTGGCGTCTGCTTCAATTCTTCTGTTACGAGATTGTAAGGGTAGTCATAAGCGTTACCGTATTAACCAACCTTAAAAACTGTTTAAAACCTGTTTTAATCATTTTTTAAACATGATTTCATTTGTTGGAATTAAAATCTGGTTTAAAACAAATGAAACAATTTTTAACTACAACACAATTTTTGCCAACCCTGCCACAATGGCACCCGCAGCTGCGATTTTAGTATTGTTTATTGGATTTTGCTGTCGCTTCTGACGATGTTCCGCTATTTGTAAAGACGTTCATGGAAGGCCTATTCTAAGTGACGCCGCTCGCTGTAAAATATCTACTCGTTCTAAGGCCATCAGGTGTTGCAGAAATGCCGTCATTTTATGGTAAGGATCTCTTTTCTTCGAACGTGGCTTGAACCGTTTCTAAGGCCTTCAGACAACTCATAGGTTATTTTAACCTTCCTTACGCTATTAGCACAATTGTCTGAGTCCTTACATTTAATACGTCGGAATCTGTGACTTTTAATTCGAAATATCTGCCAATTTTTTGTAATTCATCTTTCTTACTTTATAGCTCGTTGAGGCTCTCCTCCAGTTGGGCTTTATCTGAATTCATATATTTAAGATTGTCCTCGAATTTGTAATTCATGTCATCGTCGTTCGTCTTTGCTTTAAAGCGACTTTTTTTGGTACCATCTTTTCGGTATCTCCATTTCACCGTAACGTGTCCACTGGCCATTGTCTTGGTCCCGAGGATAACTCTTATTTAAAAATGGTTTTCTTAACCGGGTTTCAGAACCAATGTCGAGAGCGCTTAGACTGAAAGTGTTATTTTGGGTCCCGATATAAATGAAATTCACTGGTTTACATTTAACTGAATGATATAAACTACTTTAAAAGAGAAGATGGCTGATCCATCTACAAAAATGCGGAATGAGAGGAAGTGACCGCTCTCATATAAGTCATAAACACTTCGCCTTTCTCCTCCCCTTATTTAGCAATTTCTGGAAATGCTGACCTTTCCGGTAAAAACCCCATCCTAAATCGGTGAAGCTACTGCCAACTATGGTCGGCTTACCATTTTGATCATCATTAACAGGATGTTAAATTAATTTAAAACATGAACTTTCAACAAGACCGTGTGCTTCGTGCAATTAAGAGAAAACAGTCGAATGTTTTGAACTATTAGAAAGAATATGTTAATATTTAAAAGGCAAGTGCTAAAGAAAGCCAAGAAACCAATTATAATTAAAATAAAATTAATAAACTTTAGAACAAATTTTGCCGGGATGATGATACTCCTCACCCGGTGCGTTTTATTATGTAAACGAGGATATACAAAGAGATAGGGTTGAGGACATGTGGTCAGATATGTGTAAGCCGGTGCTCCAAGCAAAGCATAAAGCTAATAACACCGGTGGTCTTATCATTATGCCCTAAGCCAGCGTCCCCAAGCCCAGACAGGTGACAAAAAGCCATGAGCCATAGCAGCATACTACTGATAGTCGCACCCCGACGGGCTGATCACTATCCGTAATCGATGTAAAAGCCTGTAGCTTTGACTGTACTGAAGTGAAAAAGTAATCGATTACAGGTTTTGAGGAAGGTGTTAGTCCTTCGTCATAACCTCGACACAATCCACTTATCCCGCCAAAATACGCAGCAATGGGGGATAGAGAGTGGATGCTTTAGCACCTGTAGTAGACATCTCACCTACCTAGGAAGAGAGCCAAGCCCTTCAGAAAAGGCTCCTAATTGGGAACGACGGGCACATTGCAACCCACGTAACCTGGTACAGCTGGCACTGGAGTTCCAAAAGACCAGGAAACATGGTCACAGGGCCACTTACGAAGTACCGCCGCCCAACAGCAGGCCACCAGTTCCTCCGAAGCAAACGGGTGCCTGGACCCTCTCCGTTAGTCCGAGCCTAAACACAGTTTCCAGCCTATACCTGACCGAAGTTGGAAGTGGAGATAGGACCATTTAATCGCAGCTAACATCTCCCAGTGCGCCACCACCGTAATGGGTTACAAGGGCTGGATCCCGCTAAATTCACTAGTTTTTGCACACCGTCCCTCCATTAAGGGTTTAGGGCTCAAGACACTTTTGGTGGAAGTATGATAACTAATAATTGCGCAATAGGCGTCGCACTGCAGTTTTCTTTACCTCGCCGAAGCCTCACTCATGGTCAATAAAATACATAATCATTTTGTTTAATAAAAGTAAAATAATATAATCGAATAAAGTTTTATAACCCCCCAATAAATTTACCGTCTATAGACGATCATAAAATCTAAGATTTTCGGTTCATTTTAAATAATAATAATCAGCTTACACCCAAAGCACCACCTTAGGCCCAAGACATCAAGCGACTTTTAAAGCCATTAATTCAGGTGGCCGGGGTTATGTAAAGAGTTCAAGAATGTTTATTTATTAACATCGGTTTAACAATGTATGAATAAGTTATCAAGGAAAAAACGTTTTTCTGAAACAACTAATTTATCTATAATCGTAAACATCGGCAAAGGGCCCAAATGTTCTCTAAACATAAACTATGTTCTCTTGCAGACTTTAGTTTTTGTAATGAACGGTTACGTTCATTCACAAACAAACGTCAATAAAAAAGGAATCGTCTCAAGTTAATATTAAAAGAAAGAATTAAAAAATCCCAAACAAAATAATATAATTTAGTTATCCTTCCCATTTTGAAAATTATGGTAAAGGCTCAAACCAGAAATTATCAGTCATAAAAATAAACCAGAGTGTCTATTTAGTCCCCATTTTCGGGGGTAAATAGGGGAGGCTCGGGGGCAGACTATTTACCCCCGTAAGTCGGAGTTACGCAATTTCGATGGTGAATAGTTTGTCCCGCGCGGTGGTTGCTATTTACCTCCCACTTTAAGTGCTCGGGAGTAAATATCTTCAACCGTGCGGACAAAGCTATTTTACCCCAACCAGAACGAAGCCCCCAAAAGTCGGGGGTAAATAGTAACATCGAACGTTGCCTGCTATTTACCCCCACCCAAAATGATTGATATCTCGCTTTCCCTGCGCTTATCATGCTATTTACCCCAAAAGTTGGGGATTTGTTTTCAGCGATAATTTCTGCAAATAATTAGGGGAAGGCTATAAAGGTCGAAACGTTTTATTATAATTGTTATTTGAATTGAAATTACTTATGGTTATTACATTCAAAAGAAGAAACTTCAACATCTGTAATAGTTAGATTGTCTGTCTGGGGTATAACCTTTTTAAATAGGGGTAGTCTATAAATTCCAAAACGATACTTTTTTATTATTACGCTAAATAGTAGTAATCTCAACTTCCTTGATTATTCTTTGTTTGTTTGTCTGTTGTTTACAATTTTGAGAGAGCCAATTATGGTTTGTCTATAAAGGCTGAAATGTTATATTTAATATGTTATGTTACTTTACGTATTTTCGGTGTTTAATTTTCGAATTTAATACACTACCTCTTTAATATGTGTTAAAAAAGGTGTTACAAAAATATCACAATGTGATATGTCTCTGGTTAAAGTTAAAAATAATTTTTAACATTTCAACCTTTATAGACTACTCTTATTTTCTGTTTAAAAGATCATATAAATTCACGATAAGACGAACCAAGTAAACATCTAATCTAAAATTAATCCTTTTTAAACTAAATATAATATAATATCACATTTCTGACTTTATATACAACCCCTAGATTATACCCCTATCACTGAACAGAAAATTAATTTTAAAATGATGATGAAATTTGTTCTAATTTCACGTAATACAAATAAAATTAACTATTTACCGCTGAAAAGCCAAGCATATTACGCGCGGCCAAAACTTCTTACCACCAAAACAGTTAAAACCAAAATTTATGGGGTAAATTAGCCTGATATTCTAGGATTTTTTCAAGTCAGAATTTAAAATTGTTTCGATCGCGCGGTTGAAGCTCTTTACCCTCGAGAATAAACGAGCTTTGAAAGTCGAGGGTAATTAGCAACGGTCGCGCGGACCAGACTTTTTACCCCGAAATAGCTTAGCCCGGCTATTGGGGGTACATTTTTTGGTCTACGTGGTCGTTGCTTTTTGTCCCCGAAAGCTGGGGGTAAATCTATAACTATAAGTCTTAAAGTTTGTCCTTTTATTTATTCATTTATTTATTTGTATGTCATGTTCCTAAAAACTCGAGAACTTTGAAATTTTAACTCAATGTTCAGGGCCTGATTTCCAACTAAACGCGCGCAATTCCAAATACCTGACATGGTTATCAATCTAATTAAATTTTACTCATAATTAAATTTTATTTACCTTCCACCCCTTTGCTTCCCTTCTCTCCTTTTTGAGTTCATTGAGCCCGTCCCGACCTTTAATCTTTTTTAACGGGTTAGTGTGAAATTCGTAGAAGGGGAGTTAGTGCGAAAGAAATGGACTTCGTAGAAGGGGAGGTTTAGTTGCATTTATTTGGATGTCATCTTCCTAAAAACTCGAGAACCGTTAGCTCTAGAGCTTTGAAATTTTAACTTAATGTTCAGGGCCTGATTTCCAACTAAACGCGCCTAATTCTAAATACCTGACATGGTTATTAATCTAATTCAATTTTATTTTGCGCTCGTCCCGAGCTTTAAACTTTTTTAACGGGTTAGTGTGAATTTCGTAGAAGGGGAGTTAGTGTGAAAGAAAGGGACTTCGTAGAAGGGGAGGTTTAGTTGGGATTTTTAAGTTGTTCAGGACGTGTTGCGTTTTTGCTACGTGTGTTGCGTTAACCTTTCTTACGTACAAATCAGATCTAATTTATTAAAATTAAAACCCCGGGTGAAGCCGAGTATTAAAGCTAGTAGTAAATAAACACAACTGCATCTATATGGTCCAAATACTATTTTGATCGTTTACTTTCCTCTTTTTTACAAATCTTTAAAGCAATTTTCACAAATTAGATAATTATCAGTGTGGCAAATGTTTTTAATCTTTACAATTTATTTCCATAATTTTGAAAAAGCGTTATATTTACAAAATACATTATTATAATTTTTAAGTAAGGATTCATTTATAATAATGAAAGAGAAAAACTTTAATCTACATGGTTATATTTTTGCAAAATTTTATATTTCTGTCGTGATTAGGAATAACCGATAACACAAAAACCAAGTACGACACCGCACCACCAAAAACGCTCGTCACAAATACTTTATCAATCGCGAAACAAGTCAAGAAAGTCATATGTACGTTAACAGAGTTAATTTTGTGCCATAAGTAAATATAAATGGATTTAACGCTCACTGAACTGGAGAAGTGAGTTTCCGACCCAAACCTCCTGTTGACTGCCAAGTTAAAAATTGAATTTATGTCACTTAATCTAGCAATGGATATTATCATAAGGCTCCCACCGAAAAACGGTAAAATTAACTGAATAATATGATACAGGATTTCAGCATAAAGGGTGTCATTATCTTTCACTAAAACGGTGAAATTAAGGCAGAAGGTACTGATCCATTCGGCAATCCAAACAAAAATGATCAATTTGAATGTATTATCCATACGTTTAACGCGTAGGCACAGTTTAGTGTGTAATGTGGCAAATTCGACTTCGTTGCGTAGTCCCATTTGGTACGAATCGGCTAAATCCACAGCACTGAATCTAACGTATTCCGAAGTAAATGTCAATAATATTTGTAACAAGCTCTTCAAAAATAAGACGAAGCTGTACATTAACTGATCCAATCCTATTATAACGTAAGTGATATAAATATGATCTCGCAAAAACTGACTGTTATATAAATATAATTCTACATATGTTAAAACATTGTTCCAGTCGTAAAGACAAATCGAAGAAACAATTAATAGCGTCGCGTTTAACATTACTATAATTAAAAAGGCAAAATCAAGAAACCGTGTTTTCGGGCTTTTGTTGATCTTTAATTCATTGCGTAGTGATAATAGTAGCTTGGAACAGAATTCGACTAAATGAAGATAAAATATTGATGAATCGATTATGAAAACTGACGTTATTACATCGATTATCAAAAGAAGTTGATAAATAAAAGTTACATAATTTTTCGGGCTCAAAGTGTCGCAAATCGCGTTGTGAAATATATATGAGATGTAAATGTTAACTGCCAATAAAATCAATAAAGTAGATTTGGGAATATTTTTGATAGATTTAAAACACAAACTGTTGCTCGCCAAACCAAAGAATGTCAAAATTTTTGCTACTCGGCTAAATGAATTAAAGTTATCGAATTTCTTCATTTTTATAATTCATCTTCTTTTTCCCTCGCACTATATCATATTTCCAAATGCGATCTGTAAAGACAAGACAAAGAATCACTGCATAAAACTAATTTTACTTGATTAAAATAAAAGTGAATTGCAATAAATTGATGAATACTCCCTGATATTTACAAGAGAGGTAAATAAATCATAAATATATTGTGAATGATAAATATAGAAAAATTAAAAAAATTAACAATAATTAATTAATTAGTTAAGTCTCTATGCTATAATAAGACCGAGAGAATGAAACAAATTTAATATTAAGTTCTGAGAAATAATCTTTAAGAAATTGTATGTTTTCAATCCGAAAAATGTGCGCGCATCATCGTAGCTTGCGGCCACTGGATTTAAATAATCGAGTATTGTGAATTTTTCCAAACGGAGCTTTTAATTTCAGAATTTTTAAGTAAAATGTAACCAGCTAAAACTATTAAAATCGTTATTCAAGTTATATCACGAAAAATATACCACTTCTATTTCTCTTAGTGTTCGGAAAAATTTATCCAAAACCATATTACTCCTATGGGACACACTGGTAGGAAAAGATAATTTCAGCTCATTTCGTGTATTTGTTCTACCGGTGTTATACAGTAACTTTAGGATTTCACTTTGGAAGAAATTAAAATAGGGCTTAATTTTTGCCTGCTTTTTTATTTAGTTCTAATATATAATGTGTAAGAAGTCCCTATTATTTATATTTATAAAATATTCAAAAATTTGCAGACGCAATGACCAGCTTTATCCTGAAGTATAACTTTTGTATCTTATTCGCGGTTGTACAGTTACTTTGGGTTGACTGTGTTAATGTCGGTAGTTTGCACTTTTAAAAGCCATCCGAAGTTTGAAAATTGGGGGAGTTCTTGTGGGTATGTGGCAGCAATTTCGTTTTATATTTTAATTTTACGTTTAATAATTCGGTAATCTATATATGTTGCTACCCTTCACTTCCTTATTGAGGTAATAACATAATATACTTTGAACGAATCATAATCAATTAAGCTAGAAGGAACACCAATTTGTCATAAAATGGAACGAAAACTTTCATTAAAAAAATGAAAAGCGTACTCTTAAACCTACAACAAAAACTTCTTTAATTGGAAAATTAAAATTTTAATTTAGATCCTGTACAAAACACTGAATTTTTTGGTAATAATTTTATAAATGTTTTAAAATTATTCTAGTCAATTTTCGACACCATTTCCTAAATAGATAAATACTAATAATCAGATCGAAATGTATATATTTTAAAACCATTTGCGTAAATTTGAGCCTTGAAACCCAAATTTTAAAGGATAACGTGTGTACGTCCAGGGTTTAGATTTTGGAGAAACATTTTAAACTTAGTTTGTAGCTAGCCTGTTCCTATGCCAAACACTATCCGTACGATACGCCCTCTTTTTGTGGTCGTCGAAAACTATATTGATAGCGTAAAAGCAGACTTTAGATTTCTGTTATGGAAAGCTTATATTTGGTAATGTTGACATTCGAGAAGTCGTCGTCTGCTACACTTATTAATATCCGATCCGTTGTTGGTCCATACTTTGCCCTCTCCATTAAATCTGCCTTTAAACTGCTTTGATAAAAGCATTTTTGTTTTAATATCTATCTCCTTATTCTGAAGTGAAGAGAAGCACATTGTGAAAAACTAAATGAAAAGAGACTTAAAACGGTTTTAAAATTCACAATTTATTTATTTAGAAAATCCAACGTTTCGGAGGAACAGTTCCTCCGAAACGTTGGATTTTCTAAATAAATAAATTGTGAATTTTAAAACCGTTTAAAGTCTCTTTTCATTTCCTTATTATGGCACACAGTTCATAATTTCGCCACTATTCGTTCGAACCAGAAATATTTAGAAACCTGAAAAATGCCAGGGAAATTTGAAATAAAATAGAAACATTGATAGAGTTTAGAAATAAATTTTCTATTCGTGGGAATAATGTAAACGAACTTCCTATTAATCAACATTGTTTATCTAGCTCTCAGGCTAAAATGTAATCAAGCTGAGAATCGATAAAAAAATATTTTTCTTCACTGTATTAACCTTGTTTGCCTCGAATTTATTTTTAAGTTATCAAAAATGAATGGAACTTCCGACAAACCTGGGTGAAAACTCGGAACAACTCCTTCTGCGTTGAGTTTGCAAGTTCTCTCCCCACTGGTTTAAGGGGTTTTCCTCCGAGATCTTCGGTTTCCCCTTCCATAAAAACTTGTTGAGGTGAACGGTAATAGTGAGTGTAGGGAGCTGTTGGCTCGCGTGGCTTGCAGGGCTTGCCACCACCCTCCTACGCATTGTAACCCGGCCACCTGAATTAAAGGCTTTAAAAGTCGCTCGATGACTTAGGCCTAGGGTGGGGCCTTGGGTATTAGCCGAGCTGATTATTATATAAAAAAAACTTAACCATAGTCAGTAAATCGAGGTCATTGCCAAAATCACTAAATAGCGTATGAAAACGGAAGAAAATAAACTTTTATTTGAAAATTTAAACATGACAACACTTTTAATCCTTGCGAAGAATGAACTGAACAGGTTATTCGAGTATAAGAAAAAATCCCAGAAATCGATGATGTTCACGAACTCACCTAGTTCTAAAATTCGCGCCTTTTGAAACCTAACTAGAGTCATCCGAGGTACACGTTTAGTTAGTATTCACTTCTGATTTAATAAGTTACTTTAAAAAAGAGTAATATCTATTTATTAAACATAAAGTGCATAAACAAATTTAAAATACCAAATAAAATTTGATTTACCTGATACGATTGTCAAAGGCTAGATGAATTGAATATAAATTTTCTTATCTTTATATTTCTTGGGAATTTAATAGTACTCAACCAGTAGCTAACAGCGGTCTGAAGATATTTTGGTCGACTATGTTTCAAAGACACAACTTAAATAAAGTGACTACCAAAAGCAGCCTGGGTAAATGATATTCTTACACGAAAAGCATTTTTGGCGCGTGTGGGATATTATATCTTTCCATTATTCGTATCTTGCAGTGCGTTCAAAAATCAATAGCAAAATGTATCTACGGAAATATGTATTCTTTTCTGCTAAGAATATTAATAGACTTTGAAATATTTATTAACAATTTAATAGTATACTAAGCGTGTTTATTGACCCTTTTGCCATGGGGACACGAACGTGGAATAAGGGTCTTTTATAATATAATATTAAATAAATAAAGAATCATACAATGTTTTTCTTAACAGGGGAAATGAGTTTGGTGCGTGCGATTTGCACGCGCTTTAGAAGATGTCAATTTTGGCTCTCTTATACGTGGTGTTCGTAGACTTGTTGTAGTTGAAAAAACGCAATCATATAGTAGAAAAAGGAACGTAACTTGATTTTGCAACAAAGTGTAATACAAATAATTAATGAAAAACACTTTCGGCTAAATAAATCTAGCCTTTTCTTTTTACATTGTATCACATAAATATATATTTTTTTAAATTGTATATGTCTACCTACTATGAATGATTTTTATTTGCAATACACCTTGATGACTTAGGCCTAAGGTGGTGCCTTGTGTATTAGCCTAGCTGATTATTATTATAATCACTCCGTCTCTTCCCTCACTCAATGTCTTTGGCCACATATAAGTACCTTTAGTGCTGTTTATCGATTTCTTTTTATACCTGCACATCTTCTGTCATTTTTTTTTATATCTTACCGTTATTCTGGTAATAATGTCGTCTTATAAGTTGTGATATTGAATTAGTAATGCTGTTAGGTAGCTTTAATTTAAAGAAATCTTTTTTTTTAAATAACGATTATCGATATTCAGATTTTGTTGTGATTTCAAAATGGTTAATTTGAAATATATTGTAGCAGTTCAATCAATTAAGCGGATTTAGCGTATGCTAGAAATATACTTTAAAAGGCTTTGAGTCGCTGCGGTGCTGTTCGTTCTTTTAGATGGTTAATTTAATTAAGCATTAATCAAGTTAATATATCTTATTTCTGGTGGAATTACTTTATACTTTCGTGTGGAGGTGACTACAATTGGTTAAGTCTCTCTGTGGATGATTTTAGGGGTTTCGGAGATTAAATCTATATTGCATTGTATACACTCTTTTTAGAAATTTTTACTGGGTGCCGCCATTATCGTACAGGCAAACCACCAAAACCGGTTTTTGCATTACAATTCTCTTAGATGGTAAGTTATTAGCGGTCAATTATTTAGGCACGTTTACGAGTGTTTTTGTCCATTGTAATGTAATGGAGTAAGGTTTCGGTGCGGAGTGGCCATAGTGTGCAAACTATCCTGAAGCTGCACATGGTGAGACAGTACTAAATGCGACCGGACCATTTCGAACAGTAAATGTTTCTACTTCAATTGCCTTTAGGTTTTCTAGAGTTGTTTCTAGCTGCCCTTATTTTAAATATGCTAAGTATTCCAAGGTCTCTTCAGGTGAAATGGTCTAGATAACGATTTCCTCTCCATATTTTCTTGCCACGAAAATCTCTGGGAATTTCATTTCTTATTTCAAGAAGGTGCGTACATTTTAAATCGTTATTATCAAATATGTATAGCTAACACCACCCGTTTTGCAACTAGTAATAGGTTATCTAACTGGACCCTAGTTAGAATCTTCTTAATTAATCTAACACGTCGGGAACGCTTACTGGGAAAAACTCTCCTTTAAATAGCTCTTTTTAGGGGAATTTATCAGCACTTAGTTTTTCCTCATATGGTTAACTATGCAGTCATTCCAATAACGTTATAAAATTGAAATAAATGAATAACAATATAGTAATTTGGGAAACGGAGAAAATGTTAAAACTACCAGTATAAACAAAATACCAAATCAAGACTAAGAAATCGAAACATCGAATAACTGGAAAACAATGCAAGTAAACTTGGTTTGATCCTTTATGTCAAAACATGTATAAGCCAATCAATTTCAATTTATCAAGATTTTTTCCTTTAAAGCTTCTTTTGCTATGGAAACCTTAAGCTATGTTGCATAGCTTATATTTTTCCTATAATTTAACAACGACACAAAGTAGAAAATATGGCGAGAATCTAAGATTAGAAAAGGTTATTTCTAATGAATTAAAAAGGACCGGTCTCTTCAAGGGTAACGAAAATAAATATTTGCTTCTCCCTTTCTATTGATTACTTTTCCCTTCATTTATTCGCGCTCTCCAACAACTCTGCAAGCGCCTAAAAATATTTTGGTAGCTCCACTAATTTTTCCGTTCAATAAGCCTACCGCCTAAGAGATGTCCATTACAATAAGAATGCCAAACTGTTGTATATTTAATATTTACTATATTCCTTTACCGCGGATTAGGAGAAATGAAATCATCAAGCTGAGCTTCCACGGTTACCCGTCTGGAAAAAAATAATTTAAAAATTCAAATATTTACTTTTCTTGATTAAAATTTAAATTAAATGAGAAATAGCTACATAACAGTATTATTTCGTATCTGAAATAAATTTATGGTTTTAACAAAGTGTCTTGGGCACTAAAATTGACGATATTAATTTATCTTTTACCAAAATTAACTTTGGTTTTATACACTCAAAACGCAGTTTCCACGACCTATATTTACTTATGTTATTGTCATGAAATATATGTGGAAAGATTACCGGCAGGAACAAGAAAGTTTGGTAAGTGTTTATAAGTGTCATTCATTTATAAGGTTTGTTTTTAGGGAATTTTCTCCATAATCCTTGCTTGTCAGGTGGGGATCATCCTTTTCCAGAAGTTACGACAGTTGTTTGCCCTCTGGCCCAAAGTCTTAAGTAACTCTCCAAAGAAGAAGGCTTAACAAGATAAGACCGAATGTAACTTTCATGCCCCGAAAAGTACAAATAATTTTATCTATTTGCATTAAAAGCCATAATTTCAATATTTTTAAGAAGACATTTTAAGTTTTTGAAAAATCATTTTGTTAGGCAACAGTACTACAAGCGTAAGTATTAATATTTTTTCAAATTTAACTTTTCAAAAGGAATAATGTCTTGAATGCTACAGTTATACAAATAAACTGTCGATTTTTCTTTGTATATGTGGTATTTAAAATATTCCAACTGCATTTACGTAAAAACTACGGATTGTTACGTTTTTAATTTGTAAATATACCTTTAAATTTTTTGGTTTTTCCCCAGATGAGTTTGCGGATTTTTAAAAACTCTTGTTATTTTTAAAAGAAAAAGGATTTGCAGTTTTTGGTGGAATTATTGATTTGTATCGAAAAAATTCTAAATTTTTATATAGAACTTGTGGATTTGTAAATTTTGTTTTGAACATATCATAAATTTATTATATATTTAGGTCTTAAAAAAATTAAAACAATTTAATGGATTTTGAGTTTTCCGATGAGTGAACCAGATTTATCTCAATTACAGATCCCTTATTCCGTGTATTTTTGGTATTTTTAAAAGAGGTTGTTATTTACATGATAAATTTTCAGCTAACGGTGGTATAATTGAAGCACATTTGTAAAATCCAAGTGTTTAAATACAACAAAGAAACATTTTTGCAAATTCTGATTATAATAAATGGAATAAAAAGCTATTCCCTCCTACGACCAACTTCATTTTTTCGTAACTTAATTATTCAGTGAAAATCGGAGGATTTTAAGCAAACCAAGTCTGCTCTTTCACTCTCTAATTGAAACTTTTTATTTGCAACCTACCGGTGTAAATATATTTTTTTCCATAACTACGAAAAATACCCCGATTTTCGTAAAAATTAAAATTTTAAACAATTCCAGGTCAACAAATAGCCCTTACTTCTACAATACATAGTTTTTTGCGAAAAATGCTGGTACCAATCCAGTCCAAACATGCTGTATAAAGATAAAACATTGTTATGTTATGTTTTATTTTAACTAGAGCCAAAATATCAATAAATAATAAAAAAATTGATTAACTGTTTATTTATAGATATTAATTGCAACTTTTATAGATTTTATATGCAACAAATAAGTTTTTTATTTGGACAATTTTCGGATAACGACATAAAAGAAATGAACGGAAATTTTTTTATCAGAACGCCAAGCCCTAATTTTAACCATTAAATAAGGACTTAGCAACAGAGTGATCATTTAAAAATAAAACAACAGTTTTTAAAAGCCAAGATACTTCATGGTTAAATTTTTTTTGTTTATTTACATTTTGTTTATTTTACAACAAAAAAATTTTTAACCATGAAGTATCTTGGCTTTTAAAATACTGTTGTTTTTATTTTTAAATTTTAACGCCATGGTTTATCAAACCTTTAAAATTAATGAGAGTGATCATTCTCTGGACTAATACATAATACTATTAACTGTGAACTATGAAATGTAGAATATTTAAATTCCCAGGGTATTTTTATTGGAAAAGGAAAGTTTAAATTAGGCTATTAAATTTTGGAAAAATCCAAAAATATTTCGTATTTTTCGGAAAATAATTTTTTTACCGAAATATTAAATAATTAATTAAATTAAGTAAGAAAGTTGTAGAGAGTACTCTCGAGCCAACAAATAAAATTTGTTGTATCTGAAAAAGTCAATTATCATTTATGGCGTTTTTCTTTGGACTGCTCTCTCTGCTCCCGGAGTGCTCCGAAAGTCCATGCGTGTCCCATTGGGCTTCCGAGAGCAGATCCCGCAGAGATTCGTGTTTACCATTGGGACGTTGCTCCGCGAGAGAGTGGGCGATTTCTTGCTCTCTGTTGATCCGAGATAAGTGACGGATCAACGGATTCGGAGCAAGTTTTGTGGAAAATGGCGGCGGTCAGGGAAGAAGATTTACGAATTATTTTGTTATTATTAGAATCTTCATCATCAAGTTCAGAGGAGGAAGATTTTTTGGAACATATTTTTAAGGATAAAGCGGAACATCCGATAATTGAGGGATTTATTAAAAATGTAGTGCATAGATTTTCAAATGAAAAAATACATACATTTATTACTACCTCTACTATATTGTAATGTAAATGTAGACTGTTACAGTAGACTAATAAGAAAAAACTATAGTTTAGGGATAATTTTCGATTAACCCGTGAAATGTGTTATTCCCTCGTCGCGGAATTTGAAGCTTCAGAGTTCTTTCCATTAAACAATAAAGGACATGGTGGCCGTAGTGCTATTTCTGCCGAAAATCACCTTTTGACTCATTTTTACAGCGCTCTAGGCCTAATAAAACGCGTCTGAATTCTGTACAATAAAGTTGGAGAAACAATTGTTTCTCATTGGGAAAAGCGCGCCAAAAATACTGATCCGAAAAAAGTTACGTTTATCATTGGAAAAGTACTCTCGTCCGCTCTCTTAAGGATCGATGACGCCACACGTCAATTTTTTTTATCCGAAAGGGAGTTGAGAGCGGTTTCGGAGCAACCCAAAGAAAAACGCCATGTACAAAAACAAGTTGCAACTTACTAACTTAATGCTTACGGAGCAATGTTGAAACTAAACTATAATAATAATAATAATCAAATAGGCTAATACCCAAAGCACCACCTTAGGCCTAAGTCATCAAGCGACTTTTAAAGCCATTAATTAAGGTGGCCGGGTTACAATGAGTAGGAGGGTGGTGAAAAGCCTTTCATGCCACGCGAGGCAACAGCTCCCTACACTAACTAAGCCGTTGCTAGCAGTCCTGACGCTTGCTTGAGGGTAAGTAGCAAAGTATATATAATTATTTTATTGTAACTCTGACCGTGGAACCTCGGGTTGACAATACCATAAATTTCAAAGTCACGAACACCTCGGAGGACAGTGTGGTGACATGGAACCAACTAACTCTAGGGACGGGTCACATAAATACATTTTACCGCAGCTCGCGTGAAGAGCGTTCTTTAACAACCCCGCCCTCTTTTTTACCCACGACCAAAATTTGGTGATTCAATTCGGAAACCATTAGGGTCTTGACGCTACCCATCGGTAGTTTTAGAAACTAAAGTTCGTCTGGCAACGTGCTTTTTTGTAGAAGTTACGTGTACCTATTTATCGTTACCTATAACTGCAAATCTCACAAAATTTCCATCACTGTCATTTGTTTAATAATTTTCATTTACTTCTATCATGATTAATTTAACTACACAAACTTTCCAAGTCCTAAACATGTCTAGTATTTCGAAAACAAACGCACCTGATAAACAATTATTTCCTTGAAAGGGTGGCCGTTTTTTCGTTTTATCGAATTCCTATGATTTCATATGAATTTCAACTAAACATTACCACAGATTAAGCGGTTAATTGACTACCGTCGTAATTATCACAGCTTTACGGCATTAGTTATCTTTGCTACAAATTTTAAGCCTTGTTCATAACCCGCGTTGCAGACCGCAATTTTCCGCAAAACGTTTTTCCCCTTCGATTGTCGTCCCTCCCTTCCAACGAAAAAGAATCACCTATCCGGAGTTGCGCGAAATTATCGCTAGGCGCGTTGTCAAAATTAACTTTCCAGGTTTTCTTATTTGTGACCTGTCCCTAGCGTTAGTCGGTTCCATGGTGGTGATTAGGTCTACTATTAGGGTAGCGCCTTTTGCACAATTGGCTAACTCTAGTAGCACTACGATGGCCTTCATTCAGGAATTATTCTAACACAAACACTCGATATTCGAAAGAATAAAGAGGCATACTTATCTTAAATTAATGACTTGTCAGAATGATTTTAATAACAGAGTGTAATAATAAATGTCAAAAAAATATCCTTTGACAAAGCATTGAAATTCACCAAAAAACATGTTTTGTTGTATCTGGTAGTTCTTAAATGTCTAAGAACTGAATAATGTTATACTTATAACTTTAATTAGAAGTGTATCCACTATTTTAGTTAGATTAAACTGTTTTTTCATGATGTATTCGTATGTTGCCATTTGATAAAAATAAAAAGAAGGACCTTTTTCAGCTGTGTAAATTTATTATCTAATGGAAAATTTACTTATTTCGATAATATAATTTATTTTGTCGTTTCATAACTTTCGTATACAAACGTTTAATTTTTCGCCTTTTGGTGAAATCGTTGTTTTTAGTATACTACAAAATCTTTCCGATCTTTTCGACAAATTAAAATTTTTCTTGCCAATCAATATACCCTGAAATTTTAAGAACTCTAGTTTATATTCTTTTTGAGATAAATGCCCTGGGCGATCGCCCTGAGACACCCGACTTTAAACCTAAAAATATATTGCTTGTTGGGCTAGTTGGTTGAAATTATACAATAATAGAATTTAATAAATCTTGTTTATAAAATTTTGAAATCACGAGTTAACGATGAATCGTGATTTAAGGAATAACGCAGAAATTACATAAATAAATTTTAATGTTGTTCTTTTAATATAAATTTTTTAACATTTAATTAAGATTTTTTCACTTTATTTGGCCAATCACGAGAGGTATGCGCCCGAAAATGAAAGCAAGGAAGCAACTTCTGTCTTAAAACTTTATTGCTTTAGAATATTTATTAAAATACAATATTTTACGTGATAAATATTTTAAGTAAAATCTTTTCTTCAAAAATATATGGTGGTTTATTTTGTGATCATCTTTAAGTTTTTTTTTAACTTTACTTAAATGATATTCCCTTAAAAAGTGTGTTTTGTAAGAGATGGAATACTATACGGGTGTAAATGTAGGTCCAATCGGGGATTGAATTAACAAACCTGAAAAATTTTAAGAACGGCCATAGAACATTTTTATCGTTGAGTGGGTATATACATAATAAATTTTTCAATGATGTCCTCATTAAATTATTCTTTAGAGTTAGACTTGTACATGCATACATTAAAAACGTAATTATTCCGATCCAAAATCTGGAATTGAGAGGACAGAGATACTATTTTTTTCGTGTTCAAAGCATACCAGATTGTGTTTCGACATTAAATATCTTCAAAGATTATACAGGGTTTATACTTCTCATCCGATTCTGGAATCTAAATTAATTGGCAATATTATTTTATTTTCAATTTTAAAATTGCCAGAAAATATACAAATCCTAAGATTTTTTAATACGAAATTATATTAAAATCGAAAATAGATATAATAACATGATTTAGAAATCTGGCAACTTGTGGGGCATTAGGGAAAATGGTTAATATATTTTTGTCATAGTTTATGAGGTGTCCATGGCACGATAATGTTTATATTCCAGTGTTGCAAGACACAATCGGTAACTTTAAAAAAAAAGCTGTATTTTGACTTTTTGTAGATTACTTTTATATGTTCAGACATTTGTTTTGATTAAAATATAATTCAGAAGAATTGATTACTTCGCATTGTCGATTAAATCACACCAGTGTTTTTAAAAATTCTGGGGAGGAAGACGTTTAAGGCACTTAATTTATAACGGGAATTACAATATAAATATTAGGCCCGAGGATTCATTACAGAGCCCAAGAAGCTACGAACAAATCATGTAACATCACCGCGATTATTTCACGGTGCTGCCTGAGCGTTCCGCACATGCGCAATCTTAGAGTTAAGCGCATTAGTGTTTCTCGATGCAAATATATAGGTTTAGTCATCGGCGTCAATCATCAGAATTGGTTGTTCTTGATTTTCGTTGTTGGCGAGTCGCTCTCCCGGTTGGCGAAGTAGTCGTTGTTGGTCGGCTCTGGCGTCACCATTTGGTCTTTGAACCCTTTGTTGTGGGTCGGGTTGTTCAACCAATGGACACCAACTTCCATTCATCGTTGCTGACGCTGAAAAAAATGATTCCGGATCAATACAATTGGTACATGTATTATGGTACTATTTATGGAGAAGTGTATTTCCTTTTGGCCATAAATGCTTACGTATGACCAGATTAGTTTTTCAAAATTACCATTTATGTACGAGGTTACTTTTATTTGCAGAACTGATAAATAATAAGATAAGTTATTATCAAAATAGCAATGGATTTAAATTCTTCGTTCAATTTGCTTAAACACAACATTCATAAATAACAATTCCTTTTTCATAAATATATATAAACGACTGGTTTACATTTGCAGTTAGGCTAGATAACGGTTTCAAAACTATAAAGACCCAGCTGAAATATAACTAAAATTTACAAATGATTAGAATAGCTAACGACATTTGAGTATTTCAAAAATTTATCAGCGCTTGTGAGATTTTTATTAATGGGTAAATTGGCTAATCCCTAAATATTATCGTTAGTTGATAAATTGGAAATCAAGTCCTTAATTAAGTTTGTATTTTGCATTTGAGACCTCTCCTTTGCGGGTAACGTTTAGAACTAGGGCGTGCTATTGTCAAATTCTTATTTTAAAGATTAATTTTATTTTTCCATTATTTTTATAGCAGCAAGATCGTATTTAGGTTACTAAGAAAAGACAAGTTGGCCTTCTTATAGAAGTGGGACTGAAAATTGCTACAATAATGGCATCTGTTTAAAAGTGTTACAAAAACGTATTCGATGACTCCCTAATTGATAATCTGCTTTCTTTTTCGCTTTACCCTATATGATTAAAAAAAAGCGAAATCATTAAATTCAGTTAAGCTAATTCTCAAAGGTGCCACATGGGCTTAAGTTAACTTGTGATTTGTGAAGCAAATAACCTGTGTCATGATTAATTTGCGTTAGAAAGTGGTCTGAAGCCCTTCAAACCAACAGCTAACTACACTTTCTATTACCGTTCACTTCCGCAAGTTTTTATGAAAAGGAGAAATGGAAGAGCGCAGTGAAAAACCCCTCTAACGCGCAGTGAGTGGTTCCGAGTTTTCAGGCAGTACAAGCTTTGACAGAACCCAGCTCTTATTACTTCGAGGCGAGAGTGCTTCACCACCCCACTATTTAAAGTTAGTCTAACTAAATTGAAAGTAATTATTTATACACCATTTGGTTTATATAAAAAAATTAATACGATCAATACAAAAAACGCTATAAAGAAGATAATTATAGCTCACCTGGTAGCAAGACTCAAACGTTCTTGGTGTTTATAACCTTATCAGATTATTAGTTTTTGGTGGATTTACTTACGTGGTACAATTCCTCCTCGTCTTTGTTTCTTTTTTATGTCCATTCTGCAGGACCTCAAAAACGTGTGATAAAAGAGAAGGTAGAGAAGTCCGAGTGAAGCCGAGAAGATGGCGATGCCCCGGAAAGTCCAACGAAGTCCATAAGCCTCAATGAGGAAATATCCGATCACAGAACCCACAATTCGACCTATATGGTTGAACAACATACTTTAAAATACCAAGACTTTTTTCTAAGCCGAACAGAAAATCAAGATAAATTTAGTCAAATCTGGGGGATTACAGTATTTGTAAAAAAATACAATAAATTAAGGTAGAATTAATGCTACGTTAGTCCACCATTCAGATTTTCAAACCTCGTAGAAATTTTAGACAAGTCGAGAACAAACTAATGCGAAATGTTAATCAATTAAAACACGTGTAAAATTAGGTGCATACTTTTCGCTTGTTTTATAAAAAAGGTATCGAGTAAAACTTTTAAGCTTAATTAAACTATTATCTTTTTCTGGTGGAGATAATTACTATTTGTCAAGACAGAGTATTGGGGCTACACGATTTACTCCTCCTGATAAGCAGGAGTAAATAGAGTAAACTCCTGCTTATCAGGAGGAGTAAATCGAGTAAACTGATCAAGTTGTCATGCAGACATTTTGGGAATATGTTTTATTGGTTTGAGTCTATTTTATCGATTCCCAAATGATCGAACGGGTCCCATTTGATCGAATTTCCATTTGATCGAATTGCATTTGATCGAATGGCATTTGATCGAACGAAATTTGATCCAACGAAATGTGATCGAAAGCTACTGTAGGGTAAAACTACTAGTTTTTGGGAGTAAATCGAAAAGGCAACGGTGCATACGCGCCTACGGCGCGCGTACATCAACCTAACCTAACCTAACCTAACCTGACCCTATTTATATATATCAAAAACAACGGGCCGTTATCGTCGATGTCATAAAAAATTCCATCATATAGTGTATAAAGTAAAAATCTCTTCATCTTTGTGGCTTAATACAGTTAAAACAATGAATTATTCCATCATTATTCCTTCTGCACTTAAGCAATGAATTATTCCATCATTATTCCTTCTGCACTTAAGCAATGAATTATTCCATCATTATTCCATCTGCACTTCATATTGACATTCGGTAAAATAAAAACATACCAACTGGTACTATAAATACTTTTGAATTCGATCAAATAGTATTCGATCATTTGAAGGTTCGATCTTATGAAACAAATGACAAATGGAATTCGATCAAATGGAATTTCGATCAACTGCAACGTATAATGATCGACTGTCGATCACATATTTTTCGATCAAATGGACCAACACCGTTTTATTTGCCACCACAGAATGGGATTAACATGACGTAATGTTTTACATCATTTTGAATCAAATTGTTTCACCATTAGGGCTATTTATATATTTTGAGTTTTCAACGGTAATGTCTCGCGTTGACATACATTATTCCTATAGAAGCAGTTCAAATTTAAATATTCCTATTGAATTGAACTCCGGATATAAGAAAAATAATAAATTATAATCAGCTAGGCTAATACCCAAGGCACTACCCCAGTCCCAAGACATCTAGCCACTTTTATTGCCTTAATTTCAGGTGGCAGGGCTATACTGTGTAAGAGGGTGGTGGCAAGCCCTTCATACCTTGCGAGGCAACAGCTCCCTTTACTTACTATAACCATACACCTCAACCAGTGTTTACGGAAAGAGGAAACCGAAAAGCTCGGGTAAAACCCCTTTAATCAGTGAGGAGATAACTTGTAAACTTAACGCAGAAAGAGTGGTTCCGAGTTCTCACCCAGTGCCATAAACTGGGATCGAACCCGACTTGTGTTGTTGCTAGGCAAAAGTGCTGACCACTCCGCTACCCCACATTATTTTAATATTCAGTGATTTCAATTTCCCGTGACATGACTTCATCCATGTTTTCTCGCATAGAGCAAAATGGCGGCTATAGCCAAATCGACGGAGTTCAATAATTCTTTAGCATTTTTAATGCAGAAAAAGGTGACACCATCTGGTACGGAAATTGAGGAAATTGTTAAACACGCATATATGCATTTTGTTTGTCATATTAAATGTTACATATAACATATTTTAAAAAACGTTATATATCATGAAACAATTTCGCGTTTCAGAGGGGGTAACACATCTTTCTCAAAATTTGTTTACCGATTACAGGTATATGAAACTGAGCACAACGCTACAGGGTTGTACACTGAACTGAAAGTGATCAGTTAATCGGTCCGTAGCTTTATTATCCAAGGAAATAACAAGCCGGCCCAGGCCGTAATATTAGTTCCACATCAGTGTATTCGAGTGGGCAAAGCCATACACCCTTAGTAGACACAGGTAGGCAAACTAATACAAAGCTTTTGAGGCTTTGTGATTTCTTATCGTTGGATATATAAATTGCCACCCTAAGTGAAAGGGTGGATGCCACCCACCATCAGGAGACCCGGGTGGGCAAACTAATATAAAAACTGTTGAGCCCATGTGATTTCCTATAGTTAGATATACTATTTACCATCCTATGTTAAAGAGTGGCCACCGCCCACCCTCAGGATACACGGGTGGGCAAACCAATTCATAAGCTGTTGAGGTCATTTGATTTCCTATCGATAGATAGACGTAAAGTATCAAAGGTGAAATAGGTAAGCAAAACCCGACAAACATAATTTTTTTTAAATTATTGAAATTAGTGGAAAAATGATTTAAAGAAATTCTTAAACTGGGATTTAAATATGTTTATTTTAGGAAGCTTATATCAAACATTTGGGTATGGTTCAAACACCAAAATTCCTATTATTGCACAAATTAAAAAAAAGATACCCTTGAATGTAATTAAGCTTAAGTCCGACTGCTTTGGATTTTTTGGTCTCCCATATTCTAAGTACATAAATTCATTCTTGATTAATGCATATTGGTTTTGACTTAACTTGCCAGGTAATTTGACAAAAAGCTATATTTTAAATTTCGATCTATTTGTGGTAGAGCTATAAACGGGTAGTCTTTACGTGAACTTGTAAGTTAATATACCTAAGTTTTCCGAATGGTATACGGCAAAGATTATCGTAATAAAAATTTACCTTCATAGATATAAAACTACATATGCCCGAATGCCCCTAGTTTTTAGATGAGTATGGGAGTCCAATAATTAATAATGGCGGTAAGTAAGTGTGTGAAGGGAAATAGAGTCTTCAATGCTTTAACTTTTTAAGCGTACGCGTGTTCTTAATAATATAATACCTTCTCCCGATAGTGACTTCAATGTATAATTGTTTCTCTATGGTTCTATTGCTTTTATTACCCAAAAGGAAGTTCGTCAGTGTGGATTGAACTCGTAGTTTGTCTTGAACCTTTTGTTTGGTGTAACGAGTGATGAAGTTTTTAATGTCTCTTGTTGATTTATTTAAATAAGAAAATAAGTATCTCATTGTGGGGCTTTTAGAGCATTTATAAGTACATATGGGGAAGAGGGCATTTAAAATTTTCGAGCTCGTTTATTCGAGTACTCACTTTCGAGCGAGGCATCTTAAGGGAGTGTGCCCACCTACCACTGCTCACCACCCGAACATTTAAAATTTTCAAGCTCGTTTTTATTCAAGTACTCACTTTCGAGCGAGGCATCTTAAGCGAGTGTGCCCACCTACCACTGCTCACCACCCGAACATTTAAAATTTTCGAGCTCGTTTATTCGAGTACTCACTTTCGAGCGAGGCATCTTAAGCGAGTGTGCCCACCACCCACCACCCACAACCCGACGCGAAGTTTGAGGTTCACTTGACCTTAAACTCCGAAAATATACGTAAAATAAGGAGGAAAAAGGGACTAGAATTTCGACAACTTAACTAGCCAACTTCCCCCACTGACGAGAATACAGTAGAAGTTCCGAACAAATTATGGCGAGCTTCCAGTGGCCGAGAGCGTAAAGGCGTAATTATTTGGAGTTTTTGACTGGCCGTTTGAGAGTACGAATCCCGGTTTCGCCAAAACTGCAAATTATTTTCGCAGCGCCATCTGCCGTGTCGTTGCTTTCCACACCAAACAAACAAACAAACAAACACACACACAACACTTAACGACAATCCATCCATAGCAATAGTCCCACTTCGATATATATATATATATCTCGATGTGGAACTAAAAACGGACTGAAAAGCTTACCTATTCCAAAGTGAGTGAGCAACAACATGTAATGGGTACGCAATCGGTAGCGGTCTCCTCCTCCGGCACGAACCACGGAAGCGATGGACTGTCGAGTGTTGGCATTGGTGAAATTGACAATGGCGTGTCCGTACGAGACGCAAGTTATCCACACCACGCCGAGAGTGAACGACTTCATGGCCTCAAACGGATATGTCCAGTACGGATCGCTGACAAACGATATGCCAGCGTATCGTATTCCGTAGAACAAGAATCCGAACACCAACAAGTGCGCTCTACCGATATTTCGGACCAGTTCCTTGGACACAATGAGGAACGGAATGGTCCCGATGAAAGCTAGGGTCCATTGAATTCCAATATTGAATTTAGTGGAGCCGATTTCCGCGGACACGTAATGCGGAGGAAGAAACGTGTCGAGGATATTCCACAAAGAACCGAGCACAATCAGCAGAAACACGAAAATGACCATTTCCCCGACCCAATAGTTACTTTCGCTTTTACTTGAAGCCGTTGCAGGATCCCTGATTCTTCTTTGTGGTGAATTTACAACGTATTTGCCTGAAAAAGTAATAATATTTGTGTTAATTACATCGGTTATTATCGTACATTTTTATATAATAGATCTAAACAAAAGGTTTTCAAAGTCATAAAAACCGTACGAGATCAAACCAAACTAAACTCAAGGAAACTTCCATGTGTACTTCCATTAAAAAAAAAAGCAATTCAAACTATTTTCACAAATTTCAAAAACACACCGAGGATCCTTTTTGGGACGCCAGAATTATAATTTCAGACTTTATCCTTCATATTAAAATATGGACTAAAGCCTGGTTCACACGGGCAGTGTTTTCCTGGTTTTCTATATTTTCTAGTTTTACCGCCTTTTCCCGTGGTTCTGGCGCGCAGTAACACGACTGTACACACGGACAAAATATACCGGATTTTATCACAGCGAGCACGGATAACCTTTTTATGACGGGCGATGGGCTCGACCAGTCAGCGAGCGTTATGCCGTCACGTGGTAGACGCAAAAATTCTTAAGCCTACTTTTAAAGACTTTCAAAATCGCTCCTTATATCACGTGACAGCGAAACGCTCGCTGATTAGTCGAACTCAAAGAGCTTCAAAAACCGGGAAAATAAAGTAGAGATATTTCAACATTTTTTTCTCCGTTTTCTCGTTTACCGGCAGCGCTGACGGTGGAAAAATCCTTTAAATTTTGTCCGTGTGTACAGTCGTTTTCCCGTGCGCCAGAACAACGGGAAAAGGTGGTAAAACGAGAAAATAGAGAAAATCAGGAAAACACTGCCCGTGTGAACCAGCCTTTAGAGTGCTCCAATTTCCAAATGGCCCCTGGGACAGAATCGGTTTAACCCGGTCCTCCTAACTAAATTGGCTAGATGTTGCGACTATCAATTATGTGTACGTCTTTTATAAAATATAAAAGACTGTACAAAAGTTTATAATATAAATGTGACAAAATAAATATCCATCTAGTCCAGGAAAATAAACACGTACTTATAACAAACAAACTTTTCTGGAGTTATAGTTTAGAACGTCGTCATTTCATATATATTTTCCCCACACTATTCCGCAACATATTTTGAAAAAACAATGGAAGCCGGAGAAGGTGCTTTTGTTGGCTAGGGATATGGATACTTATCACGTAACACATATAATATACAATGTTCTTGATGACACTTGCCTTTTACTCCAGCGACTGCCACTTCCAACGGTAAGGCTACAAGTAAGGCACTCGCTACTAACGCTAATCCGTCAAATAGA
Source organism: Leiobunum rupestre (assembly GCF_980474605.1). Lineage (NCBI taxonomy): Eukaryota > Metazoa > Arthropoda > Arachnida > Opiliones > Sclerosomatidae > Leiobunum > Leiobunum rupestre. Next base: position 47,712,475 of record NC_143392.1, read on the forward strand.
AAGAATGGCGGCGAGTAATCGGGATGTTTGCCTTCTTTGTTCTCCAGCGAACTATAGTAGTCAATCAGAACCCCGGAAATCGGTGGGAAGATCAATAAGCCCAGAGCCGAAGCCCATCTGCTTCGGCCGTAAAGGCCATCGTAGTCTCTCACGGATGCTAATATGGCCACTTCGAAAAGAGCTATGGTGGCAAGAAGACACGCGTCACCGATGGCTCTCGCTCCAGTGTAGTACAAAAAGGTTAGCAGAGGGTCTCCAGTGACGTCGTAGCAGAGTACGGGTGTTCTTGAGCCCTTCAGTTGTACTCTGCATCGAACTGAACAGCCCGCTGGTAAGGGTCTGCAGAAAATGTCGTCATACGATTTCCCACGTACTACCAACGGGTAAACCGGTCTGAACTTGCAGGCGGAAACGTAGTCATCCGGGTCCCGGGGTTTTATGTCACTGCTTAGAAATCCGTCGTTGAGAAATATCTCTTCCAGAGTCGTCTCAATATTCGGGTCTTGGTATGAAAGGAAGTCTTGGAGAGGCGCATCTTCCATGTCGTCTGCGTACCAGTTACGAAGTCTCGAATGAAACGTAAAAATCCTACTGGTGTTACTTTCCAACTCGTCAGCTGAGTCCTAAGTACAATATTATAAAATTAAGCTTCAAATGTTTATTCAAAAACGAAAAATTTCTTAGAAATATATTAACGTCTACAGCAATATATGTGTAAAGAATTATTTAAAATTGTTATAGAAATATAAAGAGGCGTAAAGAAATAAATAGAAATGAATATAAATAGAAGAATTATTTATAATTTGTAATAACCTGAAATAAATTGAAATATCAAGCAAAGTGTAGAATTTTATTAAGCGTCTAGAAATATTATATCTATTAGCACAAAAAACCAAAAATCTATTTTTTTTAAATCAATTAGACAATAAACTATTATGAGTAACGTTTGTGCCCGGAGTGATTATGCAAATTATTGGAGCTCATAAATGTATGTATTTTCAAATGAAACCACGGATTTTTTATTCAAACATCATACGTTATATTTCTGACATATAAAAAGTTGGTTTCCAATGTCCAACGATAGTAGACATTTATCCCAAATTAAATAAATTAGGTTAACTCAAATATTGATAACCCCTCGTTTAAAATAGCTAAAAATAAAATAGCTTAGAACGGAAATTTGTTGAGACTGAAGATATTTCTTTGCGAGTCCCAAATGGCAGATGTGTACACCACGTAACAGCTCAAAATTTACAGTGTGTATTACCTCGCTGATTTTAAATATAAAAACTACAGTGCTGACTACTATACTTATTTAAAAACCGTATTTCCCAATGTAACAGTTTGTGGAAGGCACTATTTTTCATTTACCTATTACGAAACGTCTTTGTAAACGCGAGCAGTGGTGTACGTATTGAAAACGAGTAGCGAGACGGCACCGTTTTCTCTTAGAATTCCTTTATTTGAGACTATGAGGGGAATTCGAGTACATGAGTGCGAGTTGGCATCTCAAAGCTTACCAATACTCCACATGTTTGTAACGAAATAATAAGGCCTATAGAGAAACCAATACTTCATCAATACACATTTCTACTTATTCATGAAGTCAAAATAGCGGCTTTATGGATAAAAGAAGGGGGAAGTTGAAATTGGTGAACCTCAAAGACGGAAGGAGTTCCTCCCTGTGGATCATGAACGTGGCAGAAATTGCCATTTTCGCTGCGGAAGCAAATATGAAGGGGGAAAGCGGCGTCCGGCGGCGGTCTTGTGCCCTGATGGCCGTGGCAGATGTAACGACAAGACGAGATTTCGAATTCGGTGAAGTTTGATGAAGATGAGGTGGCGTCGGCGCAGGAGTTCCAGTTCGGACATCTCTCCATTCTCAGAGCGTCTCGACAGTCGAAATCCATTTGGGGAGCTCGTGGCGTTCGCAGTGACCTTGAATTAGAAATATTGACTATTTTATCACAGAACATTCAAAACTGCTTTAACTTAGCTATAACACGAAATACGACCAGCGAATAGGGTTTTTTCTAGTCTAATCTTGAATTAATTAATTAAATCAATGAATGTCTAACAAGTAAGTTGCTTGGGGTTAATTTATCTTCGAATTGGTGTACAAACCCGTAGCTTTTATTATACTAATGTGATTTAGTAATTGGTTACAGATTTAGCATTACCAAAGCCTATGCTAAATTTCATATTCCTATAATCGTTGTATACATTTTAAGGGAGTTGCTAACCTCACTCGAGGTTGAACTAACGAACTAACTAAGGATGTTAAGTTTTTGCGTATAAAATGTCGATAAAATCAAAGTAGGAGAATAGGATGGAATTTGTACGTGGTCATTTTTATCCTTCAAACGTAGTAAGCTTCCAATTGTTAAGGATAAAAAAAATTTCGAACGGGAACGTTTTAGCCAATAAAGGGTAATTTCTCTGGAGAAATTTACCCCTATAGAGTGTTGTCGTCTGAAACCCTGCGACGTCACCATTGTAAATTGCCAATTGATAAAAAACGGTAACTGTCATGGCGGCCACTATTAACACTACAGCTGTGACGTTACAAAGTTTCAAAATCGTATCAGACGACAACATTCTATTATGAGAAACGTCCCTTAAACGTGTTTCATGCGCGGCCCAGTGCCGGCGTTATAAAGTAGGAAGGTAGGCTACAGTCTTCCTAAAATTAAGAAAAGGAGCCCCAAAACCTACCAAATAGTCGCAAAAATTTAAAATTAGTAAAATCCTTTCACAGTTTATTAATAAATTATTTAAACGTTCAACTGTATTTTAAAGTGACCATAAAAATAGATATTTTGAAGGTGGATAATTATTATGATTATTATATTTGCTAATTTTAGGAAAATAATGGTTCCACTGAATTATATCAGAAATACATGTACCAAAATTATCAGAATCCTATTCCTCTAACGCTAAACACAAGTATTGATAAACATGATGGTCAGAGCATCCTTAATATAACCTTTAAAGGTTCAATGAAGTTAAATATCACCACGGATAAAAGCGTAAATGTTGATAAATTAAAGCATTCATTAAAATGCATGACTGGTAAACTAGGACATATATTTTGTTTTGGAATTAACCCGGTTGAATTTGAAAATTCAATTTGCACAATGCCAAAGAATTTTATTGAAATACATTATCCATTTACACGATACCAATCTACTTAATGGTCAGTTTATTACGAGATACCAAGAAACACTAATGTTAATTCTAGAAAAGTGAAAAAGGTACAATGTCGGTTTGTTGGAAATAGCATTGCCAAACTAAGAAGCGTAAGGCAGAGAAATCACCAAGTACAAAGAAAAACCGCTCCTATATTTCAAGCAAAAGTATCCAAGCTGGAGGCTGAACTTAAGCTTAGAACAATGAATTTAAATGCTGAGAGTTCTGCAGAAATGTCAAATGAAGTAAAAATTATGAACAAAAAATTCACCTCAACGGTTGAAGAAAGTTTAAATTCTGTAAGTGGTCAAACACAATCCATTATAATGGCCTCATGGGAGAATGAATTTATGAAAACCAATTATTAGATCAAAGAGTTTTCTTTTTACAACAAGAAAAGTCAATGACTTCGCACGTACACGAGTGGAACGATAACATTAAGAATGACGATAGTTGTTTGCAGCCGTTGCCCTTCAGCTTACGATGCTTTAAGAAGTTTTAAAATGTTGAATTTACCAAGTAATTCTACTCTGAGAAAAAATATGTAATCTTAACCACAAGCCAAGGGTAAATTAAAAATACCTGGCTGAAGAACAAATGAAAATTGAAAAACCGGCTAAGGGTGAAAAAATTCCCAATAATACAGGAAATCTTATATTTGTGGAAGTACAAGTTATTGACAAAATTATGTGGAACAGCAAAACCTATGAGTTTGCTGGTTTTGCTATGGACCAAAATGACGGACCAGAACTAACAGACATATATATGGATCCAACACCGCAAGCGCAATCTCCTACCCATTACATCCTACAATATCTGTGGAGAGACTGAACTTCCTGGGTTAATGATGTGACCTTATTTCACTCCAACCCATACATTCCAACAAAAAAATTAATATCAACTTAATATCAAACTCTCGAGGCTTTTGAACTGTACAATTTTAAATGCATTAAAATAGTTTGTGATGGCGCACAAAGTAGGAATTGTTGTCTTACATTTTTCTTCAACTCTTTGAAATAGTTTAAAGAGCTCCAATAAATAATTTTGTATATTTTTGAAATCTAACAATTCTAAAAACAACGCCTTTCTTTTCACAACAAACGGACGAATAACTTATTTTAAAAAACTTAATCGTCTGACTCGTCTTAACTGCTAAACCTAGGTGTGCAGACGGCGTTTACAAGAATTTCTTTTGGAAACTGTTGACATAATTCTCTCTAGATCGCGCATTCTATTATTTTGCTCTGCCTGAGGGAGGGACAATTTTTTTAGCACTTCTTACCCTTTGCCCCCCTCGTGACAGAGAAAACATATCCCGCGAAAATAGTGGCTTCCGATAATGTAGGTTCATGTATTTCTGATAATATGGTTCCCAAAAATAAAATAAGCGGACTCCACCTACTTAGCCAACCACTATTAATGGTCCTGGCTTCACTAAACATCAAATACGCCCCCTTGTAACAAAGTTCCGAACTAAAAACCTTGTACACAAAAAATATTTTGGATGATCATACACGTTAAATTATCGTTATAAGATTTATAAAATATGGCAAAGCACCAAACAGTGGGAAGGAAGTAAGCCTACAAGGGAAAAAATTTCGAATAATAAATCTAATGGGATACGCTATTTAATAGAAAGACTAATTACCGGAAGAGAATCGGTGAATTTCATATGCTGCAGCTAAAAATTAAGTGTAGTTGTATAAAAACGAAACCACTGGTAATCCATAACTGTTCCTTCGTCAAAACGTTCCACGATTTAAAAAAAATAAAAACTCAACCAGGAACTTCGACTACTAATTAATTTCCTAACTGCAGGTTTTATTTGTCGCTATCACGAAATTTCATAAAGTAGTAAAAGCTTTAAAAGTAAAAGTACCTGGGTACGACGAGCAAAGTTGTGTACGATAAAGCGGCGATTATTATGCAGAAGACGGCACAAGTCTTGTATCTTGAACATTTTTCCGCCAGAAGTCCAATTAACGGAACCAAAACAATAGAAAATACAGCAGAGGCGCAATTTGCCAGGAACGTCTCTTGATTGTCTAAGCCCAAGTCCTTAGCGTGCAAGTCCAAAAACGGCACTAAACATCCGATTGCTGAAATTAAACGAATTCAATTTCATTGTTTAAATTAAATAAATAAGCTGCTGGAGTTTTAATGAAATATTAGATTAAAATATGTTCTCAATTATTCTGAAATTAACGTGGAGTTTTAAATTTTAAAATAATTGATTATGTTTTTGTTTAATGTATGTAATCAAAGTCTAACAATTGGATACAAAACGAGGCATTTGGCTATTTTAATGAGATGGAGCGCAAAGTCCTTCAATTGCGATATCGCTATAGTTGCGCAAGTGCTTTTAGGTAAAACCTGCTTCGCTATATAAATCAGAAGAGTACGAATATAGATTGACAAGTTGGTGAAACTCAAACAATTAATTAATTAATGACTGGGAAAGTTATCAATCAGCCGAAGCTCTTAGAAGTAGAGGTGTTTGGTATTAAGTTTTAATGCCAACTACTTTGGAATAATTAGCTGTCAGTTATTCGGTGCACATAAACTGGATTTAATCGGTGTCCTGTATAAAAATTAAACCCCTCCGAAATCTAAACTTACAATGGTTACGCAATTTTTAAAATCATTTTACAAAATTACCATTGCAATGAAAAAAATTACTTGTACCTTAATTAAAACCAATGAAAGCTTAAATGTATCAATATTTACCAGAGTAAAGAAAAAATCCTAATATTGAAAGTGGAAGCAGCTTTTTCTGTTGACGCCTCTGAACTTTTCCCAAAGTTGCCATGTCTAAGGCTTGTTTGATTTACCATCAGATTCAGATTCGTATTCCTCCACTACAAATATCAATTGGAAAAATTCACTTCATGGAAAGAGTAATTTTATATAGTAAAAATCACGGAATCGTGTAATATTTATTGAACACATTTTATGATTTCTTACACGTTCCGTTTTCAAAAATTAAACCAAATTACTCAATAATTTCTAAGAAATTTAATTAAACACTAATTAAAATTATCACAAACCAGAACTAAATCTACTCCTAATGGACGTCACTTAATTTATGAATTCAAATATTTGTAAGGTTTTTATAGACATTTTCCATGACCGAGTTTTCTGTATTTTTTAAAATCTTGGGATTGAGAATAAAAGAGAAAACGAAACGATTGAAGGGACTTGGTTTCATTTTCAACAGTGAAAAATTTATAAGCAAAGTCCGTTAATTACACTGTGATTAATAATAATAATAATTTAAGTGATTGTAACACATTTGTCATAAAAATGGCAGAGACGTTATCCAATCAACATGGATTGGAAATTAAATCATTGAAATAACTCTGAGCGCCTTAATATCAATAATATATTCCCAGCCCTATCTCGTACGTATGTAGGTATCTGAGAAAATACGAGTCGACACGTTTTTGGAAGCAATAAGATCTTAAGAGTTGGAACATGGAAGATAGACTCCTACAATAGCAGTAACGTATAAATAAGTTTTATTTCCCACATATAACTATTTACCTTATTAAATTTTTTTAAATCTAATTGGAAAATTGGCACAGAATTTCGTTAAATGTCAGAACAATCTAAGTAAAACAAGAGCAAGAGTGATTTATATATAGCCGAACCTTTCCTGTCAGGGCGACTAGCTTAACTATTAAAAAAGACGCGTGAGTGATGGTTTAGCAACGAAACTAGACATAGCGATAGAGTTATTATTAAATAACGACTGCACCAGGTTAAATGCTTATAAGGAGAGTACCCGAGGTGTTTATGGCCAATTGTTTTAGAAGTCGGGCGTAATGTAGACCTATATGAGATATGAAATTTACCAAAAGGAGACGTTGCACTACCCATTCGATTAGCCATGGCAAGCGAAAATGTTTTTGATCACTTAAAACAAAAAATCTCCATTTAAAAAAGCATGGGATTTTCTGCGTTTCACAGGGTCCTAGCCACGAAAACTTTTAAAAAAAAATTGAAAGCACGAAATGGGTAATTTGGACCACATTTAGGTAAATTTCATCAAGTTTGGCTAAATTGAAACATTTTTGGGGTAAAATTGTAAAAGGTTTTGGTAAAAAAATTTACAAATCTTATTGTGCTTTAAAGTGGTCACAAACCTTTTCGGTTGCCATGGCAAATCGAAAGGGTACTGCAACTTCTCGTTTTGGGAAATTTCATATCTCATACCGGTCTACATTACGCCCGACTTTGAACAAAATCGGCAATAAGCACCTCGGGTACTCTCCTTGTTAGTATATTTAACTAGAGCATAGGGTAGGATCCAAACAAACGCTATGCTAAATTGTTTTAAGAACACCAAACAAACTATTTCAAATAACGCAATAAAATATCTAAGGTCTTATTTCTTCCAAATAATGCCAGTTCCCAATGGTGTGTCTTCTAAACGCTATTATTTCCTCACTTCATCGGTTTTACGGTTCTTACTACGCATGCGAGTTTGTGAAAATATAGAACCACCTGCTATGATAGGCATTTGCGAGGAAATCTCTCTTCTTTTGCCTGCGAGTTTAGTAACCCCGAATGTTCATATTTCACGTTCTCACGTCTCTCGAGAAGGAGTCGAGTCTCAAGTCGTGCGGAAAATGACGGACCGAATTACGATCAAAAAACATCAAAATGGGAAAAACCAGACCTGTAAAACTTTACGTGTTTGCGACGATGAAATGACTGCCTTTTTGGCTATTTTTTTTTTCATTATGAGCTATATAAACAAATTATATTTTCAAATATAATGGATAATAACCAAATTTGCATAATTATTCTTTAAAAAAACCTTACTAACCGTTTTCAGAAATTTGCGCAGTTTTTTCGTTATAATAAATATAATAGTAACGGAGTTTTAATTTCGTTTTGTGTTTCATCTAATTATAATCATAATAAAAAACATTTCAATTGAAATGATAATATGACTAAATATATACCTTGACAAATACTTGTATTAAATTTAAATAAATTACACATACATTAAATCACAATAAATTAACTCTAATACCGAAATCTTTGAGCTTTTCCGGGACAAACTTTTATTAATTTTAGTTATAATTATCTTTCCTATAGGTGCATATCTAAGAATTATATAAATTTATTGAACTGTTTTTTTTTTGGATGACAAAATTGTGACTTAGGAATAAAGTCCGTTCTATCTTCCAAACTCACTAAAAAGCTGGGTGTTTGAAGATAATTGTCAATTAAGTCATGAACTTGACTCAAGTTTATAGTGTTCCAAGTTGTGTGAGCTGTTGTAAAGGGCGCCGGTTACATTTGAATATAATTTAATCTATAGGATTACAAATCATTTAAAATTTTAGTCTGATGAAAATGAGAAACTGATTCAACTACTAGCTTACAAATACCTGAACCGCAAGAACTCTTTGATTTTTTTTCATCTGGCGTAGCTCTAGATATTTATTGCTTCAAGTCCTCATTTAACTGGCTCTTCTTTAATTAAATCAGATTTAGTTATGAGATAAGGTTTTTCTATCGCCCAAAAATAATCACGAAGGAAGCAACAATTTCGGAAAATTTATATTCCCAGAGATTTCCAGGTCTCTCCGTAGGGTCATTCCACGACAAAGGGCCACAGTTTGTCAACCCTAAACCCCCAAATTTCTTTAAAATTCGTTCGTCGCGTTCGTTTTGGCGAAAAAGGCGATTTCTTAAAATTATTTCACATCCGACGTATAGTTTTTGAGGTATGAGACGTTGAAAGATTGCCAAAAATGCCAAAAAATGGCTAGAACCTCAAAAATAGGCATGTTAATATCTATATGAAAAATTATCCAATTTTAATGTTACAAAAATAAGTTTAAACATTTGGTATATTTTACCCTTGACCTCTTTAATATAGGTTAAATTCTTTGATTTTTGCGCTTAACCTAGGTTCTTTTTTATTTTTAATATTTATTTCGAATTCCCTGAATGTATTTCAGTAGAAAATGTTAAAATCCCAGTATAATATTTTTAGTCCTCGAGAAATATATTTATATTAATATTTTATTTTCCGGTTTTTGTCTAAAATTAACTTTATCCAAAAAATGAACGATCAGAATTTTTTCAATAATTGTCCGATTTATTGAGACGTTGCTCATTTTAAATATATTTTATTGTGTTTTCAGATTAAATTTTCCATAACCCTTAAAACTCAGCCTAAATTAATTGATATCTGACTTTTACTCGGATATTTGAACTCAACAATATTTACAACCTGGTTTTGGATTTCCCGGAGTTTTTGTTACTAAAAAATGCTTAAATGGCAGTATTTTAATTGTCGATGATAAAAATATTTTGTTTTAAAACCGTCATTATTTTAGATTACATTTTAAAGGAAAAAGGGTTTATTGGTATTAATTTATATAAATTATACATTTATCGAGAACTAAAAATATTATACTGGGTTTTTATCATTTCCTAATGAAATACATTCAGGGAATTCTAAATAAATAATTAAAATAAAAAATAACCTAGGTTAGGTGCAAAGATAAAAGGTCAAAGATTTGTACCTTCATTAAAGAGGTCAAGGGCCAAATGTACCAAATTTGTAAAACTATATATGGAACGTGCAGGAAAATGTCTGTCAATCAATGTTTGTTTCATTAAAATCAGACAATTTTTCATTAAAATATATACTTGCGTATTTCAGGAGTTAAGGCCATTTTAAGCATTTATTGCAATTTTTCAATGTCTAAAATCTCAAATACTAATCATTGAATGACACAAATATTTTGGAAATCGGCTTTTTCGGCAAAACTAACTTCAAGAACGAAAATATATCTGAGGGGTAGGGTTGACAACCGGTGACATGCAGGCGAATTATTTCCTAAGATTTTCATATTTCAAGAAAACTTAAAATTTCCTGTTAAAGTAATTTGGTCGTTGATTTCATTGAATTACAGCGACACTGATCACAGACTTAGAAGAATTTATATTATCGTTTTGTTTAAAAATAGGAACTTAAAAAAATACATAAAGAAAACCAGTAAGCCGCAATAGATTTTATAACAACTCCGAAATATCAGTGAAACAGGGGCAGGTGCAGCAACGGGCTTGCACCTGTATGTAAGCGTTCATATCGCACAGGCCACCATTCAGAATCGGATCTCGTACGTTCAGAGTCTTGGAGTAGATACGCATTATCGTGTACTTCCGAGAGTCAGATCGTTACGCACGCATCAAATTAAGCGAGACAATTGCTGATGGCCTGAGTTTCAGCTGAAGTCAGTCTCATACAAATATGGCAGTGGATCTCAGTGCTAGCTCCTTCGTTATACGCTGCCAAGAGACTTTGCAATTATGTTTAGCCTTTTCACATTTAAGCTTCATTGCTTCCTTTTAAAATAGCATTATTTTTATTGTTAACCTTCGAAATATAAAATTAATATAGTAGATATATTATGTTAATTATACATTATATATTATTAATTAATGGAAGTAATAAAGCTTTAAGCGTTAACAACATTTCAAAGTCTTTTCACTTTGGTAATCAAACACTTAAATTTGTATGTATTTATAATATCTGATTTCATTAAATTTGCTGAAATATTTAAATTTCAATTAATACATTCAATTTAATTCGGACCTTTTTAGTGCAATCTTTTAACGTGCTTTTATATTTGGAAAACTTTTACAAGTTAAAACAAAACAATTTAAATATGTTAAAGTGGAAGTTAACTCAGATCGTTTTATACAACTGCCATGTACGGTGGATGAAATTCTCTTAAGTACTATCAAACACCCAAGCATTTTTGTTTAGACAATTATACAGGGTGTCCATTTATAATCGAAAAAGTGATTTTTCTCAATAACCGTTGTAGTTAGAATTTTGAAAATTTTTGTGTGAATTATCAGTACCGGGGGCCATTGTTGAACATAATGTTTATCGATTTTAAAATAATATTTTAAAATTTTGAAAAAATAAATTTTGATGTCTTGGAGTTCGTCAAATTTTGCCAATGAGAAAAATGTAGAGCGACGTCGAAAACATAATAATAACGTTTGGTCGTTGAAAACACAATCATTTTCACGAAATTACACGCGTTTGAAAATTGACTTAACGGGTAAACAAAATAATTGGAAAAATAAAAAACTATAATCTTTTGGATGCAGTGGAAGTCGTAAGACAATATTATTTTTAGGATGAACTAAATATTATTTTTATTTATTTAATGCAAGATTCTAAATTTCTAACTCTCATTTAAATGCTATATTACCCTAGAACATTTTCCTTCAGTAAATACTCGGGGAACCTTCAAGATATCGCGTATCTAATTTCGGAGATAATGTTTATGGACTTTCGGTTATTTTTCATTAAATTTCATTTAATTAAATAAAAATAATATTTAGTTCAGTCTAAGAATAATATTGTCTTACGACTTCCACTGCATCCAAAAGATTCTAGTTTTTGATTTTTACAATTATTTTGTTTACCCGTTAAGTCAATTTTCAAACGCGTGTAATTTCGTGAAAAATGATTGTGTTTTCAACGACCAAACGTTATTCTTATGTTTTCTACGTCGCTCTACATTTTTATCATTGGCAAAATTTGACGAGTTCCAAGAAATCAAAATTTATTTTTTCAAAATTTTAAAATATTATTTTAAAATCGATAAACATGATGTACAACAATGGCCCCCGGCACTGACAATTCACAAAAAATAAATCAAAATTCTAACTACAACGGTTATTGCTAAAAATCACTTTTTCGAGAAAAAATGGACACCCTGTATATTTATGTACAATAACAGCTAGTCAACTATCATGGTTAGATGGATAGAAATTATTTAAAAATATGAACCTATTTAGTCTCAAAGCTACATCCAAAACATTATGACTTAAGTTTTTGGTTATTAGTAAAATGTTTTTACTTGTAACTCTCGATACCTAAATATTACTTTTCTTTTAAAATAATGCTTCATTAACGTCTATTGACAGTTAAAGTTTTCGACGAAACCTCTTTAGCGTTTGTAGCCCACTGCCAATACTATCTGAAACCGATTTTGAAACGGGATGGTTAGAGTTAAGCTTCAATTACAAAGAACCCATTTTTCTGCCAGCTTTAAAATATATTCCAAAATATAAGCACGACTTTACAAGAAATATTTTTTGGGGAAATCCCGAAATACATTTGGAAATATATTTCCTTATTTTTTGAAGGTTTTCATGGATTCAGAAGCCTCCATATATCTAACGACTCTCCTATTATTTTATGGAAGCCAGATATTAAATAATACTGGGAATATATTAATGCGGCAGGTGCCTCTGTATGATTAAATATTAACCGAGGTGCTTCTGAGGGTATCGTGGCCAAATGATAATTGTGAATAATGATAATTAAATGATTAGAAAATTAAATTTGTAGGTCCCATTCATGTGCACTTTAATACGAAAGGGCAAGTGGAGGATAACCAGCTTGAACAAACGAGACTTATTCTATCCATTAAAATATAGTGAAACTACCAGAATTTAGTTGGTTGTATGAGTATGTATCGTATATAGATCGCTATATTTTTAATGAAGGACGTGGCGAGATAGGCTTAACAGTTCTTGCGAAACAACACTTGGATCTTAGGCAAACGATTCACGAAATTATAATGGGATGAAAAAACTGGTTTAATCATTTGTTTTGTACTATAGTTATAAAAAATATAGTTAAAGGGGTTCGTTAGGTAATTTTTGAGGTTGGTTTTTTTCTGTTATTATTTGTTATTAGAAGGATAATAGAGTCTAAAAGAAGGATTTTGGAGCTACTTAAATATGTAAATATTTTTTAATTACTTATAAATTTTGCCTCTTTATTTTGTGCTCTAAGACCTATTAGTTCCGGTAAGTAAATTTTGTAATTTCTTTTAATTTGATTAGGGTTTATCATTTTTGCACTTTTTCATTATGAATTTTTCTACCTTACAAAACTCGGAACTTATTTGGTACAAGCTAATTTCGGTGGAAATATGTTCATCAAAACCAACCGAATGTTAAAAAACTACTGATTTTGTCATAAACGAACATGTCTTAAAACTGTCTGCAATATTATCAATATTTGCTGATATTTCCAATGTTACCTTTCACATGACATTGCATATTGAACATCACTCACGTCACAATATTATCCAGAGCAGGCAATTTTGAAAATAAATTTACTTTATTTCTATGTATAATGCTTGTGAGACCATATGAAGCGTGTTAAGTATAAACTGAACACTTAAATTTTGAATTTGTTGGGACAATTGTGGAAATGACTACCAATAGTTTTAACGTTTCATTTTGAAATATTTCAACGAGCTACGGCTTCATTGTAGCTTAGGATCTTACGGGTGATCCTCATAATACATCTAACATTCATCAAAATGCTTAAACGCCATTCACAAGTTAAAATAATTGTTTTTCAGTTTGAAATATATTAACTACTAAAATATTAAAGTCATGAGAATATTAGATAAAGAGAGCGTGCTTTATTATTTTTATGGTATGAATTTAAAGGATCTGTAGCTGGATTTTCATATATCTAAAACTCAAACATATTTCCACAGAAATAAACTTGTAGCAAAATAGTTTCGGGTCAAAACTAAATTTGAATGAGCTATGGTTGCTCTTATAAAGCTCAAGCCTAGAATTGAATAATCTGCCATTGATAAGAGCGTCAAAATCAAAACTCTTAGAAGTTGGCTCGAAATGTTTGTTTCCCTTTAAAGACATACTGAACCTGTTTATTACGAACTGTAACCTTCGGGTATCTGCAAAAGTAAATACAGCTAGTATTATCAAAATCTCGCGTTCCGGTTGATGGTTTTATATTTATGAGCATTATGAAAGTTCCTCCGCAATTATGGCCTTCTTTTACTTATTCGTCACGGATTGCTTAGCTTCAATCGCGGTTTTTTTACTTAAAATTCGATTTACATTCCAAAATCGCGTCTGCGCGGAATAAAGTTATTTCCGTTGAACATCTTTTGACAGGAACCGCGCTCGAATGTGCCTCTTTTTTAAACACAAAATTATAATGATACTTCCGTTTGCAAAGAAATGCATCGCTTGGACCCGATTCACCATTCAACGGTTTTATACTTCCGGTAAACTATTCGATTTAATTTAAAAGTTCTACAGGCTCTACGAAACTGGCATGATTTAGTTTATTTGAAAGGGTCTCGTCTCGTAGCAGATGTTTGCAAAGTGATGTCTCTTTCGATTAATTTTGAGCAGTCTAATTATAAGTCGTTAGTACTCCTCATAGCTATAATTTAAACGAAAAGCCATGATGTTTTCCACTGATTTTCCTTTAAATTCTATTAGACAAATCTTTGTTACCAGATTAACAGTGTTAGATTAAAGGGACACAGCACCGTTTGAATGAAAATAAACTCGCTCCTCCTCTTCTTTGATAGCACATGTGTCTATACATAGTTCTGTTAGTTGGCAATTCTCATTTCTACAGATTATTATGTCGAAAACTTATACTACTTAGAAGAACAACTACTTGTTTATTCGAAATCTTAATTAGCGTTAACAATTATGCAATACGTTATTTAAAAATTAAACTCAGAAGAATGTTATTGGAGTCTTTAACATAATTTAAAAGTTACAAAATTGCTAAAAATTATTATTCATCCTAAAATACATCACTTTTTCCACACGCTTTGAGATATTTCTTAATAAACCTCTTATTTTAAATAATTTCAACTATTCTTTGGTAATTAAAGTTAATTATTCTATCAAGTAATTTGATTAATATTCAACTATTTTAAAATGGATGAGTTCTGAGGGTTTATCAAATAAACTTAATTTTATCCATTAAAAAATAAAAACCACCTTTCAACGAATACCATAAAATCCTTTAATTAAAACAATTGAAGGATTTTCGCGATTTTTAAATTATATTTTAAATATGTATAGTGTATATATTATCAAACCTGGTGGTTCTTATTTTAATTCAGCACTACATACACTAGTTTCAGGTAGTTTTCAAATAATCTAAAAATAAATTATTGATATTATTGAGATTATTAATAATTTGAGTAAATTAATAAAGTTTTCATTATGGTCTTTTCTGCAATTTTCGTTAACTTTTAATAAAATTTGTATTTTACTGCTTTACATTTAAGTTGGAAAATCTACCATGTTAATTTAATTTATAATTTCTGCGTTAAATGCATAATTACCCAGTTAATAACAGATTAAACTTACGGCAAATGGAAAACGCATGACTAAAATGGCCCCAAGCCAATATAATTAAACGTGTAAGTAGCGTTTCATTTTCATAATAAGGCGATTGAACCTGTGGTATTTCGCAAAACCGTTGCCGGCTTAATCTGTGTCCATCTTTTAATTGGATTCTTACTAGGGGTTAAAGTAAATCGATTACATTACGTTTAAGTCGAAGCTAGGCTCACTAAAGAACACTGAGCCAAAGGCTAAAAATAATTCGGTGTATCTCAGTGTAAAGTCTCAGATAACGTTTAGCGTAATAAAGCCAGGCCTAATGTTACCTAGTAGTTGTTAGCAAACGGATAAATAATGTTAAATCTACGTTGTCCTGGTTTTTTCGTGTTCCGAAGTAAATACTGGTTTCGACTATAAAGTTCGAGTTTTGGGTTATTTGGAAGTATTGGCCAAGGCAGAGACGATGGTTCCCCTCCGTTGCTACCGCATTTCGGTAACCCTCTTTTTGACGCTATAGGTCTTTGAAAACGCGCGAGGCTTACGTGTGGAGAAAGTGGGCCACCGCAAGTGGTCTCGTTATGAACGGCAAGCTATTAAGTTTCCCACGTGTGCCGGGAACGTCTAGAAGCGTTTTAATAAGGGCAAGTTAACATGACGTCCGCGTTCTGCACTTATAATCTTTTATATTATAGAATACGGGGGGGGGGTGGATAAAGAGGCGAGACGCCAGGGTAACGAGGAGGCCGAAAGTAGAGAAAATGTCTGGTTCGCGGCACCTAGTTCGTTGCGAAATCTCGCTTCGACGCTTACAAATTTTCGAAATTTAATAGGGCCTCTTCTATAAAAGCAGCTTTTTCTGAAATGGTTGACCATTATGTAGTAATATTTATGTCAAATTTCCCTTTTGTCATTTCGTTTTAAATAAACAACTATTGACTTTTCTACAACAACTGCCAGTATAAAAATAACAAAACAGATTTAACCACTTGACTCAACAACCATTTATTCTCTGAGGTATCTTAGGTGGGTGTCACTCTCCGTGTATTTCATGGTGTACGAAACCATTTCATACTTACAAACACAGAAAGGAATTGAAAGTTTAAAATAAATTTAGTGTGACGAGAGTGATCTCATTACTGAGGACGATAACAATTTCAATTATTAATACTAGGGTAAATGTTTTTACATTTCATTTTAGTTCTTGGTCGGAAAAGATTTACCACCTCTATTTTGTATATTGAAATTAAATATTATCAAAAAAAATATCGATCTAACAATCGCATTATAAACCAATAAATTATAATATAATAAAGGTACTTATACTTACTTTCAATACAACGAGAGTTAAAAGTACACAAGAGGTTTTATAAAAAAACCTTTTCACTTTTGTAAATAAAATCTCTTGTGCACTTTTAACTCTCGTTGTATTCCCTATTTCAATCTATATATTAAAAAAATAATATAAATAAATTATAACAAATAATATAATTATTAAGGTAATAGTGTTAACAATTTATTTCAACTCTTGGTCTGAAATGGTTTACAACCTGTACTTTAAGGATATTTATATTAATTATTATAAAAACTTTGATATAAATTTAAAGGTTTTCTAATAGTGTAAAACCATTTTCACTTTCAGAATAAAACGCCATTCTGGAAAATACCAGCGGCATTATGGGTTCGAAACGAGAAGAACCTCGAAAGCCAGATTTTGAAATAGAAGAAAAAGGCGGGAGGGGGCCGGCGATGAAATTCGCCTGGAGGGAAATGCTTCGTTTCTGCTGAATATAATGGCTCGCCTTGACCCCTCTCTGCGCAGTTCACCGGCGGAAGAAATCATTTTCTCCGAATGAGGTCTATAAATTTAAATATAATAGAACTAGAAATACAAAGGAATAAATTCTTAACGCAATTGACGCCACCGGAATATTGGATTAACTTTATCCGAAAACAAATTATTATATCTTTGAAAATAAATTCTAGAGAATGCCAAAAAAATAGGAAACAACAGTTTGGAAGAATTTCCTTGGTCTTAGGATGTGAGCTACGTATTTTGGCTAAGCCGTCATACGTTTATAAAACTGTGTTTAGGAATATTAAATATGGGTTTGCAGATACATGATTAATAACAATTTGTTATTTCGAAACGTATGTTGCTCAGCATTGAAGAAATAGGTCCATATTGAATTAAATTATGTGAGACGTTAATTGTTCTTTAGCCAGCCTTACCCTGAACGCAGAAATAAATTAACTAAATTATTTAAAGAATTTGACATTTTTTTTACCAAACATAATTACGAAACGAAATTTGTAACCAAAATATTCAATGCACGTGAAATAATTATTAAAATTGTAAAATTTCCTTATCCGTTATTAGGAAGCATAGATAGAAACAATACCTATGAATTCGTTAATATATTTTTTTACAAAATGGAGATTATATCCAAAAAAGGTTAAAATGCGTAAAAGTCGGAAAACGAAAACTATATCGTGTAGTGCATAACTAATATTTGACTATTATTATGAATATAACAACATATTTTAAATATACATCACGATTGCTTTACATAACTCTGCTAACAAATTCAATTAAGGTAAAAAGTAAAAATGCTGCCGAATCTAGAAAATGAAGGATATTACTTATTTAATTTTGTAGAAAGTTCCTTTACCCGCGCTATGTCATATAAAGCGTCATCGTGCGCGATATGCACTCTAAGACGCCTGGTTTGGGATATAAGTGGGAAGTGTGATGCGTCTTTAGTCATTGGAAGCGTTCGCTTCTTCCATATATATATCTCTGCGACTCAGTTTCATCTATTAAAATTGTATTTTGACAAGTGGCAACGCAGCTGAGCGTGTGTGTTTAAAAAGGAAGTCGGAAATTTGGTCCAATCTAGGGTGCATTACAGACAATGACTTCGTACGACACTCTTAAAAATCAAACTCCTTGTTGATGATTCAATTCTCATACGCGAGAGGAAAACTGCTGCGAGTCTTTTCGAATTTACCATTTACTGTTGGTATATTTTATTGTTGTAATAAATTATAGTAATTATTGCATAGAATATGTGAATGTTTCGTAAAAAAATCGACCTTAAGCTTTAAAACAAGAACAAGTCAAATTTAATATTTTACCAAATTATCTATTGATCACCTTTAAACAAATATGCAATTTAGTTGCCCAAAAATATACTTATAAGCCAAAGAAGGGTGTAACTAGTCTAGTATTTAAACCGCTAACTGGAAATTTTATTAAGGTACAGTATTTAAGTCTAATGTTTTTAAATGAAAGCTGAGATTTCATTATTAGGATAAAGTCGTATTTTCAGCGTGCCAAACCAGAGCACTGCTCAATTTTAATACGACAAAACTTTAAGACTGATTAGTTCCGGTAGTAAATATAACAACCAGAACGAATATTTTTTTATAGTGGCAGATTACAATGAAAAAGCGATTGTTGACCTCCGAGAAAGCGTCAGTTATAGCTTGAAAAGCCGACTGAAAAAACATTAGCTTATTTCCCGGCCATATTCAGAATGAAATAGAACACACGCAACGCTATTAAATCTATTTTAACATAACCGTCAGTGTCTTTAACTCAAAAGGTTTTTAAAGATTTTTTTAAATACAAGCTAAAATCTTTCTTTTAGTATGGCACATACTAAAAGAAAGATTTTAGCTTGTATTTAAAAAAATCGCATAAAATATACTTAACATACTAAATTTATGTTTTTAAAACAGGTATAAATTATTACCCTCTAACGTCATCGTTATATATTTTAGTGAACCGGTATGCATGCCTATAACTTAAAAACAGACTACGTTTCGAAGGCTATCTAGTGGGTGTCTAGATTGTATAAACGTTATTATTAGAATACCAGCATATTTTTAAAAAAGGGGCTTAATATTTCCACAATGAATTTCATTAATACGGCCCTTAGGAATTAAAATATTACGAACGTCACAGCGTGTATTTCATAAATTTGAACAATAATTTTCAACTTGCTATTGTTTTCTGTAATACAATTTAGATTGATTTTGTTTAACTTCTTTAAAATTAGAGTTAAATTATTTACAGCTGTTATGATGAAGAAAATTCTTTCCGGATTACCTTTCTTTTGTTAAAATTAGTTTATGATCGATATTTTGGAAACGGTGATTTATCGTTTGGAGAAATACAGTAAGCAAACAGGAGCATAGACTAACCCACTCGCATAGCGTGTAAGGCCCTTAAAAGCGCATGAAACATTAATCATAACGAGCTAACTTGTTTTCAAGGCGTGAATAAATAAAGTCCGATGAGCGATATTGTTGTTTTTATAGTTTTTATCGTATAAACTTACGTTTTAATCCAGATATTGTACATGGCCTTTAGGTCAACTTGTTTATTTCACGCCTCGAAAACAAGTTTATCTGATAGCTTTCAACTCTATGTGAGTGGGTTACTCTATGTACAGGAGTAGCCAAAAATTTTGAAGTTTATTGGTTTCTTCGAAGTCGGATTCATTGATTCATAGAAAGATAAATTAATATGCACTTAGTTCTACCTTACGAAAATAGCTGGTGCCAAGCTAAAATGAACCCAACATAGACAGATGGGCTCTTACCTACTGGTATCCACCCCCACCGGTTTGCTACTCCTGTATGCCGGCTTTTCTCTAAGAACACGTTGGCCTACCACCAGGATATTTGCGACGCGGGAAGAAAACTTACAGGGAAACTGGCAGAGTTAAAATAGGGAGATAAATTGACTTCATATTTTGCTACATCTTTAAAAAATTCCTATAGACGCATTCACATATTGCCTAAGGGAAATATGCAAAAAGGGGCGAAATCCACCAGAGGTACCTTCCTATTTAATAATGTTTGAGATAGATGGCGACACTATAAAATTTATGAAAAATAAACTTTTAAATTAACAATTAATTTTAACAGTAGTTAACAATCCAATCAGGGAAGTGAATTTTGTATTTTAAAGCTCGACAAAACCGTTCTCCACTAAAAACTGAAAACTTTCAACCAATCATTGAAAATCAAAATTATGATGTCATGTTGCTATCAGAGCGCCATCTACTAACAAATAACGCCATCACCATGTTACCTCGGATGAATTTTACCCATTGAAAGTCATCTTTGCCCGTTGAAAATTATAAATCAGGAAAATGTCTTGACTGAAAAACGTCACATCATTTGAAGAATTTGATAATTAAACGTATCACAATTTAATCAAGTAGATTTACAGCTAGCAACACCTATTTGTAAAATATTCAATGGCGAACTATGTTGTGTACGAGATTTTAAATTATAGTTATGTTGTCGATGATAATGAAGAGACTTTAATATTTCTTTATCATTGTTATTGTTATTTTTTATTTATATTAAAAATATTTAATTGGATATTGTAATCCATATGTTAATATCAAAAATATTATTACAGTTTAAATTATTATTATATATTTTAAATCATTGAACATTTCAACCAATAATTTCTATCAAATCATATTTATTTTGAATTTCTTAGTTTATGTACAGTTTCGTAACCTTTCCCGACATTTTATCTGACTTTTCTTAAAGGGCCACAAAAACCTTAAATGATTTTGATCTCCTTTAACTGAAACCCAAGTTGTGAGATATAACATTTTTATAATTTCGCAAAATATTTATAATGAAATGAAAGACAAAACAGTCTGATAATCTACCATATTAATTCACCTCACCAATAATCAACTCATTACATTACATTTTGATAACAATACTTTCATACAGACGAAACTAATTAGTGTGTTGAGTATTTACTATGGTATGAATGTGGAAAGTGACTACATCGAAATTAACAGACTTATATAAACCTAGAAAATTACTTATTTAAATTAAAGCTACAATAAATTAGGAACGCATTACAAGGATTATTACCGATAGTTTTTTCGTTAAATTGGGTTAGTCGTATGCGAGAAGAGAAATATAAATATTCAACACCGCGCGCGCCCGTAAAGGTACACGGGAAAATCATCTACATCAAAGTACAGCTGCTCCGAATACAGTATTTAACATCCTTTTGCAATCAACTATTATTAATTATATGATTAAAAATAAATTAGGATTTTTAACGTTACGATTAATAACGACGCTGAAAAAGTACTAAAAACTAGTTTTTCTGAATATCTTGTGTCATTTTCCACGTAGAACAACTATTAACATTTAATTAATTATATTTTATTAAATTATTTAATTGATGACGTTATACAATAGAATATAATAACTTAAAACCTCTTTAAAACTATGTATGGGTATTCTGACCAATATAACAGTATGGTAATATGTATTTAAATTATTTATATATTTTTAAATGAAATATTTTTGTGCACTTGTATACCTACCTTTTAATTAGTTTTTTTAGTATGGCAATATTTGGTAATGCTTTCCCTATTAATTTTAAAATTAAGTATTTTAAATTGCGATATTTTTTCAAAAATATCATAACCACTAATAATCAAACAACATCGATATAAAACAAAATTGCGATGACATTATTACCTATTGTGGTCCCAAAATATTCCCAATGATGTAAGCACTACAGTTCGCATCTATTTACATTTTGCCGACTGTACGATGGCACGTTTGGTAGCAAAGGCTTCACAAACCGGACTAACTCTCGTTTAAAATACGAAATATATATATTTTTTAAAGTGTAAAACTTGCAGCGAAATCCCACACGGCCGCTCAAGGTAAAATTCCGTGAAAAAATGCGCTGGTGTCTCGAACACGGGCCGAAAGCCGTGGCTCTATTATCAAAGCAGCGGAGGGAGGGGGGAGCGCCACTTTCTAATGATTCCCGCTCATCCGCTTCGAGTCGGGTGGCAGCCCTCCCTCCCGCAGACTGATTGACGCGAACAACACCGCCTCTCTCGCTTGGAAGCGGCTATCGAATAGTCAACTGGAAACGAACTAGCCACAATTTTATACGCTTCGTACGAAGATTGAATGTCGCTGAGGACTTAAAGATCAAATTAAAAACAACACTACTCTTAAGTTATAAAAAAAACCATATTTAATAAATTAAATTTATTTTTACGTGAAAAAGAGACAAACGCTTCGGTGACTTCAATGTATTGAGGGCGAGTTCGAAATGTTTTGTAATTTTTATAAAGATGACTCCGCATAAAAACATAAAGGTGGGAAGCGTCTGTAAATGCACTTCATGGACGTGCAATTCAAGATTCGCGGAATACATAAAAAAATGTTATTCATAATTGAATTTCTTGTGCATTTTAATAATATCATCAACGGTGTTGAGAAAAATCATTAGAAACTAAATTGATTTTGTTTTATTTTTGAATGACAAAAATAAGTAGGCTGGTGGCGTGTAATTCCGGACACTTTATAACAAATGATTGAAACTTAACACAAACTAATTTTCTGAAAAGAATTAATACTGTATCTTATAATTTGAGCTTATAGGCCAATTTTAAGACAATTTCGGGGGGGGGATAACTCATTTTTATTTAGAAAAAGCCTTTATTTAAACTACTAGTAGCGTCCAATTCCGGACATTTGATTCTAATTCCTACTCGCTTTTAATTCCCGATCACTCCGTTTTAATTACAAAGAAAAATATCAATGTAAGTATCTGAAAAACAAAATGCTGTTCAGTAATGAAATATTATCTAGTTTTAGGAGTTTAAAATGTGATATTATTTATCTTAAATGAGACATATTAGGTGATGGTCCAATGAACTTACTCTAAATACTATAGCACAAAAATTGGCGAAAATTATTTGAATGCCCGCTGACCAAGGCTTATATATAAATTTTTCCTCAACTTATAAAAACTATTAATTAACTATCTATTTCAAGTCACATGTATTACCTACGTGCAAAAAATATTTAATCATTCTTAGGTATATTAGTAAAATCAAAGCTATTACCATAACCTTCGTTAAATTCCATCTCGAAGAAGAAGAGAACGTCGAGTTTTCAAAACGAGCGCCATACCTAATACGCTTCACTTTTTAGACGAGAAATACTTATTTCCGCACCTCTTCTAATTCCCGAAAGAGAGAGAAGCGTAGGTCGAAGGGTGAAACGCGCCGTCCGCTTTTGTGTCGTAAATCGCGGGATAATATAAAGTGTTGAGGAGAGTAGTTTAATCTCGGATGAATAAGCTACTAAATTGTCTTAATTTCGGGTGTTCAATTTAAAATAATCGTCGATAAATGGTGGGTGAAAGAGTATGGTTTCAAAGTAGGCGGAATTGGTTGCCTGATAAAGTTTTTTATAATCATTCCTATTTTATTAATTATCCCCCTTTAAAATAAAGCACCTCTTTCGGGAAAGTCGCGAACTACGCAAAAAACCAGCCTCCGCACTAGACGGCGCCATGTTATGGGCATCGAGTTTTACGAGCTACCGTCTGTATGGCTGTAGGGAATAGCGATCTGGACGTTTTTGAATTAGTATTTTAATAATTTTAATAGTTAAAAGTTCATGGTAAAAATGACAGTACAATGTGTTTTACTATTATGTACGCAAACGGGTTCAAAACATGTTTTGGAGGATGGCACGGAAATTAAAGTAAGTTCAATTATTCCTTTTGGTGGGAGCTAAGACTAGGCTTAATCATGTCTTCTTTTTAAAAGGATTCATATCATGGTTTTCCAAAAGAGAAAAATTTAATGAAGATTTGGTTAAGAAATATAAACATTATAATATCACTCAACATACGAAAGTTTGCTATTTTCACTTCTGGCCAAAAATGGCAAGCGGAAAAGGCTCTTGAAAGAAGAAGCTGCCCCAACTATTTTCTCATGGAATGAAAATACGAAAGATAAAGAAAAAATTGTTAGACAATCCTCTGTTTCTAGAAATAAGGTTGACAAAGCTATGGAGACTCTCGAACCTACTCAACCAATGGAAAACCAAGGAGCTAAAATTGAACAAGCTGTTGATTTGGAAGACGAAGAAGAAGAAATTGAAGACCTGGATAGTGAAATGAAAAAATAACTAAATTTACTAAAATTAGTTTTAAATAGAAAAGATGACGAAATTAAAGCATTAAAAGAGGCCAATAGCTGTAAAGAAAAAGTTATTAGGGAGAAAGAAGTTGGAATTTCTACTCTACTCAAGGAAACTACAACTGGAAATAGTGAAGTGCCAAAATTAAGGGATCAATTGCTTGGTGCTAATCAACTAATTGAAAGTCTTAAGGAAAATATAAAAGCTCTTGAAAAATATGTTTTCTCAGCTAAAGGAGCCAATTTTTCTAAAGATATAAATATTAAAATGCTTGAAAGAACCAATGAAGACCTTAGCTTGCAACAATCTCGTGCCATAAATTACTTTCGACTGATTAAAACATAGAAGCCCAAGAGATGTATCTTTTTAGACTGGCTTACCAACATACGAGAAATTATGCAATTTATATGATTTCTTAAACCCGGGAGAATATGTAGAAAATATCAAAATGTGGAATTCTGTAAAAAAAAAAAAGCGAATGTAAGGAAAATTACCCCACCAAAAATTCCAAGAAGGGTCGAATGAGAAAACTAACGCCTCAATATTAGTTTCTCTTACTCATGATGAAGTTGCGGTTAGGTCTTTTTCATCATGATTTGGCCAATAGGTTTGGAATATCTGAGAGTACGGTCAGCAAAATTTGCATAACCTGGATTAATTTTCTTCACTTACAACTGGGACAGGTGTGTATTTGGCCAACTCGTAAATATATAGATGATTACATGCCTCCCGAATTTAAAGAACATTATCCCTCAACTAGAATTATAGCGGATGCAACAGAGGTCAAATGTGAAACATCGAACTCATTAGTCCTACAATCGGGAACTTATTCTAACTGTAAATCCACAAACACCTTCAAGGGTTTGTTAGGAATAAATCCAAATGGATATGTTACGTCATTTGCAACTGAATGTAGAAGTTTTTATCATTACAAGCTTCTTCGGTAGTGCAGGATTTCATAGAATAAGGACATTTTATTTCCAGGATTCCATATTTGTCTTCTTCAGTAGGATCATATACCAACCTATTGGGAGAGGATCCTAGCCAAGGTTTAACTGATGATATTATTAAACCTTTTCGGTTGACGATTACTGGGTGACCAATAGATATTAAAACCTCCCTATATTTCTGAGCTGCCACATCTTCAAATTGCTTCCCATAGATTACTGCTGCTACTTTTCCTAAATATTTTGGCTTAAAGAAATTATTGACTCCTACATCTGACCATTCAGACACCCGTTTACAAACAGCACCAAAATTGGAACTAGTCAATCTGTTTTCCTTATGTTTTTTCCACAAAATACTCGCAGACTGACTTCTAGTATTTCTTTCAATAGCTGCAGCTTCGTCGATTTCAACCATTAACTTGTGGAATATTGCATCCTCTTTTTCATTCGGAGGTAGGTACGAGCCTTTAATTTTCCATGACTTCGGTAAATGAGCAGGAAATATTACTTCTGGCACCGTTTGATTATTCGTATATGTTTAAAAATTCTACGTGAATGAATTAGCTGATACCCACTTTCTACAAACGACAATTGATTACTTAATGGAGAACCAGCTGGACAACCTCCGAATTTAATATTTAACCATGGATGGCTTGAAGTATTCGTGGATTCAAGAAGATCAGCGAAAGCGTTATCACCCGTAACTTTTAGTTTTGCTATTTGGATTTGGTTTGCTCTGACAAGTTTTTTTTTTGACTTCTTGGACTAGTTCTTGCTTTATACAATTCATCGGTTGTGTACTTCCACATTCTTCCAGAGATTTCCAGTCTATGTCCATGACATTTAAAGCATAAATTTTTGTGCCCCGAGGCCTGTTCCCCCGCTGTGGTAGCTCAGTACAACTAATGAGGAGACGACCCGAGGTGGTTCTCACCGATTTCAAAGTTGGGGGATTGTTAGACCTAGATGTAACATGAAACCCGTTAAAGGGAAAAGTTACGCTGGGCTTCCGTTTTGCCATGGCAACCAAAATTGTTTTTGACAACATAAAATGAGAAAAAGTCTATGTAAAATAACATGCGAAAATTACAAATTCTAAACAAAACATCAATAAATAAAAAAAAAATATTTTTAAAAAGTTTTTCATTTTTGGATTACTTTGAAAAAATAGGGGGGAATAAAAACCATTTTGGGTGAACTCGAGATAATTTGAATAAATTGGTCGAAATTTTAGGTATAATACAAAATATTTTTCAAACTTATGCCGTGATAACTGACATATATTTTCGCCGATAAATCTTAAAATTTCTACATTATATTATCTGAACGATGTTACCAGATTTTTAGATTTCGATAGAAAAACGACACCATTTTATAAAATGGCGGATACAAATATAAATCATGGTGCAATAAGTTAGGTAATTTGTATCCGATTAACCTGAGATTTTCGACGTTACGTTATCTGCCCGAATGAATTCGTACGATATATTTTTATAGAAATCCGACACCATTTTGGAAAATGGCGGATATCAATAAAACTCATCGTGCGATAAGTTCCGTAAATATTCGTCGATTAATTAGAAATTTTTTTGGTTTCATTATCTGCCCGAGCTAATTAGACCTTAGGGTTTTCCAATAATAATCTGACGCCATTTTGAAATATGGCGGATATTTATGATGCGATAACTGCCGAAATTATTTGTCGATTTATGTGAAATTTTTTCCATTACATTATCTGACTGCATAAATAAGCCCCTTACACTGTGATAGAAATCTGACGCCATTTTACAAGATGGCAGATATCAATATCTCATAATGCGATAACTGCCGAAATTATTTGTCGATTAATTTTAAATCTGCCGTTTGCAAAATAGCGCATAAAAATGTATCTCTTGATTGTTATTGGAAAATTATGGGGATATTTTGGCAAATTCAACTAATATTGGATAAGTTCTTATATCATTGGGTTAACTGAAATAATTAAGGTTAATTTCACGTTAAATTAGGAAAGGAATACATTTAGGTAAATTCGTATAATTTGGTAAAATGGAATTACGCTAAATTAGTTCAAATTACATTATCGACATTCATATAAATTGGGAGAAATTCAAACTATATTTGGTGTTTTTAATAATATTGAGTATCTTCAAATAATTTTGATTACATTGGAACAATTATGAGTAAATTCCAATAATATTTGGTTAATTGAAATAATAGTGGGCAAATGGAAAAAATATTGTGTATATTTATATAAAATTGGTAAATTAAATAATATTGAGAAAATTCCAATAATATTGTGCAATTCACATAATTTTGTTTACAGTCTATTAATTTTCACTAAATCCAATTTATATAGTGTAAGTGCATTAACCAATGGGCGAATTATAATAATTTTGGTAAGTTTATATTATAATATATTATATGGTTAAAATAAATATCGAAAAAAGTATATTATATTTTGTAAATAGACGAGTAAGGAAATCAGCTTTCAAATTTTGCAACGATTTTCCTAGGGAATTGTGGGAAGGAGAAGATAAAGTGATTGGCTATTTCAGGGGTCTACACATAACCTTACCACAAATTAGTAAATATATATAACCAATATTAATTATTATATTATATTTATAACCCTACGCTTTTGATGTAGTGAAGTCCAAACGTTAAAATACTTTTAATTAATTCTACCTTACATTGGGGCTGATTTTGACAATTTTTTGACATATTGGCATATAATTTCCCGAATTACCAAAGACTTCCCGAATTACCAATAATTTCCCGAATTACCAATAATTTCCCGAGTTATCAATAATTTCCCGAGTTATCAATAATTTCCCGATTTACCAATAATTTCCAGAATTACCAATAATTTCCAGAATTACCAATAATTTCCAGAATTACCAATAATTTCCAGAATTACCAATAATTTCCAGAATAACAAATTATTTCCCATATTACCAAAATTTCCCAAATTAAAACCATTTTCTGAATAACAACCATTTTCTGAATTACCAAAAATTTCCCGAATTACCAATAATTCTACAATGCCAATTGAACTAATTTAATTATATTTCATTTTACCCAAATTATGCCTAAATGATGAATTTAACCATAATTATTTTCTATAAATCCAATGATATAAGAACTTATCCATTATTATTGGATTTTGCCGAAATGTATTAAAATGTACCCATTTTATATGAAGTTTCCTATAATTTTTTTATAACAATAACATTACGGAATTTATCGCACCAAAAGATACATTGATATTTTGAAAAACGGCGTATTTCTCTCAAAAGAAATCGGACTAATTTACTCGGTCAGAAATAGAAAATGACAGAATAGTTGACGAATAATTACGGAACTTCTCAGACATGCGCCATTTTGCAAAATCACTTCGGACTTTATTTATTCGATCATTTAATGAAACAGAAAAATTCAGATTTATCGTCGAATAATTACGGAACTAATATGACCGTGAGACATTTTGACATCCGCCATTTTTCAAAATGGCCTCGAATTTTATTAAAATTAATAGGATTAATTATCTTTAATAGGTAATGTAAAGTAGAAAATTTCAAGAAATTGGAACAATAATTTCGGCAGTTATCGCATTATGATATCTGCCATTTCGTAAAATGGCGACAGATTTCTATCACAGTGTAAGGGGCTTATTTATTCGGTCAAATAATGTTATGTAGAAAATTTCACGTAAATCGACAAATAATTTCGGCAGTTATCGCATCATAAGTTATATTTATATCCACCATATTTCAAAATGACGTCGGATTATTATTGGAAAACCCGTAGGTCTAATTAGCTCGGGCAGATAATGAAACGTAGAAAATTTCTGATTAATCGACGAATATTAACGGAACTTATCGCACGATGAGTTTTATTGATATCCACCATTTTCCAATATGGTGTCGGATTTCTATAAAAATATATAGCACGAATTCATTCGGGCAGATAATGTAACGTCGAAAATCTCAGGTTAATCGGATACAAATTACCTAACTTATTGCACCATGATTTATATTTGTATCCGCCATTTTATAAAATGGCGTCGTTTTTCTATCGAAATCTAAAAATCTGTTTACATCATTTAGATAATGTAATGTAGAAATTTTAAGATTTATCGGCGAATATATATGGCAGTTATCACGGCATAATTTTTACCAATATTTTGTATTATACCTAAAATTTCGACCTATTTATTCAAATTATCT
Organism: Leiobunum rupestre; assembly: GCF_980474605.1. Taxonomy (NCBI): domain Eukaryota; kingdom Metazoa; phylum Arthropoda; class Arachnida; order Opiliones; family Sclerosomatidae; genus Leiobunum; species Leiobunum rupestre. The sequence continues at coordinate 47,742,047 of NC_143392.1, forward strand.
CGAGTTCACCCAAAATGGTTTTTATGCCCCCTATTTTTCCAAAGTAATCCAAAAATGTAAAATTTACTATTTTTTTAATTTTTTTAAAAATATTTTTTTTTTCATTTATTGAGGTTTTGTCATTTTCGCATGTTATTTTACATAGACTTTTTCTCATTTTATGTTGTCAAAAACATTTTTGGTTGTTATGGCAAAACAAAAGCCCAGCGTAACTTTTCCCTTTACCGAGTTTCATGTTACATCTAGGTCTAACAATCCCCAAATTTTTAACAAAATCGGTGAGAACCACCTCGGGTCGTCTCCTCGTGAGTTCTGGTGGCGCCTCCTCATATCCTTTAGTTTTCAGCTTTTGAATAAGGCGTAATAAATTGACCAAATGAGTGCACGACTTTCCTCTGCCAACAGGACAGCCAGAACTACAATCGATTATTGTGCGCTGAGCCATGTCCAAAGCTACAAGTAATGTGTAGGGCGACTCTCTCTTCTTATTGCTTTTATAACATTTGTCTCTTAAAAAGCATTCACCTAAGTCTCTATTTACACTGCATAGAAGAGAACTGGACTCATCGTACTGTTCTATCATAAATTTATAACTTCTGTTATAATGCTCCTTCTGTTTAGTATTTTCTGTGTAATATACCTTTATTTCATCATCTGGGATGTAAGGAACATCATTTAAGGAGTTATTGTATCCCGAAACAGGAAAAATAACATTTCGTCGATTCCGAACTTCCAAAACTGGTTCAGAACTAGCTGTAGAGGCAGGGGCTGTGGCTGTAGTTTTATTAGATTCCATCTCCATGTATAAATAGACGACCGAGGTTAAACTATTGACGTAGAACAAGTGCAGTTTACGCGATAAAATAGGAGTAAAACTTAATATAATTTAAAAAGCAACTTCCACATAAAAATAAACTATTTAAATATATAACTGCAATAAAGTAACGTATAAGTCTAGACAATTAAGACAAATCGCTTGACTAGGTAGTACGCTAACCGCGTTAACTCGATGCCCAAAACATGGCTGACGAAAATATTCTTCGGGCAATAAATGTAAGTACGGCTTCACGGAAGTGCGAAGGGGATAATTTTTCGGTCAGAAAGACTATTAAGGTGACTAAAGGCTTTAAAATTCGCCTAGCTGATAATTATTATTATTATTATTTTATATAGAAATGTTTGTAGTTTTCGCATATACAGGGTGTTTTGAACTGCAAGAGATAGAGTTGCGAAATTTTCAGGATATTATTTCTAGTGTGGGATCGCTTTAAATCCTTAATTTAAAAAAAAAACGAAAATAAATTTGGGTGTTTGTAAAAAATATTTTTTCACCGGTATAGGTGCTAGAACAAACGTTTCAACGAGAAAGTTGTAGAGTGCTTTTGAAAAAGGTTCAAAGAAATCAGTTTCATTGGCAAAGAACACTTTTTTTTTTAGATATGAACTGATGAAAAAAACAAGCTGTGTATAGGGGCCAAAAGCCTTCGCATTTTTGTACGTAAATGAAAGAAATGTCTGAAAGATTTAAATGAACATTTTATTCGAATAAACATAAGAATTTTACAAGTCAGGTTCTATGATACCTCCGTTTTCCGCGATACATGTTTGGGTACGATGAAGCATGTTTTGAAACGAGCGTCTGATCCTATCAGGAGTGAAAAGTTCGAAGGCTGCAATGATTCTGTGATGCAAATCTTCGATGTTTTCAACGGGCGTCACGTAAATTTGTGCTTGGATGAACCCCCACAAGAAAAAGTCCAGGGACCTTGCAGGCCATCGAACGAGACCGTTCCTGCCAACCCAACGCTGAGGGAACTCGTTGTTTAGATGCTCCACTACACATCTAGGTACGTGGGGTGGTGCACCGTCATGTGGTACCACATCTGTCTGTAAGCTTAAAGCGGAATATCTTCTTAAGCGTCTTAAGTTGTTGTTGTTGATGATGATGAAAACCCCAGTGAGAATTTTCGTCACACCACATGTGGGTGTTTTGATGGTTGAAAGGTCCATCTCTCCCAAAGGATCACTCGTCGGTCACCAGCATTTGATTGATGAAATTTGGGTTCTCATCAGACATGGTTATTAGCCAGTTTCAGAAATCAAATCTACGTTCCAGATCTCCTTCGTGCAGAGCTTGGTGGAGGGTCGCTCGAAACGGATGGAAGTTGTGATTGTGAAGAGTGGTCCACACGTAGTTCGTCGATTATCCGAGATCGTTACTTGCACCTCTGACGCTTGCTCGAGGATACGCAACAAAATTTAATTGCTGTGAATGAGGAAGATAGAGTTAGAATTCATAAAGGTATGTTGTTTGTATGTAGTTTTGAATGAACGAGGCTGAGTTTTAAAATTAGTGTTACTGTTTTTATTGTGTAAAACCCTAAGCCCTGGCGTTAGAGGTGGATTATGCACTATGCAATGCATGTCTTGCATGTTAAAATTACTCGTGTTATATACGAATATTTTAATAAATGAAGTACTAATTATCTAGATAAATTTTTGCGAGTTATTATTTGTATTAAGCAATTAATCCAAAAAATCTCCTGTTTGTAGTAGTTCGAGTGAAGCAATAACCAAAGATAACACACTAAAGAGTAATTAAAAAACATCTAGGAAAGAATTGGATGAAGGTACTTATAAGATATTCATTGAATTTAGGTGATTCTTAAATATTTCGTCTTTGATAGATTCGATACCAAACTGGAATTGAAAATGTGTCTTATTACTTATTGACTTAATTGTCTAATTATTGTTTCTACTTAGAAAATATTTAAAAAAAACAATGTGTGGAAAAAATTGTCCATGGACATGAACGAAAAGGGATATCACTGAACTGCAGAAGACTGCGACCACAAATTTCGTAATTTTTTTTATTGAATTAACCTAGCAGCTAAAAATGCCAGTGTTAGCTTTTTTCATAAGTTTGGAATTATTAATTGATTATAAAACGTTTTATTCTATTAAATCATAATCAATTTTTACATTAGCAACTAAATACAGTAACTTTCTATTCGTACTATTTTCTGAATCAGAAAGCCTAGCAGCCGCCATTTTTATAAAAGATCTTGGATTTCAAAATAAGCGTTCAACACCTTTACGTTACCAAAAAATCGGTTTCTGAAATCTCGGAATCATTTTCTTGGAGAACCTCGAGAAAGATATTGAACGCAGCCAAGGGATCTTTCGATGCTTTCGCTGAATTCTGAACCCCTCTTATATAAGGAAGCTGTTTCTTATCGTTGCGGAAAAAGCCAAAATTCAGAGCCAAATTGGCATCGGAGTAGACAAGGTGCTGCAAATCTTGTGCTTAAAATTTAATTTTACGGATGTCATTTGTTTTTGTTTTATTGAAAAACTTAAGTGTTACGTTTATTTTGCCGTTTCTTGATTTATTCACCACCGTTTCTTGATTTATTCACCACGTGGTATGAACATCACCGAAGAAGTAACGTGCGATATGATGACTTCGTTTTCGGTCGCGAAGCTTTTTTTAATTAAAAGTTGAGCTCTCCCAGGTAGTTAGAAGAAGTCGGTGTTTAGTACATGGGGTTTAAACAATTATAATTACCCAAATTGGGTCCATTTTAAACCAAAATCTGGGTCAGTATTGCACCTACCAAGAAACTTGGGTAAACTTGAAACAACCTAAGATGGGGTTAAAAAATTACACATGCTTGGGTCAATGGAAAACTACCCAAGCGGTTGGGTAGCATTTTAATAACCCACAAAATGGGTCACTTATTTAAAGACCCAAAATATATAGTTTGTTTTTTTATTTAACCCAAAAGTAAGGTATAGTTTACTAACCTAAAAATTTTAGTCATAAGCGACTTTTACCCAATTTTATGGGGTCACTTAAGTTGACCCCCCAGTATCTCAAAAATCGCGCAAAAGCCTATAATCGAATTGCACCGACCTTGCACCACCTTGCACCACCAAAATAAAAGCTTGCACCAGAGGGGGTGCATAGCATTAGAAAACAAAACTGGGGGGCCAACTTAAGTACTAGCCCCCCAGATCTGATCCATTCTAATTTTGGTGATTTAAACCAAATGCACCAACCTTGCACCATCTTGCACCGTCGAAATAAAAGCTTGCACCGCTTTAGTTTCAAAGTTTCGTCAAAAACCAACTGGGGGGATAACTTAATAGGCAGCCCCCCAGGTAACCGATCGCCAAATGAACACGCGATTCTATGCGCACCGACCTTGCACCGTCGAAATTAAAGCCTGCACCGCTTTAGTTTCAAAGTTTCTTCAAAAACCAACTGGGGGGGCTAACTTAATAGCCAGCTCAGGGAAATTATTGCTTTTTATTTAAATTTGGGCCGCCAAGGATTCCATCCTTACGTGTAGGTACGTAAAGTTTAAGGTTAAACTGCTTAATACCAGTTCAATTATTTACCCATACGTCTGTTGCAAGATTCTAATATTCACTACCGCACTATTTTGAAGATATTTAAAATTTATATACGTACAAACTTATCACTAGTAAAGTGTTCTATAAAATGTCGAAGTAAATGATTAAAATATTAAAACATCACACCATAAGTAAATATGGACGTTGCTCTTTTTTACCTTTCGCTAGTGCAAGTCATCCATTGACTTCAAATTCTTTTTATTTGGCGGAAAATCTCGGTTGAATACATTATTTAAAAAATATTTTAAACTATATAATTAGTACCCTTATGAAAATGGAGGATCAAAATTTGATCCAAATTTCATAAAAAATGGGACAGATCAAACTAGGGGATCCAAATACAGACTTCTCTGGATTAAATTTTGGATCCAACTGTTATCTTTTTCGGATCCAAGTGTCTTGATCCAATGAGAATTGGATCCGTTCGGGATCCAATGACAATTTAATCCAGTCGCCATCCAATGAGATTTGGATCCGCTCCTGATCCAATTAGATTTGGATCAGCTCTTAATCCAATGATAATTAGATCCAGTTGGGATCCAATAAGATTTGGATCCGGTCTTGATCCAATGAGATTTTGATCCAGTTGGCATTCAAAGAGATTTGAATCCGGTCTGGATCCAATTAGTTTTGGAACAGCTTTTGATCCAAAGATACTTTTATCCGATCGGGATCCAATGAGACTTGGATCCGGTCGGGATCCAATGAGATTTGGATACAGTTGGGACTAGCATTATAAGTGCGGAATCTGGGTGGTAATCAATATTTTGAAAAATAGGTAATTTTAGTGGCATGAATTATATTTAAATAACATTAACAGCAGATACTACATTTTTCATTTAACTGTGAGAGTAACTCACAGTAAAGCACATTTGACAATTAATCATAGCCTAAAGGACGAGAACAACGCCAAACTGTGTGGATTTTTTTTTACATTCATAACAAATCATGCCAAGAAATGATAAGATGCGAAAATGAAAAGCTAATTTTTAGGCCAAAAACCTAGGTAACCTACGATATCTGCCAAACGTCGTCTACTTTGGCCTAAAATAAAAAAACTGATAAAAAAACTGCACGTGCATCACGTTCTCCAAGTGCTCAAAACGCGGTAAACGAAAATAATTGAGGTAAATATAACAAAAATTTACAAAAACAATGAATTATATCCCCACCCAAATCCCTTGTTTTTACCCATGGTTCCGCTTAGATTGTAGATTAAATAAATCAAACAAATGAAATTGGCCAGAGCCGAGTTAAGTCACTGCAACTTTGAGAAGGCTAACTATTAAAGAACAGACTAGAGTGAAGAAGGCAGGGAACATACTTAAATTATGACGACGCGTAAACCAAAACCCCCCAAACTAGGCTACTTTTTATAGCATTTTTGACTAGCCTTGGGCGTTACTGACTAATATGCTAGTTTCAAATCAGCGCGTGGTCCATTGCAAAAATCGTTCGAGTTACATTCTGATTTCTATGCTGTAGAGTTTTATCAAAATTTCACCAGTTGTTCGATAAATTTAACCATTGAAATAAAAATATATTTACTGAGATCGATATTGTTCTTGCGGTCTCGCCAGACATAAAAAGCAGTCATCTAATCTCCTATCGCCTTCTATAATTATGTTTATACCATTGAGTTAGGAATATATACTCTAGATTCTTGAACGCTCAATTGATATCCGCTATGGTGTCACGGTTGGGACCACTTTCTAGAAACACTTACGGCGGCTGTCCTTTATCATTATACGGTGCCGTCATCTATTTTAGAAATAAAATATTTAACCACCGGCTTAAGTTATTCTCAGTGTTTCTAACCGCTGGCGGTAGAAGACGACACCGTACAACATTCCATACACGATTCCAAGAAAGTGTCCCGGCTAAATATCATTTGGATCCAAATTTGGATCCAATTCTTAGTGAGGATTTTTTGGATCTAAATTTGATAATTTTATTTGATCAAATTAATTTGGATCCAATGCTTTGGATCAAACCAATTTTGATCAAACTTGGACCCAGTTCTTAGTTAAAAGATTTTTTTGGATCCAAATTTGATAAAGATTATTTGATCAAGAAATAGTTGATCCTTATTTGATCCCTTCTGGATATAGCTTGATACAAATTGGATCCAATGTCCAAAATTGGAGCAAGTCATTTTCGTAAGGGTATCTCACCCGATTTACTGTAAATTTTGTTCGCGAACAACTCTTAGTTTGAAGTTTCCTCTAGTTATAGGTAAAAAGAGTTTGACTAACTTTCTTGTCCCACCACTCCAAACCCAACGAAAGGGCCACTTCTCACACTTACTTCTGATCACACAAACAATGTAACGCGAACAAAAATTTCGATTAGGCAAGTACAATAAAGAATAATAACAAGAAAGAAATTCGATGTTAAACCCCATTTTGCTTGTAGCTGATATAAAATATATTATCCGTATCCGCTTCTAGAAAGCGTGAAAAGAAACTTAGGAGAGCTCTATTAGCGAGTAATTTTTTATTTCAATGTTTCGTGAGTTTGCGAAGCGGAAGCGGAAAATATATTTTTGAAATTGGCGCTGAACGACTTTAAGCTTTCAAATGGGGTGGCGGAGTGGTTAGCACTTTCGCCTCGCAGCAAGAGGAGCCGGGTTCGATCCCAACTTGTGGCACTGGGTGAAAACTCGAAATAACTCCTTCTGCGTTGAGTTTGCAAGTTCTCTCCCCACTGGTTTAATGGGTTTTCCCCCGAGATCTTCGGTTTCCCCTTCCATAAAAAACTTGTTGAGGTTAACGGTAATAGTTAGTGTAGGGAGCTGTTGGCTCGCGTGGCTTGCCACTACCCTCCTACGCATTGTAACCCCGCCACCTGAATTAAAAAAAGGCTTTAAAAGTCGCTCGATGACTTAGGCCTAGGGTGGTGCCTTGGGTATTAGCCTAGCTGATTATTACTAAAAAAAATCAATTACAAAACCTACATTTTAAGTTTTAATTATATTTTTAAAATTTTCCATGAAGTAAGTTTCTTTTGCTAATTTTTAAATTTTATTAAAGATATATCACAGAAATTATTGACAGAAGCTTACATTTAAAGCTAATGCGGTTTGAGACGTTATAGCTTGTCTTATAACCAACCGAGTTAGTATGACTCATTGTCTACACAATTATTTTATGTGATTCATAAAAATATTAAATTGAGTAGTAAAGGACGTGCAAACAGATGATTTCGTTTCTAGAGCAGGGCCTTTTTTGATCCTGGAGATCGTCATAAATTTCCCAAGTTCGTTTGAATCCATCGTCTCGACATGAAATTGCTACATTGTGTCCTAAGGACTTCGCATTATTCTTCCCCTTATATCCAACTGCACCACGAAGCTTCATTTGGATATCGTTGAATTTTAAGGACAAAGGAATGTCATTTAATTTTATTAGGTAATCGAGTTCGCAATCTAATCTTTCATTGAAATTTGTCAATTCGATAAACATAAAGAATTTAAAATTATTAGTAGAAAAATGTCTCTTTTCTGTACATTTAAGGCAATGCTCTTCACCCTGTTCAATTTGTTTAGACGCTATTTCTTGTAAAGATTTAATATCGCGTGGAGGGCATTCAAGACATAAAATTTTGTGAGTAGCTTCAATTTTGGGCTGGGAGTAGCTTGCATTACAACACTGGCTATAAGAAGTATAAAGGGGATATTCTTTAAATAATTTCATTATTAAATCGGCTGCGGAAAATAGACAGTTGAAATATTTCAATTTGTTAGGCAGGATTTCCGGTTCGATTATCAATGATAAAATTTATCCCCTTTTTTGGTAGGTATTGGCTTTTATACCTCTCGTAACGATGGCATTCACTAACATTGTAAGTTTAGTATAGGAATTGTTTCGATCTGCTCCAACTTTTCTTTCATCGCGTCACTGTCGCAAATTGACGTAGCTAATATTTGAATGAATGAATCAAAGGCGCACGTGTTTGAGAAACTACAACTTTATCCTCGAATTTTAGGGGGTCGAAGCTAAGGGGTCGAAGCTCAGTAGTGCGATTTGCATTTTTTAGTAGCGCAATTGGCATGATTTTTTCTGTGAAGAAAAATCGGCTGTAGCCATTTCGCTAATTGGATTTAAGTATGATTCTCGACGTCTTTTTTTCGGGGGCGAATCTCCCAATCCTCTCCAGTTTTCATTTGAGGCCATTTTTGCGTTATACTGCTTTTCATTGTTTGAGCTCTTCGAACACTTTAGGCAGTGGCATCCTTCCCCGTAGCTTTCTTCGTTTCCAGTCGAAACGGAACAAATCGAAATTGCATGTACGTAAGCCCTTTCAAAATAAAAAAACTATACACTTTTCTTATTAATTTTTCCAATGAGTTGTACTTTGCATATCACACATCGGTGGGCACCGGAAGCCTCTTTGGCGCATGTAACGCAGTTAAGAACCTCTTCCGATCCTTGAAAATAGTTTTAAAGTGCATGAAAATACCAACTTGTTAATTTATTTATATATTAGTTATAAACTAAAAAAAGGGACTCGTAAAGAGCCAGAGGCGTAGCGAAGGTTTGTGGCGCCCTTGGCAAATATCATGAATGAAGGGTGCCGTTTTTACTTTAAAAATGCCTAAAATACAACTTTGTTCGTTGACAAAAAGGTCGTCAAACAGTTTTTGGCACCCCCTAATGAGTGGCACCCTAGGCTGATGCCCCCCCCCCTCGCTACGCCTCTGTAGAGAGCTGCAGGCTCGTTAAAATAGAGTTTAACCAAATATTTTCGTACAATTCATTTCGAGATTCAGTGTAGATTCCTCAATTTTCGAAGTTTTATTTAAAACATATATGTTCCGATATTATTCCGTTCCGTCATCTAATTATTTTCAATACCGATTCCGTTCCAGCTTCGCGGAAGGAATTTCGCGTTAATGGAATAAATTGCGTTCCGTTGCAGTTCTCTATTTGGGAGCATTCATGATTTCGTTCTTAACCTTTAATTCAAATGTTAATGATCATATTCCGTATACAGGGAGTTTGAAAATTCAGTACAGAAAATTCAAGATGTTAGAGGGGTTGGGTAAAGATGAATAACTGCGATCCTTTGCGACGAATTGGATAAGCGCTTAAGGGTCTTAAAGTTTGGCCTAAAGACGCCTAAACACAAGAACACGGATATGAAAGCCGATATTTTAGGGGAAGAAAGCAAATGGGACTTTACAAAAGAACGAAGTAAAACATTTGCGTTAGCGGTATGTAATTTTTTAAAGCAAATCCCCTTTTTCGAGTGTCAGCATACGTTTAAGCGTAATTAGGTCAATCTTTAAACTCTAGCGCTTTTCCATTTCGTCAAAGGATCGCGACTAGTATAGTTATACATCTTTACTCAAACCCTATAACTCCTTAAATTTTCGGTTCTGAATTTTCAAACACAATGTATAGTAGAACGCTTTACTTACTAAATGGATCGTTTCTTTGTTATGTTGGCAGGGTAGGTGATTTTGAAAGATTTCTACTTATGACGTTACTTTCACATTCTAAAGAAATTTGGTATTTCAATACTAATAAGTTTTTAAAACGGTCTAATTAATTATGCAAATAATACCATTGCTACCTTCTTCCTCAATATTTTTTCTGATAAAACCACAGATTTTGCAGGCAGGTTCTTCGGCTTTTCCGTCATCTTCGTCCTTAATTTTATGCCCTTTACTAAATAACGCAATTCTCAATTTTATTAAAATGAAGTAATAGACGTTAGAGGGTCACACCGACGTTAAAATTTACTAGTTTCTTTCACAAGCCTCCTAAAAAATGCAAGAATATGATCGTCCAGAGGTGGTATCACGACGTGCGCAAATTTCGAAAAGATTAATACTAAATTTACACGTTGATAATCTAAGAACACCTTTAAAATCGCTGCACCTCAATTAAAAACACAGAATTATCGTAGAAGAGGTAACCCCAAGGGCATATTTAAGGGGGGTGTGTTGATGACCGGGGGGAGTTACACATAAAATTCACAGAACCTCCGTCAGCACCCCTCCCTTGCAATTTTTACCTCAAACCCCCCCCCTCCCGAAATGAAATCCTGGATACGCTCTTGGGTAAGCCCCTTTGCTTTTGCAGTTCATGTTGAATCAAATCACGTGACCAACGCTTAACTGATAAATTAACGTGTAAGAAACTTAAAATAAGGTCTCGGTGTTCGTCGTTAAATCGAAAATTGCTCGGACGAGAATTGTTTCTTGCGTTTCTAGTTTTTAAGGTGATCTTAACCTCTCTATTGAACCGGTTTTCAATTATTCCAAATGTTTATATAAACTTACTAAAATGTGTTCACAAAAATTGCACCTACTACGTTATCTTTCCTTTCCGGATTCGGTTACTGGTTCTGTTTCTATATAAAGACATTTCATTAATTCTAACTCGTTTCATGACGCGCCCAATTCTCCTTAAACAGTTCTGAAAGTTGAACGCCTCCTACCTTTGCATGATGCACATGCTGCCAGCTTCATTGCGCTTTCAATCGAATCCACATAATCCTCGACAAATTCATCCACCCTTAGAGGTAGTTTTTTATGTGCAAAGATGACGTGTTTCACATCTTTAAACTACCATCACCCGACGCACTGCTTGCAACGGGATTTTTATCATAAAAATGGTGTCATAACTGCTGTCCACAATGGGATCAAGCGCGCTAAGCGACGTAAATCTGCTACTATTTTAGGTTCAAATTGTTGGTTTCCCGTATCACCTTCGTTATTCAAAATTTCATTCCGACATTCTTCGACGAGGGTATCCATCCATTTCTCAAAACTCTGTTCCAGTACTAGTATCGTCATCATAACCTTCCCGTCGGTCTGTATTCTCTCGAAAATCACCGTCAAGGTTTTCCGTTATGGAACTCTGAACAAAATGGATATCCTCGCTTAACCCCGTTGTTACTCGTCTTACTAGCCATTCCTTTCTAGTTTGGCAAATAGTTGGTTCTGAATTCTCGGAATTTTTCCCTTGGGTTTCGGAAAGTGCAACAGTGATTACTGCTTTGATTAGGTTTCTCATATCGTTTAAGTCACAACACTGCAGCATTTGACCCATAGCCCTCATATAGAACTCCTTCGTTCGCCTAATTTTATTTCTTTAACTTGGCCAGTCGGAAATAAGCTTTATAGTGTGCGCCACATCACATCTAACGAAACAAGTCGGTAATTTGGTATCATTTTTCTCAAAACGACGAGATCGAAGCACCTGGTTAAATAATCAGCTAGAGAGGTGGCATCGCTAAATGACCTGCAAACCGCCGATAGTAACACCAAGGACATATCAGTTATGACAGTATTCGGTGCAACTCCTCCAGTTCGCAGCCACGTATTTCACCAATAGGATATAACATCTGAATTGTGAGATTCTGACAACATCTGTACCACTGAGTACTGCTTATTGGTACATGGGTCCCTAACCACTCCTTGGTAGGGAAAAATGTGGGAGGATTTATCTCCAGAAGGCCACTGAAGTTTCTAAACGACACTTCAGGAGGCTAATCAAGATAAGTTCATCAAACAGTATTTCTGGTACACGTGTATCTGTGACGATTACCAACAAAACACTTTAAAAGGACGAAAAGAAATTTCTCTGATTACACCTTTGAATGGTCTTTGGTCCATCATTATACTTTCCCAGCTGCTAAAGGACGAATCCGAAGAATTTGAGCATTCTTCCTCACTACCTGCTGACAATTTGACATTGTCCCGCTGACCCAAAATATCTTCGGTTCCCAAACATTATTTTAATTTTTACGTACATACGTGTAGAGACCCCTGGCAGTAACGGCCATTGGCGCTAACGACAGACAAATGTCACGCCATACAGATTCCGATTTACCCGTAAAACACCCAGAACTGGAACAGAATATGTCATTTACGCGTAATATAAGCGCATTTGTAATTTTTTCTATATCATCTTTACTCCTTTTTATAAAAAAACATTTTAGACGCTTAACATTTAAGTATCTGAACAATAAAGAAGTTTTAGTCTAAAACGAGAGCTACAATAGGTTCATTTTTGTAAGAGATAGAAATTAGGCTTGAGGTAGTTTTACTTTTGGTTTCAAGGTCTACCCCCCGAACGTTGAAAATGGACCGATCCTCTCTAAAAAAACTTTCACTTGACCGTCACGACATCTAGCGGCCAAGCCCGTAAAGATGATTATAGGAGTAGAAGAATAAGATTTAGTAACTAGAAATAATGTGATTGTTTTTAATTTTCATAACGTTAACACAGTTAAAACAATTATCGCCTCCACTCCGAGATTGTTCTGAAAAGTCCGAAAGAAAATGTTACTTCGTAAATAATTTTGATAAAATATTACGGTATAAGAAAATTTATTATTAAATTATTGCACAGAAATATTTGAAAATACAAATACTGATTGAAAAGTAATTTTGCACAGTAGAAAAAACTGTTTGTCCTTTAAATACCTATTTGCTAAGTACTATATTAATAAGCTAGTAAATTTTGATGTTCATTAATATTATTAAAATGAACATTTTATTTTACAAATAATTTAATGATATTATTTTCATAGAAGGAAAGTGTGAGTTCGCGAACCTCTCCCCATAAAAACTCTCCAGATAGGTGACACAAATTTATACGCATGAGCATAGTTTTCGCACATGACGTAGCGTTACCATAGTAACGTTTGAGTAGGGTTCTTTTATCACGGTCTTACCATTATTAATTTCAAATTTGTTTTTATCGTGGATCTGTGATTCTAGTAAAACAAGTAGGCCTAATGTAATATTTTTACTATTTCCAAAACAAAAAAAAAACATGAAATTTGTAAAAAAAAATTATAAAATGCGTCTATCGGCGCGAGCAGTTAAATTCCTGTCGGTTATGCGATTGACTGGCTTTACGAGAAGTAAATATCAGTTGAATTTTGAACAAAACGTGGTTTTGGGCTTTGATTGAGGGGAAAATCACTTCCCTTATTAGTATAACACTCTCACATGATTAAATTATGATTACACTAGATAAAAATCAAATCTGTAGCTTTGGGTGTGTAAAGATTAAAAGATTAGATTTTCAATTATGATTATTAGGACACTTTGTAACAAACTGACATACCCCTCAGCTTTGATATCTGTTTAAGGCGATCAAGAAGTTAAAAATGAAAGCGGTCACTATCAGACAGAGTGATTTTATTCAACCTACGCTGACGCTGTTCATTCATGATATTTTAGAGTTGCCTAGAACATTGAAAAAATAAAAGATTCTCTGGGACAGCAATCAGTTACCTGGAGGGCTGCCTATGAAGTTAGCCCCCCAGTTGGTTTTTGACGAAACTTTGAAACTAAACCAGTGCAAGCTTTTATTTCGACGGTGCAAGATGATGTAAGGTCGGTGCGCATAGAATCGCGTGTTAATTTGGCGATTGGTTACCTGGGGGGCTGCCTATTAAGTTAGCCCCCCAGTTGGTTTTTGACGAAACTTTGAAACTAAAGCGGTGCAAGATGATGTAACGTCGGTGCGCATAGAATCGCGTGTTAATTTGGCGATTGGTTACCTGGGGGGCTTCCTATTAAGTTAGCCCCCCAGTTGGTTTTTGACGAAACTTTGAAACTAAACCGGTGCAAGATGATGTAAGGTCGGTGCGCAAAGAATCGCGTGTTAATTTGGCGATTGGTTAACTGGGGGGCTGCTTATTAAGTTAGCCCCCCAGTTGGTTTTTGACGAAACTTTGAAACTTAACCGGTGCAAGATGATGTAAGGTCGGTGCGCATAGAATCGCGTGTTAATTTGGCGATTGGTTAACTGGGGGGCTGCCTATTTAGTTAGCCCCCCAGTTGGTTTTTGACGAAACTTTGAAACTAAACCGGTGCAAGATGATGTAAGGTCGGTGCGCATAGAATCGCGTGTTAATTTGGCGATTGGTTACCTGGGGGGCTGCCTATTAAGTTAGCCCCCCAGTTGGTTTTTGACGAAACTTTGAAACTAAAGCGGTGCAAGCTTTTATTTCGACGGTGCAAGATGGTGCAAGGTCGGTGCATTTAGTTTAAATCACCAAAATTAGAATGGAGTGGCTAGTACTTAAGTTGGCCCCGCAGTTTTGTTTTCCTCCTGCTATGCACCCCCTCCAGTGCAAGGTTTTATTTTGGTGGTGCAAGGTCGGTGCAATTCGATTATAGGCTTTTGCGCCATTTTTGTGATACTGGAGGACCAACTTAAGTGACCCAATTTGATGGTTAATAATTTCATTTTACCCCAAGATTTGGGTAGTTGAAACTACCCAATTATATGGTTAAAATTGGTCATTTGACCAAATTAATTAGGCAAAATCTACCATTAAGCCTACTACCTGGGTTTGTCAAATAACGTTTTTAAGAATTAAAAAACACTTTATTTTAGTACTTTAAATATACAATAATAATTCACAAACTTATGGAATTTGATTTTAAACTCGAAATTTTGACAAACAGTTTTTAAAATTATGAAAATCTTCTTATCGCAGATTGTTTTACAGGAGTCCGAAATTTTGGTCTTAAGCTAAATAACAAAAACATTTATCCGGAAAGATTAATCTCTAATTAGGAAATTTATCACAATGGAAATAGAGTATACGTGATCTGATACTATTCTCACCTAACATAAAGGTGGACATGTCTTAGACGAAAAAGAGTTATTTAAAAATGAGAGTTTATGAAAAATATTCTTAAAGTGTTATATAGTGATGATAACTAGTTAATTTATCCCTTTCCCAAAAGGTGGTTCATCAGCAATAGGGCAAACCTCAATGTTGTACGAGCTACTTAATTGTTAGAACATACTACTAAATTAACCAAAATAGTCTTGAGTTAGAAAAACATAATATAATGAAGTGTGTGTTTTGTCACAATTAATGAAGGACATAGAATTCAATATTTCAATATTGAAATAGATATTTTCTGAAAAATATTCTAGACCATAATAGTCATAAAATAATTGTTATACTAAATTTTAACATCTAAAACACCACAAAAAATATTTATTTAAGATTATATATTTTTTAGTTCAGAAGGACCTTAAATTTTATGGATTGTCATTATTTCAGTATTAAAACAACATATTTTATGAAAATGTTCAAACTGAAAGTAAAATTAAAATGAAAAAATATTAACGGAAGCGAGATTCGATCTTTCACCCGTTCGCTCCAAAGTGCGCGTCCTTAACCATTACATGTGGATATCGAATCTAGAGCTCCGAAATACAAGGAATCCATATCTGCTCTCAGAATTAAAATCGGGCGAGTGCTTGATTTTATAATCACCAGCAAAAAATAACAGGCGACTTTAAATTTTTAACAGTGTTTCGATGTTTTAAATTGTTTGACGGTGTTAACTATTTAAATAGGAAAATGTGCATATCAAAGTCACTGCTACGAAATCCAAGGAATCCAAATCTGGTCTCCAAATTAAAATCGGGCGAGTGCTTGATTTTATAATCACCAGCAAAAAATAACAGGCGACTTTAAATTTTTAACAGTGTTTCGATGTTTTAAATTGTTTGACGGTGTTAACTATTTAAATAGGAAAATGTGCATATCAAAGTCACTGCTACGAAATCCAAGGAATCCAAATCTGGTCTCCAAATTAAAATCGGGCGAGTGCTTGATTTTATAATCACCAGCAAAAAATAACAGGCGACTTTAAATTTTTAACAGTGTTTCGATGTTTTAAATTGTTTGACGGTGTTAGCTATTTAAATAGGAAAATGTGCATATCAAAGTCACTGCTACGAAATCCAAGGAATCCAAATCTGGTCTCCAAATTAAAATCGGGCGAGTGCTTGATTTTATAATCACCAGCAAAAAATAACAGGCGACTTTAAATTTTTAACAGTGTTTCGATGTTTTAAATTGTTTGACGGTGTTAGCTATTTAAATAGGAAAATGTGCATATCAAAGTCACTGCTACGAAATCCAAGGAATCCAAATCTGGTCTCCAAATTAAAATCGGGCGAGTGCTTGATTTTATAATCACCAGCAAAAAATAACAGGCGACTTTAAATTTTTAACAGTGTTTCGATGTTTTAAATTGTTTGACGGTGTTAACTATTTAAATAGGAAAATGTGCATATCAAAGTCACTGCTACGAAATCCAAGGAATCCAAATCTGGTCTCCAAATTAAAATCGGGCGAGTGCTTGATTTTATAATCACCAGCAAAAAATAACAGGCGACTTTAAATTTTTAACAGTGTTTCGATGTTTTAAATTGTTTGACGGTGTTAACTATTTAAATAGGAAAATGTGCATATCAAAGTCACTGCTACGAAATCCAAGGAATCCAAATCTGGTCTCCAAATTAAAATCGGGCGAGTGCTTGATTTTATAATCACCAGCAAAAAATAACAGGCGACTTTAAATTTTTAACAGTGTTTCGATGTTTTAAATTGTTTGACGGTGTTAACTATTTAAATAGGAAAATGTGCATATCAAAGTCACTGCTACGAAATCCAAGGAATCCAAATCTGGTCTCCAAATTAAAATCGGGCGAGTGCTTGATTTTATAATCACCAGCAAAAAATAACAGGCGACTTTAAATTTTTAACAGTGTTTCGATGTTTTAAATTGTTTGACGGTGTTAACTATTTAAATAGGAAAATGTGCATATCAAAGTCACTGCTACGAAATCCAAGGAATCCAAATCTGGTCTCCAAATTAAAATCGGGCGAGTGCTTGATTTTATAATCACCAGCAAAAAATAACAGGCGACTTTAAATTTTTAACAGTGTTTCGATGTTTTAAATTGTTTGACGGTGTTAGCTATTTAAATAGGAAAATGTGCATATCAAAGTCACTGCTACGAAATCCAAGGAATCCAAATCTGGTCTCCAAATTAAAATCGGGCGAGTGCTTGATTTTATAATCACCAGCAAAAAATAACAGGCGACTTTAAATTTTTAACAGTGTTTCGATGTTTTAAATTGTTTGACGGTGTTAACTATTTAAATAGGAAAATGTGCATATCAAAGTCACTGCTACGAAATCCAAGGAATCCAAATCTGGTCTCAAAATTAAAATCGGGCGAGTGCTTGATTTTATAATCACCAGCAAAAAATAACAGGCGACTTTAAATTTTTAACAGTGTTTCGATGTTTTAAATTGTTTGACGGTGTTAACTATTTAAATAGGAAAATGTGCATATCAAAGTCACTGCTACGAAATCCAAGGAATCCAAATCTGGTCTCCAAATTAAAATCGGGCGAGTGCTTGATTTTATAATCACCAGCAAAAAATAACAGGCGACTTTAAATTTTTAACAGTGTTTCGATGTTTTAAATTGTTTGACGGTGTTAACTATTTAAATAGGAAAATGTGCATATCAAAGTCACTGCTACGAAATCCAAGGAATCCAAATCTGGTCTCCAAATTAAAATCGGGCGAGTGCTTGATTTTATAATCACCAGCAAAAAATAACAGGCGACTTTAAATTTTTAACAGTGTTTCGATGTTTTAAATTGTTTGACGGTGTTAGCTATTTAAATAGGAAAATGTGCATATCAAAGTCACTGCTACGAAATCCAAGGAATCCAAATCTGGTCTCCAAATTAAAATCGGGCGAGTGCTTGATTTTATAATCACCAGCAAAAAATAACAGGCGACTTTAAATTTTTAACAGTGTTTCGATGTTTTAAATTGTTTGACGGTGTTAACTATTTAAATAGGAAAATGTGCATATCAAAGTCACTGCTACGAAATCCAAGGAATCCAAATCTGGTCTCCAAATTAAAATCGGGCGAGTGCTTGATTTTATAATCACCAGCAAAAAATAACAGGCGACTTTAAATTTTTAACAGTGTTTCGATGTTTTAAATTGTTTGACGGTGTTAACTATTTAAATAGGAAAATGTGCATATCAAAGTCACTGCTACGAAATCCAAGGAATCCAAATCTGGTCTCCAAATTAAAATCGGGCGAGTGCTTGATTTTATAATCACCAGCAAATAATAACAGGCGACTTTAAATTTTTAACAGTGTTTCGATGTTTTAAATTGTTTGACGGTGTTAGCTATTTAAATAGGAAAATGTGCATATCAAAGTCACTGCTACGAAATCCAAGGAATCCAAATCTGGTCTCCAAATTAAAATCGGGCGAGTGCTTGATTTTATAATCACCAGCAAAAAATAACAGGCGACTTTAAATTTTTAACAGTGTTTCGATGTTTTAAATTGTTTGACGGTGTTAACTATTTAAATAGGAAAATGTGCATATCAAAGTCACTGCTACGAAATCCAAGGAATCCAAATCTGGTCTCCAAATTAAAATCGGGCGAGTGCTTGATTTTATAATCACCAGCAAAAAATAACAGGCGACTTTAAATTTTTAACAGTGTTTCGATGTTTTAAATTGTTTGACGGTGTTAACTATTTAAATAGGAAAATGTGCATATCAAAGTCACTGCTACGAAATCCAAGGAATCCAAATCTGGTCTCCAAATTAAAATCGGGCGAGTGCTTGATTTTATAATCACCAGCAAAAAATAACAGGCGACTTTAAATTTTTAACAGTGTTTCGATGTTTTAAATTGTTTGACGGTGTTAACTATTTAAATAGGAAAATGTGCATATCAAAGTCACTGCTACGAAATCCAAGGAATCCAAATCTGGTCTCCAAATTAAAATCGGGCGAGTGCTTGATTTTATAATCACCAGCAAAAAATAACAGGCGACTTTAAATTTTTAACAGTGTTTCGATGTTTTAAATTGTTTGACGGTGTTAACTATTTAAATAGGAAAATGTGCATATCAAAGTCACTGCTACGAAATCCAAGGAATCCAAATCTGGTCTCCAAATTAAAATCGGGCGAGTGCTTGATTTTATAATCACCAGCAAAAAATAACAGGCGACTTTAAATTTTTAACAGTGTTTCGATGTTTTAAATTGTTTGACGGTGTGAGCTATTTAAATAGGAAAATGTGCATATCAAAGTCACTGCTACGAAATCCAAGGAATCCAAATCTGGTCTCCAAATTAAAATCGGGCGAGTGCTTGATTTTATAATCACCAGCAAAAAATAACAGGCGACTTTAAATTTTTAACAGTGTTTCGATGTTTTAAATTGTTTGACGGTGTTAACTATTTAAATAGGAAAATGTGCATATCAAAGTCACTGCTACGAAATCCAAGGAATCCAAATCTGGTCTCCAAATTAAAATCGGGCGAGTGCTTGATTTTATAATCACCAGCAAAAAATAACAGGCGACTTTAAATTTTTAACAGTGTTTCGATGTTTTAAATTGTTTGACGGTGTTAACTATTTAAATAGGAAAATGTGCATATCAAAGTCACTGCTACGAAATCCAAGGAATCCAAATCTGGTCTCCAAATTAAAATCGGGCGAGTGCTTGATTTTATAATCACCAGCAAAAAATAACAGGCGACTTTAAATTTTTAACAGTGTTTCGATGTTTTAAATTGTTTGACGGTGTTAACTATTTAAATAGGAAAATGTGCATATCAAAGTCACTGCTACGAAATCCAAGGAATCCAAATCTGGTCTCCAAATTAAAATCGGGCGAGTGCTTGATTTTATAATCACCAGCAAAAAATAACAGGCGACTTTAAATTTTTAACAGTGTTTCGATGTTTTAAATTGTTTGACGGTGTTAACTATTTAAATAGGAAAATGTGCATATCAAAGTCACTGCTACGAAATCCAAGGAATCCAAATCTGGTCTCCAAATTAAAATCGGGCGAGTGCTTGATTTTATAATCACCAGCAAAAAATAACAGGCGACTTTAAATTTTTAACAGTGTTTCGATGTTTTAAATTGTTTGACGGTGTTAGCTATTTAAATAGGAAAATGTGCATATCAAAGTCACTGCTACGAAATCCAAGGAATCCAAATCTGGTCTCCAAATTAAAATCGGGCGAGTGCTTGATTTTATAATCACCAGCAAAAAATAACAGGCGACTTTAAATTTTTAACAGTGTTTCGATGTTTTAAATTGTTTGACGGTGTTAACTATTTAAATAGGAAAATGTGCATATCAAAGTCACTGCTACGAAATCCAAGGAATCCAAATCTGGTCTCCAAATTAAAATCGGGCGAGTGCTTGATTTTATAATCACCAGCAGAAAATAACAGGCGACTTTAAATTTTTAACAGTGTTTCGATGTTTTAAATTGTTTGACGGTGTTAACTATTTAAATAGGAAAATGTGCATATCAAAGTCACTGCTACGAAATCCAAGGAATCCAAATCTGGTCTCCAAATTAAAATCGGGCGAGTGCTTGATTTTATAATCACCAGCAAAAAATAACAGGCGACTTTAAATTTTTAACAGTGTTTCGATGTTTTAAATTGTTTGACGGTGTTAACTATTTAAATAGGAAAATGTGCATATCAAAGTCACTGCTACGAAATCCAAGGAATCCAAATCTGGTCTCCAAATTAAAATCGGGCGAGTGCTTGATTTTATAATCACCAGCAAAAAATAACAGGCGACTTTAAATTTTTAACAGTGTTTCGATGTTTTAAATTGTTTGACGGTGTTAGCTATTTAAATAGGAAAATGTGCATATCAAAGTCACTGCTACGAAATCCAAGGAATCCAAATCTGGTCTCCAAATTAAAATCGGGCGAGTGCTTGATTTTATAATCACCAGCAAAAAATAACAGGCGACTTTAAATTTTTAACAGTGTTTCGATGTTTTAAATTGTTTGACGGTGTTTACTATTTAAATAGGAAAATGTGCATATCAAAGTCACTGCTACGAAATCCAAGGAATCCAAATCTGGTCTCCAAATTAAAATCGGGCGAGTGCTTGATTTTATAATCACCAGCAAAAAATAACAGGCGACTTTAAATTTTTAACAGTGTTTCGATGTTTTAAATTGTTTGACGGTGTTAACTATTTAAATAGGAAAATGTGCATATCAAAGTCACTGCTACGAAATCCAAGGAATCCAAATCTGGTCTCCAAATTAAAATCGGGCGAGTGCTTGATTTTATAATCACCAGCAAAAAATAACAGGCGACTTTAAATTTTTAACAGTGTTTCGATGTTTTAAATTGTTTGACGGTGTTAACTATTTAAATAGGAAAATGTGCATATCAAAGTCACTGCTACGAAATCCAAGGAATCCAAATCTGGTCTCCAAATTAAAATCGGGCGAGTGCTTGATTTTATAATCACCAGCAAAAAATAACAGGCGACTTTAAATTTTTAACCGTGTTTCGATGTTTTAAATTGTTTGACGGTGTTAACTATTTAAATAGGAAAATGTGCATATCAAAGTCACTGCTACGAAATCCAAGGAATCCAAATCTGGTCTCCAAATTAAAATCGGGCGAGTGCTTGATTTTATAATCACCAGCAAAAAATAACAGGCGACTTTAAATTTTTAACAGTGTTTCGATGTTTTAAATTGTTTGACGGTGTTAACTATTTAAATAGGAAAATGTGCATATCAAAGTCACTGCTACGAAATCCAAGGAATCCAAATCTGGTCTCCAAATTAAAATCGGGCGAGTGCTTGATTTTATAATCACCAGCAAAAAATAACAGGCGACTTTAAATTTTTAACAGTGTTTCGATGTTTTAAATTGTTTGACGGTGTTAACTATTTAAATAGGAAAATGTGCATATCAAAGTCACTGCTACGAAATCCAAGGAATCCAAATCTGGTCTCCAAATTAAAATCGGGCGAGTGCTTGATTTTATAATCACCAGCAAAAAATAACAGGCGACTTTAAATTTTTAACAGTGTTTCGATGTTTTAAATTGTTTGACGGTGTTTACTATTTAAATAGGAAAATGTGCATATCAAAGTCACTGCTACGAAATCCAAGGAATCCAAATCTGGTCTCCAAATTAAAATCGGGCGAGTGCTTGATTTTATAATCACCAGCAAAAAATAACAGGCGACTTTAAATTTTTAACAGTGTTTCGATGTTTTAAATTGTTTGACGGTGTTAACTATTTAAATAGGAAAATGTGCATATCAAAGTCACTGCTACGAAATCCAAGGAATCCAAATCTGGTCTCCAAATTAAAATCGGGCGAGTGCTTGATTTTATAATCACCAGCAAAAAATAACAGGCGACTTTAAATTTTTAACAGTGTTTCGATGTTTTAAATTGTTTGACGGTGTTAACTATTTAAATAGGAAAATGTGCATATCAAAGTCACTGCTACGAAATCCAAGGAATCCAAATCTGGTCTCCAAATTAAAATCGGGCGAGTGCTTGATTTTATAATCACCAGCAAAAAATAACAGGCGACTTTAAATTTTTAACAGTGTTTCGATGTTTTAAATTGTTTGACGGTGTTTACTATTTAAATAGGAAAATGTGCATATCAAAGTCACTGCTACGAAATCCAAGGAATCCAAATCTGGTCTCCAAATTAAAATCGGGCGAGTGCTTGATTTTATAATCACCAGCAAAAAATAACAGGCGACTTTAAATTTTTAACAGTGTTTCGATGTTTTAAATTGTTTGACGGTGTTAACTATTTAAATAGGAAAATGTGCATATCAAAGTCACTGCTACGAAATCCAAGGAATCCAAATCTGGTCTCCAAATTAAAATCGGGCGAGTGCTTGATTTTATAATCACCAGCAAAAAATAACAGGCGACTTTAAATTTTTAACCGTGTTTCGATGTTTTAAATTGTTTGACGGTGTTAACTATTTAAATAGGAAAATGTGCATATCAAAGTCACTGCTACGAAATCCAAGGAATCCAAATCTGGTCTCCAAATTAAAATCGGGCGAGTGCTTGATTTTATAATCACCAGCAAAAAATAACAGGCGACTTTAAATTTTTAACAGTGTTTCGATGTTTTAAATTGTTTGACGGTGTTAACTATTTAAATAGGAAAATGTGCATATCAAAGTCACTGCTACGAAATCCAAGGAATCCAAATCTGGTCTCCAAATTAAAATCGGGCGAGTGCTTGATTTTATAATCACCAGCAAAAAATAACAGGCGACTTTAAATTTTTAACAGTGTTTCGATGTTTTAAATTGTTTGACGGTGTTAACTATTTAAATAGGAAAATGTGCATATCAAAGTCACTGCTACGAAATCCAAGGAATCCAAATCTGGTCTCCAAATTAAAATCGGGCGAGTGCTTGATTTTATAATCACCAGCAAAAAATAACAGGCGACTTTAAATTTTTAACAGTGTTTCGATGTTTTAAATTGTTTGACGGTGTTAACTATTTAAATAGGAAAATGTGCATATCAAAGTCACTGCTACGAAATCCAAGGAATCCAAATCTGGTCTCCAAATTAAAATCGGGCGAGTGCTTGATTTTATAATCACCAGCAAAAAATAACAGGCGACTTTAAATTTTTAACAGTGTTTCGATGTTTTAAATTGTTTGACGGTGTTAACTATTTAAATAGGAAAATGTGCATATCAAAGTCACTGCTACGAAATCCAAGGAATCCAAATCTGGTCTCCAAATTAAAATCGGGCGAGTGCTTGATTTTATAATCACCAGCAAAAAATAACAGGCGACTTTAAATTTTTAACAGTGTTTCGATGTTTTAAATTGTTTGACGGTGTTAACTATTTAAATAGGAAAATGTGCATATCAAAGTCACTGCTACGAAATCCAAGGAATCCAAATCTGGTCTCCAAATTAAAATCGGGCGAGTGCTTGATTTTATAATCACCAGCAAAAAATAACAGGCGACTTTAAATTTTTAACAGTGTTTCGATGTTTTAAATTGTTTGACGGTGTTTACTATTTAAATAGGAAAATGTGCATATCAAAGTCACTGCTACGAAATCCAAGGAATCCAAATCTGGTCTCCAAATTAAAATCGGGCGAGTGCTTGATTTTATAATCACCAGCAAAAAATAACAGGCGACTTTAAATTTTTAACAGTGTTTCGATGTTTTAAATTGTTTGACGGTGTTAACTATTTAAATAGGAAAATGTGCATATCAAAGTCACTGCTACGAAATCCAAGGAATCCAAATCTGGTCTCCAAATTAAAATCGGGCGAGTGCTTGATTTTATAATCACCAGCAAAAAATAACAGGCGACTTTAAATTTTTAACCGTGTTTCGATGTTTTAAATTGTTTGACGGTGTTAACTATTTAAATAGGAAAATGTGCATATCAAAGTCACTGCTACGAAATCCAAGGAATCCAAATCTGGTCTCCAAATTAAAATCGGGCGAGTGCTTGATTTTATAATCACCAGCAAAAAATAACAGGCGACTTTAAATTTTTAACAGTGTTTCGATGTTTTAAATTGTTTGACGGTGTTAACTATTTAAATAGGAAAATGTGCATATCAAAGTCACTGCTACGAAATCCAAGGAATCCAAATCTGGTCTCCAAATTAAAATCGGGCGAGTGCTTGATTTTATAATCACCAGCAAAAAATAACAGGCGACTTTAAATTTTTAACAGTGTTTCGATGTTTTAAATTGTTTGACGGTGTTAACTATTTAAATAGGAAAATGTGCATATCAAAGTCACTGCTACGAAATCCAAGGAATCCAAATCTGGTCTCCAAATTAAAATCGGGTGAGTGGTTGATTTTATATTCATGCGCAAAAAATATTGGGTGACTTTAAAGTTTCGATTCGCGGATCGGTCCCGATCGTGTCCACGTTAAGTTGACGTGACGCGGATTCCCCCGTTTTGGGCTGCCTTAAAAAGCATCCTATACAATTCAGCGGGTTTTTAAGGCGGAGGGAAAAGTGAGCTCTAAACGGAGTATAATATCAGTTTCACCTTTCCCTCAAATATTTAGCTTGCCAAATGCACGAAATGTGAAAAAATCAAACGTTACTCTCCGTTTACAAGAACTTGGTTAATACCGATTTTTTTATATTTTTAAAATTTGCAATTTATTTAAACACAGTAAGTAATCATTTTCTTACCAATTGAAAAGTATTGAATGAAATAGTTATTTTAAATATTTATTGCGAACAATATATAAATTACTGTTTAGTAAGTTGCAATTTTAGAAAATTAATTAGTATTAAAACTAAATATGCAACCGTAAAATAATGGTTTAGAAAACCATTACAACACTAGATGTAACTGTTACTTATTCAAGTTTTGAGAGTTATGTTTTAATGAATTCCCAATCAATTTCTTTAAGTTTGAATTTTCTAGCTCTAGAACCAGAGGCAATAGGATCAGAAACTAAACATAAAATTGAGTTTAAAGGAACGTGGCATATATGATCAATGAGAGGCCACGAGAGATTGTTTGTATTTTCATTTCTTTTCAAAATGTTTCAAGTATTAAAGCAATATACAATGCTTTATCATACATTGTCGCAACATATTGTCCAATAGATATATTTGGAAATGAGATAAAATTTTCAACATTAGATTCTTCGTGAGCTACTTTAACTCGAGAACCAAATTCATCCTCAGATGTCCGGTACATCATAATCTCGTACGTCGAAATTGGCACAAATCTGTGGTGGCTTCTTGTGCCAACAATTGTTGATGCTTATGAAAGTCTAACGTCAATGGTTTCTATATGTTTTTTGACATTTTCTTTACTAACGTAAAAAAAATTAATAGCAGAAATGTTTAATTCAGCCCACTCAAAGAAATGAATAGGCGTTAAAATTTTATTTTCTGTTGGACTCTGAAGCGATGCTCTTGAAACCAAACGCTTTGCTGTTCCTCCGATTCCGTCACACGGACTTTTTCCGTGACTAGTCGCGAAGAAATTCCAGTCTGCAGTAACGCCGAAATCGAATTCATGGTGGCAAAGATTTAGGAGGTTTTTACAATTTTTTTACTGTGACGCGGCTCCATCACTAAAATAGTGAACATGTTTTAAGTTTGGTAGAAAAGTTAGGAGGTACTTCATGAAAATATTCATGAAACAATGCACTGACCCCGCACCATGGTCCATTTCATTGCTAACTATGCAACAGCTTAAACAGTTCAGTTTCGTAACAGATTTGTAATATGTTACGAACGGATGCAGAGTTGCTTGACTATTTTCCCAGTGAAAACCCTGGACAGCGTCTTGGACAATAAATGAATAGTTTTCTGCAAAGTCTAGAAGAGTCACAACGTGGTTTTCTGGTAATTCTTCTTTAAGTTTCCTTAGGTAAGAAGCCTGTGATTTGCTAATGAAATGATGTGGAATCGCTTTCTGCACACGCTCACAAAAATTCGCAACATAATCGTTCACGCTTTCTTTAATGTCAATTAGTTTAGTTCGTCCATCTACATGTAGCCATAACTTATACGCATCATCATAGTGGTCTACTTCGGCTTCATCGAATAATACCATCAGATATTTCGAAAACAACTCAATTCCAGGACACTTTTCGCAACCGTGAAGCATGCATTGTCGCGCATCGATGTTGCAAACTTGTTTCAAAATAAGCGCTTTATAATCAATTTTAACAGGTAAAGCGACAGTCATCAACTTTATATTTTGGTGAATTTCGCAGACGCATACATTATGGACTCCTTTGGACGAAACAGTTAAGCACCACTTTGGTCTAAGGCTACAAAACGTGGAAAACCCAATTTTCAAGTCTGGGTGAATAGTTTTAAATTGTATATATATCTCTCGTATGTTGGATAGAAGGAGCCTTTTTTGTTTATGAATTTTAGTCCCGTCCAGTCGAATCGTTACAAACTCTTTCTTACCAGGACACATTCTCGATACATCATCCTCTTCATAAAATGAAGAAGCATTAACTTGTACATCCATAGATAATTTATTACCACGTTTTTGATCTATGTCTGGCAAAATTCCGAACTCACTCCTAAGTGCACGGCCTCTTTTCGTCATGTGTTCGGATACATTGAACTCTTGGGATACTCTCGCTATCGACCACGATTTAGGGACTAAAGTGAGTAATTTCAACCTGTCTTTTCTACTGGAATTTCCAACTTTTTCCTTTAATTCTTTAATAAATGAATCAAAATCACTGGAACTAGAAGAACACCCCCAGTAGCATGAATTCGTCGGGCCGACGTCGCTGAAAGTGCCTTTCCCGACTCGGTCGGCTTTTATTCCGCCAAAAGGTCAAAATGTCACCGTCGGCCGACTGTATGATTTTGGTCGGCTGAGAGTCGCTACGTCGATGTCGGCCTGACTTATTACTGGACAGATGGCCCCCCCATAAACACCCCAGCTTGGGGACCCTTATTTTACGACCAGAAGACTGTATATCAGTCGGCCCGACGGGTTTCTAAACATACGCCCCCTCCTTGGTCGGCATTTATTCCGCTATAGGGTCAAAATGTCACCGTCGGCCGATTGTACGGTTTTCGTCGGCTGGGAGTCGGTGTCGGCACGACGTATTATTGGACAGATGGCCCACCCATAAAAAAGGATCTTGGCAACCCTTATTTTACGACCAGAAGACAGTCGGCCCTACGGGTTTCTAAACATACGCCCCCTCCACAAGTAACCTTACGGGCCGATTTGGTCGGCTTTTAGTCCGCCAAAGGGTCCTAACTACCTGGTTAGCCGACTGCATGTTTTAAGTCGGCAGTGAGTCGTAAGGTCGAGGTTGGCCCGACTTATAACTGAACAGGTGGCCCACCTCCAAAACATCCAGTCTATCAACAAATATTTCATGGCATCATATTAATTGGCCCGATTTCTTTCATTAAAGCCTACCCATAAAACAGTAGTTGACCCTACCAATATAGTTACTTGTAAATATGTTTCTTAAACCGGTTAGAGGCTAACTATTTTTAGGGGTATATCGGTACATAACATTATATTTAACGTTATTATGTTTTAATACATAAAATGTTCAATATTTGTACAATCATGGCACATATATTAAAGTGGCCGCTTCATAACTAAAACTATTAGTTCCTCTATCACAAAATGGTCACCGTATAAAAATATGAAAATAGAGGCTGAATATTACAGGTAATAACTTTCAATTTCTGTACCAAAAATGTTTAAATATAAAAATAACACATCTATAACTTCTAAGCCACTTAACTATTGAGGCTGAGAATCTTTGACCATAATTTTTACGCATCTAAAAATTATTTTTAACACTCATACAAAAAGTTCTATTAAGTCACTATAATTACTGCATTAATTAATTAAATGTTCAATAACTTTCACTATATGTACTGCAGTGTTAATTACGTAGAGGCCATACACTAGGAACTATAATGCTCAATTCCTGTAGTACAAAATTATCACCATTGAGTGTTTGGCACTAAAATTTTCAATTACAATACCACAAAAACTTTCAAGTTCAGAACTTAAATTATTACATGTTCTTGAGGCGTTATATATTTAGCACATATTTCTGAGATTTCTTTAAAACAAATCTGAATAACAATAAGCTAGACTAGATTGTACTTTAACGATCCATACACTTCAAAAATTTTAAAATGCAGTATAAAAGTCTATACGTTTTCCGCGACTTCATTCCACTTCCTAATCGTTCTCATTCACTTTGACGTTAGATTTTTGAGCTTTTAAATTTCTTTTAAGTCGCCCACCTTGTTGGTCTTTAGCATGCTTGAAGCATATGCTTATGGCACTTTCTACATGTATATCTTTCACCACTTTCAGGTTCTTAGAAAACAGCATCTAAATATAAGTAACATTAATCAATTCAACGTATAAATATTTTACTAAATCAATTATACCTATTATGACATGCTTTAATTGCATATCTTTGAATGTTATTTTCCCATATCCGCCACTCCAGTTACAAAGTAGAGAAACTTCATGGCAATAACAACTATGTCACTGGCTTCTTAATCTACCCCTCCTACTTCTGTTGCTTGCCGCTACCCTTCTAACACCCTCCAAAGCTGTTCTATCTATTTCTACTTGTTGTTCTATCCAAATAACATTATATAATCTCCTCTAGAATTCAAGTCATTGTTGTCTATGGTAAAACGTTGAAATATTTTTTTTGTGGCTAAGCCTTTGCCTCTTATAAAGCGCGTTCCGGTCTTTATAAAGCGGTATTTTTCGTTATTCGTCCATGCTTTGCGTCTCGGAAAATTTTAAGCCGAGGCCTAACGTGGGTATAACATTTGTATTATAAATACTTTTCGATTACAAAAAAAAGACATTTAAGATACAATTATTATTTAAGAATTTACAGGTATAAGACAAAGTAACTTTTTTAGTCTTATACGCCGTTTGGTTCGGATTTGAAGGTTAAATTAGCCATATTTGGTAAGAGCACATTGAGACCAATCGAATGATACCAATATCAGTTCATATCAATTTTCAAGGTTACCGGAAGTGACGTCACGTGGTTCGTAATTCCGGAAAGCCTCCACTACTCGAATAAAGAAATTTTTGGCTTAATCGAGTACTCGATTACCCGACTCGACAAAATTACTATCCGACTCGACACTCGACGAAAAAGTTTTCAGACTCGACACTCGACGAAAAAGTTTTCAGATACTCGGTACCCGACTCGATTGCCGAAAACCACTACTCGCACAGCCCTACGGGCTACCCAGCTAGTAATTAATATCGTTAAAACAAACATCACGCCTGTAAAATATTTTAATCATTGTAATTTACAACTTCATGCCTCAAATTAAAATCTAGATTTATGGTTGGCTAAAACGTCTTTTTTAAACGGGATTTTTTAATTCTTGTAAACTTATATGTTTACAAATATAACGAGCATCGGTCTCGTCCATTAGTTTTGAATCAGAAATATTACCCTGAAATGAAAAAAGTACATAGCATCTAACTTTAATATAAAAAAGTGTTATAATATTAAGTGTTTAGTAACCATATAATTATTTTTGGCGTCAAACACCATCTCCGTCGATGAATCAATATAAAAATAGCTTTTTGCTTCATACAATTTGCCAATATTGTATGATTTCGATTTTTTGCTCCAAAACATTCTGTATTGAAGTTCTCCAGATTTCGAACGGGCTTGCGGTCTATTTGAATGTTTGTTATAATCAATGACCGCTAGCAATATTCTTGATTCTTGATTGGTAACTATCCCACCTAAGCAAAATCATTGAAATTGTATTATTTTTTAAAAATACATATTTTGACAGAACCACGGGCCAATACTACTACCATCTGTAAGGAAAATCAATACGGAATTTAGGGCCCGGGGCAAAAGTTACTCGACGGCCCTGTAGCTTTCGGTTATGGTCACCTTTCTGACTGAAGTTTTTTTTATAGTTACGCCAAGTTACGTAACACCGATATTACTCTATTATATCATGGATTAATAATAGAAGCTAAGCGTTAGCTTCTATAAGCTAAGCGTTAGCTTCTATTATTAATCCAAGATTATATTAATAAATTAGTAAGGGCGAGAAAACCGCATCTTCCTCTTTCCCTACGGGCCACCCTTAGTATTTATAAATCTGATCATATATTAAAACTTAAATATCATGAGCAAATTAAAACTTTAATATTGTGAACAAATTATAACATTAATATTGAAAACATATTAAACTTTAATATAGTTATAGTAGGGACTGAATTGAAATTTAAGAAATCAACGAACTGATTTTCCTCGTAAATAAAAGTTTTGGATTTACCATTTATCAAAGAAATATTTTATAAACTGCATATTTGTGAGAGATAATTAGTTTCTGTCCGTTGACCAACGCTAAAACCCTTCGAGTCCTAAATTAACTTCATATTGCTTATTTTTTTCGCTCCATTTTTAGGCGGACAGTATTTATAAGCTCCTTACACTGTTCTACCTTGGGTTCTACTCAATCAAGCAAACTTTCAAAAACTCGGTATTCATGGTATGCCCCTACCCTTTTAAATATCGCCACGACCCCCCCCCCCCTCCGTATCTCGCCCATTAATTCTCGACCTGACAAATAGGATTGAAATATACTGCCTACAGCTATTGGGACAAGGAGAGACTGGCCGCCCGCCGGGGTTCGAAATAGAAAAGCCCATTTGCGGGTTGCATATTGAACATCCTTTTTTCGATGTTCTACCCGGAAAACCAAAATGGACTCTTCTATCTTCGCCACATAGCAAACATTACCCGTCAAATACGAACAAAACTTTAGGAGGTCCGTTTCTACCCTGGCGCCATCTATTTCAAAAAATTCAACTACAAGAAAGTTTTTTTTAAATAGGTCGTGATATAGTGCCTTTAAGAAATATAAAAATCCTTTCAAAAATAAGATATTTTCCTTTAAAAACACGAAACTAACATGCACTTTCGACGTGCTAGCTGAACGGTTGAACCTTGATCGTTCTCTTTGTATCTTTCGATTTTCGAATAAGTTGCCGTTTCTAACCAAGGCTGCCAGATATACGGCAAGCCGATTGACAGGTTTGCCAGAAAACACGCGCAAGGATTAAATAACACAAAAATCTAACTAAAAACTTAATATTTAGTTCAGAACAATACAAATCAAATGTAATTCCACCCCTTAATTATTTTGGTAGATAAAAATTAAATGAGCTGGTGCTCATTTAATTTTTATCTACCAGAATACAGACAATCAACGAATGTCCAACCCAACAATTGGCATTCCAGGAAAATTACCTTTGTGGAAACCTTCAGCGATTTTTTCATTAATTCGTTGTTTTAAGGCTGTGTTAAGCCTCTATTGACTTAAAATGCCATCGGCCCGACTACTGAATATTAAGATTTAGTCGTCAAGATGCGTTCAATCAGACCACGAAAAACCTAGAATACATACAGCTTAATTATTAAATTAAATATAATTTTCCCGAATTCTACGTATATAAAGGAAGCAAATCAATCACTAGTCAGCATTGGGTCCACATACCATGCACAACCCGACTCTAACATAAGCCGGAATTTGTTTTTTATTCCACTTAAAATATCGTTGGCCCGACGTACGTAAGCTTAAAATATCGTTGGCCCGACTATTACATAAAAAAATAGATACACAAATATTAGTCGGAAATCGGTCTGCATGACGTCCACAGACCGACTCCTTAAAAGTCCCGAATGCATGCTTAAAATATCGTTGGCCCGACGTCTAAATAAAACCGAAGCAAAACAAACACTAGTCGGCATTGGGTCTGCATGAAGTGCACAACCCGACCCTAAAAGATTCTAGAATTTATGTTGACTACACCGCTTAAAATATCGTTGGCCCGACCTCTACATAAAATGGAAGGAAAACGCACAAGTCGGCAATTGGTCTGCATGACGTTCATAGACCGACTCCTTAAAAGTCCCGAATGCATGCTTAAAATATCGTTGGCCCGACGTCTAAATAAATTCGAAGCAAAACATACACTAGTCGGCATTGGGTCTGCATGAAGTGCACAACCCGACCCTAAAAGGTTCTGGAATTTATGTTGTCTACACCGCTTAAAATATCGTTGGCCCGACCTCTACATAAAATGGAAGGAAAACGCACAAGTCGGCAATTGGTCTGCATGACGTTCATAGACCGACTCCTTAAAAGTCCCGAATGCATGCTTAAAATATCGTTGGCCCGACGTCTAAATAAATTCGAAGCAAAACATACACTAGTCGGCATTGGGTCTGCATGAAGTGCACAACCCGACCCTAAAAGGTTCTGGAATTTATGTTGTCTACACCGCTTAAAATATCGTTGGCCTGACCTCTACATTAAATGGAAGGAAAATACACAAGTCGATATTCGGTCTTCATGAAGTGCACAGCCCGACTTCCAAAAAGTCCGGAAAATATACTTCAAATATCGTTGGCCCGACGTCTAAATAAAATCGAAGCAAACAATCACTTGTCGGCGTCGGGTCTGCATGAAGTGCACAACCCGACCCTAAAAGATTCTAGAATTTATGTTGACTACACCGCTTAAAATATCGTTGGCCCGACCTCTACATAAAATGGAAGGAAAACGCACAAGTCGGCAATTGGTCTGCATGACGTTCATAGACCGACTCCTTAAAAGTCCCGAATGCATGCTTAAAATATCGTTGGCCCGACGTCTAAATAAATTCGAAGCAAAACATACACTAGTCGGCATTGGGTCTGCATGAAGTGCACAACCCGACCCTAAAAGGTTCTGGAATTTATGTTGACTACACCGCTTAAAATATCGTTGGCCCGACCTCTACAAAAAATGGAAGAAAAACGAACAAGTCGATATTGGGTCTTCATGAAGTGCACAGCCCGACTTCCAAAAAGTCCGGAAAATATACTTCAAATATCGTTGGCCCGACCGTCGGATATGCGTTGGCATAGCAAGCACAATCTGACTTAAAACAACTGAACCGCAGGTTTTTAACAGCCCCTTAATATAACGTCGGGCCGACTGCTAAGAAAAAAATAAACAAAATGTATAGTCGGCATTAAGTCGGCATGAAGCGTGTCATACGACGCGGACCCTTTCCCGACTCAGTGACCCTTATCCGACCTGAAATCGGATTCCGTTTGCTACTGGGGACGGGTCAGTAGCTTCTTCACTAATATTGAGCACTTTGAATACTTTGCTTTTAATACCAACCATAGTTTGCATAACTTTACGTTTTCCATACGACTGTCGCTGATGTGACATTAATCCATGCAA
Source organism: Leiobunum rupestre (assembly GCF_980474605.1). Lineage (NCBI taxonomy): Eukaryota > Metazoa > Arthropoda > Arachnida > Opiliones > Sclerosomatidae > Leiobunum > Leiobunum rupestre. The sequence goes on from NC_143392.1 coordinate 47,775,911, forward strand.
CTTTATAGGCGATGTTTCAAAAACTTGTAAGGATTCATTCAAAGTCTCCAGCTCTATTGACTTTATTTCTTCTGGATTTGAAAGGGGTTAGCTTCCTTCTCCTAAACTGTCCGTTATGTCGCTCTGCGACGAGTAGGACACTGTAGCTGGACTGGAAGTCTTTAGGGTAATAAATCTAGTGCAACAGTTTTTACAGAGTTTCTGACCTGGTTTTACTTTCCTTTCCGTGATTTGATTGATAATTAAACAATCTTCTGAAGAAATAACCTTGGTAAGAGTAGGACCACGTTTTGGTTTTTTGTGCACTTGAAATGGATCACAACATTTTAATTGCAGTGATGAATATCTTGTAAGCATCGCGCAATAATGGTGGTAACATAACGTTTTTATACAACCTTTGTCTGTGCTTGACCTTACTGCAATGAGGTTAAGATCTTCATCGGTACTTTGAGACAAATCCACAAATCCAGATTTCCTTGTATACGCATTAATGTGACAAATTTCGTTGTTAATTTCACCGACTGAGCAGCATGGTGAGGGACTAACATCCATTTTCTAATATAAATTTTTATGCTATAAAAATATATCTACTCAAGATACTACTACTATCAGATATTTTAAAGCTAATGAGGTTTCATTACGGACAAGCGAGGCTCCAGTAAAATGCAATCTACACTGCCGCTATTGTTCGTATTACTGCGGAGATCACAGTCAAAAAAAATCTAGAAAACCGCATGCTACGTCTACTAAGTTCGTGAGTAATACGAAACGGGTGTACCCCCCTTATAACCTTGACATTTTTTCAACTCCCACGGGAACGTTAGAGGTGAATCGGAGAGCCCCGAGGTCAAAAATTTCAACCCAACAAACAGTAATTATATTTTTATCATTAGTAAAGTAATAAACATAAGTAAGACACTGAGCGATTTCTTTTAATAGTAGTCTGTCATAGAGCGATTGCGTAATCGGACGTTTTGCAACAAGAAAAGCTCCCTTTCTTACAATTTTCGTTGGCAAAATAGTTGCCAGTTTCTGATACGAGTGAAAACACGTGTATGTTTCAAATTAGAAAATAACTACCTTATCAAGTTAAGCGGATTTTAATAATAGCTATTTTTATCCTCCCGGTTTAATAATTCATCATTATTTCCTCAAAGTACGCGTTATTTACACTTTGGAAGCATTTCAATTTTCACTCGGTGATTTCGCGGGTATCGTAGTTTTCAAAGAATACGCGCAATTCGCAAAAGCTTGTTAATCCTTGGTCACATAATGACTTACGTTGTCATTGGTGAAACAGACTATCAATAAAAAAATTGCATTGGGTAAATAGGAAGTGTCATACTTTATTTAGTATGTAACTTATGATTTTATGCAATAAACATTTAAAATACCTATATTCAATGTTTAATGTGTTTGTTTTATTTATAAATTATACCAAGATATCCGTATTTCATTCAATACTCTCCAATTAGTAAGAAAATAATAACTTGTTGTGTTTAAATAAATTTAAAATTTTCAAAAGATCAAAAAATCGGTATTTCTTTTGGAAAATTATGTCAAAATCCAATAAGTGTATATTTTTTGGTATCACTGGAAAGCGTCGCTCGTAGGCTCTCTAAGTATTTCTTAAAATGTCAACTTATCACATTTCCAAATCATCTTATAGTGTTTAGTACGTTACCCCTGAAAACACAAATATTTTCTACTTTTGCGCCTTTAACTCATAAACTTTGCTAGCTACAAAACAATTAACACGACTACTGTGTTCTGCACCCCAATTTACCCTAGAAACTAATTTTTCATTAATTTCTAATGGTTAGATAGAGAGATATTCAACTTTTATTCAAGGGGGGCGAATTACGTAAACGCGCCACACGAAAAACCGGGGCTAGTGGTTGTAAGGGCGTATTTCAATAACTACTAGGAAATTTTAGCTAAAAACTCAGAATTAGTCGTTCCTAATACTGACCAAACTGTGTGCAAAATTTAAAAAAATCGCTTCACGTGGAATGGCCCTTCTAAAACTTAATATCCCACAATGCAAAATTTATGCGAAATAAAGTTGAAAGGAAATTTAGAAATCCACTGATCGAGATGTGGTCATAGCTTGGCATTCGCCAGAGAACGTTTGTTGTCCGGCGCCCGCCTCGCCGACCTTGCCCGATTTTCCCTAAATATTTTATCTGGGCACGGCCAACTTCGATCTCTCGCGCTACAGCGGCCATCTCATTCGTTGACGTTTCTGTGTTAACCTATGAGCAAAAGATGTTTATGACGTGAGCGCCCCTAGCGGATTATTATTTTTATAATAGTTTTTACATTGAAGCCAATATAATAACCGAGCGTGGCGCTGAACTCCTACACGTTATAGTACAGTAAGTTTATAGGGGGAAATCCTTGCTCGCGGAATTTCGACGAATGTGTTGGCCGCTGTAGCGCTAACAGCGCGTGATCAAAGTTGGCCGTGATCTGGGTCAAGCAGCATTGGCAGGTCCCGAAAATCAAATTACTAGGCCGAGGAAATTATCGTACAACCCTAAAAATTATCGAGCCTTAGCGTGTAGTCGGGTTTAGTACTTTTTTAGACACACATCGATTTTTAATATCGTAAAAGCTTAAAATAAAGTTCGATCTATTGAAATAAACAAACTTGCAAAAAACAAGAAATAAATCAAGAAATATTTATTTGTTACTTTTGAAATATCTTGGCCGTGGAAATATCCTATGTGTGAACCAAAAATCTCACTTGGTTTAAATATCACTTTTATAATTATTACAGCCAATTTTCGGCGAGAGAGCGAGCTGATCAAAGTTGGCCGTGACCGGACTGAACAGAACCAGGAAATTTCGCGTAGCGAGGGCTCAGCGGCTTTTGGGGGGTAAAAAGTCCCAATGGCTGGATTGATGAGCGTGTTTCCGGTAAATCCGAAAATTATAGTACAATTTTAGTACACCTTAGCGAAATCGTCGAAAATTACGTACTAATAGTACGCAGTTAAAACTATAGTACGCCACGAAAACTAGCCTGAAATTATCGACATTTGCGAAAATTATAGTACACGTCTGGAAACGCTGGGGTCAGGAAGTCTCTATTTTCGTATATCAGTCCGCGCATGAAAACCACTCTCCACGGGGGTTATCGTGTATTAAAAGTCATCGGACAACGTACGAGATATTTCGGCCTCTCTCTTGAGATTAGGGGAAAAACCCGAGCGGAAAAACCCCAAAAGAGAGATTTTCATACCACAACAATCGAGGTATACCAAGAAAGGCATAGAAAAATACTGATTATGGACAAAAACCTATAAAGGAATTTTTTCGAACCACGGAATAGAAGAAATATGTATAATACCTTCAATGGTACTTCGAAAAACCTTCTGGTATTTTAAAATACCAACGAAATACCTTTATTTTTCACAGTGTAGTTAAAAAAATCCGACTTGGCAAAAGATGTAACTTATAATGCGTGAGGTTAAATACCAGAGTGACTGAGAAAAATCATATAAAACTAGGGCAGGAATCGAACCTACGAACTTTGGGTTACCGTCCAAACCGCCTCGGACACCCAATTTTATGATGTACTCGATCATTCTGTTTCACATTATTGACGGGATACATTTCACCCATTGTTGACAGTGCCGTAGCATTTTACGCCAGCTAATTTTATAACAGGTCCTTGATAGCCTGTAGTCATAAGAATTTATTTTTGTTATTACGCGGGAATTTAAACAATTTTGTATTAATTCCAGTATAATAACAAAAATAAATGTAATTTAGAGATGTTTGAAACTCTTCAGATCTCTTTTTCGCTATAAACTAAAACTGTGTTAAGTTCGGTATCCAATTCTGTTATACGGGCCGTGTAGAAATCAATCAAAATGTGTTCAAGCTTTGGATGTTAATATTTTAGTTTGGCCGTTTTTTATTAAGACCTTATCGATTTTTGAGCAGTTTCCCCCTCTGGCGCAAGGTGTAAATTGCTTTTTAAGCTGGCGAGAACGAAGTGAATCGGAAACGATCTCACTTTTGCGTCTCTTTTAGAAATTGCTTCTCGGCTTTCATTTTAACGCCTTTTTGACAGAGATGGGGAAAACCGTGATCCCTCTCTACTCTTCAACTCTCCCTCAAGAGGGAAATTGGTAGCCAAAAGAATTGCGTTTTTCGCTCCCTCTCCCTCTTTCTATTGAGGGACTGAACCAGAGAGGGGATTTTCCCCTCTTTCTATTGAGGGCCGTTTCCAGAGAGTGAATTTTCCCCTCTTTCGACGCTCTTCGCCATCTCCCTCTTTCTAAAGAGGGACCCTCTGGAAACTCTAGGCATTCCCCTCCTATTGTTATTCCAGCGCGCTTAAAAAGGCGGGAAATTCGAATTTCAATGGAATTTTCTCACTTTAATGGGCGGGAAATTCGAATTTTTATTTATTTTCTGTCTTTTAGAATGACGGAAGTCACTGTGGTGGATTCTCAAATGAAAATTAATTACTATCGAATTGCTTTAGGAGAACTAGTTTCAAACGAATGGTTATTATAATGAGATAGTAATTAAATAATTGGTCGTTGTTACCAAATTCGGCTGAAAGCAAAGGCTACGTAACGTTTTGCGTGTATTGAAAAAAATATTGATTTAAAAAATTTTAAGAGTAAGGAATATATATATATATATATATATATATATAGGTGATAATTAACGATAACAGACTGTTGAAGTGGGGATTTCATTAAAGCTCGGGGAAACGGATCAATTAACCGCCAAAATTTCAATTAATCATAAACATTTCGATGAACTGTTTATTTATGTATATTATTCGCGACCATTTGTGACTTTATATTTAACAAATAAGTTTTTATTCGGATAATATTCGGATATGGATATAAAAGAAATGAACGGAAAATTACTTATCCGAACGCTGAGCCCTAGATTTCGTTATAGGTATCAGAATTTATAGTAGAATTTAAATAACTCTTTGAAGCAAAAAGCGAGAAAAATTAGTTAGCCAACGCAATATTTCTTTGGTTTGATAAACCCGAGGAAAATTTGATATTACTGTGATATTTTGAAAACACGTGAGTACCGAGAACAGAGCGAATTTCCACTCCTCTTATCCTGTACTTAATTTTTGGACGAGTGACAACTGATTGACATATCTGACAACTTGATTGTCAGCTCTGACAGCTTGAGTAACCACCGGGACAATTCTATGTATTGTAGCTTACCTCTTTTTTAAAGCTCATTATATATATTCTATTCAAAAACAGTCAAAGCCGTCGGTCAAGCTGTCGCTCAGTTTTTCGGGGGCCAAAAAGAAGCACCCTCCCCTCTCGTCTACAATGAAAGGGGTACGTTACTTAAATGTTAGTAGGCGCCAAGAGCCCAAGTTGGTCCGAACAATTATTTCAACAGTTTTTATAGAATTTTAGTTTTTACTTTATAGGATGATTTAACTAGGCTAACATTTCATTTAACGTATGTTTAATTCATTTGACGTAACCTTGTTCAAATTTAATATGATTTCTAACGTTTCACCGTGATAAAGGTTGGTATTTTTTTACGTTACGAGGGCGAGAGAATATCGGAAAATAAACTTTTTTGCGTTACCATAAGTAGCTTAATAGAACTAATTATGACACTTCCTATTCATTGAATGATATTTTTTATTGAATCAATTTCGCCAATGGCTAAATAAATCATTGTGTGGCTAATGCTAGACACATCTGCTCCACGATTTGTTCCTAGTACTTGGAACTCTCAGTGGACGATGCCTGGGCCTATTGAAAATTGAAACGCTTTCAAATGTGTAAATAACCCTTTTTTGGGGAAAATCACGAATAATTATTTAATTGCGAGCTAAAATCACAATTATAAACACTCGCTTATTTTCAGTAGGAAAAATAGTTTTATCGCAAGTTAGGGACAAGTATTTTATTTTATTGGGCCTTCTAGTCATTTTTGTTGATATGATATAGTATGCGTATTACTAAAAAAAATAGGCGACATTCATTGAAAATAATTTTTATTGGTTCTTAACTAATTTGTACTTAGTACATTGAAGTTTTCAATGACTTACCTTTGCCGTTGTCAAGTTACTCGCAACTGAAAGTTTAAGTTATTAAAGGGGGAAGATTATATGGCGTGTGCCTTCTTTAGTTCTAGTCAATTTATTACTTGTTTTAACTCGTGAGAAAATAAGTACTAAATTGCGACCGTACCTTAAAATAATTGACAACTTAGGTTGCGGTATAAAATCACGCAACGCAACGTAACATTTTTAGCTACCCTTCACACCCCCTGTCACATTTATTTACGTAATTTGTGAACGGGCCCAAACAGGGGCGGGTTAACATTTTGACGCACCTTGGGCTTAACCTAACAAGGCTTGACAGACCGGTCAAGCGGGTATTAATACTATGTTCCCTTGGGCCTGACTATAGTAGATCTAATTTTGAATAAAACGTTTGAGGAAATGGAAAATATTTATAAGAATTTTGGCACCCCAAGAAAAGTTAATACGTCCCTGGGCCCAAAGGTAATACCACCAAACCGGCACCATGGAAACGTTGATGCGCATGTTTAACGTATAAGCTTAGGCTAGAAGTACTCTTTTGGCCAATACATTTTATGGTTAACCTTTTTTCAAAATGAGAATGGCCCTGAAAAGGGCCGTTTTTGTTTTGGCCCTGAGAAGGGCCTTTTTTTCTCTCCACACCTTCACCTATAAAGGTAAGAATGATAATCTTAATACCACGATGATTTATGATGTACTCATTTACCAACACTTACAGATATCTTAATTTTTCAACAGTACCCACTCCCTGAATGTGAGGAGATTGGCCACATTGAATAATGTTATGCGGCTTCTCCTATAGCGCAGAATCGCTCCTGCTATAGAGAATGTCCTCTCAACATCGGCGCTTGCTGCCGGTATACTTAATATCCTTCTGGCCAGTTCGGCCAAAATTGGAAATTTATTTTGGTAACTCCGCCAAAATAGAACTACGTCACAGTCTAGGGGCTGTAAAGGCTCTGCTAAATACTGGGCTATCTCACGTCCAAAACTATTCTCCTGAACGCTGCTTGACGGCATTTCGGCTGTCCGGACGGACCGAACCCTTGACCAAAGCCCTGGCAAATTCTCCCGTCCCACCTCCTCGTCACGACGTCCATCGGCTGCAGGAATTCGAGCTGCAAACTCCTGTAGATTTCGGATTGCGTCACTTTCCGATAGCGACCGGAAGATCGCCCCTCCTTCCAACGTCTCCGATACATTCATGACGGGAAACGATGCTGTAAAAAAAAACAAATTTTTCATGTATTAAATTAGTTTTGGAAAAATAAATTTTTAAATTATCTTACAAGGAAATAGAGCGGTTTTCCCTCGAGGGTCAAGTACGGCAGCCACCACGTACTCTGGATCCACGATCTCCTCAAAAAAACGCGATTTTAATCGCGATAGCAATTCTTCTTGCAGCTCTTTAAAATAGGGCGCTCGTGCTGCGGATATTTGGTCATACACTTCCAGAAGCGAGCCGATGACCAGGTGGGCAACGGCCTCCCGCTTCTGGAAGCGGTCAGTTGCCACCTTGATGGGTTTCATCAAACGCATCAACTCTTTCATCTGATAGAGATGGTCTTCACTTGGCAACTGGCCTTCAAACGCACCCGCTTCTATGAAAGTGGCCTTGAGTGCCGATAGCATTCCGTCCTATAAATTTGTTTTATTATTTTTATACTCGCCACACCTTTTTATTTACGATTACGCTTACTTGAACAAGACGTTCCATGGCGGAATATATGGAGTTCCATCGTGTCACCCCAATGGTCTTTACATCAAGGCCACCGGGTGACTTTCCCCGAAAAACTTCACTCCACTTGGTAGAGCGATGGAGGAACGTCACCCAGTCATTCACCCGCTTTATCATTGTTTCGGCTCTTACAATTTGTTTTACGGAATTGTTGACCACTAGCTGGAGCGAGTGACAAACGCACCTTTTGCGGGACCATGTATCGTGGAGGATCGGGATATTATCAGTATCACTAGTCCAAGACTCCTGGCTCGACGGAGATCCATCATCCGACGGAGTGGTCGGGTGAATCAACATTTGATTGAAGGTATCCCATCCTATTAACGAAAGAAAAAGTATTAAATGAGTCGAGTCCTCTACATCTACTTCTTAGTGGAAAATGAAACTTACCGTCGTCCAAGACGAAACTCTCGTTTTCCGAAAGTGACGACTCCAAATCGGAATCGGGACAGTCGATGGTGGAGGATGAAACATCGGAAGGAGTTGCGCATGGCGACTCCAATTCGGTCTCCCAGGGCTCTGCCACCACATTCATCATATTCATCGCCTTGGATATATTTGACGCGTTGTCAGCGCAAACGCAAGATATCTGAAAATTATGAAAATAAAATAAATATTATCTCGTTGTGACTGTATGGAATATGTAAGGATTAGTATATCTTACGGAAGATGGCGACAACCCAAATTCGGCTAAGATTGCCTTAATTTTTTCGAGGATCGCGGATCCGGTATGGGCGCCCGGGAAATGCGAAAACGCCAGCAAAAGGTTACGGAAATTGAAGTCCGCATCAATAAATTGAGCGCGGACTCCGATAACCGATTGCTGGCGTCGGCTGGACCAAATATCTAGCGTCAAATGAAGGTTCCCACCCTTCAATTTGCCTAGAATTGTCTGAAATACAACCTTTATTAAAATCTGTAACAACTGAAAAGAAGCGGGCGATAAGAGTTGACTTTTAAGACAAGTATAGAAAAAGCTATCTACCATGATTTTTGGTTTTAGTTCTTCGTGAACTATGCGTGATAGTTCAGTAGTCACGGTTCTGCGACTATACATTTCCAGGTTGGGATTCGCGAATTCCAGGACCTTGCGAAATCCGTTCCCGTCCACGACGCTAAAGGGTAAGCCGTCGACCGCAACCATGTTTACCAACAGGCGCTTGAAAAGCGCTTGCGTGGCCTTTCTCGCGACTGGATCAATTTTTGTTTTTTTAGCCGTAAAAGTATTTGACCCTTCACCCAACACATCGATGGCCAGATCGTTTTCGGCGAATTTCTCCAACAAAGTGATCCCGTGCACAAATATCTTATAAACAAAAATAATGGAAAAATTATGAAGAATAAATAATATTCACGGGTGAAATCATTTATACTTACAGAGTGCCTTTCTAGGTTTGATGGGCTACTGGTGTCCCCTACAATTTCTTTACTACAAACGTTACAGAGCCCGACAACAGATATCGAAGGGGTCAAGCCATCGGCTTCGGCTATATTTCCCAGATAGGAAAAATGTAAATGGATTTGTTTTCTTCCATATTGCCCTTTATCAAATTTAGCCACCATGGTGACATCTCGAACAAGTACTCGGGGCAAGTGTTTCGATGGTCGCTTTCGACCCTTACGACTAACACCCACCTCAGGAGTCACAACGCTACTATTCAAAGACCTATAATTTGCAGATTAAAGCGTGTTAAAAGCGGGATGATTAAAGTTCTAAAACGCGGGAAAAAAGCAATAACAATCTAGTTTTTAATATCTAAATACAGTAAGATCTTCACTGATAAATTTTGTTAAAGCATCAGTGGAAGAAAATCTATCTTTGGGCTAACCTAACAAAGAGAAAATAATATAATAAATTCGAAATACTTACATTTTGGTCTCCGAAGAAATCTTGATGCGGAAACCGAATGAAAATAAACTAATAAAACGGCTTAAGAATAAACTTGGGAAAAGCAGTGGAACACCTAATACAAACAGAGAGATCGACTAGAAACTGTGGACCATTCCTGGTGAGGTTCCCCTTTTATACCAAAATTTGGGGCTCGGGCGACGGAGCGTCGCCGCATGGTCGTCGCCGGGACCCAAAATATTTCGGTGCGCCAATTTGGTCAAGCTAAAAAGACTATACTGCCCCCTTCTGTAGGGCTGCCTAATCCCCTTCGCTTTAATGACAAGATACAACACAGCGGGGGAATTGAGTTAGGATTATCGGAATGAATGCACTCGTTTCCCACTTTCTTGTACAAAAATTATCTAAGCGTCTCTATGTCTGGCTTTCGTGAAGCTGGAGACTCCAGCTTTCCGAAAGCCAAACATAGAGACGCCTGGAGTTTAGCCGAACAACTTGGAAAAACTTAAAATTTATATATTTATACTATATTTATGACTTAATATGCGCAGTGGAATTATTTATTTCAATACACATTTTGTTGTTTGTGATATAAGATACTAATGAAATCCGAATCTAAAAGACCATTAAATTGAGGGTAGTTAAATTGTGTATCTAATTTAGAGGTCGGCGTTTGGATAACAATTAACCGTTTGTTTGGATAATATCCATTAACAAAAATTATCCAAAAAATAATCAGTTATTTTTGGCTTTTTCCCATATTAAGTCGTTTTTGTCCATGGATAATATCCATGGATAAACGGTTAACCGCAATTTTTATCATTAATTGAAATTTTTCCAGTTAATTTATCTGCTCCGCCGATCTCTAATCTAATTTCATTTATTTTTTCTATTTTTCTTCTCTTCAGCAACGTTAAGCAAAAGGTACATAATACCCATAAGAGTGACATGTGATAGTCATAAAGCTAATTATTCGGGAATAAGATATCAGGGACTATAATCATGCTAATTAAATACATAATTGTTTTAGGGACGTCATCTTGGTGGGATTTTTCACTTTCCGGTTTAGCTCTATGGACATATTGGAGAAGGAACCTTCATAGATTATAATATAATAAAGTTTAATATGCAATAAAACCGTTTACAAATAAACCAATAAATTATAACACAGTGATATTTTCTTATGTCTCAAAAATGTACACTTAAAAATAATACCATATGTATTAAAATTATTTATAATACGGCTAATAGGACTAATATACTCTTGGGGTAGCATATAATAATGCAGTACTTCTCATATTACGTATACGTGATAATGGAAACACTGCAGTATTATATGCTACCCTAAGAGTATAGTATTCAAGCCCGTTCTGTGGCTATTTGTATCTATTTTACTTATATAAATAAATAAATAAATAAATAAATAAATAAATAAATAAAAATAAATTAATAAATAAATAAAAATAAATAAATATATAAATAAAAATAAATAAATAAAAGAAATATGTAATTTTACGTTGAATTTTACGTAAATCTCATTCACGGGAAAAAAGAGGTGATAATTTTCGAGGCTTTAGTCTTGTGCTATAGCATAAGTAACATAATAAGGATATGTATGACAATTAGATTTACAATGAAACTTATGTGGTCTAAAGTACGCGAGACTTCCGCCTAAACCGACATACCTGGTTTCAGATAGATAGGCGGAATATTAGGCTTCAATGATAAAAAAGCATGTATTTAGCACACATGATTCACACGCGGGCTTCAAAACAAAGCCAAAGCCTCTCGCGATTCTAGAACTTGCTCTCCGATATTAGGCCCAAATTTTAATTGAAGAGTTTTTACTAAGGACGGTAAGTTGCAAGTCCAAATCGCCGCTTGAAGAGAGTATCAGTGCCGAAAAAAGGTTCGGTTAGAAAATAAAGCAATAACAATAGGAAGTGTCATACTTATCGTTAATATGTTGCTTATGGCTATACTCAAATAATAGGCGATTCCCTAGCAACGAACGTTTCATTTTGCGTTTTTACTTAAGCTTATAATTTTTTTAAATAAATTAACGCAGCAAATGTTAAAACGCATCTATTATAACGTAAGCTTATTTAAATGTTTTTGATCATGATTCGAAGTAGGCTTATTGAAATCTGTACGTATATTTTTAGATTTGGAGAAACTGGCGTTTCTTCGCAACAAACGTTTCCTTTTGCGTTTTAACTTAAAGAGTAAGTTGCAAATTATTCGTTACCGCCTTAATATTACTTTTAAACGAAGAAATTACGTTTAAAATACCCGAATATAAAGTTTCGTTGCTTTACGTTTCGTAGATAATTACAAAAAATTAAAAGAACTACTACGAGTTATCTCATTGGTCGCTTTACCCAACATAGAGTTTAGGCTTGCATAAAAATTCTTGGTGCCACTATGATGCTACTAATTCCGTGGACGAAAACAAAAAAAAACCCCTATTGAACCATGGGATTCTACTAACGGAATTTTTTTATACGGACGGTACGCCATAGAATTGAACAATTTGATTCATCGTGCAGTTAAAGTTAGAGAGCACGCGCGAAAACGCACGAGACCCTGTACACGGAAATATTAGGAAGCGCGCGCTCCGGCAAATAACACTTTTTATACCTGTATGCGTATATTTTATTTTATAGAAAGAGCTAAATAATAAAATCGCTACCTGAGAGCAAAAGTCAAGTAAGTCGAGATACGTGACTATTGAAAGAAATTCAAAATAAGAATCCTCGAGTGATTTCAAATTAAGGTGACTCAGTACAAAATTTTAAATATATATTTTCACTCGATTTTGATCAATTTTCATTATTAGATTATCATTGTTATTATGCTAGATTTCGAACTTAAAACAGGTTTTTCTCAAATAGGGGTTTTCAGTCCTACGGTAGGCGTGTTTCTCTATTTTGTCATTTTAGCTTGACCAAACACACGGTGGAAGGCGCGCGGAGGTAAAATTTTGGGACCTGGCGACTGAGTGGCGACAATCTGATGCCGAGTTTTGAATGCAAAAATTAACGCGTCCAAAGTTACGGAGGGAGGAAGTGGGTTGCGCTAGTCTCTTACATTCCGCAAATATCGAGATACTAACAATAATAGAAAAACCCATCTCGATACCGAGTTGCCCCTTTCTTAGTGATAATGCGCTTGGAGACGCAAAGTCTGGCTGTCACCTGTGGCCGAAACTTTCACTTTTCTTAAGCCACTTCTTATCCCGTTCTCAACCCGGCCAAATTGTGGGGGGGGGGGGGGGGATAATCAACGGAACCCCATAGCAAAGACTATATATACGCTTCGCTTACTAGACAGGCGTGTTCTATACCGATTGTGGCTCCATCTCGACGCTGGTCAAAATTTCCCCTAGCTTGAGCTGTGTTACTAGTGGCGCCTCTAGCCGCGGGTCCAGATATAACCCAGCTTTTACAGTGCTACAGAGGTGTTAATAGGTTTTTCCTAGGTACACGCCTGTCTAGTAAGCGAAGCGTATATATAGTCTTTGCCCCATAGTATCCCGCTCTTAAAACCCCACCGGTCTCGACTTGGTAGTCCGGAGAAGTCTTCTTTTTACGATTTGGTTTCGACTGTTTCGATATGAGCTCTCTCCCAGACACCCAAGAGTTTTTGGACGAGCCAATTCCATTTCCATAGTCGCAAGATTGGCCAGGATATGGCCCGGACGACACGCAAAACTTGTGCGACGCAGCACAGAAAACGGCTGGTCTTTCGGTCATTTCGCCCGTCAAGCGTGACAAGCGCCAACCTCCAGGTACTATTATTAATTTCTTACATTTTTTAATTGTCACACAGGAATGGACAACCGCTGTATCATGATCGTACCATGTTTTTTTTTATTATTATTATAGAGCGTTCCGATTCTGAATCTGACCGATTGGTGGAATGGCTTCATCTTCAATCGGAAAACCGTTCTCTGAAACGTATGGACAACTCATTAATTAGTATTAATATATAGGTTTAGGTTTATCTATTTCGTAATTTGAATTTGCAGGACGACTCGAAGAGGAAGATCTGTGGAATTCGTCAAAATTCGCCCGCATGGAAAGAGAAATTGAGAACAAGGACGCCAAATTAATTGAGGCTTCAATAGAGAAGAGCGAGTTGCGAGACAAACTCAAGAGTTACAAGAAGGAGCTAAACGAAGCGAACAGAGTTCTAAGAAAAGTCTTAACGGGCTGTTCTTGCATAAATGCACCAAAGACGGAAGGCGTCAATTAATTTGGAGAATAAGCTTGTTGATTAATCATCAGATTAATCAAAATATAAAAACGGCCCTTTTCAGGGCCACTCTCCTTTTGAAACGCAATAAGGTTTCACTTATTATGTATTGGTCAAAAGAGTACTTTTATTCTAATAGTTGAAATAAGCTTACATAGCGTAGTTTCACTCTGTCAAACTTATTTGTTACTTCTGGTCATACGTTGAAAGCGATAAACACACATTCGACCCGTGTCGAATACAGCATACGCGGTTTTTTTTTAAAGTACGCCTTGACACCCTAAATGTTTTCTCCTATATCTCTGTTATCTTGTGATATCTAGCCGACTTGGAAGTCGAACAGGGGTTGCGGGCCACCAGGGTTCCCCAAAAAATAAAATAACTATGAAAAAATTCGCGTAAATTTGTAGAAAATAATAACGCTGTTTTCTATCATAGAGCGAAATCTAGAGTTACACAGTAATTTTCCTTACCTATTTTTCTTATCCTCCCCCCCTGTCTGGGCCAGTGGCCCTCAATAATTAAAACTTAAGGTCTGATATTTATCATATTATGCTAGATATTATTAAACTTTCAAAATCGTTTTCATAAGCCAAAAAAAACCTGTATGGAAATTTGGGGCGAAATCGAAAGGGTTCGGGTGTTCTGCGGCAGGCGTTTTGTCATGGAATAACCCATTAAATAAACTAATAGATAAGTAATAAGCATTTTTCATAACTTTCATAATAATCAAGATAAACCCTTTTGCAACGCGCTGATTATTACCTTACTATACGATTCGCTATGTATTTCTATAGAAATTACGGTCTATGGTTGTTTTTTTTTATGACAGTTTTTGACACTATTTAAATTTTTAAGTCTTCGACCAATGTAAGTTTCTTTTACCATTTTTCGAATTTCCGTCTGAAATTAATTTTAAGCGAGTAAGTTTATTCAAATAATTCACGGATCGTGACAGTTTTTCGGGGTTTCCATGACTCATTTTCCCGTATCCAGAAAGCGACGAATTGTCGCCCGCGAACAGTGGGTCCATACGGAAAATATTTGTTCAAATACTCTCGTTTAATCCTTTCTTTTGTCGAGATTATCCAGGCGCCTCGAAATCGGGAGAACACTTGTCCCGTTTTTTTTTCTCATCTGCCCTAGGACGGGGGCTACGGTAACTACTTCCCTCCTTTCTTCGGCCCATCGGTATAAAACGCGAAAGCGAGAGACTAGGTTTTCATTACTTCTTCGATTTTCGTCATGGACAGTCTTGAAGAGCTGAGAGGCGAAAATCGTTCCTTGAAACGTAAAATAGACTGCCTGCAGAGTTTTGAAGGTAATTTAGAGAATCTTTTAGATCACTATCGGGACCTGTTGTTGCAAGAACGTTTACGTAACAAGGAAATGGAGGACAAACTCGCCAAGTATAAGAAAAAGTTGGAGACGTTCAACAACGCACTATACGTGGCAGTGTCAGGATGTTGTGGTGGGAAGCGACCCAAGACCGAGTAACCGGACAAAGGTCAATTTATTGGCAAAAACGGCCCTTTTCAGGGCCACTCTCATTTTGGTTAAAGATACTTAATAATGTATTGAACTCATTTTATATAAGAAAAAACCTTTTATGTGGTTTTCGCTTTAAATAATGCTATTTTTAATCGAAACATTGCTTTTTCAGTGGTTTTTAAATAGGCTTACGTTTAAAACTTGTAAGAAAAATTTAAATAGGCTTACGTTTAAAACTTGTAAGAAAAATTTAAATAGGCTTACGTTTAAAACTTGTAAGAAAAATTTAAATAGGCTTACGTTTAAAACTTGTAAGAAAAATTTAAATGGGCTTACGTTTAAATCTTAGGACGAGGAACATTTAAATAGGCTTACGTTTAAAACTTGTAAGAACAATTTAAATAGGCTTACGTTTAAAACTTGTAAGAAAAATTTAAATAGGCTTACGTTTAAAACTTGTAAGTAAAATTTAAATGGGCTTACGTTTAAATCTTAGGACGAGGAACATTTAAATAGGCTTACGTTTAAAACTTACGACGAGGAACATTTAAATAAGCTTACGTATAAAACTTGCAAGAGACATTTAAATCAGCTTACATTTAAAACTTAGGACGAGGAAATTTTAAATAAGTTTACGTTAAAATCTAGGAGCAACAAACACAAGGAGAACGCAGCTAGCCTTTAAACACGCTAACGAAGGGTTGTGTACGAATTTCATTGGACGAGCGTCACGAGCCTTTACGCTGAACGTTTTACGGGCGGGGGGGGGGAAGACAATTTCGGAATTTTCCCCTTCCGACGGCAGCAGGCGCTAAAGCGTCTAGCCAATGAAAAACGTACACAAGAAAATCCACGACCTTTGACGGGTTGCGTTCTTCTTGTGTAGGGTGCTGTGTTTGTTGCTCCTAGGTTAAAATCAATAAGCTTACGTTAAAATCAATAAGCTTACGTTAAATTCAATAAGCTTACGTTAAATTCAATAAGGTTGGTGGCAAAACGGGGCGCGTATTATTGTGGCTGGCTCCTTTCCTCATTCTTCTGGACAGCCTCTCGTTCTTCTCTTCGTCTACAAAAGGATTAAAACGGGATTTCAGGCCATATTCGCCGGCCTGGCGGTGCCCGCCCGCCGGGTTTCTCAGATTGTAGACGAGAGCCACGGGGGGAGTGTTATAAACCTAGCCACGTGTTTTCATCATATCACTTGGGTAGAAACTTAATAGGCATATTGGTTCATATAGTATATACGAAATAAAACTTACGGTGTTTTCCTATGGCGACTTTCTCACCTCATGGGGTTTATTAATATTAATATAAATAGGCTAAGCTTATATAATATTGATATTCCATTGTAACGTCCTCATTGTCCTTACCAACACAGTCCTGGTACTACCCCCTCCCAAAAAAAAAGATAAACAAAACCACGAGGATGATTCCACGTGACCAAAATGTTTATATATAAACGGTGAAACATTGATAATAAGTTGAATTATTTCAGTAATTAAAAGTAAATGTTACGGATTAAACTAGACTAATTAACTAATACCGTATACGAAAAGCTAGTTTCCCTTTTTGACAGACAACCGGCCCAATTAATAATGCCCTGAATTGCTTTCACGGTGGAAAACAAAAACGATATTCCAAGTTTGCAACACAGACCAATTTGGTGAAATTAAATATTTGCGAATCTAAGTATTATTAAGCAGTTATTTGTTTATATATACTGTCGTTCATCATTAATTTTACCATCACAATTGTTTAAAAACGTTTTAATTGGACCAGCTAAGTTTACTTCTATATAAAACGACAGATAAACATTAGAGAGGTTAAACAGGATGCTCTAGAAGTTTGAACGTTAACGTCGGGAGTATCTAGACGTTCGTGAAATAAAATTCTTTGGAACCAGTTAAGCGCGCTTTCATTTTGACTGCTAAAGAAAGCATTTACAGTTACGACATAATTTTTACACGTTTGAGAATTAATTGCTAAACGGGGTACATGACGAATATAAAGAAGTGTCTAACAAATACTAAATCGCGCCTTTTGTATTTCTGCGAACATGTTTTTTGTGTACCATACTTTACTTTAACCGCGTATTCGTAGTCCAATTTCGCCGATAATATACGAGACTTAGGAACATTTCAATTACGATTGCTAAAACGCTGGTTGCTAGAAATGGAACAACGTGCCATAATTATCTCTAGATTTGATGAGCGGAAAAATTTAAATCTCCAGTACTTTTATTTAAACTCAAATATTATACACATTAGCTCGATAGAAATATCGTGTCGTCTTCAAGTTGTAAAAGGTTCCGACTCCGAAGTTTAATCGCGAGAAAAAAACCGTGGAGAATGAATACGTGACTCTCGACGTTGTCGTTCAAACTTCGAGAGTGCCGCTCTGCTTAGCCTCTCTATTAGTTAAACGTGTACTTTGATTATATGTCATGAGGGTATTAATACATAACTCTATAGTTCAATTATCAAAGATATAATTTTTAATTAAATAATAAATATTAAAATCTTAAAGTTTAAGGTTCACGGTCTTAAATTAAAACGAAGATTTGAAATTTAAGAAAATGAAGAAAATTGAACTTTTTATATTTATTTAGTGTATATGAAACTTTAAACATTTTTGATATTCACGTTAAGATATAAAATCCACCACAGTGATTTCCGTCATTCTTAAAAAATTCGAATTTCCCGCCCATTAAAGAGAGAAAATACCTTTTTAAGCGCGCTGGAATAACAATAGGAGGGGAATGCCTAGAGTTTCCAGAGGGTCCCTCTTTAGAAAGAGGGAGATTGCGAAGAGCGTCGAAAGAGGGGAAAATTCACTCTCCCGAGTGAGCGTTAAAAACGAGGGAGAGAGGGAAAGAGGGACGCTCCATTCCCTCTTCCAGAGGGTCCCTCTTTTCAAAGAGGGAGATCGCGAAGAGCGTCGAAAGAGGGGAAAATTCTCTCTCTGGTAAAGGCCCTCAATAGAGAGAGGAGAGGGAAAGAGGGACTCTTCATTCCCTCTCCCGTGATTCCCTCAGAGTTTCGCCCATCTCTGCTTTTTGAACGCCATTCCGAAACTTTAGGTCGTATATATCCCATCTGCAGGTTAATACTAGGTAAATATAAAGAAAACCTCTTTTTACAGATTTACAGGTAAAGAAGCGGGTGTTTCGTCATCTCTCGAAAAGTGTTCCATTCCGCCCTAAAAAATTGTAGGATATTGGTTATGTTGGACGGCCTGTAAATAGCTAGGTTTAATAATGTTATTTAGAAATAACAAGTAGTCATTTTAAACCTATATTATACGCTCAGATGATAGTTTACATGAAGGAAAAAAACACTTTTTGAAGTTGCATACCAATGTATTATTATAATATATAATATTTAATGTAATAAAGTTTCATTTAAATTTAATTAGCTACATTATAAAAATCATTAACAAACTTATGCCGCACAAGGTTACATATTTGATGGCAAATTACGTCATTTGTGGGCACAATTTAATTCCATTATGTAAACAGTTCCATAATCCCAATTTCACAAAGTATTAAGACCGTGCCATTAGTTGATCTAACGACGTTTATGGGTTGAAACGTGAACACTGATTTGGTGTGGGGACCTCACATTTTGGTTTAAGTGAGGAGGACCTTGCGAATTTTAAACATAAAGTTTTTGGTCAGATTTCATATATTTTTGTAGTTATACCATTATTACTTAATACTTGCAATTAATATTACTTTCTAAGTTGATTTAAAATCCTGTAATCGAATGTCCGACTAGCGGATGATAGTATTGAATCTGAATTGGCACGTACAGGATTCATGTGTAAACTTATTTGCACATTATGTTGTAAAGGTTGTAGACAACTTTTCAATTTGAAATTACAGTAGTACCGAGGTACTACGGACGACCGTTTTTGTAGAAGAATTTCCCTAAGTGACTTTGAAACTCGAACAGGGTGGTGATACCAACGGTCAAATTTAAAGTACGCATAAAACCTATAAGAGTTCATAGTATTGGAGAAAGTAGCTCATTAACCGTTGGACATTGAAATAATAAAAAACCAAGTTGCACTTGGTCGAAAAAGTTCATTTACATTGATTTTGCCCTAGAGTGGTCTGCCTGAAGAATAATAATAAGAAGAAAATGAAAATTTATTTATTTATTTATAGAGGACAATGGTCTGCCAAGCCATGACGACTTATGCACAGACACGTAAGTACAAGGATGTTGACTGAGTACAGCGAATTAACAAACAAGGATACGAAACAAGGAAAATAAGAAAAAAGAAAAGGAAGATAAAAATACACAATAATGACCGCATATTATCAAACAGGGGGGTCACGAAGAGGTTTGTTAATGGTCACTCAAAGAGGAACGAAATTGCGAATAGTCGGTAATCGAAACAATAGATGTTGGCAGAGCATTCCAGTCACTAGTAGTTACTAACAACTGAGTGGGAGAAAAATGTAAAGGGCGAGTGGTTCTCGCCCGGGGTTTGACTAGGCTGAGGGAGTGACCCCTGGTTCGAGAACCGGAGTCAAGGGAAAAATAGTCCGAAAAGCCCAGAACCAGATTCTAATGAAAAAATTTGTGAAGTAAGCGTAAATTGTTTAGTTTATGTCGAATCATGACTGGTTGAATATTTAGAGCCTTTGCTCGAGCGGGGGCGGAGTGGGCCGAGACTTTGTTAGCCAATTTAGTAAATTGGTTCTGGGCTTTTTGGAGCGAATGTTGGTCAGTCTCCAAGTATACTAGAGAACAATAATCGAAAATGGGAAGTGCTAGGGAGTTGTAAAGGGATTTGACCAACACAGGAGAGCGGAAGCACAAATTACGGCAGATCAGCCCTGCCACAGCTCGAACACGTTTGGCAACCTTGTTAGTGTGGATGGAAAATTTCAATGAGGGGTCAACTTGAATATCTAGGTCCCGTTCAGACAGAGTGGTATTGAGGGGTGTGCCATTGATGTGGTAAACAAAGGGGGGTACTTATGCCCTAGGTGGAGGACAGAGCATTTAGTCTCATTGAAGGCAAGTCCACTTTATTGTGCCCAGTGGTAAGCCCTGTCCTAATCAACCTGGAGCTCCTGACAGTGGGACACGTCCCGAAGTTTATGGAAGAGTATGGGGTTGTCCGCAAAAAGGAGTATGAGAGCAATGGTAATTGCATCAGGCAGATAATTAATGAAGACATTGAAGAGTAGGGGACCCAGGACGGACCGTTGGGGAATCCCTTTACCCACATCAAGCCATGCAGATGAGACCCCATTAAGGACGACCCGTTGCCGCCGTCCACTTAAGTAATCCGCTAACCAAGCCAGGGCATCATCCGTAATTCCTGCAAAAAACCGTGCTGGCGCCGAGAGAAGAAGTTGGCTTTAGCCAAGTGGTTAGCAACCTGATCGTACACAAGGTGTTCACTCAATTTGGGGGGTATGATTAAGGTTGCTAATCGGACGGTATTTAGTACGGTCGATACGGAAGCCGGACTTGTGAATTGGCGTGATGTTCGCTTCTTTCCAGGAGGTTGGTAGTTTACAATGGGATAAAGAGCGAGAAATTATTAGGTAAAAGGGAAAGGCAAGAACATCCACAAGCGATTTTATTAAGAAAGGGTGAAGGCCATCCGGACCAGGCGACTTAGTAACTTTTGAAGTAGAGAGGAGTCTGTATACGTCCCAAGGTTCACAGGAGAATCGAGTTAGTCTCGCTTGAGAAGCAGGGCGGGGTGGAAGGTAAGCTGTAGTCATACGGCATGCAGGTAAGATACCAGGTCCCAGTTTGCTGACAGTATTAGCGAAGAAATCCTTCAGGAGGGATGCAGCTTCTCCAGTTCTGGAAGTGAAAGTTCCATCAGGCCGCTTAAGTTTGATGATACCAACTCTAGTTGAACGGAACCTATTAATGTGAGACCAAAAAGCCTTCGGGTTATTCATGATATTGGAAGTCAAGGTCTGCTCAAATTTACGCCGAACGTTCCGGCAGTGATAAGTGTGGGCGTTTCTAGCCCGGCGATAGCGTTCGACGACCGAGGACAGAGCGGGAAGGGGGACAGATCGCTTTTTAGCTAACATGAGTTTAATCCACGCGGAATTTTTTAATGCCCGACTACGAATAGTACGTGAGTCGGGTTTAGGGGGAGACGGTGAGTTACGCAATGGGTCATAGAGGTCAATACCGGTGTGAAGTATCTGGAGCATTGCTGACCACGCTTCACAAATGCTGGGAGCAGAAATGGCCAGTGACCAATCAACACTAGTCGCCCTTGAAAAAGTTAGGTCGAGGAATAAAAGGGAGGCGAGTACCATGTAGATGAATTTTAAACGGGAGTGTGGCATGGTCACTACGCCCCAAGGCTGCAAGCATATCTGGGGAGGAAACAAGGTTTTGTTCGGAAGGCAGGATCAGGTCGAGAACATTGTTTGCCTGGTAGAGGCCACCATTACGAGTGGGGAAGTCAATAAGCTGGTAAAGACCGTTGTCGGCAATGCAGTCTAAGAAGGCTTTGGTGGGTTGACAGGCCAAGGGGCTCGGCAGTTGGGAAACCCAATCAATACGGGGGTAATTAAAGTCGCCGACAATGACTAAGCGATAACCCTGTCTTGTACAGTAGAGGACAACACGAGAGATAGGAGTGGTCAGCAGCTCATTTTTAAAATATTGTGGATTATTGGACATATAAACAACAACAAACAGGGTTATAAGAGCTGGTGAGGCGGTGTGGGAAATTGAGAAAATAAAAAAAGGCCCTCAGTTGCAGCAAGTTAATATCAGAAAAAGTGACGAGCCTTGATGATAGGGAGTTAACAACATAAAGAGCAACACCACCATAGGGGCTGTACCCCTGTCACACCGGAATAACTAGTAATTAAATATTGCATGCTCACTATCCAAATGGTTGTCAGTCCAGTGAGTTTCAGTGATTGCAATACAGACTGGAGCGTGCAACTTAGCAAGAAAGGCGAGTTCATTGAATTTGTAGGGTGAGGTGAGTCCATTAGCATGAGAGAGCAGGCGGTGACTGGCATTGCTGTAACAATTGTGGAGGGCACAGTAGAAGTACGAGCCCTCGGGACAGTGGGCGGAAGACAGCTATGTAGTGGAAGGAAGGGTTCAGCCAATGGATTAAGGGGTGTGGTACATCCATTGGGGAGGAGCAGAGTGGCAGATTCACTAACGGTCGAAGGACCAAAGACGGTAGTAGCCCGGTTACGATAAGAAAAAGGGATTCCAGTATATACATTTTTTACAGTGAATAATTTATTGACAATGGGGAAGGTGACAGGATGCACATCCTGTATCACATCTAGTTTTTTTGGAATCGAGGAGGGATCAGTAGTAGGTTTCTCCAAGAGAGCCCAACTGATAACTTTCCCATTACGAACACATAAATATTTTTCACCAGCTTTCAGACGCGTCCTCAGTTCTGCGACAGCTAGGCTGTGGGCAAGTCGTTGGACAGGAGAGCGGTCAATCGACCATGAGAATGTGACCGAAGTATCCCTGGCCTTAAGTGATTTTATACCAGAGAGAAATTCATGTTTGAGTTCCAGCGTGGGAAATTCAAGCTTGATGGGAGAAACACGCGTGATAGAGGCGGAAAACCGTGAGGAGTGAAAACGGTGGATCTTCACCAAAAGCATAGATTACTGAGCAATGCTGACCTTTAGGAGGAGAGCTGGGACAGCCACAGTGTCATCTGTGGCCTCCACAGCTTCAGAAAAGATGTAGAGCATGGCGTTAAACAGTCTGCTTTGGTCACCCGCATCCGAGGAGAGTGACTTCATAGAGTTTATAATTTTCGCATCCAATTGACTATTGCGGGTAGTGTCCATTGGGGTTACTATATCACGTACTCGCTGGTTAAGGTTTTCGGGTAAGGCAGAATGTTTAACTTGATCGCGGAAAGCCGCTATCGAAGACTCCAATTCTTTTACATGCTTGGTCACGTTGTTCTGGAAAGATGTGGTGCTAGATGCTAGGTGAGCACACCAATGGTCAATTTTGGCCATACTTCCGCTTAAAGTAGCGTAGTTTCCCTTACTCGTAGCCTTTAGGTCAATAAGTTCCTTTCTCTGGCTATCAATATCATCAGTAAGGACGGAAAAATGGGCAGAATGTCCCTCGAGCGTTTCCCGCTGTTCTTTCACATCAGTCTGGTACTTGCCAACTTCAGTTTGGTGAAGAGCCAGAGAAGTAGAGAGGGTAGTGATGGTTGTTTTCAAGTCAGTAATAATAGCAGCTTTGTCCTCCAGATCCGTCTTGAGTTTGGCGATGCACTCACCCTGTTCTGTCTGTAATTTGGTAAGATCAGAGACTTGGGTTCTGAGCAGTTTAACAGTGGCAGGTACATCCATGCTAGGTCGTGTTGAGGCCCCTGAAGGAGTGAGTGGTTTTCCGGAGGTTGAGACGTCTAGTGGTCTAGAAGAGTGGGATGTGGAGACTAAGTTGAGCATTTTTTCAACGCTGTTTTAGGCGTTTTGGTCATCACTGGAGAGTTGGATTGGGAAGAGAAGTGATGGGAGAGGCCACACTCTGGGAGGGAATTCAACAAAGCTGACAATACCAGCTCAGTTTAAGTTTATGCAGATCTGGTAGTGGGATTCCAACACAGTCAATGTGAAACCACCGTTCTGGTTTGCGAAAAGTACAAGAGATCCAGTGAGTTAATTTTCCAGATGCTATAGATTTAGGTGGATCACGTTGGAAGCAGTGTGCACACTTTCCCTCATCACGGCCAGCGGGCATCACATAGAATAGAAGGGCAATGCATCTATCGCCTAAAAGTTTATCGCTCTCATCGGCTACTTACTTCAATTAAATTAATCATCTTAGAGTAATAGTTGTGAGATATATTTGTCGTGTTGGTTTGGTTTGGTTTTTCGAATGACATACCATTTGGTACGCTACCACAAGTGGTTAAAAAAAAGTATGGTCGTCAAATCAGCTATTAATTGCTTCCGGATAATTAACTCTGCCCAATAGTCTTACGTCGATAGTGTAACATTTTTGACATGGTAGGATTAAATCTCGCGCCTGCGCAATTCGTTACCAACTCCTCCGCAAAATGCAATTATCAAATTTTGTTCGATTCCATACACCTTGTGTTATGGGTAGGTTTTATTGAAAGTTCTGTATTTATACCTAATAGGACATTTTTAAAAAAAAATTATCTACACCGTTATTTATTTAATTGTAATCTATCTTAAACCTTTAAGCCACTGCTTTCTAGAAATAATAAGCCCCTAAAATTATATGACTTCATACATTCTAGGTTCATTGAGTCTACACATGTAATTATTTCTATAAATAGAAAACTGCAGCTTTACGAGGGTTAATTGGTTATATTTAATCTAATAGTGATTTTAAAGTTAGTTTTTAAATTGAGTTTCCCGCTTCATGGAGCAGAATGCAAAATTTGTTATTGTCCATGGTTAAAAACTATAGTTAGTAATTTAAAAATAAAATAATTACACACGGAGATTATAATTTAAAAACCTTTATTAGGTTATTATCGTAGGAGCTTTCGAGCTCGAGGCTCTTTATCAACTGAAGGAGAATTTTAAATTTACAATATTACACCGTTTGAGCCTGCACATGCGCATATTTACAAGTTGTTTTTTTTATATAATGCTACCCCATTTTTTAGGTCGATATTTTGACCGTCGTCGAGATTTAAGTTTCCCTGTTTTTTTTATAAGCGCGCTTTCTTTGAATAATCTTTTATACCAATCATTTTCTTTACATATAATTTCTTTCTTATCCCACTTAATTTCGTGCCCTCTAGTGTACCATACATGTTTCGCTATACCATTTTGCATATTTCTTTCTTTTACGCATTTTAAATGTTCTTTTTGTCTAATTTTAATTAAAACGTAACTTAAAAATTAGACAAAAAGAACATTTAAAATGCGTAAAAGAAGGAAATATGCAAAATGGTATAGCGAAACATGTTTGGTACACTAGAGGGCACGAAATTAAGTGGGATAAGAAAGAAATTATATGTAAAGAAAATGATTGGTATAAAAGATTATTCAAAGAAAGCGCGCTTATGAAAAACAGGGAAACTTAAATATCGACCTAGAAAAATGGGGTAGCATTATATATAAAAAAAAACTTGTAAATCTGCGCATGTGCAGGCTCAAACGGTGCAATATTGTAAATTTAAAATTATCCTTCAGTTGATAAAGAGCCTCGAGCTCGAAAGCTCCTACGATAATAACCTAATAAAGGTTTTTAAATTCTAATCTCCATGTGCAATTCTTTTATTTTTAAATTACTAACAATGGAGCAGAATGTTATATCATATCTGATCTTTCCACAGTATTTATCACCAACTGTTTTTTCCACAGAGATAAAATCTCAGCGGTTGAGTGAGACCTTCATTTTGACTACTATTAAGATGTATCTAGGATTAATTCTCTATAATTCAGTGGCTGTATTGTGGCTATGTGTAATCAGTTAAAAGTGATATTTTTGAAAGTTAATTAATTAAGAGCTTCTTAAGAATCACTTTGTAAGATATCACAAAAGTTATAAAGCTTTAGGGTTGGTTTCAAGTAAGAATTTTACTTAAATTGACTGACATCTTAAATATATTATAGACCGGAGAAGGTTTGAAGGAAGTTTCATTCTTTGTAAAACTCTTTGAAAACCTCTCATAAAAGCAAGATTTCAAGTCTACTATTGTAGTCCCTTGCTTCGCTCTCTATTATAATTAAGTTCGCTTAATTATTACATGATATACTTATTATTTCCAGGAGAAACTTTAAATGAAATATAATTTATTTTATCTTTTCATGAAACAAGGTTAAAACAGTGTAATAAATAAATTGTTTCTCGATTTTCAGGCCTTTTCACTGATTCCGAGTGAACTGATAATATTTTAGCATTAAAGCTAGAGATATATTGTTACTTTGCTTAATAAGAAGTTCGCTTCCAACAATACCATGAACAAAAACTCGCACAAAAGTTTCTATTGTATTTATAAAATCTCTGGCATTTTCAGTTTTCTAAATAATCCTTTTTTGAACAAATAATGGCTAGTGGGTTGAAATAAAGAGAGATATTATAACAAATTTTTTTTAGCAAAGCAGTTTAACGGAAGATTAAGAGAAGAGGGCTAAGTTGGGACCTATGCAGGATCAGATATTTTAGATTTAAAGTTATTGCTTTGGGGAATAATTTCAAAAATAAAATATAGTTTAGTTTATTTCATAAAATTTTGAAAATAATTGTAGTCAATTTTCGTCAGATTTCGTAAATTGATGTACATAGTTATCAAATGGAAATATATAAATACAAAGGATTAGGAGTCAAATAACAGCATTTATCTTCTATAATGTTGGCTGTTATTTTTGTTGTAATTTATAACCAAAAATAATCTAATATCCTTCAGAA
The DNA here is from genome assembly GCF_980474605.1 of Leiobunum rupestre. Lineage (NCBI taxonomy): Eukaryota > Metazoa > Arthropoda > Arachnida > Opiliones > Sclerosomatidae > Leiobunum > Leiobunum rupestre. Next base: position 47,802,709 of record NC_143392.1, read on the forward strand.
TATGGAGTCTTAAGATCCAACATTTTCGGTTTAAGAGTTAATATGTAAAATTAATTTTAAAGGCAAAATTTAATTTGTTATGCCATATTAGAAATAAAAAATTATCAACAAATGCATAAGCTTTCACATAAAGGAAGAGAAAGGGTTTAACATAATAGGACGAAGCTTAAGCTACATTACAGATTGCTAGTAAAATACAAAAAACCTCCAATTTAAAAAAATACACTTTAATAACACAATAATTAATTTCGAACATGTATTTATAAATGAAATATTATAAAAAACATTACGCTAAAAATATATTTAAATATATCTTTATATCTTCAACGCCCACCTAAATTTAAATATAGTTTTGTAACATAATATATAAACTTATGGACAAAAATGCATATGCAAATGACGTTTCAAACTCCTAAACTGTTTAATTATACACAATTTAATTTTAATACATAATAAACCAATGATATTTATGTTATTAAACACATTGAGGTTAATGGTAATAGTAAGTGTAGGTGTTGGCTCACGTGGCATGCAGGGCTTGCCACTACAATCCTGCGCATTGTAACCCGGCCACCTGGATTAATGGCTTTAAAAAACCCTTATTATTATTATTATAAAATTTAGTTTCGACATTGTAGCGGACGACGACTACCCGAATGTCACGAACAACAGGGCCAAATATAAGCTTTTCTTAACAAAATCTAAAGTTAAAATATGCGCTACCTATTTAGTGTTCAACGACCACCAAAAGAGGGCGTACGGATAGTTTTTGGTATACAAGTGCGCTATCTACAAGCTGAGTTCTACAAAATATAATCCCCGAACGTACACAGGTACACTTTTAAATTTAATATTTTATCAATTTACAATTACGGTTTCAAGGCCAAAATTTAAAGGCCGACTACATAAATCTTCGGTTTACTCTGTCTTTCACTGGAAGTCGGCTGACTGCAATACACATGTGCCATGCAGTCAGCTTAGTTCCAGTGAAAGACACAGTAAACCGAATATTTATGTAGTCGGCCTTTAAGCAAAGGGTTTTAAAATATGAATAATTCCATAGGATTTGGATGTACATCAATTGCATGCTTGCTATCTAGTTAGGTGTCTCACACTGTGTCCATTAAAAATAAGTTTGTATCTTCCAAAAATTTATTTATTTGGTTTTCTTTTGGAAATAAATTGGGGTCTTAATAAATTGTTGGTCTTAAAGGTCTGAAAATAAAAGAAATGCATAATTTGCAAAAACCAAGTTTTAAAATAATTTTTCCCTTAAGCTTTATTTCGTTATTTTGAATATGAATGTTCCGCACCTTTCCAAAAAAAAATTAAGATACTCTATGAAATCTTAAAGAGTTATATGAAAGTACAAAGTGGTTCTTTAGCCTTTAGACTAGTAGCATAAAAATTCTAAAAAGTAAACTCTGAAATGTTTTCTCTAAATAACTTACGGATTTCTAACAAAAATTGACAACTATCATTATGTTTAATTAAAAACATTGCAAAAATGTTATTATTATTTTTAGAATTACATACAACCACTGTTTATTAAAAAAATGTATAAGCACTTTTTGACTTAAAATAACACCGCTTTATAATATTTTACAATATTTTTAAGTAGAACCTAAATAATTCATAAGAATAATCTTGATAAATTCTGAGAAAAATTTAAATAACTTTTAAGCAGTAATATTAATAAGAATCAAAAAAATATATCAGAATAATCAAAATAATATCTACGAATAATCTAAATAATATCTACGAATAATCTAAATAATATCTACGAATAATCTTAATAATATCTAAAAAGAATCTATATAATTTCTATGAATGTAACAATTTCTAAGTAGCTAAAGTACTTATGTTAATTAAAAAAACACAATTTTTAATATATTTAAAAAGGTTTAATTATCTTAACAGAATCAGGACAAGGATCAGGATCATGATAATAAACCTAAATAAACTAGGTAGTTTTATAACATAGAAACTAAAATAAACAGTCCATCATACATAAAAAAACAATTATCATATTTAAGTTATTCTCGATATAGCGTGATTTGATTATATAAAATTTAAAATTTGCATTTCAGATTAGCTAATAACCTAACCTAAATAATAAGATTTTAGATTTCCTAAAACACAGGGCTGATACTCAAATTAATAACTATTTTTAGTGGAAATAGTAACTAACCTCTTCAAAAATAGTAACCAAAAAGTAACCAAAAAGTAACTAAGAAATAACTTAAAAACACGAATTTAAAGAAAAAATCAGTTTATTGCTTAAAAAATCGCACTACATTAGGTATTTGCTAATTAGGAACTTTACTCTTTTATTTTTTCTTAAAAATATTTGTTATTAGATTATTTTTCTTATTATCTATATTCTTATGTATTAAGTCGGTCATTTTCTTTTTATTATCTTCATCTTCCTTTACTTTGGCAACTCCTTCAAGCATGGCTTGTGCTAGTTCAACTTCCTCCAAATTTTTTTTTGGTCAATGCTTTTTTCAGCCGTTTATTGGCTTCTGAGAACAGTTGATCTGCTAGCTTCCTCTTTCTATCTTCTTCTTTTCGTTTCTCTCTTAGCTCTATTTCTTGTTTTTTTTAGTTGTGACGCTTCTTGTTCAATTTGCATTCTATTTTGTTCTTCTAACTCCTTTTTTAATCGCTCGTCTTTAATTTATCTATTATTTTCTCCCTTCTACGCTTTTCTTCTTCAAAATAGTTGTGATAATTTTTTCTGGCGTTTTGTGCCAAAGTTATAAGTTCTTTAGTTATTGGTACATATTCAGGCTTATTTTCATACGATTTCAACACGTCTTTGGTTGTTAAAATAGCATTTAGAGTTATCTCACCCATACTTGATCTTTCATCGGATATCAAGCGACCAGAGCTCGTAAAACGTCTCTCAACATCCCCACTTCCATGAGAAACCGAAAGAGCAGCTTTAACAAGTCGGGACAAATTTGGGAATTTCAGATCACCAGATTCATTTTTACGATAGACAAACGGCTTCCAGTAGATATCAATACGATGACCTTCAGTTTCTTTGTTTTTTAAGGTTTTTTCTCAATCTGTAACAGTTTCCACTCATCAATTAGCTCATCGGTTTTAATATCCAATGGAAATGCTCTTGTGATAAAAAGAATATCTTGGCAGCTTCTCTCCAAACATATTCGTTCTGGTTGAAAACATTTAAGTGCTTTAGAAAGTTATTGGCAGCCACAGGAGTTTTCATAATAATATGTTTGAGCGCAGCTACATAATGGTCCCTGACACATTTCAAAAAGCCAATCTGTTCTTTATCTGTGGACATTTTTTTCAGTTCTTCCATAACATTATCTCCACAAACAATATCTCTCAATGGCAGATAGTTGTCATCAACCAATTTCTCGGCGGCTATAGCTTCGAATTGCTTACACACTCTATTAACCAATATTGTAAGAAGTTTATTAAGCTCAGTGTGTAGTATGTGAATTAAGGGTTCTTCTCTTTGAAAAGTCCCCGTGAATTTGGTAAAAAGTCTAGCACTTGAGATTGCAAAGGTGACTTCTGCTTTCATTGTTGATATTTTCAAAAAGGAGGTGATTTTCTTGTACCCGCTAGTAGTGGTTAGTGAAGGGTTTTTTTTGGGAATATATTGCAAAAAATAATTAATGACTGCTTCCCACTGTTCTAGTAGCCTGTTAGCAGAGTTTTCTAAAGTTAACCATCTGGATGAACAGTGTTTAATGAAACTATGACTAGGTAATCTCAATTCATTTTGAACTGATTCAAATTCTTCCCACCTGGCTGGCCAGCCATCAAAAAAAAGGTGTACTGAAAATATGAGATCCGGGGCATTGTCGCCAAGTTCTTCTAAGCCTTTTAAAAAGGCGTTATGAATAACATGGATGTTACAAGTCCCTATGTTCAAGAGCTTCTTCTTTCTAACTAGGGTGACCTGATCTGTTATCAAACGAGTAACTTTTTTATTTACATTTGGTCCGTTGCTGCTTAACATAAGACTATTTTGTAGAGGTAAATTAGCATTGTCTAATGCAAGAATAAGTTTTTGACAAATATCTTCTCCTGTAGCTTTTCCAATAAAGAATGTCCCTAAATGTTGAGCAACAACTTTATCTTGGCTCATTGACCAGTACCTTACTGCAATTTGGAGTTCTTTATAACCAGCACTGTTGGTCGTCTCAACATAGCACAAAGAATAATAAGCACCATTTAGGTCTTCCTCAAGTTCCTTTTTAAAATATGGTCCAACTGCATCTGTGATAATGTACTGGGCCTTAGCCCTACCTAATGAAAAACCCTCTGGAATTGCATCAGGAAACATCGCTTGAACTACTTCAGTTATCCCATCACAGGATAACATAGGATAATTGCTCACTATGAGTTTCATACACCATATCAGTTCAGCTCTAGTGGCAATCTCCTTAATGTTAATTAACTTCAAAATAGGCTGTTCATTAGATTCTGATGCAGTTTTAGACTGAGTTACTGCCACTGTAGATGCTTCTAGACGGAGTTGTTTTTTACAAAGCTTAGTTTCGCATTGCTCCAGATGCTTTGAACCACTAGCATGCTGGGTTATAGATTGAAACCCTTTCACCGTAACTGTTACTTTTTTCTTGCACACCATACAAAATATATCACTCTTGTTATGCGCTTTAGCCCAAGTCTTTATTATACGACCTTGCCCATCCTCTCTATCAAACCATGCATCACTCACAGAACATTTCCCCATGTTACCAACAAATAATTACCTAAAATACAAGTCAAATATAAAGTTATTTATTCCAAAGATTCATTCACTAATAATGGTTACATTTCGACGGCTTAAGATCCACAAATAAAAGTATCTAATTTATGTTGAACTTTTAAGCGGTTTATTTTGGATAAGCGGTTTATCAAAAATAAACCTAAAGTAAAGCTTAAAGCCTTAAGGTTTATCAATAATGAATTAAGGTAAACCGAATATTACTACCTTAATTCATTCTTGGGTTTATTAATTAAATCAACAAATGACATATAAACGCTTACCCAGTGGCGTAGCTGAGAACTCAGAGGCCCCCCCGAAAAAAATCTCTATGAGGCCCCCTTTTTAATTTTTTAATTGTTAGCGGGGCCCCTCCCCGAAGCTCGAGCCCCCCCCCCCGCACCGCGGGCCCTGCGGACCATCAGCTACGCCACTGCGCTTACCTCATACGATAAACCAAGTATTCAACCACACGAGGTTTGTGATAAATTAAGCAGACGATCTTTAAGACGAGAAAAAATGTGGCTGCCAAAATAGGAGTAGACATAATTTGGCTTGGGGAGCGGCCGTTACATTTCTAGGGAATTGGCCGGTGGCGGCCTCTCCCGCTAGTTTTGTAGCTAAACACGTACGTTTCGCTTCGTTACGAATAAAGGATTTTGTTAAAAGACGTCATTTTTTATTTCGATGGGCAGTACTAAAATTAAAAATGATACAATTAAATATGGTAAAATATTTTTTCGTAGAGATAACCTAACAAATTTCAAAAAAGTAACTTTTAGTAACCAAATTAGATAAATAGTAACTTTTAGCAACCGATTTAAAAAAAAGTAACTTTTAGTTAAAAAAGTAACCCAGTATCAGCCCTGAAAACATTAAAAAAACGAACAAATTCTTCAACTCCTAGAACTAGAACTTCAATAAAATATAAAAGCTAAACCGACGGCAGTCGGCATCGCGTTATTTTTGCTCGCGGTTTTACCGTTAAGGTTTCCAGTTGCGTTTGTATGGGGGTGGTATTTTGTACTTTCGGTTGTTGGAAGCCCTCCGCTTACTTTTCGTGTGTATTTTATCTTAATTTGTTCATTAGTTTCTTAATTATGTCGTTCTCTAAGTATTTTTTTCCTCGGGCCTCGACTAGTTAATTTACAACCACTGTGACATTTTGGTTTCCACTGGACCCGCAATTTTTTAGGTAGTGTTCTGCTTCGACGCTACAAGGTATTTTCAAGTATTACCGTTTAGCCTCGTGTTCGCCGCTTTTCCACAACGTTTATTTTCTCTTTAGTGTTTATCTTCTAATTTGCTTCATTTGTACATAATGCGTAGACTGTATTATTACCCCTGATACTCTGTTAATTTCCCCCGTCATTTCGCTCAGATGCTGTATCTTGCAATCTATTTTTTTATCGTAATGTGTGCGGTTGTACTCTGTTTCACATGTATAATGTTTTAAATTCAACTGCCTCGTGTACGTCGTGTTCCAGTTTACTTTTCTTTTTTAGTGTGTATCTCCATGTGTATCTTATATTATGGGTAGTGCTTTTAGATATTGCCTTTGTTATTTACCGGAAAGTTATCAAAACTGTCGCTTTTCTCGCCGTGTTTAGTAGGCCTTGACCTTATTTTTAATAATTTTTAACTTTCGGTGTGTATACGAACACGCGACGAAAGGTTTTATACTATCTGTCGACATAACTAATTCTACGATTCCGGTTTTTCCTGTCGCTACTGAAAACGCCATGTTTTTAGTCGAAACTCCATAAACAATTAGTCTACGATGGCTTCGCAAGTCGTTTTGGTACCATGCTCTCAGTGCGGGAAAAATTTTAAAAGTTTAAACGGTCATTATGTTAAATCCTCCTCGTGCGTGAAGCCTTCCGCCGCGGTTTACGACCCTCCCTCATCCATACTGCGGGCGGGCATGCTGATCTCATCCGCCTTCTTGCCAATTTAAAGTCAACCCGCCGTGTTATTCGTCGCGTCCCGAAGAGTGCTAGAGTTATGGCTGCAACGGCTTTCTCACATTATAAACAAGGTCGTCCGTGAGAATTCATTGAAGTAATGGGAGGCCCTGCTTTGCTTCCCTACATCGTGCCTACATCGTGCCTCCAAGTCCCTTCAGTGTCTGTGGGGAAGCCGATTTCCCTTGCCACGTCTGTCGTTTGCACCCGATGATGCGGTAACGTTCGCGATTCTTCAAAGTAAACACCCCTCTGGAGAAGATACGCATACGAACCCGACGACGTGTCCACTCTCCCGAAGCTTAACGTAGCGGAATCGGATGTCTATACTGCTGTACTGTCCTTTCTATTTGGTTCGGCGGGTGGACTGGACTGTCTGCGGCCTTAACATTTAAAAGACATGATCGGGTGTGGTGTAGGGCCTGCTGGCGAGGTTTTCCTCAAATCCCTTACCAAACTTTGTAATCTCATCCTTGCGGGGCAAGTTCCTTCGGGAACCTGTCCAGTTGTGTATGGCGCCTCCCTATACGCTCTTAAGAAGAAAGAGGGGGGTGTCCGCCCGATAGCGGTGGGTAATAACATCCGTCGTCTAGCCGCCAAGTTAGCCTGTACACATATATCGCCAACGCTTGGTCCTCTTCTTCGTCCCACGCAATTGGATTTCGGTACTCACGGTGGAGCTGAAGCCGCCACTCACGCTGCACGTCGATTCGTCAACCACCCCCATGAAGATCCCATGGTTTTACTTAAGCTTGATTTTCTAAATGCTTTCAATATGATCCGACGAGACCGCATTCTGGAGTGCGTGTACAAGGAGCTCCCTGAACTGTACCTGTTTTTGCGTCAATGCGCTATTCTGTCTTCTCGTTCAAAAGGTTGCTACCCGAATGAGCTCCCAACTCAATATCTGGTATTTTAACGATGCGTCTCTGGGTGGTAAACCGGAAGTAGTCCTCCATGGTTTACCGATTTTGAAAGAGCTTTCGCTGGACATCGGCCTCGCACTAAACCCGTCGAAATGCGAGCTTCTAATTTTAAATCCAGGTATAGTCGATTACGGCCATTTCAAATTCATGTTCGATGCGCCGGCTCTGGGCATCAAAATCGTCACTCGTTCCGATTACGTCCTCCTGGGCGCGCCTCTTTCGGGTGAAGCTATTTCCTCTTGCTTAATAAGTAAAAGCGAGGCGTTGAAAACAATGGCAGGGAACCTCCACGAAATATCAGCCCACCACGGTTTTTTCCTTTTGAAAAACTCCATGGCAATTCCAAAGCTATCGTACCTTTTACGTAGCTCCCCAATGGGGAAGGATGAAGAGGGACTTCATTTGTTTCACGTTACCCTGCGTTTGGCGCTCCAGGACGTCATCAATACGTAAATGGAAGCGGACCCCTGGGTACAATCGTCACTTCCCGTGGCCGCGGGCGGTCTCGGAATTTGCCACGAAACTAGCCCTTCCCGCGTTTCTGTCTTCTGCCTCTAGCGTAGCCGCTCTCGTGCGTGAAATACTCCCTGAGTCTATCGCCGACTCTCCATGCCCATATTTTCGTGACGCCCTGAATCACTGGGAGCGGCGTACCGTCACCTGATCAGTGGAAACATCAACGCGTGTGGGAGGGTCCTGTCGTTGACAAATCAATCGCTCTCTTGTCTGACCACGCTTCAAGTGACTGTGCCAAGGCGAGGTTGCTCTCCGTGAGCACTTAAGAATCCGGCTGCTGGTTGAACGCTCTTCCGTCACCGTCATTGGGGACATACTTAAACGATGACTCATTCCGAATAGCCATCGGCCTTCGTTTGGGCGCCCGCATATGTTGCTACATTCTTGCAACTGCGGTAGCCAAGTCGATTCCTTTGGAACTCACGGCCTAAGTTGTAAGAAGAGTGCGGGTAGGCTTTCGCGTCATTGTGCGGTGAACGATATTCTTAAACGCGCTTTGGTGTCCGCTGGGGTTCCGGCCATCCTGGAGGCCCCAGGTCTATCGCGTGAGGATGGAAAACGTCCCGATGGTTTATCCTTGGTTCCCTAGTGTGGGATTTTACCTGCACCGACCCTCTCGCACCTTCCTATTTGGCCTCTTCTTCTTCAGCCCCTCTCTGGGCCGCTTCCCTGGCTGAACAAAAGAAGAAAGCCAAGTACGAAGGCCTAGAACACTGTTACGTGTTTAAAGCCGTGGCAGTCGAAACCCTTGGGTCCTTCGGGTGCGATGGCCTAGCTTTGGTTCACTCCATCAGCCGAAGAATTCGCGAAGTGACTGGCGAGACGCGCTCGGTACAGTACCTACCTCAACGCATTGCAATAGCCGTCCAAAGAGGCAACGCGGCTTCGGTACTAAACACTTTTCCCCCAGGCTCCTCGCTAGAGGACTATTTGTTTCAATTACCTTAATGGTTTTATAGCTGTACAATTTCATAAACTTTTATTCACATGTTGATTTTTTCTTTGAACTATATTAAAAGATATTTAGTAACAAAATTCAAAACTGGGGTTTAATAAAGCTATTGTTATGAACTGCTTTATCCAAGTCTGAATTGGATGAGCCACTGAAATGGCAGCTCTTATACTGGGTTGTTCAGAGAAATCTGGCACAATGTTACAGGCGTGTTTTTTGGGTAACAAGGAGTGAAAAAGGTCGTTAGAAATGTTATCCAAAGTGAACCGTATTCGAGAAATTTGTCACTCAAAGGTCGTATAACGAGCAAATATGCCGTTTCTACTACTCCTTAGACCAAATTGTTTCCTTTCACTATGCATAACAAATTTAACTGAATAACAAAAAAAAATAGAAAATGATCACCTGGGACACATGGAAATCTCCATGAACCCGTTCGAAGACTCGAGGCGTGTTACGAATTCGCGACCGTAAACTATGGTTGCGCTCAATAACGGCGGCACTTCTCGTCAGATGTCAAATTTAGTGTATTGGGTAAGCTAGCAGACGCTTAACGTTATTAGACTCCTTATACGGTACAGCACCGTTGCGTCATTTAGACCCGTTTCGGTCACGAAGTTTCACAGCGAACAATAATTGTACTTACAAAAGTTGTTAAAAATGGCCCCCATTATCGTGTAGGCAAGCTTGGACGCGTCTTCGGAGATATTCTCGAACACGACAAAAGATTTTTGGCGTGTTTCGGATTGGGTCAAAGGCGTCAATGATGTGTTGACATAGGTTTTCAACGTCTCGAACTTCAGTCTTGTTTAGCAAGCTCTTGACATGGGTTCTAATCAGGTAAAGTGTTTTGTAGAAAGGTAAAGTACGACTCACCAGTTATTTTTGGTGGTATAAAATATACTCCAAATGAATGGTCGCCAACAATTCCTTACCAGACATTGAAACTAAACTGCACTTGACCTTACTTTAGTCCCGTACGGATTTTCTTGCTGCCACTTATGACGATTATGTAAATTGAAGATTTCGTCATGGGAAAAATTAGCCTCATCAGAAACTAGGAGCGTACTTAACCAGTTGACGTCATTAGTCTGCTCCTGAAACCACTGATAAAATTCGACTCGTCTCGGATAACTAGCCTCATTTAAAAGTTAAACCTTGTTGTAAATGAAATGGGTGTTTCTGCTGTCCTTGAAGGATACGCCATACAAGAACAGGGTCAACTCACAATTTACGTCCAACTGGCCACGTACTTGCCGTTGGATCATCCTCGAAGATATGAAATACTTGTTCTTCCACGTCTTCTGGAAGGTCTCCTCCTGCAGTAACAGTTGCCACGGGTTGTATTGTGTCAACCCCGTGAACGTTTGTGCCATACGTCACTGAAACACCCTGTATAATCACGATAAACTTTATTAAGTTTCATAGTCAATGTTATTAATATTTTTAAAAGGCTTTATAGGAAGTAATCACGTACAGCGAATTTGTGAAAGACACCCCTTCGAAGGTGCTATAGAATCCCTCTTAGTTATGTGGGCTGGTGAAGTGGGTAGTACTCTCGTCTCGCAGCAATAGCAGCCTGGCTCGATTCCAGCTTGTGGCGTGAAAACTTGAAACCACTCCTGCGTGGAGTTTGTAAGCTCTCTGCATGCGGGTCAGAGAGGTTTTCCCTCGAGCTCCTTGATTTCCTCTTTCCATAAAAAACTAGCTGTGGTTAACAGTAAATATATATGTAGAGTGCTGTTGGATCGCGTGGAATGAAGGGCTTGACACCACCCTCCTACGCCATTTAACCCGGCAAATATTAATTAACTTCACAAGTCACTATTTGACTTGGGCGTTAAGTGCTCTGGGTATTACTTTAGCTGATTATTATTATAATTATTGCTTTATAATCCCATTTGGAGTTGGTTTAGAAACCCTTTAAGAGTTGCTATAGAAATCCCTTTAGAGTGACTATAAAATAATCGTAGAAGCATGGATAGTAAAATTTCGAGGATCGGTAAAAAGCCTGGTTTTTAGCCCCCGTAAACCAATCACACTAAGGGAGTCGTCCAAGGTTATTTGAAAAAAAAAACAAATATCGCTAAGAGTGGACGATACTGTTCGAAAAAAGAAAAATAAATAATACGAAGTACATTTTTACGCCAAAAGGTATTTTTTCACGTTTTATAGATTAAATATGATATACTAAATATCAGTTGATAGTTTTTATTGAATTCAAAAACCAAAATTAAAAAATTACTAAAGCGCAAAAATTACGTAACAATATCAACAGCATTAGATTGCCATTTTGAAATAGATCACGTGGTACAAACGACCTTGCAAGACTAACTCGGAGTCTCTCGAGCTGATTGATACGCGGGGAGAAATAAAATGCACTGTGGAAAGGCATCGAAAACATTTCCTCTTAAGTTATTGACCATGGTAGAAGATCTTAAGAGATATGAAATATAATTCTTCAAATTTGTTTTCGGATTTCTCATTAGAACTCTTAAGAAAATTGACCGACTGTTTTAAATATATTCCAAATAAAACGGTTTAATAAAATTGAAGAAACTTTGTTAAAGCATTTATAAAAGTTTTCTTAAGATTATTTAAGTGAGGGCATGTTGGAAAATATACTTTGGTTTTGTTTCCTAAGTTTCACCTTCGGAACTAAATTAACACATAGCCTTGGGTGTCTATATCCCTATCAGTATATTAGTAATTTAATATTAGGCGAATCCATTTTAAAATTTACAAAATAACGTATAATTTCCACTAAATATATATAATTTATCACAGTTACGATTATGAAAAGCAAACTTAGTTTTAGTGTATTGATGAAAAGTTTAAAAAAATGCTTATTATACATCAGAAATGTCGAAAAGCACACGCTCGTTGCTATGGTGGCACGCGCTTTCGTTTCTTAAACTTATTTTTACACTTGTTAATATCGCTTTTGAATATTTTTTCGTTTTTTTTTTAATTTTTATGTTGAAGGTTTTTTTAGTTGATAAAAGAGTAGGAGCTGAAGATCCGTTTAAGATCATGTGTAGCCGTGGCTTCCCTTGTAAACCCATGTGAAGCGAAAATGCACAGAGTATCCGTTTATAATTTGGCCCAACTAATAATGTCATATGGCAAAAGTCTGCACATAAAATTTTCGGTTTTGACGAGTACACACAGTTATCCCGCCCCTTAAGTTCAAAGTGACCTGGAAAACGATTTACCACCCTTAAGTTATCCTACCAACCCACGGGTGTTTATTGGGCTACTTTCTGTTTTGACTAGTCGTTCCCTTCCTTACTGTGCAAATACTGGTAACATTATTCGAAAAAATAATTTGGGGAAAACCAACTTTTGTTAAAATCCTGACTAGAAAATTGTTCATGCAGAATTCTAAATGTTCTACATAAATTAAGCTAAGATTTGATTAACAATTACGCCCTTATGATGGTATTAGGAAGGCTTCAAATAGGGCATAAAAATTACTAATTTAATTTCCTAAGCTAGTATTTTTTTTCAAGAAAGGATGGTTTAAATTTATTTAAATCTTAAAACTTGCGCATGAACCTGGGGCAGCTGATAGTGTGTGGTAGATAATGGCTATCACTCCTTTTGGAAATTTTACACTATTAATTGTTATTAAATCGATAGTTAAGTATGATTGAATAGAAAGCATTTATTGTTTTAGCGGACATAATCAAATTATAATCATTTAGCAAGTAAAAATTCCACATCAGTCCACGTCATATTTTATATTGATGCAGCAATAAGTTGGTTAGCTGGTACTTATTATTAATCTAAGACATAAAAATGCCTTAAAGGCGCTCTTTTACGTCGTTCAGTAATTCCCTCCGGGTTTTGTAAAAGACGTTTGGCAGCTCCAAATTGACGAAAAACAGTTTTAAGACGTGGCTATACCAACCAATAGGATCCGTCTGCAATGGCCTTCGCACATATCAAAGACAACCGAAATCCAAGATGGAGAGCTCGCAATCAGGGACTACATACGCGGGAGAGGAACAACGAGTTTTGAAAGATTGCTTCTAACGTTGAATAGGAATGAAAAGTCCAAACCACGTAAGTATTTTCAAACGATTTGCTCAGTAAAACACGTGAGATTAACACAATGTTGATGTCTTTGCAAGTATTTACGGCTGTGTGGTTAGCACTTTCACCCAGATTTTCAATTTCTTCTTTCCATAAAAACTTGCTAACGGAAATAGTAAGAATTGAGAGCAATTAGATCGCGTCGAACGAAGGGCTTGCCACTACCCTCCTACGCAGTAAAGCCAGGCCACCTGAATTAAACGCAATAAAAGGCGCTACATGTCTTGGGACTAGGGTTGTGCCTTGGGTATTAGCCTTGCTGATTATTATTGATTATTATTAAAATATCAGGAGCTCATTTCAATAGGGATATTGAAACATATATTAACCCGGCCAATTAATTAAAAAAGGTTATGCTCCGTTGTTATTGACGATTTTAATTTAAGAATATTCTGGAGGATTAAGTAATATTTTAACAACAATTTAATACATTCCAGCTTAATTATTTACATTTAACCAGTTATATATTAGAGGCTTCAGGCCAGAGACTAATCATAAAACCTCTAGAGCACCATCAGTCATACGTTTGACTTAATTTCAGGCTGGTGGTTCCTTGTGTAATAATGCTAATTTTACAGTTTGCTAACAGGTTACTGTTTGAGATAAGTTAAATTAAGCGACATTGTTTTTCGCAAGAAAACGGAATTGAGGTGATCGTCATAAACCTTTGCGTTAATGGTGCTGGGATTTGTTCAATGTAGGCTACAAAGTACAAATCATGCATAACCTTGCTCATGCAATTAAACTTTTAATGCTACGTTACTTCCACTGAATGTTTGCTATTTTTTAAATTTATTTCGGTGTACCCTCGTAAAAGTTTGGAAAATATGACCTAATTTCATCAAATCTGTGACCATTTTTAATCATAACCTACCTTAGCTTCCTTTTACGGCTCAGTCCATTTACCGTGCCAGTAGTCCCACTGAGATGCCTGAGGCCAGTAATGGGCATTCGGAGTATGTGTCTATCTTTATTTTCGTAACTTCGAAAAGAAAAGAGACTCTGCACGTGCCTCGACTGACTGCGCGAGCTGAATTTTATTTTTCTCACCCTCTCTTCCGAAATAAATCCTATTTTCGTTTTCGCCAGCATGATCCGTCCATTAGAGCCATCAGCGCGTTTTTTATACTTCACTTAGCAAAGATATGCACGCAGCCAATCTGATTATTTATATAAGAGGGAAGTTTAAGAGCTGTCACGATAATTTTACTTTTTCGTTGAAAATGGTGAAGAGACGGTGGTTCTCGGAAATTCATTACAGCAAAGCTTACGCTTTCTTAGCTTTTCCCTTATAATTTATCGAGTACTTTATTTAGGTTTTTTATCAAATAAAAATAATTTTTAACAATTTTTATTCATTAAAGTTATTTACAAATTGGGGTTTATTTACCTATTAACGGGTAGTAGACAAAAGTGGTATTGCATTATTAGTACTTACCTCTAGAAACCATTTATGTTGTTCTAAAAACGTTGAATCATTAATTCAAAAATTAATAAAATACATGGTATAACGTGACAGAAGCAAACCGAGGGTCAAGTTTATTGAGAAAATGTATTTTTAGTTCTATTCTAATGAGTAAACATATCTTGGTATTCATGTTTCAACGCTTTTTGTAAAATATAATAATAAATATGTGTTTGTGGTAGCGTTTCGGATTTGAACTTAAAATTTCAAAATTCAAACTTAAACTTCCTGATCCTTTTTGATTTAAGGTTAGAAACGACGTTTCGGAAACTTCGGACTTAAACTCCGATTTTTAACCTTACATTTTGCAAACTAAGTCAATAATAATCGTAAAATTTACCTCTATACGCGTTTCAATGTTTGGAATATGGCATTTTATTTACGTAAGCCCGCGGCGAGTAAAAAATAAGGAACCACTCTAAATAACGAATTATCATCCAAAAGACTATATTATTTTAATTTTCTACTGTTTTGCAATGAAGATCAATACTAAAATTTATACTCTGGGGCGTCTCTGTTAAATTATACGCTTCTGGGAGAGTTTTTTCTGTAGTTTTATTTAAGATCTCAGAGTATAAAATTCCTTATAAAGCCGTAAAAAGCGGCTCTAAAACCGAGCAGAGCGGCAACAGCGGTGTGTCCAAAAAACGTTTATTGTGTTATATAAACGCGGTCTATCTCACACTTCCGAGGAAAGCAGACACACACACACACCAAAGAGGATTTCTCTCTTTTTCATTCTCTGACACCTTTCTTGATATCTTTACGAGAGAAATGCAATTGATATATAGTTGTTGTTTACGAATAAACCATTTCAGCTGTACGTTCTACAGTCACTGAAGTGCCAACTAGTGTCTGAAAAGATAAATTCTTAATACGTCACTTTCATTTCAACCGATTCAACGAAACTTAAATATTATCTGGTTTCAAAACCTTCATCTTACCTGGCGCCGCAATAAATGTTTAATAAATGCTTTTTAAAATTTTACCACGCTTAGCTCAAATTTTAGACGTGTCTTTGATGAAAATTCCATAATAACGCTAAAGCTACCCAATAAACAAAGCTTATGAACCTGAGACCATCGATTTGTTAATCGAAATTAAGTTAGAAAATTATACATTTATTTTATACTTTTCGAAATTACAATATTTATAAAAAGAATAAATACTCCCTCGAATAAGTGTAGGGGTATCCTTCTAATTAATAAAGCTACAACTTAAAGTTAACAATTATAAATTTTAAAATTATGTTCCATGGTTATTTTGAAATAATTAAAGGTTTTATAAAAGACTGATACTTCATGGAGTTAAAAACACTTAATTTACAATATAGGAAATAATCGAAGGTGAATAAACCTATTATTTAAATAAAACAAACATTTATTTAAATAAATACCACTTTTATTCAAATTAATGCTTGGTTGCGTAAAAAACATAATTAAATAAGTTAAAATGATATTCGTTTTACCAACGTTTTTTTAAATAAATCGAAAAATTTCTGGATAATGAATAAACAATTCCGAACACTAGTGGTGTAGCATTGTAAAAAGTGTTATAAACTTCAGATTTTAATAGTGACTATCTAAGGAAGGACAACGGTCCGAAAGCTCCCATATTGTAAATCAAGTGTTTTTCACTCCATGAAGTATCAGTCTTTTATTAAACGTTTATTTAACGTTAACAAATTTCCATACACGTTTTTTAGCGCTCGCCTAACCTGTCTTATAAGCATAAAAGTTTGATTTAGAGCAATGTGTTTTAGGCAGACATTTCATTTTTATTCATAACATTATCAGCCAATTATTAGGGCTTTTCTCTTTAAAATCGAACAACCACTGTAACAAAACTATTTGAGATATAACTTAATTTTGTTGCACTATTTAAGCTAGGAGCAACAAACGCAACTAGCCTTTAAACCCGCTAACGCAGTGTCGTGTACAAATTTCATTGGACGAACCTTTACGCTGAATGTTTTACGGAAAGGGGGAAGACAATTTCCGAATTTCTCCCTTCCGACGGCAGCAGGCACTAAAGCGTCTAACCAATGAAAAATGTAAACAAGAAATCCACGACTTTTGACGGGTTGCATTCTCCTTGTGGGGTGCTGTGCTTGTTGCTCCTACATTTAAGGAACTTTTAATAACTCACCGAATTCTAGAAGTTTTAAATTATCTGATGTATTTGAAGTGTATGATGCAGTTTAGTCTGATCGGCTATCCTTATCGTGAAACCCTCCTTGTGCCTTCCCTCGACGTCCTTGTCTCCGTCTATTGGCCTACGCGAAGTATAGGTCGAATGGTAGGATAAGCTCTTCCTGAAGTTTTAGTGTTTTTACGGCGTTGAGCAGCGGCACCAGAGCCCTCTGCGGGAAAAAGTAAAAAGAGACCAAATCCACTTATTGTCCTGGGCACTCGCGTTCCACGTCACTCTAAGTACTTTTTATGTGGACGCCGCCGGGCGAAGCAAATCTTAAATTTCATTCCGAGCTCCGGTTCCAGCTTTCCTCAAACAAGATTAACAAAGATCCGTCCGCTGGATTCGAGCCACTGTCTCACTCTCTCTTTTTCTCCTGCACGCGGAGATAAATCTTTCCCGCCATACAGGGAGTTTGAGGTCTCAGAGAAAGCTTATCATAGAGCGCTGCTAAGTTAAAATATTTAAATTTAACTTTATTTCCAGCTATAAAAATTTTGAAAACTATAAAATATTGTAATCAGATTTGGAGAATAAACTTTTTAATGTTTAAAGATTTCCAGTTAACCAGCTCCTTACATGGGTGTAAAATTCTGACCCCTTTGATGACTCACTCTTATCTCTTTCTTGAAATGTCAAGTTACACCACTAATTCGGCGCATATTATTGCGAGATGAAGATTTAATCAAACAAACTTAGCTCCATTTGGTATTTTGAAACTAGCGAGAGTGGAATTTTCATTTTTTGTAATTTGAAAAAAATGTTGGCTTTTTTCAAAGGGAAAATTGTAAAAAACGAAATGTTCATTCTCTTGGTTAGGCAATTTTTTTTAAAATCCACGACAATATTTCATGGGCATCGTTTAATTTTTGGTTTTTAAAAGGGTAAAGTTTCTTTCTGTCAAATTTTAATTTGTGAACCACATTGATATAAATTTTTTCGAACAAAACTAACAAACCATGTTTACCAAATATTTCAAAAAATAGTGGCTCTCATTATTGTCTTTAAATTTAATAAAACATTTTACCCAAACAAGTTCAACTTTCACCGAAATTTTGATCGAGTTTTCAATATTTTAATTCATGACAAAGCATAAATTTAAAATGTTTTTCAATTTGATAAAAAATTATTTGATTGATATAAAATTCCAGTTGGATTAATTTTTGAACATGGGACGAATTAATTTTCGTAAGGCACGGTACGTTTTTATCAAACACTCTTTATACAGAGTGCAATGCGCCAGGACTCTGTTCCTTAAGACTAGTTGTATATCATTAGTGTGTCTCCACATACTGCTATCTTTAGCTTTTCATTAACAGTTGGAATTCAGTTCGCTAAATGCAATTAACTGAAAGCCTTAATTACTCTCATCAGATTCCTAGCAACGGTTTTAAAATAAGAAAAGCTCAGTCGAAACGTTAGTCCTCAAGTAATAAAACCGACAAAATAAATCGGAGAAATAAACCTTCGTTTGAAATGCAAAATATTAAATTTATCAAAACTATTTTAATATTTATTTTAAATTATATATTCTTAAGTGGAGTCGCGCGAGAGTGTGGAATGGAATATTCATAGTAAGAAATTAAGATAATGTGAAATAGGTTAAGAAATTGGAATAATGGGGGATGAAATTAATGTGAGGAATAGGATTGATGTGAAATAAAGTGAGTAATAGGATTGATGTGAAATAAAGTTAAAATAGGATTTATAGAGTGAGGGATAGGAATAATGTTAAATATTGAAAGTAATGTGGAATAGAGTAGGTAATGTGATTAATGTGTAATAGATTGAAGAATGTGAAATAGAGTGAAGAAAAGGAAAACTGTGGAATGGGATAAATATGGACAGCAGTTAGAAATGCGACTATCGTGTTTTTGAGTGAGGGATGGAAATAATGTGGAAAAAGGTAAATAATGCGATTAATATGGAATACAGTGAGCGATGAGATAAATGTGGAATATAGTAGGGAATGGGATTAATATGGAATAGAGTGAGGAATGAAATTTATTTGACATAGAGCAAGGAATGATTTATAAGTGGAATAGAATGAGCAGTAGGATTAACGTGAAATAGAGTGAGGGATGGGGAATAGAGTAAGGAATGGGATTAATGTGGTATAGAGTGAGGGATTTAATTAATCTGGAATGGATTAAGGAATGGTATTTATGTGGATTAGAGTAACGGATGTAATAAATGTGGAATGTAGCAAGGAATGGGCTAAATATGTAATAGATTGAGGGATGGAATTCTTGTGGAATGGATTAAGGAATGGGATTAATGTAAAATAGAGTGAGGAATGTGATTATTGTGGAATAAAATTATGAATGGGATTAATGTGGTATAGAGTGAGGGATTTAATTAATCTGGAATGGATTAAGGAATGGTATTTACGTGGATTAGAGTAACGGATGTAATAAATGTGGAATGTAGCAAGGAATGGGCTAAATATGTAATAGATTGAGGGATGGAATTCTTGTGGAATGGATTAAGGAATGGGATTAATGTAAAATAGAGTGAGGGATGAAATTTATGTAGAATGGGTAATGAATGGGATTGATGGAGAGTGAAATTGAGTAAGGAATGGGATTAATGTGGAATAGAGTGAGGAATGGGATTAATGTGCATTAGAACGAGGGATGAGATTAATGTAAAAAAGAGAACGATTGGATTTATGTTAAATATATAGTGATTGATTTAACATGGAATAGTGAGAGGGATGGAAATTATATTGAAAATAGTGAGCAAATTGATTTATGTGGAAAAGAGTGAAGAATGGTACTATTGAGGAATAGAGTGAGGGATGGGGCTAATACGGAATAGAGTAAGAGATGGGATTAATGTGGAAAAGACTGAGTAATGGTACTATTGTGGAATATGGTTTAGGAAGAATTAGTGTGAATTAGTGAAAGGAATGTGATTGACGTGTCATAGGATGAGGGATGGAATAATGTGGAATAGGGTGACGAATGGAATGAATGTGGAATAGAGTAAGTGATACAATTAATGTGCAAGCACTTGTGGGATGGAATTACTGTGGAATAGAGAGACAGATGGATTAATTGTGGAATAAAGTGAGCAATGCGATTTAAGTGGAATAGAGTGCGAGATGGGATTAATGTGGATAAGCGTGAGCAATAGCATTAATTCTGAATAGAGTGAGGAAAGGGATTAATATAGAATAGTGAGGGATGGGAATAATGTGTAATAGTGTTAGGAATGGGAATAATGTTAGGAATGGGAATTATGTGTAATAGTGTTAGGAATGGGAATAATGCGTAATAGTGTTAGGAATGGGAATAATGTTAGGAATGGGAATTATGTGTAATAGTGTTAGGAATGGGAATAATGCGTAATAGTGCTAGGAATGGGAATAATGTGTTAGAGTGTTAGGAAACGGAATTATTCTGGATAAGGTAGAGAATTGAATTGAATAAGAGATACATGGACGATTTTTCTTGAAAATGACATATTGTGCGAAAGGCAATGTGAATAAGATTTGGGAAAGGGAAGGGGTCGAGTGTAGAAAACAGAAGGATGTGACTACCTTGGAAATGGATCTATGAATAACGTGGAATAATAATAAAGTGTTTTGGTTTAGTTAAAAATCTCATATTTTTCTTAATTTTAAACCAGGGAAATATTTAAAACATTTCACCGTCCAAGTTTCAGTGACGGAGACGAAGTTTAATAGGAACGTAAGCTGGTTTATGTAAACTGATACCATATATACAGAACTAAATGGAACAGTGCGAACCAAAATATAGACTTGCAACAAAAATAAGAAAAGAGCGAGACACATTAAATCAATAGCCATGATTATAAACCCTTATTACTTTTGGTAATAGTTAAAATTAATAATCGGGAACATTAATAAACAATCATTTCCGAAATTGACGCAGAGTATATATTCTTCAGGTCAGTTCACATCATATTATTTTCAACACTTGCCCTCGATGTTGACTTCTGTGTTGAGCATTCGAAGGAAACGCCCAAAGACTTCATTTGGTAATGGTTTTGTTAAAATGCCATCTAACTGAACCTTGCTTGGAACCTAGGAGCAACAAACACAACACCCCACACAAGGAGAACGCAACCCGTCAAAAGTCGTGGATTTTCTTGCGTACATTTTTCATTGGTTTGACGCTTTAGCGCCTGCTGCCGTCGGAAGGGGAAAATTCAGAAATTGTCTTCCCCCCCGCCCGTAAAACGTTCAGCGTAAAGGCTCGTGACGCTCGTCCAATGAAATTCGTACACAACTCTTCGTTAGCGTGTTTAAAGGCTCGCTGCGTTCTCCATGTGTTTGTTGCTCCTAGTTGGAACAACATCAGGCATACGATACCGGTTGTCCAAAGTCTCGTTTTGTCGCGACCTTCATAATCAGCGTCGCTGTATGAACTGGTTGTCTTATCGTCATCCACCATGAATAACAGCCCAATGATAGACGTTCCTCTCAGATACCAGAATATCCGTTTGAAAGCCGCCCGATCAGCAACTGTGAGATGTGACATCCTTTGTGACGCTCGATTATTAGCATAACGAAGACGACAAATGGTTAAAGCCTTTACCGTTGTCGATTCGAATGCCTTATTCACTTACTTCAGGTTTGCAGGCAAGTGTCATCACAGGGTTGCAGTTAGACATGTCGACGCGTTCCAAGATTTTCTCGCCTACAGCAGTCTGACTGAAGAAAATCGACCCATGTACAGTATAGTCAAATTTCAAACCAAGGTATGTTCTAGGTTGACTTTATGTTATCTCAAACTGCTTTTAGAAGTACTGGAAAAAGGTCTTCACTTTTAAGTGTGGCTTTCCGGTAACTAGTCCGTCATTAACGTTCAGGACCAGCATGAGGAATGGTTGACAAGACATGTAGGCAGTGGTCTCCATCGACCGACTTGAAACCACAGTCCCGTAGACTCTTGTCTATCTTCTCGTTTTAACAAAGTGGTGACTGACCATACAGGCTTTTGCGAAGTCACCAGACTGGACCACTTCCATCACCAAAGCCTTCAAGTTGTCGAATATAGATTTCCGATTCCAGACTTCCGTAGAGAAAGGCAGTCTTTGCATCAAATTGCTTTGTATAAAGTTTCTGCTCAGGAAAATTATCTCACAAGGGAAGGTCTTGGACTGTAGTCTGGGATCCGAAACAAAGTTATGGCAACCTTTAGACCATGCCCGCAGAGTAAAAAGGTCAAGTTTTATGACCTTTCGAAATTTTGACCTTGGTCGAGCCGGAAATTCCTTGTGGGATTTTATATGCTAATTTCATGGGCACCAAAGGGGAGGACCATTTGAAATATTTTCATGGTCAAAAATGGTCAATTTGCGATGGGAGTGGTTAATATGGTCCAAGATGGTCAGTTTGCTATGAGAGTAGTTAATTGGCGTTGGTAGTGGTCAATATGATCCAAAATGGTGAGTTTGCGACGGGAGTGGTCAATATGGTCCAAAATTGTCAGTTTGAATCAGGAGTGGTCAATATAGTCCAAAATGGTCAGTTTGAATCAGGAGTGGCCAATATGGTCAAAAATGGTCAGTTTGAATAAGGAGTGGTCAATATGGTCGAAAATGGTCAGTTTGCTATGGGTGTGGTCAATATGATCCAAAATGGTCAGATTGCTATGGGAGTGGTCAATATGGTCCTTAATGGTCAGTTTGCTTTGGAAGTGGTTAATATGGTCCAAAAGGTTCCGTTTGTTATGGGAGTGGTCAATATGGTCTAAAGTGGTTAGTTTAACTTACTCCCCGAAAAACATTTGATTTCGACAAGTTAGACCATAGGAGGTTCAAAACAAAAAGTTAAAATATTATCTGGCCGCCGCTAGTTTTTTTTTGTGTTTTGGCCAATTTCGAAATTGTTTGTGTTTCCGTAATTCCGAACCCACCATAGATAGTTTCGGTTAATATAGGACGGATAGCGGAAACACAGTGGCTAGAATAAACGGCTGGACTAATCAAAATATACAAAAGTGTAAGAGATAACGCCAGACTACCATGGTTTTGAAATTTATCAAATGAAATGCATCGATAAATGAACTATGAGATTGGATAGATAAATTTTGTTAAAGATGTGTATAGCAATATTTTGGGAAATGTTCCTTTTTTGCGTCAGGAACTAAATTTAAAAAGCAATATTTTGGCAAAATTTAACCATTTATGGCAATATTTTCGAATGAAATACATTAATATCTGTGAGCTATGAGTTTCAACATCTAAAATTTCTACCGATATCAAAAGATCTTTTTGGACTACAAAGTAAAAACCACCAAAATATGCCGAATTACTGTGGATTAACTAAATGTATATATAAATATTTTGGGAAAGGTGCAGTTTTTTTATTACAAGAACTAACTGTAAATAGCAATATTTTGGAAAAGGTGCCATGGTTACATTTATTAGTTCCTGCAAAAAAAAGCACTTTTCTCAAAATATTTCCATACACGTTTAGTTCCTGCATCTTTTCAAAATTTATCTATCCAATTTATTGATGCATTTCATTGGAATTTTATTCCAAATCATGAAAGTCTGGTATTATGTATTAAACTTTTGTATATTTTGAATAGCCTAGCCATTTATTCTAGCCATTGTGTTTCCGCTACCAGTCCTATGATAACCATAACAATCTATGGCGGGTTCGGAATTACCGCAAATACAAGCAATTTTAAAATTTTCCAACAAAAAAATACTTGCGGCCGCCAGATAATAATTTAACTATTTGTTTTGAGCTCTCTATGGTCTAACTTGACGATATCCAATCTTTTTAAGGGCGTTAGGTAAACTGAACATTTTTGTCCATTATGGTGACTCTAATGGCAAAATGATAATTTTTGTCCGTTATGGAGACTCCTATCGCAAACTGACCATTTTTAACCATATTGACCACCCCCATCGCAAACTGACCATTTTTAACCATATTGACCACCCCCATCGCAAACTGACCATTTTTGACCATATTAACCAATCCTGATTGAAACTGGCCAGTTGTGGCCATTTTACCCAATTTCCACTTTGAATGTCCACTTATACGCATGTTTGACATGAGCATCACAATATAACATAACATATAAAATCCCATTAATAACTTGGAATTTCCGGCTCGACAAAAGTCAAAATTTCGAAGGGTCATAAAACTTGACCATTTGACTCTGCTTAAAAATCCGACCGACTGATACTTTCCTAAAGGTTGCCATAACTTTTTCTCGGTTCCAGACTTACAAGACCTTCACTTCAGATTCGATGCCTTCTCTTTGGATAAAGCCCTTACCACAAGCCTTGTACCATCAGCATCGGCTGTAGTGCGGAATACCCATCTATTTTCGCCGATTTTTCGGCCCTCAGGAGTATGGGCCATCTCGTGCACTTGATGCCTCTGCATGGATAATAGCCATTGCTCGTAATCGGTCGTTGATCATACTTCTTTGCGGACTTCGGTAAGTGTTCGCAGATCCAAAATGCTTTATTTTCTGGAGGGCAGGTAATAGATGATGTCTTCTTAAGCGTCGAACGATCTCCAAGGACTGGACCAATAACCTTAGTATGCGTTTCAACGGGTCTGGATGCATGTCTTTGGGAATAGTGACGGCTCTGGTTGCCACTTCTAAGGTATTCAATTCTTCATCTGATTCGTCGGTGTGGTCAATTTGAGAGTCCGTTTCGTCACCGTCGGCGTACAGCTCACCCTGGCTGTAAGTTTCTGGAATTAAGTCGAACGATTCCATGACGTTTTTCTCTGGATCGAATTTTACATCTCTTGATCAAGCACAGGAACGTAGACTTGATAACCAACAGCGTCATCTTCAAAACCGACGAGGAAACCCTTGCACGCTTTCATTGCAAGCTCATTCCGTTCCATCTTTGGAATGTGACCGTCGCAGTCGCTTCTCGTACGGTGTCTTCCCAACAATTCGCATCGAGGCTGTGTGGTTCAATATAAACGTCGACGTATTTACTGCTTCTGCCCCGAGTTTCTGTGGTAGATTGTTCGCACGGACTCCGCGATAGTGGAGTTTGGAGTTTTCTCTCTCCTCTACTCCTTACTACTCTGGCATAAATGGCATGGATGGACGATACTTCAGACCGAATTCTTGAGTTGTTACAAGACGGAAATCATCGTTAACGTTCTCCGTTCCATTATCGGTAACCAGCTCTCGTACGGTGGGCTCGTGGTTCCTGCACATGGCCAAGAAAATACGTGATACAGATTCCTAAATACTTATCCTTGAAAAGCAAGTATTAACGCTTCCGTTTCATCAATGGTGTTGGAGATGATAACCAGAGGACAGAATGAATGCACTATCCCAGTTTCATGACCCTGTCACCTTGAGTACCGAAGCTGTGACGCGCAATCTTGCCATAAATGCAGCCTTCCCATTGCTTGTCAGTCTTCTGCTCGATGACTTTGCATAGTGACGACGTGCCCTTTGGCTTGATGACCCATTCTTTAATGCCAGATTTGTAGATCAGCCTTCTTGTCATTCTTGGAATATGTTGCGACGTAGACTGATTAATCAGGCTTTTCAACCTTGATGTAAAGACCGCATGAGTTTGATGTAGCTAAAAAAAATGAAGTAATGCCACAAATTCCCAATGAAACGAGGTGGAATTCTCATCCAGACTGTGTGAAAACATTTGTTAAAAATTATCACATATATGTGTCTATCAGAACAGAAAATGAAGGATCTTTGACCAACAAATCGGCAAAATATTGGACAATGTGATGATCTACAGAGAAGCCGTTCATCTCGAGAAACAACTCACTGCAGTAGCAATTGCACTAGATAAATTGCAGGCTGATGGAACTAGCATTTCTGACTCCGTTGAGATATGGCTCGACTGCCTTCATAATGAAGATCTAAGTCCTTACAAGAAGTATTTCGTAAAGAGATTCAACCAAGCAAAGACACCTTGCCAACATGATGGTCCCAAAATTTAAAGGTCGGCGTCTAACCAAAGAACAAAAAGCTCAAGCTGAAAATTGGATTCAAGAGGTCCATCCGGAATTTTTACCAGCAGTACTGGCATTCAAAATAGAAGATGAAGACTACTTCCCGACATCACTAATGAATGACAATGTAATACAGGCTTTTACAAGTCCAAAATGGTGGAAAATATTGGAAAAGAAATCTGAAGACAATGGTGCACTAGTAGAGGGGTTTTGTGCATTTTTTTGGGCCCTGCATTGCTGCCCTTCGAGCTCAGCATCGTTGGAGAGAGTATTTTCGTCTTTTGGACTAGTGTGGTCTAAACTAAGGAACAGACTTGGCTCGGAAAAAGCCTTGAAACTTGTTAAAGTTTATCGTTACTTTCGCGCTGAACCAAAACACTGGTAATGTATTTTGTGTAAATACGATTTATTAAAAAGCCATATTTTTGTAATATTAAAGAATTTAAAGATTTAAAGTTTAATTCTTTAAATTCTTTAATATAGTTTAATTATTAAACTATAAATTTAAACTTTTTTCGTCCTTTTTGAAACTTTTTTAGGTGGGTTTTTTAAGTGGGCTTTATTGTGGGTTTTTTAAGGTGGGTCCAACCCAAAAAACCCGTGGGTTTTTTGGGTGGGTTTTTTAAATTCGAACCCTGAGCTAAGAATTTAAGATTCTGGTTGTTCTGCATTGAGCTTCTGAGGGAAAAAACGTGAGAGGCGAAGTCATTCACGTACCAAACAATTGAGATGGCTTCTTTACGAATCTTCTTTCCGATTCAAACAAAAATAACAATGTAACCCTCAACTTCAGCAATTCGGATTTATTCATATTTTCTGGCGTCTTGAACTTCCGGAACAAACAGAGGAAAATATACTTATAAAATAATGAATGGTTATATACCAAGATTAAAAAACAATATTATCTTTGGTTAACGTTATAAAAAGTAATAATCGGGAACATTTAAAAAATCAATCATTCCCGATATTGACGCAGAGTAAATATCCTTATACTTTTATTATTTTCAACAATGTTACACTTCACATGAAAATAAGATATAAATTCTTAAACAATAAGAAAATATTTGCCAAATTTTAAAAACTTGAAGAGGTTGTGGAAGAAACGACATCAAAAAGGTCTATCTTGTAACATGGTTGGTATTATGTTTAAAAATTCTTAACTTCTACTCAATTTAAAATCTACTTTCACCAAATGAACCTGTATTTAATATTTGTTGGCCGCGAACTGTGACGGGTTTCAATCAATATTTAACAAATATGGAAAGTTTAGTGCGCGAGGACGGAGGAGGAGCCTGTATATAATCAGAATTAAGTACTGACTTTCGGCAATATATGAGCAAAATCGGATTGATTAATTCTACGTAAGTCTATATTAACTTTACATGTTATATTTATGTCGCCATGTGCCAATCAAAACACTTATTTTGAATAACTAAGATTTATTTTTGAAGGGCCTCTTTATTTTGTTGGAGTAAATGTTGGGAATAATGCGACGTTTATTGTGTATTTTTGCGGGGCGCTTTTAAATTGTGGTTTAAACAAACAATCATTTGGTGGAGTGTTTGGCTTTCGCGATTTACGTTGACGGTCTATCTGGGCGTCTCTAAGGCGAAAAATTGTAGCTTCGGAAAGTATTCTCGAACTTTGTGGTGGGCGCGCTTACCTCATTTCCGAGCGTTTGTGAGAAATTCAAACTGAAGAGCTCGGTTTATTTCTTATAAAGGAAACGACAAAAAATTCTAAAAATACAACTAACCTTTATGCGTTCCTCTTATTATCGTCATTCTTGGTTGCAAATAAACAGGATAACTACGCCTTAAAAATCAAGAAATTTAAACTTGTTACAAACACGTTGCGAGTAAAGAGCAATGTGATTTAACCTTAACAGTTAACACGCTATTAATATCTTTCCTTATCTTGATATTCCTTAGAACAACCGAATTTCTAAAATACATTTTATCTAAAAACTCCCAAATTTTAATTGACCATAAATGGCTGATGAAAAGTGAATAATACATTAAATAATACATTACGTATCAACTGTCGAAACTTTTCGATTTCATCATTAGGTTTGAATGAGTAAATTTAATTTGAATATTGAAAAATTTGGCATTGATTACTTCTTTCTTTATACATAATAAACGATGTGAATTATTGGTAAGTTATTTTTTTCTACCTTAACTGACCTTTCCACAAAAAAACTATCACTAAATTTTGTTTGAAGAAATTAAAAATAAAATAAAATAAATAATTTTTTTATAATATTAGCAAAGATAAACCTTAAATGTAGATTATAATAAATTCGATTGCCTGTAGAATGTGATTACATTATTAAAGATTTGTTTTCAAATCAATAAAATTTAAGCAAATCAAAGAAACTTATTTTTTTAGATAATTCATTTTATTACTACATTTCCTTCATCGATGAGAAGGATTTTTTCAAACGAAATATATATATGAATACCAAAAAATTATTAACTTTATTAATTTTCTACAATTAAAGTACGCAATCTTTTGATTGTCTTAATATTTAGCCAACTAAAAACATATTTTGTAAAGCCGTTTATGGTTTTATAATACAAAAACAAAACGCAGTTAATAATATGCGCATACACTTCGTGTTGATTTCATTTCTCTTAATATAATGAAGTGATTTATTTTAGTCAGGAATTAAAATCTAAACTTTTAAAGCAAAGGTATGATGGCCGTATCGCTCCACAACGGAGAATCAAGCAATCACTCGGTTGTTCTTAAAACTCCGAGAACAATCTCCGCCTCTCCAAAAGCGCTTCGAAGGAAAGCCAGAGAATTCGTCGTTACCAAGGAAACGGCGCTCAGTCCGGTTCTCGGCCTTGTCGACGACGAAAAATCGTTTTAGGGCATTTCTATCCGCTCGAAGTGCGCTCTTTGTAAGAGAAGCGGCGACGCATATGGAAGAAAGGCCCCGAAGCCATTCTAAGCTGGCAGGAGAGTTAAAGTAAACAGCGAAACGGTTTGTCAACAAGGGAAGATCTAAAACGCTGACAAGTTGAGACCTGACTGGTAAGGAACTGAGCGGCGGCAACTTCGACAAGGTAGACAAAGCTGCCGTTCTTCCAATTTAGTAAGGCCAGGCCAGATAACGGGCTTCATTAAACTTTCGTCCTTATTTGTTGTCTTAAAAAAGTAAACTAAACCTCCGCCTCCTCTTTTCAATTAAGGGCTTTTTGAATTAACTTCGAACGGTTACACGGATATATTTTTATATTTTGAAAAGTGTGCTCTTGAAAATATAAAACAAATCGATAAATCAGCTTTCGCTCTAGCCACATAAGACATAACCCATCTCCTTAAGTAAACTGAAATTATAAGTAAATTTAGATACTATTCCTGAAATTATCTGTTACTGTAGATTTTTACTTTATAAACTGTAAATAAACATTACTTAACTAGTTTATCCTCCATCCTTTACCTCATAATATCATGAATCCTGGTTTTTCTGTTCACAACTTGGGGAGAGTGCTCTCTTCTAGTTAATTAGAGTTGTAAAAGTGATTGAGTGTCAAATACGTAACGTAGCTTCTAAAAATTATAATTGGTTTTTTAGTCTTTATAATAAATTATTTGGTTGGATATTAAGAAAAACAAACAAATTTTAAAAGAAAAAGTCCATAGCTTGTGCAATAACTTGGTTCTGCATCAGTTGACATTTACTTAAACTACTTTGATATTTTAGGCTTTATTCAATATAAATATAAATTAGATAATCAACATGCAAATTGAATGAAAATCAAATGCACAGTAGAATTTAGTTATTTTTGGATCGGTACTTTTGATATATAATTTATTATTTCGATTACTACAAATTAGGCAATCAGCGTTCTTACAATTACGAATACGTCAATGAAGGAAACAAGAAAGAACCATTATGTCTCGACTTTCATATCTATACGTCAAATGCTTCTAATCTAGTTTTGGGGAATGACATTGCATTGTTTTAGAAGACTTAATAAGGTCATTTATAATGAAACCACGGATAAACCATTATGGTTATGAGATGATTCGGCACGCTTCATGTAACACGAGTTTCCTAAATTAATGAGAGCATATATGCTTATCCCTTATAGAAGTAAGCCACACAAATTAGTACCCTTTTAATAAAATTTGCATTGCGACCGCATGCCATAAGCAAATCAAAGTTGCTCCGTTTGTTTAAGTGGTTGGTGCTATGCCTTGTTCACTTCCGCCATTGTTATTTCATAGAAAAATGCACGACTGTTGGAGCATTCATCATAATTATATTAAGGTGTTTAAAATATTCATTTAGTAAATGCTTTCTTTTAAAAACCACATCTTCATAATCATGATTTTCTTACAACGAAAGAACTGACCAGCTGTTTCGAATATTCCAAAGTCTGTTCTCCAGATATTGGAGGTAATAACATTAAATTTTGATTATTGGCGTAATTTAGGAACTTTAACCAGGTGTGCTGAAAATGAAGGAACTAGAAGCCATTTTTTACGAGTCATTTTGCTTATAGATTTGGTTTATTGTTCAAGGAAGGAACAATAAGAATTTTATTCTTAGGAATTTACGAGTTATAAAACTAAATTATGATTAGGATTATTTGATAAGTTTTATTCTTATTTAAAAAATAAGATTATAATACCTTTAGGTATCTAAATTGTATTACTTGCATTCAATTTAATGACGTTATTCTTCTCAAGCTCTTTTTAAATTGTTACTCGAAAAATAGTGATGTTGCCTGAGTGAATTCGAATTAAAAACTTCCTTCTTGAGTTTAAATAAATTATTAATGTAATCCGATCGTGATTTCGAATAGAGAAAAAAACTGTGAAAAACAGATGTCATCAAAGGTCAAATAAGTTTTGCAACATACTTCACAATCAAAAACTTTTTGATAATTTTAAACTAATATTTTTACAACAATCGAACTAAATGCTTAATGACTCTTCAGTGAAATAAATTTATTGTTGATAGTTTTCTTTAAATTGGAAAATATGTAATTCGAATTAAATTAGTAAAAACATTGCTGAAAGGTAAAGCCGAAAACTATGTTACAGCTTTCCAATCTTGTTAAAATTTAAGTCGTGCAGCAAGACGTTTCTGCTTAGTATGGAAATGAGTTGCAAGATTAATATATCTGCATGTAGTTAGTTCCATTTAAGTGACACGGAGCTGACCTGGCTCCTCAATTACTTTTTGATGGGTGTAAATGCGGTCTTCCATAAAGAACGAAAAGGGCCATAGCTAAGAGCGTCCCTCGGTATTCGTGCTATATCCGAACGTACCCGTTTAGAATAATAATAAACAGAAAAGACACTTTCTATTAGCAATGACGCTCGTCTATTATACATACCTCTTATCTAAGCTGTAATACAATCCCATGTATTTATAAACCTTTAATTTGGTAAAAGGAAAAACAAGTATCGTTTGTGGTTTTTCTTTAATGCAAATAACACAAATATAATTTTACAACGTATACTTTTCGAATAGAAAACTTTTTCGAGTGATATTTGATAACAAGTTGGAAAAACCCAAATAGTTCCTCTTCTCTCACGAATGTGAGTTCATCAAGCGGACAATTATCTCGTTCTCTAATTAAGTACATGCATCGTCAACTGGATTCGCTTTTATGCGAGCATTTTCCAAAATATCTTCAAGAGAACTGGGATGTATTTTTTTCCACACAAGATCAGTTTTATTTTTCACTCAAATTAATTTCGTTCTTATGCCTATTAATTTATGTGACCCGGGTTTTTTCTCTGATCCATTTCGATCTTATCTAGAAAATTTTAATTTAATTTCCGACTATAATTTATTCGTTCTTACGGCTATAAATTTGTAAGCAGCGTGTGAGGCGGCGGTGGCTTGATTGTAAAACACTAGCCTATCAATCTGAAGACCTGGGTTTTATATTCGGTCAATCCATTGCGATCTTATCTAGAAAATGTTTTCATCTTTTTCGATTATATTACATCCGCTCCTACTCCTGAAATTATGGTAAATCAGTTGCCTACCATACAACCGGGTTCGTGCCTTTCTGGATATACACTCGCCAAATAAAATACGTTCGGATTTTTCAGTTATTTTGAAAGTAACTCGTAAAGACAGCTCTCGCGATCTAGATCTATAAAACTTAACGGAAACTCAAGATGGTGCCGAGAGACCTCGGAAAAAACATTGGACGGTAATTATAAAAAAATATACGCGTGTTTGGTAGAAAAACCAAAAAAATAAATTCGTGGTAAAATATCTTACGAAACAAAACTAAATTGAAAACGCACTAGAAAATGAGTTGCATTTAAAAGCAGTCGAACTTTCCAAATTAACAAATGGAACAAAAACTGCTTAAGACCCGGTTTTAGAGGACAAAGTCACTTTTTATCCAAAAAAGAGATGCATCTTCAAAAGCTGGATTACATAATTTTGAACCTTATCCTGGCAACAGAAACGACGAAATTGGAGATCGAGACAACCACGGCGGGAGATGAAATCATCCTCGTCAAATCACAGGCAAATAGGAGGATCCAGAGCGGTCGTGTTTACATCTCGTCCAAAGCCTGCTCAATCAACGGGAACGGTGATGCTGCATCGTCACAAGAGCCCGCCAGTGGAGCGGCCGAAGGAGAGACGACTAACCACAATGGAAATGGGAAAATCCGCCATCGACTACACCGAATGGACCGGGTTTAGGAGCCAATTCGAAACTTCGGTAAAACATAACCCAAAACTCAAAGCTCGTGAAAAATATATTTCACGCCTTATTTGATTGGGGGCTACTGAATCCAATTATTTAGTAGCATAAAAATCTTGAAAACTAAGTTTGATAGCCCAGAATTAATGAAACATACGTATTTCGAAAAGCTTAGACATTTAGAACCCGTCGGGGAAAATATGATATTAAAGGTTTTCGCCATAATTTTAATGCCTCCGAGATTAGTTTAAAATGTTTGAAAACGCTCGGTGAAGTCACGTCAATTAGCCCAGACATAATCTGGCTGCAATAAAGTTAATCAAGAAAAAATAAAAGTTTTGTAGTTAATCAAGAAAAAATAAAAAAGTCGCATGATGACTAAGGCCGAAGGTGGTGCCTTGGGTATTAGCCTAGCTGATTATTATTATTAATTTGAGGTAGAAGTGTTAATGGAGTTTCTAAGAAAACGATTATAGAGGAGTACAAGACCTCAGCTATTCTGGGATACGGAAATACTAAAGAGATCTTCAAACCAAGACAAACTTCGAATGAAAAAAAAGGTTTGCTTCAGCTTCAGCCATACAAACTAGCGTAGAAATACACCAAGATAACAGAAATGTTTACTACATTTCCTCTCAAAAATAAAACCACTCTAAATGCCGAAAATTTACATCAGATGAGAAAATACAAGTTGGCAAGCCAAAATATACCTCTCCTCGGAAGAATTGTCCCTAGTGGTATTAATATCTCGAGATGACCTTTAAAGATATATCCACAATTCAGAGTTATTTACTAAAAACGTAATCCCGGTTCAATCCCGCCCGGTATAAAATTTTAATTTTAATTTAAATAATTGAGACGAAACAATCGAGTTTCATTTATTCAGAATATTATAAATTAAGTAGTTACAACAGCGAGTTAGACGTACTAAAACAATTCACAATTGAATTTAACCCTATTTACAGAACAAGTTTATCAGTTAAATATAATACGAAGCAAATTTTAATGAAAGAAATATCTACAGAGGGTATTTGTATTTTTCTCACCCAGGAAATCAACGACAGCATTAGGAATCGTAGATATCCAAATATCCACACCAAATGTATTAACAAGAAGCAAAAACCTTACCATCAACAATGCACAGAGAGCCACTTGACGAAACGACCGCTCTTACATCAATACACGTTAAATAAACGCTTTTGCATTATTACAACTTTTTTAAAGACGATAAGAAAACTCGTAAATAAATAACAAAAAACCCACCCTCTTATCTCTGCTGACTGCGCTAAAACAAGATTTTACCTTAAAAATTTCATACGTAAAAAATGTAGACTTTAAAAACCATTAATATACTCTTCCGCTAAGCTGAGTTTATAATTTTCAAATAAATGTTACATGTATCGGTGGTTCTGTGGTAGAACATTCGCCTACCATGTAGAAGGGTTCGTGTTCAAAACCTGGTGGCGCATTCTTTTTAATCAACAGAGAAGACGCTACATTATAATATCTTCGATGCAATAATTTAAATGGAACACGAAATTTCGTTCTATTTTAATAAAAACCGAAATTTATTACTCTGTTAATTTGTAATAAACGCTTCCGCTTAAGCTGAGCTTATCATTTTCTGTGAACTGTAACATGTATCGGTGGTTCTGTGGTAGAATACTCGCTTGTCATGCAGGAGGGCTCGGGTTCGAATCCCGCTCGATGCTATCGCAATTTGAAACTAAGACGATTACCGTAAACAATTGGTGGAAACCCTGCCATTGGAAGTTGAGAGATTGCCATAACACTCAGCACTCAATAAGAAGGAGTAGGAGAATACGAACATATAACAAACGTAGCGACGGTGGGCGTTAACGAAAAAAAAATCAACGCAATCGCAAATTTATCCGTTAACGCTTACCGTCACACGGTGGTTTTGCCAACCTTTAAACTGCTGAAACGGTTGTTCGACTGCGTACGCAGTGATTACCCTTTGCCCCGAAAATGCGAACGCGTTCGCAGGCTACACGCACACACACCCACCCATACCGACCTTACATTCCGCACCAGGACCCGTAGTTCATTTGATAACGATTCTGTGGGGACCAACTTTAACCCTTATGCACTTAACAAAAAAAAACGTTAAGTTAATACCAAAAGAAACGTCTAGAGATAATCATTTCGCAATACCAAAAATGTTATTTTATATTTGGAAAATCAAAATTTTGAAAGGTCGAAAGTTACCTAACTTCTGGGGACCGTAGGTCAAATGACGTACTTTCGGCCTAACTCATTTGCCACTCGGTAAGTAATGCACATTCCTTAAGAGTCCCTTGGTCAGTGACACTCAAAATGTTCCAACAACGTCGATATAAATCATGTTCCCACACGAAAATTTTAATTTTATATAATGTTTAATTCATTATTGATAAAAAGAGTTACAACACACGATAAAAATTCAATGTTCTGGTCCTCATATTTATAGTTAAATAGTACCACTCAAAATGTCCCCATAAAGTCGTTAAAAAATCAATGTTCTGGTCCTCAGATGCATAGTTCATTATTGACACTCAAAATGACCTTATAAAGACTAAAAAAAACCTTATAACACACGTTAACTAATGATATTGTCCTCAGATGTATTTTTCATTATTGACACTCAAAATGTCCCACTAAAATCGATAAAATAGTTATATAACACGATAAAAATTCAATGCTCTGGTCCTCCTACTTATAGTTTAATAGTGACACTCAAATTGTCCACATAAAGTCGATAAAAAGAGTTTTAACACACGATTAAAAATTTATGTTCTGGTCCTCAGACGTATATTTTATTATTGGTACTCAAAATGAACCCATAAAGTCGATAAAAAGAGTTAAAACACACGATAAAAATTCAATGTTCTGGTCCTCATATTTATAGTTTAATAGTGACACTTAAAATGTCCCAATAAAGTCGATAAAAAAATTATGACACACGTTAAAAAATCAATGTTCTGGTCTTCAGATGTATAGTTCATTATTGATACTCAAAATGACCTTATTAAGTCTATAACAAGACATAACAAACGTTAAATATTCAATGTTCTGGTCCTCATATTTATAGTTTAATAGTGACACTCAAAATGTCCCCATAAAGTCGATAAAAGATTTATAACACACGATAAAAATTCAATATTCTGTTCCTCATATTTATAGTTCATTATTGATACTCACAATGTCCCCATAAAGACGGAAAATGATTATAACAAACATTAAAAATTCAATGCTAGATCCTCACATTTATAGTTTAATAGTGACACTCAAAATGTCCCCATAAAGTCGATAAAAAGAGTTATGACACACTTTAAAAAATCAATGTTCTGGTCCTCAGATGTATATTTCATTATTGATACACAAAATGACCCCATAAAGTCGATAAAAAGAGTTATAACACACGATAAAAATTCAATGTTCCGGTCCTCATATTTATAGTTTAATTGTGACACTCAAAATGTCCCCATAAAACCGATAAAAATGTATGACACACGTTAAAAAATCAATGTTCTGGTCCTCAGATGTATTTTTCATTATTGATGCTCAAAATGACCCCATAAAGACGATAAAAAGAGTTATAACATGCGATATAAAATCAATGTTCAGGTCCTTATATTTTTAGTTAAATAGTGACACTCAAAATGTCCCCATAAAGTCGATAAAAAGTTATGACACACGTTAAAAAATCAATGTTCCATCCTCAGATGTATAGTTCATTATTGATACTCAAAATGACCCCATAAAGTCGATAAAAAAGTTATGACACACGTTAAAAAATCAATGTTCTGGTCCTGAGATGTATAGTTCATTATTGATACTCAAAATAACCTTATTCAGTCTATAACAAGACATAAAAAACGTTAAAAATTCAATGTTCTGGTACTCATATTTATAGTTTAATATTGATACTCACAATGTCCCCATAAAGTCGTTAAAATGATTATAACACACGTTAAAAATTCAATGATAGATCCTCACATTTATAGTTTAATAGTGACACTCAAAATGTCCCCATAAAGTCGATAAAAAGAGTTATGACACACTTAAAAAATGAATGTTCTGGTCCTCAGACGTATAGTTCATTATTGACACTCAAAATTACCTTATAAACACTATATAAAACTTATGACACATGTTAAAAATTCAATGCTCTGGTCCTCAGATGTATATTTCATTATTGATACTCAAAATGACCCTATAAAGTCGGTAAAAAAGTTACAACACACGATAAAAATTCAATGTTCTGGTCCTCATATTTATAGTTTAATAGTGACACTCAAAATGTCCCCATAAAGTCGTTAAAATGATTATAACACACTTTAAAAATTCAATGTTAGATCCTCATATTTATAGTTTAATAGTGACACTCAAAATGTCCCCATAAAGTCGATAAAAAGAGTAATGACACACTTTAAAAAATCAATGTTCTGGTCCTCAGATGTATAGTTAATTATTGATACTCAAAATGACCTTATTTAGTCTATTACAAGACAAAACAAACGTTTAAAATTCAATGTTCTTGTCATCATATTTATAGTATAATAGTGACACAAAAATTTCCCCATAAAGTCGATAAAAAGAGTTATGACACACAAGGCGGATGTGTTTAATTGAAAAACTGAATAGTGGGGACCAACAGTTTTTCAATTTAAAATCTAGCACTTAAAATATAATTCAACCGTGATTCCAGTATAAACATCATTTTATATTGTTCTTTAAAACAAAAATTGTCATACTATTCTTTAAAATTTAACAAATTTTGTAAATTAAAAATGAACTTTAATATAAAGATTAACATGCGCAAATGGCTTTTTAAATTTTGAATTAGATCTCTGATGAGTTTATGCAATTAAAAAATTAATAAATTAATTAAAAAATATGAATCATTTATTTTTATCGTGTGTTAACTCTCGCGTTAAACAACAGTTACGGGGACCTTAACGACTAACGAAAAATGGAGGAAATATCTCTGATCTTTCCCACTTCTCAAGGCTGATGTGTTTAATTGAAAAACGTTGACTTGTGGGGACCAACGGTTTTTCAATTTAAATTCTAGCACTCAAAATTTAATTCAACCATGATTCCAGTATAAATATCCTTTTATATTGTTCTTTAAAACAAAAATTGTTATACTATTCTTTAAAATTTAACAAATTTTGTAAATTTAAAAGGAACTTTAATATAAACATTAACAAGCGCAAATTGCTTTTTAAATTTTATATAAGATCTCTGATGAGTTTATGCAATTAAAAAATTAATTAACTAATTATAAAATATCAATCATTTATTTTTATCATGTGTTAACTCTCGCGTTAAACAACAGTTACGGGGACCTTAACGACTAACAAAAAATGGAGGGAATATCTCTGATCATTCCCACTCCTCAAGGCGGATGTGTTAAATTGAAAAACTGTGAATAGTGGGAACCAACGGTTTTTCAAATTAAATTATAGTTCTCAAAATTTAATTTAACGATATTTCCAGTATGAATATCATTGTACATTGTTCTTTAAAACCAAAATATTCATACTTTCCTCTAAAATTTAACAAAATTTGTAAATTTAAAATGAACCTTAATATAAACATTAACATGCGCAAATTGCTTTTTAAATATTGAATTAGATCTATGATAAGTTTATGCAATTAAAAAATTAATACATTAATTAAAAAATATGAATCATTTATTTTTATCGTGTGTTAACTCTAGCATTAAACAACAGTTACGGGGACCTTAACGACTAACGAAAAATGGCGGAAATATTTTTGATCTTTCCCACTACTCAAGGCGGATGTGTTTAATTGAAAAACGTTGACTTGTGGAGACCAACGGTTTTTCGATTTAAATTCTAGCACTCAAAATTTAATTCAACTAGGATTCTTAAATAAATATCATTTTATTTTGTTCTTTGAAACAAAAATTGTCATAATTTTCTTTAAAATTTAACAAAATTTTTAAATTTAAAATGAACGTTCATATAAACTTTTACACGCGCAAATTGCTTTTTAAATTTTGAATTAGATCTCTGATGAGTTTATGCGATTAAAAAATTAATTACCCAATAAAAAAATATGTATCCCTTATTTTAATCGTGTGTTAACTCTCGCGTTACAGAACAGTTACGGGGACAATAACGACACAAAAAATGGAGGGAATATCTCTGATCTTTCCCACTCCTCAAGGCGGATGTGTTTAATTGAAAAACTGTGAACAGTGGGAACCAACGGTTTTTCAATTTAAATTCTAACATTCAAAATTTAATTTAACTATGATACCAGTATAAATAGCATTTTATATTGTTCTTTAAAACAAAATTGTCATACTCTTCTTTAAAATTTAAAAAAAATTGTAAATTTAAAATTGACTTACAATATAAACATAAACATGCGCAAATTGCTTTTTAAATTTTGAATTAGATCTCTGATGAGTTTATGCGATTAAAAAAATTAATTGCCTAATTAATAAATATGAATAATGTTTTTATCGTGTGTTAACTCTCGCGTTAAACAACAGTTACGCGAACCTTAACGACTAACGAAAAATGGAGGAAATATCTCTGATCTTTCCCACTTCTTAAGGCGGTTGTGTTTAATTGAAAAACTGTCAAAATTGGGGACCAACGGTTTTTTAATTTAAATTCTAGCTTTCAAAATTTAATAAACTATGATTCCAGTGTAAATATCATTTTATATTGTTCTTGAAAACAAAAATTGTCATACTTTTCTTTAAAATTTAACAAAATTTGTAAATAAACTTTATTATAAACATTAACATGCGCAAATTGCTTTTTAAATTTTGAATTAGATCTCTGATGAGTTTATGCGATTAAAAAATGAATTGCCTAATTATAAATATGAATAATGTTTTTATCGTGTGTTAACTCTCGCGTTAAACAACAGTTACGCGAACCTTAACGACTAACGAAAAATGGAGGAAATATCTCTGATCTTTCCCACTTCTCAAGGCGGATGTGTTTAATTGAAAAACGTTGACTTGTGGGGACCAACGGTTTTTCAATTTAAATTCTAGCACTCAAAATTTAATTCAACCATGATTCCAGTATAAATATCCTTTTATATTGCTCTTTAAAATATAACAAAATTTGTAAATTTAAAATGAACTTTAATATAAACATAAACATGCGCAAATAGCTTTTAAATTTAGAATTAGATCTCTGATAAGTTTATGCGATTAAAAAATTAATTACCTAATTAAAAAATATGAATAATTTTTTTATCGTGTGTTAACTCTCGCGTTAAACAACAGTTACGGGGACCTTAACGACTAACGAAAAATGGAGGGAATATCTCTGATCTTTCCCACTCCTCAAGGCGGATGTGTAATTGAAAAACTGAATAGTGGGAAACAACGGTTTTTCAATTTAAGTTCTAGCTCTCAAAATTTAATTTAACGATGATTCCAGTATAAATATCATTCTATATTGTTCTTTAAAACAAAAAATGTCCTACTCTTCTTTAAAATTAACCGACAATATAAACATAAACATGTGCAAATGGCTTTTTAAATTTTGAATTAGATCTCTGATGAGTTTATGCAATTAAAAAATTAATAAATTAATTAAAAAATATGAATCATTTATTTTTATCGTGTGTTAACTCTCGCGTTAAACAACAGTTACGGGGACCACAACGGCACAAAAAATGGA
The DNA here is from genome assembly GCF_980474605.1 of Leiobunum rupestre. Classification (NCBI taxonomy): domain Eukaryota; kingdom Metazoa; phylum Arthropoda; class Arachnida; order Opiliones; family Sclerosomatidae; genus Leiobunum; species Leiobunum rupestre. The sequence continues at coordinate 47,842,906 of NC_143392.1, forward strand.
GGGAATATCTCTGATCTTTCCCACTCCTCAAGGCGGATGTGTTTAATTGAAAAACTGTGAATAGTGGGAACCAACGGTTTTTCAATTTAAGTTCTAGCATTCAAAATTTAATTTAACTATGATCCCAGTATAAATAGCATTTTATATTGTTATTTAAAAAAAATTGTAAATTTAAAATTAACTTACAATATAAACATGAACATGCGCAAATTGCTTTTTAAATTTTGAATTAGATCTCTGATGAGTTTATGCGATTAAAAAATGAATTGCCTAATTATAAATATGAATAATGTTTTTATCGTGTGTTAACTCTCGCGTTAAACAACAGTTACGCGAACCTTAACGACTAACGAAAAATGGAGGAAATATCTCTGATCTTTCGCACTATTAAGGCGGATGTGTTTAATTGAAAAACGTTGACTTGTGGATACCCACGGTTTTTCAATTCAAATCCTAGCACTCAAAATTTAATTCAACTATGACTCCAGTATAAATATCATTTTATATTGTTCTTTAAAATTTAACAAAATTTTTAAATTTAAAATGAACTTTAATATAAACATTAACATGCGCAAATTGCTTTTTAAATTTTGAATTAGACCTCTGATGAGTTTATGCGATTAAAAAATTAATAAATTAATTAAAAAATATGAATCATTTATTTTTATCGTGTGTTAACTCTCGCGTTAAACAACAGTTACGGGGACCATAACGACACAAAAAATGGAGGAAATATCTCTGATCTTTCCCACTTCTTAAGGCGGTTGTGTTTAATTGAAAAACTGTCAATTTTGGGGACCAACGGTTTTTACACACAATCCTAAGTATTTGTGTGTTTTAGTCTGACGTACAGTTTAGCCGATGCCGATGCCGATGCCGATGCCGCCGTTTCGCTCATACCTCTTCAACGGTTAGGGCTAGAAGAGTCAATGATATCTCGTTCGAATGTACATGCATCGCCATTGATAGCCTTTCATAAAGTTTTGAAATCGAAGCCCAAGAAGTTGGGCATTTGCCCAATTTACCGTTTTCGGTAGTTTGGCTTAGTGTGGTTGATATTTTGTTAAAAATTAAGTCCGATAACGTTAAAAAAAATATTATTGGATAGGTTAGGATTCATTTAAACTACAACTTCGGTTATATCCGTAAATATTAAATTTAAGTATAGTTTTCGGGGTTATTTACGGGACCCCAATGTTCGTGGTTTTATATTTCCGCCTGAAAGTCGACATAACGTTCTTTAATTTAAGTCCGATTTTCATGAAAGTTATATTTTTGAATAGCTGTGGTTTCCATATATCCGAGAATTGCAATTTCGTTGCTTATTTTTAAATCTTAGTAAGGTTTTTCGACAGCGTATACTCCCATCAACTTCCAACATTGGAAATACGTGTCGTTATAGAGACTTTACGCGAATTTCGCTCTGGCTTTTTCCAAGGCCGTTCTAATATGACCCAAAGTAACAAATAAGTGTGACACTTATCGGAGTAATACGCGATGCTTACAACGTATGACCTGAAGTTACAAATAAGTGTGCAACTTATCGGAGTAATACGCGATGCTTACAACGTGTGACCTGAAGTAACAAATAAGTGTGCAACTTATGGGAGGCCGTTCTAATATGACCAAAAGTAACAAATAAGTGTGACACTTATATTTCCGCCTGAAAGTCGGCATAACGTTCCTTAATTTAAGTTATATTTTTGAATAGCTGTGGTTTACAAATAACTAAGAGTTGCAAATACGTTTCTTAATTTTAATTCTAAGTAAGGTTTTTTGTTCAGGGTATACGGATCCCCGCAATTTCCAACATTGTAAATCCGCGTGTTTATAGAGGTCTACGCGCCCGTTTCGCTCTGGCGTTTTTCAAGGCCGTTCAGAGTGCGCCGCGCTTTCAACGTATGACCAGAAGTAACAATTAAGTATGACACGGATCGACCTAGTCTTCGGCGTATGACCAGAAGTAATAAAAGTGATCAGAAGTAACAAATAAGTATGAAACTGATCGAACTAGTCTTTGCCTAAGGTGGTGCCTTGGGTATTAGCCTAGCTGTTTATTATTAACCAGAAGAAATAAGTGTGACACTCAACGGCTGACTAGTAGTAACAAATATTTGTGATCAGAAGTAAAAAATAAGAGTGACACTGGTTGAAGGAATCTTCGATGCTTTCAAAGTATGACTAGAAGTAACAAATAAGTGTAAATATGTATATATATGTGTGACCGTGGATATATTTTGGTTGTGATACCGGCGTTGCACGTTTCTGTGAATAGCTCAAACAAACTTAACACATTAGAAGGATTGTGTGTATTCTGACCGTCGTACGTCTTGTTTAATTTAAATTCTAGCACTCAAAATTTAATTCAACTATGATTCCAGTGTAAATATCATTTTATATTGTTCTTTAAAACAAAAATTTGTCATACTTTTCTTTAAAATTTAACAAAATTTGTAAATAAACTTTATTATAAACATTAACATGTGCAAATTGCTTTTTAAATTTCGAATTAAATCTCCGATGAGTATATGCGATTAAAATATTAATAAACTAATTAAAAAATATGAATCATTTATTTTATCGTGTGTTAACTCTCGCGTTTAACAACAGTTTTTCAATTAAACACATCCGCCTTGAGAAGTGTGAAAGATCAGAGAGATTTCCTCCATTTTTTGTGTTTCGTTATGGTCCCTGTGACTGTTGTTTAACGCGAGAGCTAAATCATAGAATATATACAGAGAGGAATGGAAAGTCGGCCGCATATTATCTCGGGGTTTCGTTATATAAATATATATAACCGAAAGTATCTAGGCCTAATCCCAGAGCTTCAAACCCCTAGATAATTTATAAGCCTTGTCAAGGCTACACTTTCTTTTCTATGGTTCTATGGTTAAATTATAACTTTTTGTTCAATTTCAAAGAAATTCATGACAATTTTTGTGTTAAAGAACAATATAAAATGATATTCATACTGGGATCTTAGTAAATTTAGTTTGAGTTCTAGAATTAAATTTATAATACTCTTTAAAAACAATATTCTGGTCCTCATTGTTACGTTTATTTTAATACTAACTATAATATTCTAACTTTTAAACGGAATTTCTTATTAGTAAAAGAATCAACAATTCAAGATATATTCTAGATTGAGATGACGTAGAACACGAAGACCGTTGGAGGCAATTTCCAACTACGTAAAAACCAATAGATGTTAGCCTAAACTATAAGCCTATCAATCTTTTTACTGCCAAAATAGCCCAAATTCGGCCAACTTTATTGCAAATCTTTATGACACCTAAAAGTCGTTAAAATAACATCTAAAGAACGCAAGAACGCGTTAAGATATCTTCTCATCTGCCACTTGTAGAACGCTTTAACAGATGCTATCTACGTGTTTATCACGTGCTTTTATGTGTTCTTCAGGTGTACTCTAGGCGTACTCTATCCGTTTATACAGATGTTTTTCAGCTGCTTTTATAGCGTCTGTCGAACGAGACCGTCCACCTTTTTCCGCACGTGACATCTGCGGAACGCCAACCGAAAAAGCACTAGAACACTAAATGAACACAAAGGGAACACTTAACGTGGGCATGCAGCTCTCAGAATTTTAATGCTTTCGCTCCTTGAACACTTAACAATAGTTCTTTTTATAAAGTAACGTGGCCTTCTTGTTGAAATGTTGCTCTTACGTCACAGTCTCTTACTTTGACAAGCCTACGAGCACGCGCTGCAGTCGCGAGGAATATAGCTTTTTCTAGAGCGCGTGCAAATCGCTCGTGCGAGGAATACACTAATAAAGCTGGGTCTTGTGACGTAATAGCAACATTTTAACAAGTTGGGCAATACCACTTTTTATTTTATAAAATAAACTATTACTGATAAATTTACAGTAATTTACCAGGAAAAATCGCGCAAAAGCAAGTAAAAACCGGTTGCTACAGTTTATATATATATATTTGGATGTAAAAAGTGCAATTACACTATTTTAAATTACTGGTGTTCCAACATGTTATTTTTCATACCTTTTACGGTAATTCAAAAATAGAACCTTCAATGTAATATCCTGTTGTGACAAGGAATTGCGCTGTTGTTATAAGCATAACCAAAATAAATTTAAATATCAGTTTTTCCCTATTAAGTGTGCATAAGTGACTTAAAAATTTGTTATGTGAATAGTAATTTTTAATTGAAATATATAAAACTAAATTATGAATGAACTAATTTATTTGAAAACGTGGTACAGCTATATAGAATTAAAACAGCTTAAGTTAACAAAATTTACTAAAAATAGATTCACTATATTTACAGTGATTTAAAATTAAATGCTGCTCACATTCGTTAACATCAATTACATTTCCTTTTTTTAATTTCAACAAATTGTAACTTTTCTGGCTACTTAAAATTTAGTAGTTCATATAACATAACACAAATTCCAACGGTTTAATATTCTTCGATCTTGATTTTAATAAATACGGCCAAAATATTTTTATAATTGGAACTCTTCAATGTCTTCTTTGAGTGTACTACAGCTAAACAATAAAATAATTATAATAAATGCACTTTAAACAGTAGGGTTTTAGGCGGGTTATTTTATTTGTCTTCCAACAGTTATGATTATATGCAATTGCAAAAAATAGAGAAAAGATTCAAATAACTACTAACATTTCAAAATCAAATGGTATCTTACACAATGGGTGAACACAGACTAATAAAGAGTGTTTTCATCTATATTTAAAGGCAACTTCCCTTAAATTGCACACTATAAACACTGAAGCTTATGGTGGGGTCATTCCATGTGAAATCGACCAACGCCCTCACGGCACCATCTCCGATTTTATTGAAACTCCATACACAATTAAAATGAACATATTTAGCGAGTAACCCAAAGTTTTAGGTCCAAACTCCTTTAACCTTTGGAGAAATGGTTTCTGGAAATTGTTAGTGCACGCAACTTTTTTTGCGCCGTTTTAAAGTGCGCTGTTTGAGCCTTTATAATTAATTAAAATAAAAAACTACATTTATGAAAAAAATTGTAACATTTACAGACTGGAAATTCGCTTAAAATATTAGTTTGGTACTGTGGGATATATATTTGTTTTAAAAATGTCAAAGTCGGCGAAATTTTCACCGAAACTGCAAAATTAGATAAGCTAAAAGGTCAAGATTTTCAAATTGGTTCTTTACGGTTACGAGAAAACTTTGAAAATTTTTGCTAAAGGATTCCTTTCACCGGAAAATACATTAATATTTAGGATCTTAGTAAAACTTTTCCAATTTAACGGCCTTCAATATAGAAGTTTTTACCAAAACCGTGAAAACATGGTAATACTTTTAGTGCTATATAGACTGTTGGGAACCTAAAAATCACAAAATCTTATACCAATAAGAAATCTACACAACATGTAAAACTAAAAATGTTGACTATTAAGGTTTACTTGTCCAAATTTAAACGTCAACGTTGACCGTTTCTCAGCTATTTATTGTCATTTTTAATAACGACATTAAATTGCATTATAAATATTCACTTCGAAAGAACGCGCAAGTAACCGTATTTTTTCGACCAAAAAAAAACCCTGTATATCCCAAAGTACAAAACTAATATTTTTAAGCGAATGTCCAACAAGTCTTTAAATTTTTACAATTTTTTTCATAAATGTAATCCTTTATATTAATTAATTATAAAGGCTCAAACAGTGCACTTCAAAACGGCTCAAAAAAAGGTTGCGTGCACTAGCAATTTCCAAAGACCATTTCGCCAAAGGTTATAAAAGTTTGGACCTAAAACTTTGGATTACTCGCTAACTATGTTAATTTTAATTGTGTATGGAGTTTCAATAAAATCGGAGATGGTGCCGTGTGGGGACGTTGGTCGATTTCACATGGAATGACCCAGAGGTTAATTTTTTTAGGGTTTAATATTTGCGATTCTGGGTTAAAATATGCATATATTAAAGTTTTCACATGGAATATTTTCATTGAATCTTTTTTCTATCTCCTACGATAAACAATCAATAAACTTATTGATTCTGCTAGAAAATTAAAAATATTCATGTAAACAACTTTTTCAAATTTGAAATTGAAATTTTAGTAGCCAAGTGCTAATGTAACTTTTTCAAAAGCCGGTTAACCATGTGCATCTATTAAAGTGATCATGTTGAACAGAGCTTCAGTGTTTTCAGAATTAAATGTAAGGGAATTTGCCTTTAAATATAGTTGAAAATAGGCATTGAAAGTCTGTGTTCACCCATTGATTATGGTAGCAGATGGCAAATTTTCATTTAGACAACATTTTCAAATTTGAGTTTGAAATTTTGGAAGCCAAGTACTAATGTATTTTTTTAAAAAGCTCAAACTATTTTCCCCCATCTATTTGAACCATCACTTAAAAAACCTTCCCTGAGTCTGACAGTCTGTGTACGTTAAAATAAAGTGGTTAAATATTTTTGGCTTCAATAGATGTATTTCTGGTTTAAAAATTTGCATTTATTAAAGTTATGGTGTTGAACGCAGCTTCAGTGTTTTCAGAATTAAATGTAAGGGAAGTAGACTTTAAATTTAGGGGAAAATAGGCATTGCTGATTATAGTAAAAGATGGACAATTTTCATTTAAACCATTTTTTTCAAATTTGAGTTTTAAATAAATGATATCAGGCGCAAAGTGTCAAAACCTTAAGCTAATGCCTATTTTTAACTATATTTAAAGACAACTTCCCTTACATTGTATTCTGAAAATACTAAAGCTGCATTCAACATTATAACTTTCATAAATCCAGAAATACATCTATTGCACCCAAAAATATTTAACCACTTTATTTCAAAGCTACACTGTCAAATTTTAGGGAGGGTTATTTTAAGTGATGACAATTCAAATAGAATGTGGCAAAATAGCTTGAGCTTTAAATAAGTTACATTGGCACTTGGCTAGCAAAATTTCAAAATAAAATTTGAAAACGTTGTGTACATAAATATTTATCATATCCTACCGTAATTAATAAGTGAACACAGACTGATAATGCTTTTCTTTTAACTATATTTAAAAGCAATTTTCATTACATTTAACTGTGAAAACACCGAAGATTGTTCAACGCAATAACGTTAGTTTATGCAAATATTTCATACCGAATCAGAATTATTGAATTCAAAAATATTTCACCACTTTCATTTTAACCTACATAGCGATTCAGACTTGCTTAATAGAATATCTTTAGTTTGCGTAATAGAATATCTTTAGACTGCTTAGAAAATGTGTAAACGAATATCATTAGTCTGCCTATAGAATATCTTTACAATTGCTATAGAATATCTTTAGACTGCCAATAGAATAATTAAAAGAATATCTTTAGACTGCTTATAGAATGCTTAATACAATATCTTTAGACTGCCTATAGAATTAATAATAGAATAGCTTTAGACTGCCTATAGAAAGATTAATAGAATATCTTTAGACTAACTACAGAATGAAAAATAGAATATCTTTAGACTGCCTATAGAAAGATTAATAGAATATCTTTAGACTAACTACAGAATGAAAAATAGAATATCTTAATTAACCCAAAAATATTTAACCACCCTTATTACTGTTTATTAGGGTTTTAGAAATTATTGTTTTGAATTTACCGCTTAACGCCAGAGTGCGCTAATAATTATAATGTAATAATCACCGCCAGGGAGATTTAAGAGGACTCTTGGGCGCGACGCGTGAGGCAAAATATGTCTCCTACAAACTGTATATTTTTCTGTAAATAAACTCATGTTTAGTTCGATACAAGTTTCTCAATCAACATGAAAAAGTAAATGTAGAACAACCCTAACAAATTCGCGACGGAGATGGGATCAATATGGACTTTTAATCAAGTAAATCAGTAAATCCCTTTGTTTCTGTCAACGGCGACCATTTGGGCCTCGGCTTCCATTAAACGTTCACAAAGAGCAACACATAGAAAGGAAAGGACATTTTCCATGTAAAGGTAAAAACAAGCATTCACGTGACTCCAGCGAGTAAACAAGACGTAACGTTACACAGCGAGTGAAAGAGACGTAACATTTAACAGGAAAACATTCATTTGAAGAACAAGATAGCGTCACGAGAGTTAACAAGAAGTAACGTCAGATAGAGTGAAATAGCCACCTGAAAAAAAGAAAAAATAAGAAGTAATACAACAAATAGAAGTAGGCAAAACACAACAAGAAAAAAACAGTTATCAGTTAGCAACATTCAGGGTAAACAATAGCACGGTAAACAATGTCTATCCTTCCGCAATTTCCACCATTTGAAGAGGGAGGAGAAAACTGGACGAGTTATACAGAGCGCCTTGATCAGTATTTTTTAGCCAACGACATTGTAGAAGTTCCGGACACAACACAAAATGCAACGACCATCAATAATACAGTGAAAATAAAGAAAAGAGCAAACCTACTTATGTTTATAGGACCGACCACCTATGGACTTTTACGCAACTTAGTATCTCCGGACAAACCACAAAATAAATCATATGAAGATTTAGTAAAAATTTTGTCTATTCATTATCAACCAATTCCCAACGAAATAGTGGAGCGTCACAAATTTGACAGCCGAAATCGAGGAAAGGGTGAACCCGTTGCAGTGTATATTTCTCAACTGAGAAAGTTGGCAGAATTTTGTAATTATACGGATCTTGACACTACTTTACGAGATCGCTTAGTACACGGCATGAACAACGAAACCATATTGAAGAAATTTCTATTGGAAAAAAATCTTACACTTCAGCAGGCAATAGACATTGCTCAATCCATGGAGAACGTAGAGAAGGAAGTCAAAGAATTAAAGGCAACGTCACATGTGGCTGACAACACAGTCAACAAGATCTCGCACTTTAAGAGAAAAGAAATTAGACAAAACAATCAACAGGGAGCGCAGCACAGACATGATCATAATAACTACGGTGACAGAGGAAGAACTAACAAATCTCAATCTAATTCCAGACAATTGCTCACACCACATAGACATCAAAATCAAGATTTCAGAAATAGGAATCCGGCAATTATGAAGCCTTGTATACGATGTACTGGCATCGGACACAACGAATGGGAATGTATACATAAAGATTCGGAATGTTACAAATGTCATTTGAAAGGTCACTTAGCAAAAGCTTGTCTTCGTGAAAACAGACCAAACCAACAAAGATTTAACAATTATCGTCCGAATAGAAATCAGTTTAACACCAATTACAATCGCTACAACAACAACAACAATCGTAATCAGAGCAGCACTGGTAACGGAAGATTTGACCAAAATAACAGACAAGGGTTAAACAGAACCAATAATATTCAAGTGGAATCGGAACAGAATTTTGAAACTCAAGAGCAGTATGATCTCTTTCACATATTCGAAATACCGCGAGTTACAAACAGAGAAGTAGTTAATTCCATAAATACAAGTGACGTCAATCCGACCCTACCAATCAAATTATCTTGCACTGTTAACGGTGTTCGAACAACCTTTGAACTTGACACAGGATCAGCCCACACATTAATTTCGGAAGACGTTGAAAGTCGCTTACCAGGGTTATCACTACAACCAACCAACAAGTCTCTATTTTCTTTTTCGGGACACGCAGTTCGTCTCAAAGGACAGGCTAATGTGCAAGTTACTCACGACAATAAAACAAAGGAACTACCCTTGTTGGTGTATAAGGGGTCGGGTCCAAATCTTTTAGGAAGAACATGGATGTTTTCAAATCTCCAGATAATGTCGCATCCGTCAATAATGATTGGTCAAGTTCTATCAACTGAACTATCAGTACAGGAAATTTTACAACGACATGAACCTTTATTTTCTCCCGGTAGAGGTTGCCTCAAAGGTGTAAAAGTCAAGTTATATATTAACCCAGATTCGAGTCCACGATTTTTCAAGGCTCGTTCATTACCGTATCACTTGAAGGACAAGGTAGAAGACACTTTATCGAAACTAGAAGCTGAAGGAATAATAACACCGATACCCTTTGCTGAGTATGCAACGCCAATAGTACCCATAATGAAACCAGATGGCACAGTTAGAGTATGTGGCGATTACAAAATCACCACAAACAAAATAATCAACACCGAACAGTATCCACTCCCAAAGAATCAAGATATTTTCGCAAAATTAGCGGGGTGTACAGTTTTCTCTCGTCTCGATATGCGCAATGCATACAATCAGTTAGAATTAGCTGATGATTCTCGGAAATACGTAGTCATCAATACAACCAAAGGCCTCTACCAGTACAATTTCTTACCCCAAGGTATTTCGTCTTCATCCGCTATTTTTCAAAGAAATATGGACATATTATTGCAAGGTCACGAGGGTTGCCAACCTTACAAAGATGATATTTTAATTGGTGGGACTGACACGTTAGACCACAACAAGAAATTAGCCAAGGTTTTCATGACGATGGAAAAGGCTGGACTCAAACTTAATAAGGACAAGTGCAAATTTTTAAAACCGTCGATTGATTTTTTAGGATTTAGACTTGACAAAAATGGCTTACACCCTCAGGAACAAAAATTAGTAGCTATTCGAGATGCACCAGCACCGAAGTCACTAAATGAACTACAGTCTTTCTTGGGTCTTGTGAATTATTACTCACGTTTTATACCACAGTCGTCAACACTTTTGGCTCCTTTGTACGAATTGTTAAATAAGTCAATGAAATGGAATTGGACTGCGGTACATCAAGAAACATTCGAGCAAGTGAAGCGGGCTATCAAATCATCTGACTTACTGGTACACTTCGATCCAAATAAGGAAGTAATTGTTGCATGCGATGCTTCACCAGTAGGCATAGGATGGGTAATTTCTCACAATATCAATGGCATAGAACGACCAATATCATTCGCGTCTCGCACGCTGTCGACTGCCGAGAAAATGTACCCTCAAATAGAGCGGGAAGCATTATCCATCATATATGGTGTTACCCACTTTCGTGACTATCTTCTAGGAAAAAAATTTACTTTGGTCACAGACCATAAACCATTAGTCACAATTTTTAATGAAGATCGCCCAATACCACCAACAGCAGCCGCACGAATTCAACGCTGCGCGCTAATGTTATCCGGATTTGACTATAAAATTCGTTACAAGAAAGGTTCAACACATTCGAACGCTGACGTTTTAAGCCGCCTGCCAGTAACAGTGCCCGACTTCGAACCACCACTCCCCTCCGAGTTTGTATTCCTTTTAAAGTCAAACAGTATCAAGGCTATCAACGTCACCGAATTGGCTCAAGAAACTCGAAATGACGAAATACTATCCACAGTCATGAAACTGACAATAAACGGTTGGCCTCCAAACAGCAAGAAATTGAGTCAAGACCTTCAGATTTTCTTTCAGCATCGACACAACATTTCTATAGCCAGGGAGATACTATTGATGGGAAACAAAGTAATTGTCCCTTCCACGCTGAGAAGAAAGGTTGAACAGGATTTACATTCCACTCACCAAGGTCCTCGTTCTATGAAAGAGTTGGCTAGAAGTAAAGTGTGGTGGCCCGGAATCGATGCCGACTTAGAAAAATTAACCCACGAATGCAAAATTTGTCAGCAAAATGCATCTATGCCACCTCAAACGTTTTCACCTTGGCCAAAGGAGTACGCCCCATGGCGTAGAATTCATATCGACTATGCGGGACCAATAGAAAACAAATACCTCCTAATCACAGTGGATTCATTTTCGAAGTGGATGGAGATTGATATTACATCAAACACATCAGCAAAGTCCACGAAATATTGCCTAAGGCAACATTTCTCTCGTTTTGGGATTCCATTAAAGATGGTCAGCGACAATGGTACTTGTTTTACGGCCGAAGAATTTCAAACATTCCTATCCCAAAATGGAATTAAACACATCACCACGGCACCGTACCATCCAGCGTCCAACGGACAGGCGGAAAGGTCCGTCAGGACAGTGAAAACCACACTTAAAAAAATCAACGGTGGCACGTCGCAAAGTACTGACATAGTCAATGAAGGGTTGGAATTTTACCCAGAAGGTTCGTTGGAATTACGCTTATCGCGATTATTATTGAACTATCGCAGAACACCTGTAAATGGTGGTCCATCGCCAGCGGAGAAGATGTTACAGCGACCATTGTTAACACATCTAGACTTATTTCATCCAAAAATAAATGTTGATTGTCACACGGACTCTATTACAAATGATGACAGTGACTTTATTGGAACAACCGTACAAGTTCGCAATTATGGTAGAGGATTTAAATGGATAACTGGAAAGATCATAAGGCCACTAGGGCGAATGCTCTTCGAAATAGAAACCAATAAAGGAATATTAAAACGCCACAAAAATCAAATACGGCAATTTCCAAAATATCAACAGTCTTCAACAACGCAAACTTCCAACTTAGTTCCTAGTCAAACAAAACCCATACTTTCGCAACCTTTTCAACATTCATCGACCTCTATATCTGGACGCAACGCCCCAAATCGAAATAACAATCCGCCAGTGCGAATTTCCCCGGTTCTACGAATTCCATCTAACTATTCTAAAGTACTACCACAACAAGCCCATTTATCTACTCCAATAACTCAATCAACACCAGTCAGACAACATTAACCACAAAGTGGAAACAACGAGCTCTCTAAGCACAGCACACCACAACCGCCTCCGCAGTCTACTCAAAGAACCAGCGTGGCGCCAGTATCCGTTCCTCAACTTCGAAGATCTTCGCGAGTTACTAAACCGCGCATATTATTTGATATTTAAAAAATCGGAAAAAAACCCCATTAAAATTTTTTTTATTATTAACTGTTTTTGTACAAATTTTTTAAAAAGGGGGTAGTGTTAGGGTTTTAGAAATTATTGTTTTGAATTTACCGCTTAACGCCAGAGTGCGCTAATAATTATAATGTAATAATCACCGCCAGGGAGATTCAAGAGGACTCTTGGGCGCGACGCGTGAGGCAAAATATGTCTCCTACAAACTGTATATTTTTCTGTAAATAAACTCATGTTTAGTTCGATACAAGTTTCTCAATCAACATGAAAAAGTAAATGTAGAACAACCCTAACACTGTTCTAAATAGATAGTCAGTATTGGGTAAGGTTTTTTTTAAGTGAAGGTTATTTACTAGTAAGTGTGCTATTTTTTAAGCTTTCCCCTTATTGAGTGAAGCCTAGGCCATTTGTTTATATGAAAAATACAATGCATATATCTACTCAACTTTAATTACTTAAATATTAGTTATTTATTATGAAATTCTACTTACGTTTTTGTTGTGATGATAATTTTATCTGCGTTGCAAAGGCTCCGATCCGATATTATATGAGTGAACCACGACCTAACCGCGGTCTGCAGCGTCATATTCTTTGGTCTGCTACCTCAACAAGAGGGCAAGTCATAGGATACGGCTAATTCGGTATTAATATGCAACACTGACGCGCCTACATCCCTTAGATGCAACATAGATGTTCCATGTTCAACAGATGTTCAAGGGACATATAGAGTACGCATTGGATCATTTAAACACTTTTAACATCTGCATTTTATTTGTATCGAAGTCATACATAAGGAACATCTGTAAGACATATGAAGGAAATTTTAAGTGTTCAACCAATGTTTTTAGGTGATCTTTAGAAATAGTTCGAATGTTCGTCAAAATAGCCAAATTTGGCTATTTTACATTACGCTACGATATAAATTAGTATTAACCACTTTTTCCCAAGCTGGTTAATACCACTATTTGCCACGTGGCTTTAGCCATCTAAGAACACCGATTATGGCTCAATTAAAAATTAATTAAATCCCATTGAAAAATTGCTAAAGTTTCACAGGGACCCATACGTGCGTATTTTCATTCGGTGCTCGAAAAAAAAGACCCTTTTTCTTAAAAATCACTGAACGGCAATGATATTGTTTGCTAGAAAACCTTTATAGTAATATAATTATGTCTCATTTAATCGTTAATTAAGTGACATTTAAAAATTACTAAAGATTCGCGGGAATTCATTTCTGCATATTTTCATTAGGGGGAAAATACCCTTTTCAAAAATCACGGAACGGAATTGATATTGTTAGGTAGAAGGGCTGTACTATTCTTTAATTAATAATTAAGTTTTGTATATATAATTGACACCAATCAATATTGGGAACCAACAATTTCGGCACCAAACAATGTGTGGTCCAAACCATATGAGGACCAAGTACTAATGTCTCTCGTCGGAAGTGACGTTTTACTGTCCGTAGGCCTCGTTTGGGGGCGCCACGTATCGATGATTTTCAAATTTGAAGTGTTTATGAGTGTTATGAGTGTCTTTTAAGAAAGTCGTATTTCTATTTCTTACGTCGATATGAGGATATCAGTTTTTTTTTAATAAATCTTTTAAAATTAACATTTTTCGGAATTTTTTACGTAGGAAATCTTTCAAATAACTTATTTCGTAGTTTTACTGTAACCAATGATAAATTTAATCATGTTTTTCCTAATTTAAAACATTTTGATTTATGGGGACCAGGGTTTTGGTCCCGACAAGTGAGTTTGGTCCTAGTGCTATAGGTTAAAACCAGGGACCGGTCCCCACAACTTATGTAATGTAGGCACACACACACACCCACAGACGGACACGCTGGTTGTATAACAATTAAAAATTATTCCTTCCAGATACTGCAGACAGCTAATTAACTTCCACTTTTCTATTACTAAATGTTCTAAATATTAATAACAATTAGATAATTTAGATGAATCAATAAAAATTTAAAACGCCATTAGCAAAATAATTAATTCCAAGATCGCATTTTAGAGGTTTATCATTCAAGGGTGCAAGATGCCGTCATTGAAGCTCGTGAACCTTTTAAAAATGTGTTTAAGCCAAGGACCGCCCCAACAGCTAACTTATCAAAGGAAAGAACCGCGGAGGACCCGTGTTTGAGAGTTATAGGGGTACATTTCGCAGGCCCGCTACACGAATAAGTATTGATTGTAACTCGGAGACGGCGTATACTTGCTCTTTAAGTGCGCTGTATCACGGGCCGTTCATTTGAAATTGGTTAAATATATCTATGCAAGAGTTTTTAAGAGCGATTAATTTATTGACGAGGAATTCCCCTCATAATTTGGAGCGATAACGGTGAAACATTTAAAAAGCTGACAAAGAATTAAAATTAGTTTATAGAACAACTCTAGAAGTTAGAAATTCCTTCGGGAAAAAGGGAATAGAGTGGAGTTTCATAACCGAAAAGGCAGCCTGGCAAGGAGGTTTTTATGAACATGCGTGTTTAACGATGAAGGATAGCGTAGGCTTCTTTGTCTGGCTCCTCTTATGATTGTTGGACGATTGACGGGTTTACAACCTTAAATACTTAACATAAAAGAGAGTTCTCACTGCAAATTGCGACGCGAATATTAATAAGTTTAAGCAAACAGAACCTTTAGTTGAAAAGGTGGCGCAGAAAAATAAATTAAAAATTAAGGTCAGCATAAGATGAAAACGAAGGAAAATGAAAGTGGGAGACGGTAGTTCTCATCCCCGAAGACAAGGTCAAAAAACACTTTCGGGAATATGGATTAATTACGGTAGTAATTGTGGAAACAGCAAATGGAAACTCACTTAGGAGACCAGTTTAGTTAGTATATTCTTTGGAAGTGAATGAAGAACCGAAACCTTATATTTTGTAATTTTTATTGTATTGCCATTTAAAAAGTCAAAGATAATATATCTCAACGAGGAGTATTCAATCTGGAAAACCCAAGAGATGGGGGAGATAAATTTTCTTGTAGCGTTACACTCTTTGGGAAATAATCGCTTCACTATGATGCTTCGTCTGCGAGGAAAGCTGGGGATGCCACAAAACCTGGGCTGGCGTAGGGCAAGGCAAACGACGCGACTGCCTAGGCCCACGCTTGCAGTGTTAAACTATTTTTGGGCCCCTATTTCATATATTGCTGCCTAGGGCCCCGCACACCGTAACGCCGGGCCTGCACAAAACGGGTAAAAATACAACGGGGGCTCATTCTCGGAAGGTTTCTTGACCGATATTTGAAACCCGAAGACCGCTGCTCTCCCTCTCTGAGCTGACGTCAGTGGTTGTCGGTTTCCGGGAGCCGTTGGAGAGAGAGGTTCAGTGGGTAGTGTTATACTAGCGCTATCGACGTCCGTCTTATATCCAGTTCTTTATGGCGCAGTTTATATAAATTTATAAGGAACATTTTTAAACAAACATACTCTTAAGAAAATTTAAATTTAATAATTATATAAAAGGTACTTAATTTTTTAAAGAAAATACATAGTTTATTTCTAAAAAGGATAGGCCTAAGTGTTTATTTACTTTTATTATTTTTTAGTTTCGCCATTTTTTAAACTTTTCTTCTGTTTTGAGGGTCTTTGATTGTTTTATCATTCTAGTATTTCATGCGAATAATCGTTCTCATTTTTACATATTTAAATATTATTTGTCGTGGGTAATATTGGAGAGCTTCACAAACTGTGTTAGTCAGATTGTTGACTACCCCTAATTCCTTAGATAAAGAAATGTCCTCTTCCTTTTCATTATCGTTGTGGTGGTATTTGATTAATTCTAATTCAATTGTTTTGGCATCATTTAGAAATTTTTGTGAAGGAACTGTTATACCCCCCTAACTTAAATGTTCCACCCACGAAGTAACGAAAATAGTTTTATTATTTGCACCTGATGTCAAATTTAAGTCTGGGTAGTCTGTGGTATTTCTTGGCCAACCATCCACCAAGATATCCCATCCCAATTTCTTTTTCTTTTTTTAAAAGTTGAAATTCAATAATTCCAACGAAAGAAAATCGGGATTTTACTAAATAAACTGAAAGTAGGTGGTTTAAACCATTTCATTACCCCTTTTAATTTAAGTGGTAAATAAGGTGTAAAAAACGTAGGCACTTTAAACAACTTTACATAAACTTATCTTAAATACTATTAGTAAGAGGTAATTCAATATTTCAAATGACACTGCCATTACTTTTATACTGGATTTAAATATTCAACTTCATTATCAAAACAATAAAATTAATGAACAATTAATTACATAAAAAATTGAAATATTTATCGTAAATGGAGAAAAAACAGTAGTTGAGAATTCCCACTCTTAAAAAACATCTAAAGCACGTCTAGTAACAGGCACGCGTTTGGAAACTGTGATCGTGAACAGCTGAAAGTTGTAAATCGCGAATATTAGTGGAATGTCCGAAATTTAGGCAGGGCCCCATTGTAAAGAAAGAGAGAGGCCAGGTTTCAGAGAAAAAACCCTTTAAAAGGGGGGTATATGGTTATCGCGGTGGATATTCCACGGCTTGATTCCGAAAGTCCGACAACCACTGACGTCAAAACGGGGGAATATACTCTCACTCTCTTCCGCCACCAATTATCTCTGGCTCTCCGGCTAAAGTGGGGCTCCTATAGGCCAACCTAAAGCCCGGTTCACACGATGCGATTTTGTCGCATGCGACAAAAATTCGAAAATCGCGTCGTGTGAAATGGGTTTTTCAAGTCGCATGCGGCTGCGACCAAAAATAGGTATGTACTTATTTTATCGCATGCGACTGCAAGCTTCAGTAGTACAAAAAGGGGGAGTAAACAGGTGGCCTTCCTTCGGAAAACTTCTAAGTTTCTTCAGCGCGTCAAAAATCTATTTTCACCTGCGAAAAGAGGATTTTCTACAGTTTCTTGAGGGGTTTATGAAATCGGAAACACCTGGATGTCCGAAACATACTTCGAGAAACGGGTTTTTGAGAAAATTCAAAAAATACGTCCGTAGCTTTAATCTTTTTATTAAAAATTATAATGAAGTTACTAGTGGCTAATAATCTCAGAGTGAGCGCCAAATGTTCAGCAGGTGTAATTGCCTCCCGCATTACCGTATTATTTTTTAGATTACGGGAGAAACAATATTTACTAAAAATTCAGATGTTTATGTGTCCATTCTTATCCATTTGAATTGGTACAAAAAAGGTACGCAAATATTAACTTTTACCATAAAATAATAATAATAGGCTCCATAATGATTAATTTAAATGAAAAACTTATTTAAGCTAAAAATGTTTAATGTTCTTTTTCAAGTTATACAACCAAATTTGTGCCAAACTTAATATTAATTATTTATATTTCTTCTTCGCTATCTGCGTCATTTAGGTTAATTTGTAATGTTTCCACAGGAGCGGCCATATTTGAACAGTCCTGTAGTTTGCAGGCGTCTGTACATTTTATGCTATTTCCTGCGCATTAACATTCGGACTTTTTACATGACTTTGCGCAGTTACAAGCAATAAATTATATTATAACTTGAGGTGCGGGGGCCTTAAAATCTAGATTTTTCATTTATAATTAATCATTATGGGGCCTATTATTATTATATTATGGTAAAGGTTAATATTTGTAAACGGGCGGAATTTCTTTGTAAGATTGCAAAGTCTCGTCAACGCGACAGAAAACTTTTTTCGATGCGAAAAGGTATTTTTCCCTATTTTTGCGATGGGCTTATGATATCACGAATTCACGATGACTAGGATGTCCCAATTATTAAATACTTGAAAATGGTTTTTTGGGGAAAGCTTTGGGGTACTTTCTTTCAAATATTTATCTCACATGTTGCAATCGTACACCTGGTGCTCCAAATAATACTACCACTGAACTGAACTGAACATATGGGGAATTTTTAGGGGTGGAAAACCTGTTTCGGTCGGTCAACTAAATTGCAATTAACAGACACTTTCAGCATCTTCAGACTGAAAAAAGGTCGTTATTTTGACTGTTTTATTAACTGCTTAAAAATGTCCAAACGTAGCGTTAAGGAAATGGATTCTTTGACCACTGAGCAAGAAGTAGAAATTATTGATTATTTTCGGAAGTCGAATTTTTAAAGGTTATTTCAACAAACAAAAAAAGGGAAATTCACCACTCCGGACTGAGCAAATCAATGGGAATAACAAATAAGTATCCATTTATTTTTATCTACTTAAATACATGTATGTTTTATAAATTATATATTTGAGTGTCCTATTTCAATTTCCTATCTCTTGGTCAAACTTCGAAACTTTGAGAATGCTTTTGTTTTAATTAATGATTCAGAAAAACTAATTTGTTGCGTAAATTCCTCTAATCGTTAAGATTGTAATATTCCGCCGATAATTTTAAAAACGCTTGTATATTTTACTCTGATCAAATGCACCTACTCTAACTACCATCGTGGCGGAACTTGCTAGAAGATTATCGACGATTCAACATTTAAAATATATAGAACTTTGGTTTCGAAATTGATAAGGGTCATTCCACGTGAAATGTGCCAGTCGTATCGCCCTGACAACCCGCGTAATTTGTAAACACCTGTGCATAAATTATAAATTGAGTTTTAACGATTAAACTGTTTCACTTTGTTTAAATCTCATGTTTTTGTTTTGAACCACGAGATACCGAATTTTTGTATTAAAAAAAATTTGTAATTTTTGTAACGTAATTACAGTTGAAGATATAAAAAGCAAATTTGGAAACTTGAAAGATAGTTTCGCAAGAAAATGGAAATACATTAAAGAGACGCCTTCTGGATCGGGAGCAGATAACCAAAAATTGCCTACAGATTTTCAAAGGTTGACGTTCCTGAAAGATACACTGGAAGCGCGAAAAAGCCACTGCAATCTGAAGGACAATACAATTGAAAACGAATCCGTAGAGTCCAACACAACCGAGGATTGGTTTCAAGAACTAATTGTAAACGGTTATATTTTGTTATTGGTTCAATTCCTATTTAAAATGATATCCATCTGGCGGCTTAAGTGCTGAAGAATCTTCGGCACATCTTCAAGAAACAAAAGTGAAGAAAAGTTAAAATAACGCCAACCGTATAAATAGTGAGACTGTTGCTTCGAATCATCCGACAAAACGAGTGAAGACTACGAAGAAGAATACTGACAACACATTGTTTAAAGAAAGAAGAAACTTTCTTAAAGAGGGTATATCCGTGTTTTCAGATGATGAAACCGCGGATACGGTATTTGGCAGTCACCTAGCTTTTTCAATGGAAAAATGCAGCCACATATAAAAGAAAAATTTAAATTAGACTTGTGAAATGTAATGCTAAACTGTTAAAAAAATTGTTCTAATTTGAACAAATCGCCGTTCAGAAGGCTGTCCCTGTAACAGAACGTCATTTTGTTCTAATATTAAAAAAAATATTCGTTCGATAAAGAACGATGGTAGATGGTCAATATTGAACTTAGATGTTCTATATTGAACAAACCTTTGTTCAAATTAGAACGTTTTGTCGTTCGCCGTGGATCATTTTCTCGTTCACCGTGGAATGCTTTGTCGTTATCAAATACAAAGAGTACATAAAGTAATTGCTTTCAAAAATTATACCTCATGTCTCCTGCCAGCGGTTCATAATGTTAAATTAATAAAAGTAACCTAACCTAACCCATTGCCCACCGAAAAGAAAAACCAGACCTAAAACTAGATTATTGGAATTTAGTTCCAACCTCAACTACAATAATCTCATTAAGCTTAAAACATCTACCACGAGCGTGATATGCGTACAAAATAAATAAAAAAGTTCATAGCGCAAAAGATATTGCATTCTATTCTCAGCCTGTAGGCCAAGAACTGGTAACAAACGATTTTAAAATTTATTTCTATGCTGAAAACGTCAATCCAAATTGCAGTATATTACGAAATATTTTCTGTAAATTTTGATTCTGGAACTTGGGCAATTACATTTCCGAACGAATTTCATCTACCTTTCCAATCAAATAAAAATATACTTAAGAAAAACGGTGCGTGTTCTATAAATTCAGACCTTTCACAACCTTTTTTCGATTTCCGCTTCGTTAGGACACGGAGGTTATTTATATCGTTATGTGTGTGAAGTTTCTTTTCAATAGGTAGGGTAGTTTCTGAGAAACAGCGTTACAGACATAACGCCATTTGAGTCGCTAGTGAAGGAGATACGCTCCAACAATGAAATTGAATCTTCGGTAAATTTCCAAACACACTGTACAACTGCCAAAACAACTTCATTACAACATGTTCTAACTCACCCTGTAAATAAATTACGAAGCACATTTTATTCATCCTATACATTAACTACAAGTAATAGTTTAATCAACCAGTAAACTAACTTAAAACAACACAACAATGTACGAAAAGAATACCTATAACAAAGCGCACTCTAAACCACTTAAGTATTACTTTATGGATGTAATACTTATTTGTTATTTTTGGCCATACGACGTTGTCCGCAAAATAGTGTCACACTTATTTGTTACTTTTGGTCATACGTTGAAAGTGTCACGCTTATATGTTAGTACATGTACATGAAACCAATACAAATAAATCCATATAGGATTGTGTGTAAAACCTGTTCTAAGGGAACGAATCTATTTTAATGTGTAGTTTACAGCCTACCTCCAGAAGGCGAAAGATCATTCGTTCTTATTTGAACGAAATAAAATATCTTGAACACACCATTCTCTGTTAAATACCTTTAGAACGCTATTGTTCGTTTTTGAACAGACTGTTCTAAGTTGAACATCTTCAGAACGACTTTTTTAAGTGTATTTCCACCCACAACCACGGAAGGTTCTCATTTAACAGGGGTTCTGTCTCAACTAGCCCTAGACTAAGCAGCTCAATGCACAATAAAATCTTTCCTGTCCATTATCTCAACCAAATACATTTTTTTCTACGCAAAATATTAGGCCTGGTTTTAACGGAACCCTACCTAGAAATATACATAATTCTCAATTTCTTAATTAGTCCATGCCCAACGTTTCGTTACGCTCCAGCTAAAACTTTATAAAACTTAAAAGAAAAGACAACGTTACCTTTTTACATGAAATTTTATCGTATTAAGTCAACTGACCCAATTTAAAAATAACAATATTGCTGATTTTTGATGTTAAATGAAATTACTTAAATAAAAACATTACAATTTGTATCATAAAACAATTACTCGTAATTTTTTTCCCATTGATACAGTGATTTCAGAATCACGTGACACGACGTCACATATGCTTTTTCCCATAGAGAAAAAATCCCGCACAAAATGGCGGCCATAGCCAAAGCTACGAACTGAAACTACTCTATTGTGTTGAAATAGTTTTTAAATTCGTCTCGGATCGGGATCGATTTTGCGCTATCGGTACATCCAGGGCCGGCGGATCGTGATAATCTCGGGTGGGTAGTCAGAAGAAGGGGGGGGGGGCGGATTTATTGGGTTATCCTACATAAAAAGATAGGCCTATATAATACTAATTTAGAGAAGTTGATAGAGGTAAAACTACAAAAATTTAGTATTATTAAAATTTATTATTACATAGTATTAATTGCGCAATGCAAAAACTGTACTGCGCTTTGCATTTTCGGAAATGAACTGATTCAACAATTTTTCCAAATATTTTGACGCGTGATTTCATGTAGCTATTAAAATTCATATGGCTACGTGTAACGATGTTTGAAGGATCTGAGTACTAATATTTAAACTCAATTATATAGAAAGGTAGAGACAACGTTATAAAACGTAGTATTGACAACTGTGGGTACTTTTACTACCCCAATTTGTGGTAGAAGACTTCGTTCCTTAAAATTAGGCACCGATTATTTAAATTACAATTATTTAAAAAATAAATGGCTTTGGTGTCAAATAAGCAGTTTAGGGAGATTCAGTTATTTATTTTTTGAACACTTACATTAGAGCCCACTACTAACCAAATAATCAACTCAATATCATATATGTAATATACATTTAGTATCGTTTACCTTCTAAAATTTATAGTGTATGCATATGCACTTATAATTCCTACTTCACAACGGGAGGTAGCTAATAACTATTTTATATAAATGTTTGATACAAAGAGACTAATGACGACAAACATTAACGTTTAAATACACTTATGAAAATTATGCTTTTGTCATTTTATGTATTTTTAAATTTTGATTTTGATGATTTACTTTAATCTATTTCAATCGGGGTAGTGCCGCGTGCATAGTTTTCAACAGCACCGATATTTAAAGCATGAGATAAAGATAGTGTTGTATTTAATTTCTGCATCACTTCCCGATAGAAGTCAGTCTTTACCGTATTTTCAGAAATAGAAAGGGGATGGACGCGAAGGAAATGTAAAGACTTGTCAAAGGTCTATGCTTAAGTTGTGATTTGCCCTTTTGGGAAGACTGCATTTTACTATTCACGCTTGTCTCATTAGAATTAAAAACTAATATTTAATAACCTATTTTACAAATTTACTTCTGCAGTTTTTATACTGAATGAATTAACTTAATCAAGGAGGGGATAGGAAAAATACGTAGTCCCTGGAAAATTGTGGAAACCTAGCTATTCTGTGACAATGGCCGTGGCTCTATCCCCATAGTACCGACTTTGATGACATCAATTCCGGGTGGGTAAAATACCCACCCGTAATTTCCCGGGTGGGTACTTCTACCCACCATACCCACATTATCCGCCGGCCCTGGGTACATCTCCTTCCTTTTGAATTTTTGGTAATGTTCAATATTCCCTTGCAAGGGTTCCGGTTCACTTCTCCAATCAGCTTCTCTGATATCACCAGTTTCGGGATCTTCCTGATCTACGGATTCAGTTGGGAAGGACAATTGTCCTTTTGTCAATTTAAGAAAATAGTGCAAAGGGCAGCATATTGCCAACACAATTAACTCAACTTTATCAGCATCCAATTTTATGGGGCTTTGAAAAATTAGCCACCGATTACCTAGTTTGCCGAAGGCGTTTTCTACGATTCTTCGGGCCCTAGATAACTTACGAATATAAAATAATATTTTAGTGTTACAAATCAGTTGACTAAACATAATAAAAATTCGTTTGGAATCATCGAATTCTTTGGCCGCGTATGGCTTCAAAAAATAATCTTTAAGGTCAAAAGCTTCATCCGCAACTATGACATGTGGCAATACTGAATTGGTTCCTGTTAAAGCTTTTGGTCCAGGCACTCCGAGGATATTGGAATCTAACCATTTATTAAAGTTAGTTTTATTCCACACACCGCCGTCACTAACTCTACCATTTGTGCCAACATCAATATAGATAAATCTAACAGGTTGAATGTAATATTATAAGAATCCCAATAAATTTCACTGAATTTACAAAGTTAATAAGTATTTACCTGTAATTGGCATCAACAAGTGCCATCAAAACTATAGTTTTGGATCCTTTGTATTTTTGATAAAATGACCCGCTATCCCTCGGTGCAACAAAAACTACGTGCTTCCCGTCTAAAGAACCGATGCCGTTGGAAAAATTCTACCTATGAGAAAACTCCTCTTCAATTTCCTTTCAATCTTCTAGTGATTTTGGTACTTTCAAAAATTCGTCTTTTAAAACTTCGGTGTTATTTTACTAAATGATCTGAGACCAATTCGAAATTGAAAATGACGTCATGGATTCCCCTATTTAAACCGTGACTGTATTTCTTAAATTGAGATTCTATGTGCCACATTTCCATTTACTAGTAGCTAATTATCGTAAAGTTAGTGCCAAACGCTCCAGTGCGGTGATGGATTCCCTCATTATCGTATTTTGTTTTGAAATTAGTGGCGAAACATAATTTACTAAAACTTCAAAAGTTTCGGCGTCCATTCTAATCCATTTTATAGAGTTCGGTCTATCCGATAACGCTAATTCTTTCATCAACCTATGGTACATACCTATTTTGGACCTTTTGGATATTAATTCTCTTTCCCAAATGGCTCCATTTTTCCTTTTCTTATGAAGAATAAATTCTTCTAATTCGAAATAGCCTGAAGCAAACGCGAGTTTTTTTGCGACCCATATCGCTCAAATGTTTTGGCTAAAGTGAGAACCGATGGTGTCTTTCTCTATGACTTTATCTACGGAATTTGATAGGTATATCTTGTTTCTTTAAACATCTGCGATCATTTGGTTTCGTCTTTGTTATCGGCTTAACCGAACGCACGGTGTGAATAAAAACTCATGCGACCGAGTTTTGAGTCGCGCGCGATCAGAAATCACATTGTGTAAACCAGGCTTAATTGTGTGTTTGAGCGCGCTTATAGGAACCTTGGTAAAAATGTATGTCGCCATGTTGGGCGAAATGGAAAGTGGAAAATCCCCGGCTTTCCCCGCGCGCAGAGGTGAGCAACGATTACCAATCGAAAAGGGGGTTTCCACGATTGCGGGCCTTACCCATCCCCGAAACCAACCTTTCTTCAAACAATACTTTGAAAAAAATCATCAGAAAACCGGTGCATCTTCCGCAGAATAAAGATAAAAATTAGTTTTCTCACTATATAATATAATACTTTTCGGATTAAATATAATACATTTTTGAAAAAATATATTACATTTTGGATTAAATTTAATACCATTTCAATAGAATATGATAAAATTTAGATTAAACATACAATTAATCTATTGTTTACCTGTTGATTTTAGTGCGATTCGATGTCTGGTATAGTTTAGAAACAGTATCTTAATTAAGTTTATTACATGGGATTTCTTATTTGATATAGTCAGTTCCCACTTACGCAATCTTATTATATCAGTTTGTCACACAGAATTACAAACCAGGCCAGACACATGTACATACCCAACGCCTATTTCACGAGTCATTGAGTAAATAAAGGATTGGCCACGAGGTCAGGTCAGGAGGTGATGGCTATATCACAGTAAAATGACTTATGGCGATAGAGGAACGCCTGGATAACGACGGCGGAAGTGGAGAACCGGATTTGGCGAAGAGCACTGATTCCTTTAGATTTATATAACGCGGGTCATTTAACAGCAGAGAGTCCTTTATCCAGAGGGTTCTTTATTGCGCGCTTTTTTATCTTCAATGAGAATCTATCATAGTAATCTGATTCCTGAACTAGAGAAGGACGCCATTAGTAATAAGGATAGCTCGAAAGTTCTTCCAATTTTCCCACCATTTATTGCGCTATTCATTTAAGGCTTTCATTGCTGGCTCTTTACAGCGTATTACTTCAATTCGCACGGAGTGAAATAAAAGCGAGTAAATATGGCGAAATATTAAACACTTATATTGTATTATCAAGGTCAATTTTTCGATTGACCAAGAAATCACGAGTTGTATAAATAAAGTATAAGATGGACAAGAATCGATAACGCGAGAGGGAACTTGGAACCGACCAAGTTTTGATTTTGATGTAGTTCTACCAAAATGTTTTTAATTTTTGTAGACTCAGATGCCGTCATCGATTGAGCGAAATCCAAAGTATTAACAAATAGTCTGCAATTCATAATTAAATTTTGATTTTAACAATAAACTCAACGTTTAAATCATTATATATAGCTTCCATTACATAAATGAGGCAAAAATTTTGATTATGGAACTCTTAAGGCAAGTTTTTTTTGTGGAAAAATACTAAAGACTGTTTATAGATGGCGTTACGAAATAGCTAAACATTGATAATTTCTGTTTTAGATAAGAATATTCTGATCTAAGCAGCAAAATGATCATGCTAGCTGGCCTGGAAGGTACACGTAGATAAGGTTTTGGTATTAAAGCTGATGTATTTCCCCATATTACAATATCTTGTTCTTCCTGTTATTGCCTGAATGGTGTGGGGTACCGTTAAGGAGCGGTGAGCTACGAGATAGAGAGCGACGAACAAACTGAAGCAACAAATGTGTACATTTGGTTTATATACTCGAGCACCCTTTTACAACAGGGGCTCGGATATCGGGACCACAAACTGTTATTAAACAATTATACTCTCCATGGAATTCAATATAGTAAGACAAAGAGGAAATAACAATTACACAACATAATCTATTTCGGCGTTTTATTATTTACTCTTTTAAAATACGTTAAGGTAAAGAAAAAAGTAACCACCTATGGACTGAAATATTAAAATTGCTAAATCATACGAAGAGATCGAAAATTCTATAATTAAAAAAGGCAAAAAGCTAAAACCTCCACCAATTTAAAGTAATTAACAAAATACGTAGCTTCTGGCTTGCAGAGTCATTTGGAGACTAAGCGGGCTGAAGCTAAATGACGTAAGACTGTGTGACGGAAATTTATCTTTGGATTGGACTTATTCAAATTGGACTTAATTTATTTGATTTTTATCCTAATTTTTATCATACATTTTGCACTACTCAAGTAAGAAAAATTTGGCTGATTGCAACGTTATAGTGATCATCGGGAACAAAATAACGATTGCTCCTCCCCAACTCACACGAGGCTCTTAACTCATATGGACACGGCTAGGTAGTGCAACGTTGATATCGACATTGTCATTGACGAGGGTATGCTATATAAACAAAATTAGGGTGCCTCCATCAATGTAATTAATTAGGGTCGTAAAATTACAATACTTACAAATGAAGTTACCATTTGATTCGTTATTCTATCGGTAAAATCTAGTTTTATTCAAATCTATTTCTTTTCATTACTTAATATCTCTGAATCATGTTTCTAATAATTATTTTCTATATTCCGTGAAACCGTTAAAATCGAAAAACTTTCAAAGCAAATTATGGGGAAAACAAAGGATAATCGAACAAAGTTCCTTTGAAAGCCGACGAAGTCATCCCGAACTTAACGTCACTAATTTTCCAAGTTATTCACATTTAAAATGAATTTTAATGTATTTTATTCGAACTTAAATAATATTTATATAGACGATTTAAAAAGATTGCTGTGTTAAAAATTAAATTTATAGTTGATTTTAAATATTTTCCAATCGGTCGAATCAATTTGAAAAAATTTATTTATTGTTAAAATTTAAAAATTTAAAGAAGTATAACTTTTAAGCTAGCTTTATCATTAAACCCATTGGAATGAAAAATCAACTTAAGCCTTATACATATTTATGCTCATAATTCTCGTTGTTTTTACGAAAACATTTTTTATTGTAGAGAAACGTTAATATCATACCGCCTTTGCTCTCATTAATCAATATTCAGAAATTAATATCTTGTTGCGCAATCAACCTCTTTGGAAAGCTGTCATCGAGGACACCGTCTTTCACAGCGGGTCACAATTAACAGTATACGCCAGCAACACATTCCTGTCATACGCTATTGGCCAATAAAGGGGCACCTTAACGGCTTTACGAAATTACCTCTAATGACAAACTCCCCGTGGCGTTCGAAGCTAAACTATGCGGACTGGGATATATTTCAAGCGAGGGCTTTATAACATGCTCCGAAACTTTGAATAAATTAAGGAAAATATTCATTTTTATATTTTTCAACCCGTTCAACCATTTTAACGTTCAGTTTCGCTTCTATTTGTGCAGAGGTGTTCGATTGGAAAATTTAGCACTCCTATATTATGATTCATACCGCATCAAAATGAAAAAAAAAAACAACATTGTTATTCACCGCCTAAGATAACAGTTAAGTGGTTCACAGTAATGTAAATAAAATATTAAATTAAAATTTATTCTGTTTTTAATCCAAACTTTTAATCTGTCTGTTCTTTTTTCCAGATATCAGTACATTCATTTACGTGAAGAAATTAAAATTAAATTAAAACCTTTTTCTGAATGTCTTAATTTTCCAATTAGTCAACATATGTTCTAAAATCTTTGATAAAAAGATAATTCAGATATGTCTTTCAAATTTCACTTGTTCAGATAAGGAAGGTGAACTGGTTTTTCTGCTTAACAAAAAGAGTTTGAGAAGCAGATACTTCTGCAGTTATAAATGAGAATCATTAGTTTTGAACGCAAAGGCGACGTTTGAGAGATATTGCAGAAAAATATCCCATTGTCAAAAGCCAAAGTGGTTCTAAAAATAATACTTTGTTATTATAGTAAAATAAACAATAGAGGAAAATCGATATAAATTAGCGCAACGTCTTGTTTGTTTTATTTTTGTCTACTATTTTCATTTATTTGAAATTGTACGGAAAAATATAAGTTTGTAGAATGTTAACATGAAGAATGGAGATAGCGAGACCAGAGGTCACTGCACATTCTAACCATCGCAAAGTTTTATATAAAACGTACATCAATGAAATCAAGTGAAGATTTCTAAGACAGTGGGAGGTATGCTCGGTAGCACGATCCAACTAATATGCGTGGTCGAAAGTTTGTTTAAAACCGTTAATAATTAAAAGTGGGAAAGTCCACTAGTGTTGTTAAGTTCCATCTTCAGCGTATCCGGAGCAAAATATCTTCCTCATTGGATGTGTTTTGATTCAGTTGCGCTCAAATTAAGGCATTAGATAAAGCCTTTTTCTTAGTTCGTCACCTTATTGAGATGAAAGGTTGACCAATTCTAATCTAGCTAAAATTACAATGAAAACGGAATCGAAGTTTTAAGAATTAAAGTAACAAATTGGTTTAATTTACGTAGTTAAATATGATAGAAGTAAGTAAGTAAATTATTTTGTTAATCCCGAAAGCCCAGTAAATTAAACGATGATTAACGTTTGGTTCCAAATCGGCTTAGTTCAACCGCATTGCATAAATATAACTAATTACGACTACCACTTACGTCATACGCTGGTGTCGTTCCTACTCGACGCGCCAAGCAGCCAATTATCGATCGATGAGTAGATATTATATGGTGTATATCATTTAATCAATATCACTATTCTAATGCTGACCATTCATCTATTACATCTGTCCGGCTATATAGATTTGATTTATGTGGTTATAATGTTTGCATTGCCCTATAGCTTACAATAATTAACGACTAATTAACGCAAATTGACGAACGATTTAATATCCAGTAAATCAATTAATGACTCACCTCAGTCTTAGAGAGTCCAAAACCACCCCAGCATGTTTTTGTTCCTAAGTGTACACTTCATTTTAATGGGTGCTTAATGCGCATCATCTTGTTAACATTCTTTATTAAAAACAAAGTTATTAGAAAAGTTACCGACATAAGCAAAAGAATTTTCTGAAATCTTAACCTTAAACTTTACCTAACCTAAATATGAATTATTAATATTTTCAAAGCTGCAAAGCAGGATCAGAAAAATATAAATATAAACATTTAGAATATCAAAGGACCCTTTTTCTTAATCATTGGATGACCGCCGTCACGAGCGAAATATCGAATCTAAAACGCAGGAGTTTATATGAGAATCATAGGAGCTACTATACTTTTCCTTAGACATTCCTCGCGTATGCACATATAGTTTTCTTATAATTTGATATTTAAATAGAATAACAGTATCCTAAAGGTTAGAATTCTTTCCCACGCAATCATTTATTTGGCGAACTAAAATACGAATTGTAAAAATACAAATATCTGAAATACGCGAAACGCAGATTAGTAATTTGATAGGTCTACATCAAAAGACATATTTTGAGATTGAAAAAAAAATTCATTTCCTTATGTAATTATCCAGCAAATAAGACAGATGCAGTTATGTAACTTTTGGGTTTCACACAATGCAAAAACCAACTTCGTCATAACGTTTCAGTTATTAGTATTTCCAAATCATAACTTTAGCTAACCAAAAATGGCGAAACGGGTAAAAACGATAGAATGATTTCAAAAGAGATTCACATGAACAGGACGAGTGGGGTTTGAAAACAAATGGCTATAATCGGACCGGCATTATCTCTTTTTTCGTTCCCAGAAGGCGATCTTTTACTCTCTCAATTACTACTTCCTTCTGTTTCTTGTTCAGTGGGCCTAGATAAGGCATTTTCTTTTCCTTGAGCAATCCCTACCACAGTACTCCCAACTTTTAGCATTATTATTATTAGTACAAGGGCCATAAAACATGAAAAACATTAGTAGGACTCTGAAATAGCGTGGATTCAATTGATATCAAACTCTCGTTGCCACAATAATATACCGGTCGATGTTTAGCTCTCAATGAAGCGATTTGTACTTTATAGGAATGCTTTTTAATCTTATAACTACTGGACAATTGATCAACATCCTTTAAGATAGTGTAAATTTCAACCAAATTGTTTGATTTCGAATTTTAGTCATGAAAAGTTTTGAATAAGAAACCTGCGATTGATTTGAAAACCGCAAGAAATGAAAAAGTATATTAAATAATGGATATTTTTTAATTTAACGTAAATTAGAATTGCTGAACCTAAAATATTGTTTTTAAATTTTGTTTTACCTTTAATTGATACTTTTAATGATACTTTGAAAATCACAGAACAAACACACTAAAAATTCTAATTATTAAAATACAATTCAGCTATAGGAATGTTAATAACCATATCCATTTCTATTCCGAGGGTTTTTCAAATTCCAACTATTTAAAAAAAGTCATAGCATAGGTTTTTTAAAAAGTCCAGTTAGGTTCATTAGCTGTTGCCAAATCGGTTTCAATTTTTTTTTACTTTTCATTCGTTTCTTCATACCTCTATTTGACATTATTATTGTACCACGTAGCCTACAAAGTAAGATATATCGTTTTTGATTAAGCAGATTGAAAATATTGTTTGTGCTTGCAGTGCTTTAAAGCACAATATATTCACACTCTTCAAATTGTTGGTGTACCTCCAAGGCTCTCCAGTTTAACTAACTGCGCAGATTGATTATCTAGGAATATCTTTTAGTACGAAGAGTGATAATTTAGAAGTCCTACCGCCTTCAAGGCACAATCAAGAACAAAGGATCGCAATCTTATAATCCGTTTACTGTCACCCGCACCATCTGGAAGTTCGTCGCAGTACCTAGCCTCAACTACGCTAATGAAGCTCTTTGTTTCAAAGCACCAACAATTCAACAACTTGAACAATTTCAATTGTCAGTTGGTAAATCCGCAGTTGATGGAAAATTGAGAACTGTGAAAGTGGCGATAACGGGGAAGATAATGTCATCAGGCGACTTTTGAAGCCATTAATTCAGGTGGCCGGGTTACAATGCGTAGGAGGGTGGTGGCAAGAATGTAATTGTATGGGGGTTGTACCATTTGATTAGGTTGTAAGAAAATAACTCTTTTATTTTAAATTCAATTTTACATAAAGCATAAATAATTATCACTGAAGTTGACCGTTCAATCTCCAACTCCGAACTGACTCTCCCAGGGAAAAGCGGCTCCTTTTATTGCGGTTTCTTCCCGCCAAAACCAGTCATGTGGCGCCATCTGGGAAAAAGGGGTTTCCCATTCGCGGTGCCAAGGTCCCCCCCCCATTACATCACCCCCCCCCCAAATGGAAAACCCAGAAAAAACTCCCCCCCCCCTAGTAATTACCGAAAAAAAACCCCGTAGAGCCGACGGACGTTATCCAACAAGGACGCGGCCAAATCGGATGAAACAACCCCCCGTAAAAGTGCCAAGGAGTCCACGAGGTGATGAGCCGCCCCCGGAAGAGGAATCCCCTCGCCCAGGAACCGCGGAGCGGAATATCCCACGGGTGAAAACAACGGGCATGCAGATGCCACTATCAGGCGCGTAGGCAGCAAAGAGAGAAAGGCCTCGCGGGCCTCACCCATGGAGGGGGAACGTGGCCATTGCGGAGTAGCCAAAATAGACGTTAGGGAAGGCCTTCAGGAACCGGCGGGCCATAACCAAGTCCCCAGTATAGTTGTGCAGTAGGTTCGGGTGGTTCCGAGGTAGACGGTTGGCCAAACACCCGAACCGTCGTAGCCGGTACCTCAGGAGAAACCACAGCAACCGCCATCCCCGGACCAACCACCTCCGGGACCAAAATAGCAGCAACATCGAAATCCCCCACGGGTTCGTCCAGCAGGAGAATATCCTCAACGCCAATGGGGCCTGAACAGGAAGCCATCTAACCCCCCCCCCCCCAAGATTAAAAGATATTACCACAAGGCGTCGCGGACCTCCTCAAACCGAGGGGCCCCAACCGCACGGGGAGAAGACGAAAAATTATCGATGCCCAAGTCCCCCCCCCCAACCCCGGATAGCGCTGGAGGAAAGTCACCACCTCCGGCCGGGATCGTAGTTTGACCCGATGAGGCTCGAGATAATAGACATCACCCACCTGACCCGTGGCAAACTACCAGGCGATTCCAACCTAATAACCCAGGCTTAACCAAAGGATCGCACCCCGAGACCACCACCCTGTCCGCATCCCCGGGGACCGCCACCCTGTCCTCCAAGTCGACCAAAGGCCCCACCGGCACCTCCGAGACCCCCTGAACCCCAGGCACGGGAACAATCTCCTTCGGAGTAGTAGAGTCAGATACCAGATCAACCAGGACGCCCACAGGTACCTCAATCATCCCCGGAACCGGCTCGGATTGAGATGGGAACGACGGATCCGGGACCTCCTCGAGCTGCATCGCGGAATCCTGGGACTCGGGAGAAAGATACAACTTTAGTTGATTAATATGCCAAGTCCCAGCCAACTCGCCAGTAACTATATCCATAAGGACGTAAGAGACTGAAGTCAACCGTTCCACCACGCGGTATGGCCCCAGCCAACGAGGAAGGAATTTTTTGGTAAAACGCTCAGAGGCCCGGGACCTGCGATGGTTGACCCGCCATACCAACATACCGACTTCCAAGGTTCTCTGCCGATAATTGTCGTCATAATATGATTTTTGGCGGTCACTGGCTAGCGAATTCATCTCCTTAGCCCGATCCAAAAACATCTGAAGTTCCCGCAAAGGCCCCCGCTCGTACGCGACCACCTCCACCTCGGAAAAATCAGGAACCAAAGGATCCTGTCCACTATCCCAAGGTAACAAAGGCTCATACCCATGATGGAGATAAAATGGCGAAAAGCCCGTAGATTGGTGGACTGCACTATTGAAGGCCAACTGATTTAATGGTAAATCTGTGTCCCACGCGGTATGGCAATTCCCCACGTACATGCTAATCATCTCCCCCAGGACCCTATTGACCCGCTCCGTCAGGTTAGACTGAGGATGGTAAGGAGTGGTAAACTAAGACTGAATGTGTAAAAGGCGACACACATTAGCCCACAACCCAGAAGCAAACTGTGGACTATTGTCGGATAACAAAGCCCGCATGATACCGTGGCGTGAGACATACTGAACCAGGACTTTGCTGACGTTGATGGATGTAATGTTGCGGACCGGAAAACCTCCACATACTTTGTGAAGTAGTCCACAATAACCACCATGAAACGATTCTGGTTCTTCGTCACCGGGAGAGGCCCCATCATATCAATTCCCACCAGGTCCCCAGGATACAGCTTCGTGGAAGACAGCATCAGACCCGTCCTTTTAACATTGAGGGGCTTGTACCGCTGACAAACATCACAGGCCTTCACGTAGTCCCGAACGACGCTGTACAACCGAGGGTGATAAAAGCGAGCCAACAGGCGAGTCTATGTTGCCGTGCGACCCCGATGCCCAGATAAAGGATGATCATGAAAAGCCCGCAAAACCAAAGAATGTAAAGCACCAGGTAGGACCACCTTAGCCGGTTTACCACCTACCGCTTTTCGGAATAGCCCTCCATCCCGAAC
This sequence comes from Leiobunum rupestre, assembly GCF_980474605.1. Taxonomy (NCBI): domain Eukaryota; kingdom Metazoa; phylum Arthropoda; class Arachnida; order Opiliones; family Sclerosomatidae; genus Leiobunum; species Leiobunum rupestre. The sequence continues at coordinate 47,877,243 of NC_143392.1, forward strand.
TTCATACAACCCCACCTCCGGGCTTTCCCCCGATAACACCTTCTGTTTAACCGTCACCCAGAGAGGATCGGCCTCCTGTACTACCACGATGTCGGATAAAGGAACCACCTCCAACGGAACCGCCATCCCCGCTCCTGCCCATGCCAAGGAATGTACCCCACACCGAGAATTGGGTACTGGAACATCAGACGCCTCCGGGACCCCATCCACGATGTTGACGTCACCACAGGAATCAACCGGACAACGGGACAAGGCATCGGCGACCAGGTTCTCCCTCCCCGCCCGATGGAAAACTTCGAATTGCAGAAATTCCTGTAGGCGAAGAGCCCACCGCATCAGCCGACCCTTTTTATTGCGTAATTTTAACAATCAGCACAGGCCCTGATGATCCGAATTCCCGGCCCTCAAGATAGTGACGGAACTTTTCCACCGCAAACACTACCGCTTAACTTTCCTGCTCAGAGGTACTGTAATTCACCTCGGCGCCCCGGAGTAACCGACTGACATAAGCCAAAGAAACCACTTCTCCCTTCTGCACCTGAGACAGCATGCCCCCAATCCCACTAGCATCAGTAGTCACAAAGAATTAACCCGCAGGATCCGGGACGTGGACCATAGTATCGCGGGAGATCTGATCCTTCAACCCCTGAAAAGATGCCTCCTGCTCGGGCCCCCACCGCAAACGTTGAGATTTCCGTTTTAATTTATTTTAAGGGAGCGACCAAGGTAGCGAAATGAGGAATGAATCGCGAGTGCCAGCCACACATCCCCAGGAACCGAGAAACCGGCCGTACGCTCCGAGGTCGAGAATACGCAGCCACTGCCCTACCTTACCAGGATCCAGTTGAACCCCGTCCTCACTAATAATGAACCCAAACAACTCCGATTTTGGTTGGGCAAAGCTACACTTATCCAACCGCAGAGTTAAACCCGCACTCCGTAACTGGGAAAACACATTTCGCAACGCAGCCAAGTGTTCTTCCCAGGACTGGGAGGCAATTACAATGTCGTCTAAATATATCGAGATCCCAAAACGCCTTGCGTACCGCAGAACCCGGTTCATGAGGCGCTGGAACGTGACAGGGGCCCCAGTTAACCCAAAGCGCATGACCAGAAATTCAAACTTCCCCTCCCGAGTGACAAAAGCGGTTTTATCAATATCATCAGGGGCCATCTCGACTAGCCAAAACCTCGACTTCAGGTCTAACCGAGTAATAAATTTGGGCTTACCCACCCGATCCAAAACCTCATCGATACGAGGTGTGGGGAAAGGATCCCCAATGGTAACTTTATTAACCGCCGTAAAATCAATACAGGGCCGAAACTCCCCATTCTTCTTGCCTTTCAAAAATACCGGGGAAGCCCAGGGACTCCTCGAAGGACGAATGACCCCCCGCTGAAGCATCTCCACCACCTCTTTATCAATAAAATCATTCTCATGTGGGCTACGGGGAAAAGGCTGTCTCTGGGATGGAACAGTCCCCGGCTGGAGCCGGATCCGGTGGCGAAGGACAGTAGTACGACCCGCTTCTTTCGAGAAAAGGGGATAGAACTCCCGACACAGGTTCTCCAATTCCTCCCGGTGTCCCTCAGCTAATTGGCCGACCACCAACTCCCCAAGGTCCCCTATTACTGATTCCCCGGGTCCTGACCCCAGAACGCCCAGACCGGTCTCAAGAATACACAATGGGAGCGTACCATTCAGTGAAATAGATTCCGTGCATAATCTACCCTCACCCCCATCATATCCACAAAGTCCAATCCAAGAACTAGGTCAAAACCCAACAGGAACCGCCCCAATGTCCTCCAAAAATTCGACATCGAGAACCACGTATCCCAGACAGGAGACACTGGGACCCACCGCCGGGGAAAGAAGATGCTCCACCCTGTGGACTAAGGCCTCCAATCCCAGCCTGGCCAAAAACCCCGCCGACGTTACAGAAATTTCTGCCCCAGGATCTAAAAACGCCGTACATAAAGTTATGTATTTGTACCCCGCCGTTCCGGTAGGCACTACGGCGGCCCACAATAAATCTCTATCCCTCTTCCGCATGCCAGGGTTAGGGCCAAGACGTTGACGACGAAGTTCGGAATCGAGTGCCGCCCTACGCATAGCCCGATACTCAGAATCCCCATCAGAACTAGACGCCCCCGGAACCCATGACCGATAGCTAGATGTACGGCGAGCCCTACGTCTCCGTCCCCTTTCCCTATTAGCGTCCCGCCAAGGTACCCGACACTCCCTGCCCTGCGGTAATGGAGGAACTTCAGGATAAACCGGCAAGGAGCCCGCCCAACGACTGCCCCAACAGAAACCAAGGACAACCGCCAGAGCCCCAAAAACAGCCACAAGCCAGAAGTACATATCCGAAAGAAAAATAACTTAGAATAATAAAAAAAACTCCCCCAACGCATAAAACTTAACAAATTAATTTAACTTATAAAACCCTAACACAATTATGGTACAAAAAACTAAGTACAACGGCCCAAAAAAAACCTCCCTACTTACCACCATACAAACAAAATATCTCCTTGAAAGATGAAACATGAAGGCAACGAGTGATAAAAACAGAATTGGAAGAGCTAGACCAGTTAAAATCAACCCACGTTTGAAAGAGACGAAAAATAGTAATTTTGATTTCGGGCTTTGTAGCTTAACATAAAAAGTAGCTGAGTGCTAAGAACTTTTTTATAATGAGTAGTGCAAATGAATTGCTAAAGCAATTTCATAACAAATTTATCTATTGCTAATTTCATTAACGAATAATAAAAAGGGAAAGGAAAAATGACATTTTTCTCACGAACTTAATTTGATTATTTTAACTTAGTACTATAAAAGCTTAGCAAAAACGTTACATTTTTTTCTGTAATTGTCTTTCACTCTTCCATTATTAAAGAAATGGACGACATGAAAAAAACGTACGTTATCCCAATTATAACAGGGTCATAAAATTATTGGTCTTGTATAATAACTAAGGCGTCGACAGCTTGATGAATTATCCCGCTCAGAAATCGATTATTTTCCATATAGAGAGACTGGGGTAGGGCTCAAACTGAACCGTAAGCCGCTTCGCTAAGGAATATGTCAGCTACAGCTGATGTCGACTTGTATAGACGGCCACCCCAACGGAGCAAGTCATTTCTAATTAAAAGTCAAAGGAATTTACCCGTCGCTTTGGGAGCAAGAATTTAGCCTGTTGACATACCACTTAATTTTCTAAGACGAGATCCCAGAAATTTCTAATTATGGTTTTAGTTTTAGAACAAGGAGGACGAGAGAATGGAGTCGTAATTTCAGCGGATTAAAAGACCATATACAATCTCCTTCAAATCTTCCCTACTTTGATTAGGCTTCGCTTTCATGCCTTTGAACATGATTCCAATTTCTATACTCGTTTAGAGGTAAACTGGGAAAGCTACATTAGTCTAGACTAGTATTAGAATATGGACGGAAATTCTGATAAATTGGGAATCTTCTAAGCACTTTAGCCATATATCGTTCTCGTCTGGTTAATACAAAATGAAAACTACGAGTAAATCTGCAATATATATACTTGGAATATAAGTACTATATGATACGCGTAAAGTCGTTTCTGAGATCATTTATTAAGGGTTATTATTTTGTTTTATTCCGGTAATATTCTATGGTTTACTACTTATCTTACTTTTGGGAGTCCAATATTAATCAGGCTACGGAATAAATAGAAAACAACGAAATATGGAGTAAGCGCAATAACATTCAAAGACTTAAAAAAAAGTCGATTTTTAAGTCTAATTTTCATGTTTAAATTGTAGCGATTATTCAGTGCTTGCTCGGAGTGTCATAAGCCACGGTCACACTACAGCGAAAATCCACTAACTATCTAGTTACATACCTAATTGATTCGTCGTCGGATTAAGATGAATAGCAAAATTAGCTGTTGTAAACTTTGTTTGGTTGCTCTGGTTTCAGAAGCAACACGAAGACTGTTTGGTGCGAAGTTATAAAGGATAAATCATTTGTGGCTTTAGTTTTGCGATACACCATGGCACATGAAGTGATTCGACGATACTACTACAATTGTTGAAGTCCCATTAATTTTCAGTCTATTCTTTAATACTCAGTCGTCGTGTAAATTGATTTATTAAAAATAACAGGTTAATACTAGTTTTTTTGGAAGCTCATGTGAACTTCTTCGAATAAACTAGCTTCAAAACCGTTTTCAATAATTAGTTTTAAACCCAGAATTGAACTGATTTAGTCCGTCGTGTGACCGATGCTTTAGAATCACAGATCAAGAAGCAAACCCTACACAACCATGTTATTTGCAAAAAATCACGTGACCAATATAATCGTCTTAACGTCATGGTCGTATTGAAGGAAACAACTCATAAACATGTGAGCAAACGAGGAATAATAGAAAATTACCTCTCTTGTAAAATGGAATTTTCTAGAAACAACCAAATATCGGATCCATAATTTAATCTTCGACTAAATGAATATTCCACAATAGCTGATTGGTACCAAGAATGTTTTTATTTATTCTTAGTATAAATAAAAACATTCTGGTGAAATCATTGTTATAAAGACTAATTTATTGTACTTATATAATTAAACTTTGCATTTGTGGGACACCGTATCAGCATGCTACCAACTTGCTTTAATCAACCAAGAATGTATTTATATATGCTTTTGGGTAAAAGACCACGTGGAAACTATTTTCAGTGTTGCTTCAAATCCCTCTCACGCTTGGTATCTCATTGGTTCCCCAAAACTGACGTCTTCCAACGCGATTGAAGCAGAAGCCTGTAACGTTTATCCATCCCTTCTTGTGGCTGGGGTTCATTAGATCGTGATTCCTACTGACCATCTCAACAAAGTCATTCTCCCCAAGAAGAAATCAATAAATATTTGAATTAACCTAATTTTGTTTAATTTACTAGGATGGAAAGTTCAAGTCGCTACAAGGTTGAATTACTGTCAATGCTCCAAAATACAGTAGTTATACTCGGCCTTACCTTTTTTTTAAATGACCAAATATTTTGCGGGGTAAAGGAACAGTTAGGACTTGGCGTTTTCAGATTGCAGCGATAATATGGATTTTCGTCTGCTAAACGGAAGCATTGTGTGTTTTATAAACGCGAATTGTTTGGTTAGTAGACACAACCAGCAGTTCTATATCTCATTTGCTAATACCTGCCTCTATGAAAACTGAAAAAGCCAATTTCCATCGTAGGGAACTTTTAAACGAATAGAGTAAGAGTAACGCGACTTAAATGGACGTTACCTTTGCCGTTTACTAGAGAAACGATTTGCGCTTTTAATGGCGACTATAACGGAGTGCTTTTACCATAACCGTAAAATGGTGACCAAGTTTATGCATATTTACTTTTCTGAGATGCTTTACATATACGACTATAACCGGTTTGGTTCCATTAAGCGAAAAGGAATTATAATACGACTCCTATGGCTTAACCTCCTCTCTTTGAAGAACCTCAGAAAATTCCATTAAGGAATAACTCGAGAAGTATAAATGCTCATAAACGTATAGATATGTACAGAGGCCGTTGTTTGACTTAAGAATTTCTAATTATGGGATTGTGTTAATGAAATTCCATTACGATGTTTTACAAGAGAATATAAAAATGCTAGAAGTCACATCAAAGATTTAATTTCAGATAAAGTTTGGTTTATCATGTTCTGTGCCGTTCCGTCCTGTTCCGTTTTAAAGCCCCTTTCTACAGAATGCGCGGTGTACGTTTCCTCTAGTTTCGGGCTTCAAAATATTGTCGATAATGACATTAAAATCCGTGGCGGCGTCAGGGGGGGGGGGGGGGGTTGATATACCATGACATTTTAAGTGGGGTCTAGGAAGGTTCGTTGCTAAGAATTTTAGGTGTAAGGTAATTATGATGCGAATTAGTTGGGTAAGGAAGTATCGGTGCGGGATGTTTCGGTGCGAGTGAAGATTGGGTGTAGAAAATACCAATTTCAATAAAAACATTTTTAATTGGTAACCCTCGATGTCAGGCTTCGAAAGCGTTGTTCGTTTTATGACCTTCCTCAACAGCCGTCTAGAAACCTCGGCTGCTGACGCTCATTCACTGTGAATCAACCTTGGAATTTTTTTAAAGAAGTCCAGTATAGGCTGAACTGCTGAATTTATGAAAAAAAACCAGCGTTCAATTTTCCGCCGCACCAAAAAAATCCGCACCCAAACTTCCTGGCACCGAAACTTCCCCGCATCAGAACCGCCGTATCCCTACTAACAAGGAGGGTACCCGAGGTGTTTATTGCCGATTTAGTTCAAAGTCGGCCGTAAAGTGGACATATATGAGATATGACATTTCCCAAAAGGAGACGTTGCACTACCCATTAGATTTGCCATGGCAACCGAAAATGTTTTTGACCACTTACAACCAAAATAAGATTTTTCCCTTATTTTACCCAAAATTTGTTACAAATTTACCTAAAAATGTTTCAATTTACCCAAACTGGATGAAATTTACCTAAATGTGGTCCAAATTACACATTTCGTTTAAAATCAAAAACAATGTTAAAGGAGCCGCTACTTCATGGATATTTAAAATATTTATTTATTTAATAATTTTTTTCCTTCCGGGAGCTTTCGGACCGTGGTCCTTCGTCAGCCGTTTTCTCATTTACCATGGATCAAAATTTTAACATTTATAAATACACATTTCGTGATTTTCAAAAAATTTCAAAATTTTCGTAGCTAGGACCCTGTGAAACCGAGAAAATCCCATGCTTTTTTAAATGGAGATTTTATTGTTTTAAGTGATCAAAAACATTTTCGGTTGCTATAGCAAAACGAATGGGAAGTGCAACGTCTCCTTTTGGTTAATTTCATATCTCATATAGTTCTACATTACGCCCGACTTTGAACAAAATCGGCAATAAACACCTCGGGTACTCTCCTTGTAAGTAAGCACCCAAAATCTTTAATAAGCGAAATCATTTGGGGTTTGAATCCCTTCAACTTCTAGAAAAAAAAATTTATATGGATCGTATAAAATGAGGTTTTTAGTATGACTCACCATATTTTATCTTCAGAAACAAAAAGGGGTCCCAACATCCTCCAAAGGGTTAAAAATGGGTGAGAATCTTTTTTTTTTCTATCCGGCTTAATTAACCAAAAAATCCTGGCATAGCCACTTCATTTGAAAACGGATATGCATATAACCGAAATAAACGAATGATATTGAAATTCTGGCAATTATATTAAGACATAGCTGGGGATTGGATTGCCAAAAGATTATCAGATAAATTACAAATAAATATTATATTTATACAGTAATCAAAATAAAGGACCTGCAAAAACATTATATAAATTTTGTTTTATAAAAGGGGTTTTCAATCATCTTATTTAAAGTAACGCGTATCAGAAGTTTCTATATCGTAGTAATTACTAATAGCATCCACTGCTTCTTAAAAAAATTACAAGCATTAAGATCTTTTTATTGTAATAAAACCCTCCGAAAGGTAAAGCAAGCATATATCTGTTGAACTCAAAAGTAAAATTTGAAATCTAAACCTTCAGGGAGTCTGAATTTATAATAATTAGATAAATTGTACAGATAAATTATCCTTTGGTAAGGGATTAAACGCTTTGTTTTGATCGCGGCAAGAATGTTTGACTTACAACAACAGAGCCGTAATATACAACACTTCAAAGGATAATTATATTTAGTTGAAAGATTCCAATTGTATAAGATATAACAACAAGGGTCGATTTAGCTTAGAAAAATCAATTCTAGGCACAACATTCTTCGTTTTAAAATACTAATCAGCTTAGGCTAATATACAAGACTCCGCCTTAGGCACAAGTCAGCTAGAAACTCTGAATGTCATTAAATACGGTAGCTCCTACAATGCGTAGGAGGGTTGATATTTGAACTAGAAAATTGCTCTTTGTATATTAACATGGAAAAATCGAAGATTCTGAGAGTACCTACAACCATTTTTTGAAAATTTTCAGACTCTTTTATATAAAAAGCCATAGGTGGTTAAATTTGGGTATATATAAATGAATTGGGTAAATTTGGTAAATGCCAGTAAATTTCGAAAAATTCGCGAAATTTTTCAAATGTATGTGAATTGCCTACATTCCAGATAAAATCAGGCAAATTTACCCGAAAAATCTAAAATTGTGTTTATTCAGGCAAATTTTAAGCTAAATTCCGTAAATTCGTTTCAAGTTGGATAAAATTGGATAAACAAAAATACATTTGGGAAATAGAGTTGATTTGGATGAAGTAAACATGAAATACCTAATTTTGGAATAAATTGTTTTCTGTTAAATATAAATAGCATTGGCGATGAATGACGTGAAATATAATAAGCGCCATCAAAAGTCCAACAGTTATATCTCAATCAGAACACTTTCTGCTCATTTAAGAAATTCAAGATCGATGTTAATCCAGTTAACGTGGCTCAATGTTTGAGAGAAATAGTAGAATTTTAAATAATGTATTTAAATCATATTTTGTTTGTAAAACTCAGGACTTTAAATAACGGACAAATTATGAGAGAATCCGTAGTGATAGATATTTCCAAATGACACATAAAATGTAATATTTAATGTAGGATTTCTAGAAATACGACTACGACCAAAATAGTTTTATGAGACTGGCACCATATTAATGACGTTATAGCTAAAATTTTACCACTTATCGATCGGGTAACAAAACAGATTCGTTAATAACGTAAACATAATTAGAGCAGATTTGTTAATAACGTAAAAATAATTAGAGCAGATTCGTTAATAAAGGAAAAATTAATAAGAGCAGATTCGTTAGTAAAAGAACAAAAATGTTATTTGTTATTTATCGGTGGTTTCAAACGAAATTCGGGGCGTGCAAAGAGGAAAAAACCAACCTAATTTATTATTTCTAAAAAAATTTACAATCTTTAAAACAATCACAGCGGATGGTTTACTAGGGATACAATTACACTTTCTTGTAGGTAATTCTATCGTTTATCCAATAAAATAAATCCCATGGTTCTACGATAAACGATTTCATATTACAGGAGCAACATGAAGTTAAGCAGGTAGTTTTGTCGGCAATTTTACAAGATGGTGGCGAATGCTCACGCCGAACATAGCGGCACACCGCTCTACGGGTATCAGGGATGTCAAAGTTACATTTCTTGGAAGTTTCAAATCTATTTTTTTGTCAGAAGTTTAGTTATATTTTGACTATACTGCAGGAACAATATATTATTTTGAAGAACTGTTATCAAAATAATTAAATTCAATTAGGATTTTTGCATATAACGCTGTAGAAAACATTTACTTGTTACAAAACGTCTTGTGTAAAAAACTGAAATTTTTCATTCATTGATAATTAAGACAATTTTCAATAATTGTTTCGTAACAAAAAAAGAACATAGTATTAAAGGTGAACAGCCTTATCTTTGTTCGGCAGTTATTTTTTATTTTCCTTTAGTATCGATTATAGCTTTCTTGGAGCCTTTGCGTTTAAATATTTACCAAACTACAGAAGTTTTCTTATCAATATAGAGAGGAAACAGAGAGTTAAAAAAAAACGTTAACTTTTAAATTTTACATATATTAAAAGATTTAGCTGTGTCACATTATTTAAAAAAATTCAAACAATACTTCGAGTGCATGTACAAGAAAGAAATATATAAAATTAGAAGTTAAAGCCTATAACATTTACATGGGTGAGCCTGTAAATCAAGCACTTTATATCCGAGTACGCTTCACATTCTAAATTTGTATATCTGCATTATTGCATGATGCCAAATTTTTCATTGTCAGTAATATTTAAAGAGCCGTGATACTCTTCACGGTTCTCATCAAAGATGGGTTGACTGGACTTTGTAAATCGATCATAGTTTCATAGCTCTGCCAATTTCCCCGAAACTGACTTTTTCATGGCATCTTACCGATAATGTGCTACGGAAGACAAAAATATTTTCTGAGATGAAATATTACTAAGCATTCTACAATTTCGTGGTGCATGCCGGAAGTAACGACATCCTTCCTGGAAGAAATATTGATTGGTAATCGACCAAGAGTGGGATGAAGAGATTCGACTTATTTTAACGAATTGTTAAAGGGCATTCAACCATCTGTGGCAGATATCTCTGAGTAGGTGTTATGATACTAGAAATGAAAACGTGTTGACTGTTTGTTAGGAATATTCCCTGATAGTAAGTTTTTCGTGCGCACGTAAATAAATAAATTAACGGAAGGTAGCAATCGCTTTAGAAAAATGACTTCGATCCGGTTTTCGATAGTGGAACTGCGTGGGGCATGTCAGAGGGACGCTATCCTACCCAACCCTAAAAACAGTTAATTTTTAAATTAATTGAATTGAAGTAAATTTAATAATTTTTAAGCCTAAATTCGAGAATAGGGTACGCGTACACCAAAGGAAAAAATAAAGGCGATTGGTTAGAAGGAATACGAAAAGTTAATTCAAAAATCGACGATGATAACGTTAACTTACGGAGGCACTTATTAAAGGGAACGATATTTCGTGGAAGGCGACTTTTGTAGACGAACATTTGGCGACCGCAATAGTTGATTAAAGGGGAACGGCCAAGCTTTTCCAAATATGGCCTTACTTTCGTATCAAAAGATTAACAAGACGTTCAATATAATAACACGTACCTTTTATTGTCTTGGAAAAATAGCTTTTGGCCCAAAAAGTTGAAACGAAAAATAACGCCAGGTGTTTGGGTTTGAATTTTCGCCGCCATCTTAGGGGCTGCCGCCAGCGCCCCTTACCCCGTATGAGCGATTTGCGAACTATCCTAACTTTTAAAATCGCGCGATTTAGGTCTCTTATAACTGGAGTGCAAAACATATTTTTTGCGTCTTCAGCAGCGCGCGTTTTTAAGTTGTTTTTCTGTCTCACCGACTTCTCACCAGGTGTTGCGGCGGACGCGCGCTTTTCGATTTCCCAAAATTTCTTTATTTTATTAAAAATTAACCACTCAATATTTTTTATGTGGTTTTCACCATATATTTAAGTTTTTAATGGGCTATAGGGCTATCTAACTGGTTAAAGCTTGACCGTTCCCCTTTAAGCTTTTATTTCACTTATTGTGTGTTTGGAAGGTGTTAAATATAGGTGAAGTACAATGGTAATACCAACAAGGAATTGAAGATCTAAGAGGTTGTTCACAACGAAACTAAAAAAAAATATTCATTTGCAACCCCTCTTCCTTTTACCCACTAAGGAAGAGTAACCATTTGAAAGACCCACACTCCATAAATTATGTAGTTATTACACAAACAATTTAAATTATCCTAGAGCCAAAAAAACACTTAAAACCTTTTTCCCCCATATTTATGTATTATTTTACCAATTGAATTAGAGCTACCTGTAATTCGGTTTCAAATTTTCAAATTATTATCTGGCCATTTACAATTATTTATATTTTATGTTTTTGTATGACACTTCGATAAGTTACGTAACATTTAATTGAATACTTACTTCTGACATTTTGTAACTCGTTCACTAACAACGGATACGCATTAACGTTACGTAATTTGTGAACGACCACTTATGCTATTTTAATGTACACGAAAACTTTATTACACCGTTTATAAATTACAACAAATCATTTTATATTGTAACGTTGCATTCATTGGAAATAATATCACAGGAAAGATATCGCGCTCGTCTAAGCTTCGTACTGTCAAAAGCCAAAATCTTGTTCACTTATAAAAGGTATGAAGTTGGTTTTTTGATTACTTCTCTAGGCAAATCCCGTGCTCGTGCTCTCTCCGATTTTGTTCAAATTCAGGAAGCAAGAAGACCTTCATGTTACTTACAATTTCACCTTGCCAATCGAATTTGTAATTTTCTTTACAAGATTGAACATGCGGAAATCATTGATTTTTAGGGCCCCCCTGCAAAAAATTAAAAAATTTAAAATATTTTAAATAAACAAAATTATGAATTATTCGTCGAATTCGGGTTATTTGGTTAAATGGGACTAACATTGAGTAAAAACGTATATATTAACGAAAATTTGAATAAATGTAATACATGCTAATTAACTTAGGACGTAAGTTAAATATGCCAGGGAAAAGTATTGAAAAATTTTGGTGTAATTAAACATTGGGCTTATTAAAACGAAATTGCTAAATGCAAAAACATCTGGGTAAACGTAGGAAAATTTGGAAAAATGCGAATTTATTGGGTTCATGCGAATAAGTTTGAGTAAGTTTAGGGTAATTTGGGTATATTTAGGGGAACTTGGGCAAATGCGAATAAGTGTGAGGAAATTCGATTTAATTTGGGTAAATGCTACTAAATTTCTGAAAATGCGAATAGAATTGGGTAAATACGAATAAGTTTGAGTAAGCTAAGGGAAGTTTGGGTATATTTAGAAGAACTAGGGTAAGTGCAAATAAATTTGGGTAAATGTGAAAATTTTTGGAAACTTCTAATAAAATTAGATTAAATTAATTAAATTTCGCATAATGTAGTGTACTTTTAAAACATTGTTGGTCAAGTGGAGGTGGATTGGAAAAACTTCAAAGTTACAAACTTCTTTACTAAATACCATAATTGGGTCATTAAACGGAGGTTCGAACACAGAGGGAACCATGGGTCGTCCAATTTTATAAAATTTTACAAACCTTAAATTGTGGCTAATGGATTGCCAATTGTGAAATTTTAGCCTAATATAAAGAGTGGTTCCGAAATTATAGACTTTTGAAAATACCCCGCGTTTTTAAGGTTTCGTTTGGGCAAAAGTCGTACCCCTAAGCGTTATGGTGAATAATATTTTTGAGACCAATATCATGCGAATCTCGTCTCTAGGAAAATTCAAAGCGTTGATTTCTAAAATGCTAACAGAAATATTGTATCTGTAACGGTTGTTTAAAAACGAACGTTTTTCAAAATATTTAGTGCATGGGTGGTCAACTTTGAAGCCAAGTCCTAAAAAAGGGCATACTCCGATTTTAATGTGCCTCTATATATTGATAGCCATAAACCTGAGCTTTCATATGATGTGCCATATGTTTGTGATATCGGGGTGTTAAGACCCGAAAACAAAACAAACATTATTTTCATGAAAAACACGATTTTAAGAAAAAAAACACTCTATTTTTATTCCGCTATGATAAATTTTGTTTAGATTGAAATATAATCTGTGCATTCGCTAATCAAATTTTAGGAATTTTCAACTTGGTTGACTTCCGTTGAGATGAAGACAAATTAAAAACCATTTATATCTAATTTAACGAAGATAGATGGGGACCTTTTTCTCCCGTATTATATCGGTCGTCCTCTTCACTTCAGTAACAAGTTGGCAAGCAAAAATATACCTCTCCCCGGAAGAATCGTCCCTAGTGGTATTAATTTATCGAGATGATCCTTAAAGATATATCTCCGCAATTCAGAGATATTTATAAAAACTTAATCCCGGTTCATTCCCGCTCGGTATAAAATTTTAATTATAATTAAAATAAATGAGTCTAAACAACCGAGTTTAATTTATTCAGAATATTAGAAATTTAGAAGTTACAACAGTGATTTAGACGTACTAAAACAATGCACAAGTTTATCAGTTAAATATAATTCGAAGCAAATTTTAATGAAAGAAATATCTACAGAGGGTATTTTTATTTTTCTCGCTTACGAAATACTAGCCGCATCTTTAACGCTCATGTTATTTCAACACTCGCCCTTGATGAAGATATCCTAGAATAGCTATATTCGACATCTGGTAGTGGACGACTTGTAGACTTTCTGTTGACGTTGTGACACATACAGCGTAAAAAAGACGAATGCCGTCCAATTTCCAAAATCATATAATGACTCGCACACCCAGGAAATCAATGACTGCATTAGGAATCATAGAAATCCTAATATCCACACCTAATGTATTAAAAAGAAGCAAAAACCTTATCATTAACAAAGCACAGAAAGCCACCTGACTAAACGATAGCTCGTATATCAATAAACGTTAAACCAACGCCATTACATGAATACACCTATATCTAAGTAGAAAAGAAAACCCGTAAACAAATTACAAAAACTAACTAAGTGGACCACCCACGGGTTCTACCCTTTAACCATCTTATCTCTGCTGAGTCCGCTAAAACAAGATTTGACCTTTAAATTTTCATACGTAAAAAATGTAGACTTTATAAACAATTAATATACTCTTCTGCTTAAGCTCAGCTTATAATTTTCAACAGACCGTAACGTGACTCGGTGGTTCTGTGGTAGAACGCTCGAATGTCATGCAGGAGGGCTTGGGTTCAATACCCGCCCAGTACTATCGCAAATTGAAGATAAGTCGTATACCGTGCCTTTTGGACGTTGAGACATTTACCGTAAGCCTCAGCTCTCGGTCCTTCCCAAACGTCGAAGATTATTCACGTACACTCACAATTCGCAAAAGAAAATTATAATACACCCAATGACAAAATAGGGCGCTTTTGGAAAACGTTTTCCCTAATTCCAAGAAACTGCGTACGCAGCGGTTACACTTTGCCCCGAAAATGCGAACGCGTTCGCAGCCGGACAGACAGACACACACCCATCCCCCCACACGGTGATTCTAAAACCCCTCCTAGGGGACATAGTCCCCTCGGAGAGTTAAAAATATTTCTAGTTTACTACTTATTTCTTGACCTCTTTTATCTTTATTTCGTCTGCTCTAGATTCTGCTAGTTATGTAACTTGTTCATACGGATTTAAGTTTCATCACGTGTTGTTTAGTACATTTTTTTTTCTAAAATGTTAATAGTATGGAAGAAGATAACCCATTAGAAATGTGTTCCGTTGGAAAATTTATTCAAGAAGAATCCCACAAACTAAGCCATTGTAAAACCCAAGGAATAAAAGATCTGAGCACCTTTGACGATGAAACTTTTAACAATTTAGAAAATATATGTACTAAACAACACGTGATGAAACTCGAATCCGTATGAACAAGTGACATAACTAGCAGAATCTAGAGCAGACGAAATAAATAAATTAATATCACTAGGGACGATTCTTCCGGGGAGAGGTATATTTTGGCTTGCCAACTTGTTACTGAAGTTAAGAGACCGACCGATATAATACGGGAGAAAAAAGGTCACCATCTATCTTCGTTAAATTAGATATCAATGGTTTTTAATTTGTCTTCATCTCAACGGAAGTCAACCAAGTTGAAAATTCTTAAAATTTACATAGAGATTGCTTAGAATATATTCCAATCTAAATAAACTTTATCAGAGCTGAATAAAAATAGGGTGTTTTTTTCTTAAAAACGTGTGTTTTTCATGAAAATAATGTTGGTTTTGTTTTTGGTTCTTAACACCCCGATATCACAAACATATGGCACATCATATGAAAGCTTAGGCTTGTGGCTATCAATATATAGAGGAAACATTAACATCGGAGTATGCCCTTTTTCAGGACTTGGCTTCAAAGTTGACCCCCCATGCACTAAATATTTCGAAAAACGTTCGATTTTTTAAACAACCGTTACAGATACCATATCTTTGTTAGAATTTTAGAAATCAACGCTATGAATTTTCCTAGAGACGAGATTCGCATGATATTAGCTTTGGTCGCAAAAATGTTATTCACCATAACGCTTAGGGGTACGACTTTTGCGTAAACGAAACCTTAAAAACGCGGGGTATTTTCAAAAGTCTATAATTTCGGAACTACTCATTATATTAGGCTAAAATTTCACAATTGACCCTCCACTAGCCACAATTTACCGTGTGTAAAATTTCATTAAAATCGGATGACCCATGGTTCCCTCTGTGTTCGAACCTCCGTGGCATGACCAATTTATTGATTATATTTGGATTAGTTATTAGCTTATTAACTTGTGATTAAGGAATTTATGTCAAAAACGATTAAAGAATAATTTATAGCGTATATTAAATAACTTATGCTTTATATTATGTTATAAATAAATTAATTATTAAATGTAAAAACCTTTATATAAGAAATTTATTTATACCTAAATTAAAGAAGACTATATAAAAGCGGCGTGGTCTTTGAAAATTAAAATAAACTTTTTATAAAAAAAAATTCGCTTATTGAAAAATTTTAAATCTATAATTTTTGATATTAGTAAAATGGAAAAAATAGTAATTCATTAAAACAAAATATATCAACACTGAATTTCTATTTTGCAATAAAGTGTTAATTCAGCACAAAGACCCTAATATCTAAATCGTATGAGTTATATACGATGTTGACCAAGGACGAAAGAGTACTAACTCATTACTTAATAAAGCACAATTTGCCTGAAGAGGAAGTAAATATCGAAAGGACGTTTCTACAAAAAAAACTTTTTAACAATAGTCTCTGCCATACTAATAGGTATTATGTTACTAATTTTATGAAATGATATTTGTATAAATAACAAGTTGGCAAGCTTGCCAAAATATACCTCTCCTCGGAAGAATTTGTCCTTGGGCGTATTAACTACTGGACTCGGCACTCAACGATATTTCGCAATATGCAAAGCATCCGCCTAAAAACGTAGACCTGGTTCTATCCAAACCAGTAGAATATTTTTTATTATAATTATAATAAATATTACAAATATTATTGCCTTTTACAAATTTCCAATATCGTAGAACAAAAAACCAACTTTACACTCAAAACGTTATTAAATTAACAAAGCAACAAAATGAGAAATGGAAAATTCTAAATTTAAAATTATTAGAATGCTCACGAAACGTAAAATATACATGTGAGAAACTATTTTATAGACAAAAACCAACCCATTGTATTATATATCTTAAAAAATAAAATGTATATGGAAAACAAAAGTTAAAGCGAAAACCAAAACTTTAAGTGAAAGCACTAATCAAAACTGCGTGGGCTCATGGCGACAACCCAACGAAGCCGATAAAAATCAATGCAAATAAAATAAGTGACAAAAAGGTTCCTCCAAAAAATGAACCATTTCGCGGAAGAAGTAAATAATTTTAAAAGAATAAAAGATAAAACAAATATACAACAGCAAAAATAAAACGTCAAATAATAGAAGAAAAAATCTTTAAAAAAAAGATTAGGCCTTCAAAATTTCATTCGTAAAAAAATTCAAGACTTTATTAACTGTTATGCTTACGATAAGTGTCTTATTTGCAATATAGCTAAGGAGTTATCGTTGGTTCTGTGGTAGAGCGCTCGATTGCCTGACTAAATGGCCCGGGCTCAAAACCTGGGTGGCGCATTTGTTTTTAATCAATAGAGAAATCGCTAAATTAGAATTTCTTCGATGTAATAATTTAAATCTTACACGAAATCTTGTTCTATTTCAATTAAACTAAAATTTCATACTCTATTAAATACGCTTCCGATAAAGCTGAAGGTCTACTTTTCAATAAAGCGTAATAAGCGTCGGTGGTTCTGTGGTAGAACGTCCGCCTGTCAAGCAGGCGGTTTTGGGTTCGAAACCCGCCTGATGCGATCGCAAATTGAAACTAAGACGAATACCGTGAACAATTGGTGGAAACCCTGCCATTGGACGTTGAGAGGTTGCCATAACACTCAGCACTCGGTCCGTCCCAAAGTCAATAAGAAGGAGTTGGAGAGAACGCACCCATAACTACTGGCGCGACGGTGAGCTTTAACGAAAAACAAATGCAACCAAACGCAACGTAATCGCAAATTTAGCCGTTAACGCTTACCGTCACACGGTGGTTTTGCTAACCTTGAAACTGCTAAAACGGTTATTCGACTGCGTACGCAGTGATCCAAGAAACGGCGTACGCAATGATTACCCTTTGCCCCGAAAATGCAGGCCTGACAGACAGACCCACAGACAGACAGACTGACACGGTGGTTGTATAACCCCTCCTAGGGTACAAAGTCCCCTCGGAGACGTAAAAATCATTTATTATTTATATTAATTTGGTTAAACTCATTTATAAAAATATCATTTTTAAGTTAAATTTAAAAGATTTTTATGTTTCTACTGCACTTGGTTAAATAGAAAATAGAGATTATTACAAAATAATTCTTCTAATAGTAAAACGTACTCTCATCAAACATAATTTTATGCTGGCCCAAATGTTTTTCCATTTTGTTGTAAAAAGCGGTAGCAAAGTACAATAAATTAATTTATGAATTAGAATTTTTAATTTAAAAGAAACAAATATTGAACTCACTTCATACACCATAATGCATTCAGAAGAGCCTAGGTGTATTTGCGTCTATTCGTGTGAAATCATAAGATGAAACCATTTAAACTATTTTAAGAAACGTTTGTGTTGAATCAGCACCATTTTTCTGCCTTAAATAAAAAAAAATACAGATAAATAATAATCAGCTAGGCTAATACCCTTGGCACCACTTTAGGCCCAAATCAACAAGCGTTTTTAATGCCTTAAACAGGTGGCCGAGTTAGAATTTGTTCGAGGGTGGTGGCAATCCATTAATGCCATGGAAGGGGGAAACCGAAGAGCTCGGGGGACAACTCCTTTAACCAGTGGAGAGAGAACTTGCAAACTCAACGCAGGAGGTGCTTCCGAGTTTTCACCCACTGCCATAAGCTGGAATCGAACCCGGCGAGGTGGAAGTGTTAACCACTCCGCCTACTTATAATAATAAAAAGGGATCGTCTTCATGAGTCATCTGAATGTGAAAGTTAAGCGAAGGCCAAGAGCATAGTGGTCGATTTCGTAAAAGAATCCCATAATATATTTTTTTAATTAACGAGTTCGTAAGAGGTGTTCTAATGCCAGTTATTAACAGAGCTCAGTAGCAGGTATAAAGTAGTATAAAGACAACGTTTAGAAAACAAATTTGTCGATTATCACATTAAACCTATGGAACTAGGAGGTCAACTATCAATATGAGCTTCTGATGAACTACTTAAATTTATTGAGTGTAGTTTAGCTGCAGTCAGTGTTCCTCCTTGAAAGTGCACAATTAAAATAAAACCATCCACGATGTGTAGAAATAGGTTTGTGCTGACCTGTCAATTGAATCATGAATCTTCTATTTGGGGTCAATTTGGCGAAAACCGTGCTGGCGAAGACAGGGTTTAACCAAAAATTATCAAAATAAATAATATATCTTAGAATTATAATGCGTATTTTATCTATGAAACTGCGTCCGAGTACTGAGGAGTTTCGCTTAGGCTGGCCAGGGTTTTGTTCCGGTATTTGAACTAAGCCTTGTCTTACATTTTGTATATGACATAGTTTTAATGATGCAACCGAAGAACCGATTAAAAGTCAATTACTTTTAAATGAAAAAGAAATTCAGAAAGCAGAAGGAATCGACCTTAAGATCAATGTTCTTAAGGAAGACAACAACAAAGATTCTGTCAGAAAACCTGAAATTTTAGTGATGACGAAAAATCAATAGTGGAAGCTAAACTAGTCGTAGCAAAACAAGTGAATATCACTGTGAAATTAAAAGTGTCATATGTTTAATTAACCTATTATAAAATAATCCATTATTAACATAGTTTGTTATCAAAAATCTGTGGCGTAACCATTCAAACTGCCATAAACTATGACCTGAAAGAGTTCGGGAAGCTAGCAGAGCATCTACCTAAAGAAATAAGTAAAATTGAGGAATTGTGAGAGACCCCAACATGGGAGGATGGTTTACATAATATGGAAGCACTTGAAAATGTTCAGAGCAATAATTGTTTTTAATGCCATGCCCCAATATTGCTAAGTGATGATGATTTGATAGAATCTGCTATAAACAACCTTACTGGATAAGCTGGACCTGAAAGTCATTAAGTGTAAAGAGAAAGAGGATAATATAACTAATTATGATAATTTTGTGTTATTCAGATCTATTTGTCTTTCAATTTTTAAAAAAAAACTATACTTTTCCACTATAAATTTAAAATTCCTCGTAAACATTCCGCTGCAACGGAAGAGCTAACTGTGATAAATAGCTAGAGACAACAGTCTCTTCCAACTGTTCAAACTTCTTCAAATTTACCTGATGAAAAAGACTGATGCAATATTCTATTATGTGATCGGTTCAGCTATAAATGCTGTTTGTGTCAAGTTAAAAAGGACAAGAGAACTTCATGAATGCATAAGCGTTAACTGGCCAAAGTTCAACCGAAAGAAATCCGTTCATAGGGAATACCATTTTAATTTTTGTAAGTTTGATATTAATGCGAAATCTAACTTTTGTTAAAATAAAAATCTTCTAGTTATTTACATTGAAAAATAATTGGAAGTTTATTGCAGAAAGAAATATGGCTTTTAAAAGCCAAAGTGAAAATTATCAGCGCAAATCTCTAGTCTTAGAAAACATTGATAAAATTATAGACATTACCAACTCATAGAATGAAATTTTAAATGAGAATATTGAAATTTCTAATAAAGATAATATTAGAAAAAAGTTTTTGAAGATATTATTAGAGAGTTTCCTCGGATTGAAAGGGAAGTTATTTACACTGTTACAGGAAGGAAATCAATTTAGTGATAAAATGCACCAATCAAAACCAGGGTTGAGAAATGCTTGATAAAAGAAACATGAAAAGATAATTTAAAGTTGGAAAGTTTATTATGATCTGATTTAACAAAAATAAATTCTGTTATTTTTTACGAAAAGGATTTTGTTATTACTAATTTTATTGAACCAACGTACATCCATTTTCAGGCGCTTTGATCAACAAGTCAACTTTTTCATTTTATCTTTGCTCTACGAATTTATCATCTAGGCAATCTTGATTAAGGTTATTTGATTAAACAAACTTTGCTTCTTTGCATAGCCAAACTCTTACTACTTAATTTCATCATATTTCTTGGCGTTGTTGATAATTTCCCTTGTCAGTTGGCAACTCCCCCCCCCCCCCCACTTCAAATAATAGCAAACAAAATCTTTATCGGGGCAGTATGAAAATAATCTGTAAATCAATTATAAAATTCATTATTGGCAATTCATTAATTTCAATAAATACCCGCAGTTTGGAATCATCAACTGATCGGAAAGGATACAGATTACTGTTAAGCTGAAAAATTCCTTCAATCAATTTCTAGTGATCATTAAGTTAAAGAAATTGGAGTCAATCTGATGAATTTGACAGTTTTCGGATGACATCTCTAAATTCTAACTCGAGAGCATTGGCTATGCTGGAAATAAGTATCTAGATTCCCAAACGAAACCAAATTCTTAGAAATGAATTCAGATTAGTAAGTTTTAGGAAGAATAAAAGACGTCGTTACATTTGCATATATACATTTTAAAAGGTTTTTTTTTACAATTTTTTTTTAACAATATTTACATAGTCTGACCGGTTTCGTTGGGCTTAGCCCTTCATCGTCGGAGACAAATCTTCCACGTTAGTAACAACTGGTTATATACAGCCCGACATCACACAAAAAAAACAAAGGGGATTAAAAAACAGTTGACCTTTATACATTGGAGGCACGAGGGGCAAAAGGAAGTTTCTGTATCATATCTTGGTGCCATCTGTAGAGTAAACAATTATGGGGGGGGGAGTTTGATTTTATTGAGATTTTAATTTTGTTTTATCTTATTTAAAAATTAAGTTTAGTAAGTTACAATTAAATGGGGGTTTTAGTAATTATGATAACATGAGAACTCAGAGGCCCCCCCGCAAAAATCTCTATGAGGCCCCCTTTTAAATTTTTTTATAGTTAGTGCCCCCCCCCCCCACGAAGCACGAGGGTTCCCCGCACCGCGGGCCCTGCGGACCATCAGCTACGCCACTGCTAAAATCTTTTATCTGGTATTACCCATCGGGTTTTCCCAATTCGATTCTAGAAAATCTTCTAGATCGGCGACCACGGCGTATATGAGGGGATATGTGTCTCAAAAAGGACCCCCTCACCTTTTGACGATTAGCACATTGTAGGTATACCCTTACTCTCTCGACAGCCCGGTTCGCCGCTGAAGGAGTTGTGCGCGTTGAATTTGATTGTTTTAACATCCGCCGAAGAAGAAATGTTCGGTACGGAGCCGCGCCAGCGTCAACGCGTTCATCGGGTCCTGCGCGCCCAAACCAGCGGAGTTCGTCAAGAATCTCGTCCCTATGGCCTTCAACGTACTCGTAAGAAACAAATTTTAACTCTAAGGGCACTTAATATATAGTGGGGAGACCAGAGCCAAATTCCATTGTTGTACGTACCTTATGTATGTCCGTTATTCACTATATAGCTCATGCAATGCATCGTTAAATAATTTTAGTGCCGAAATTACGACTTCTTATTATAGTTGTTTAATAAATGTTGACACTTTTCGTAACTTACGTACCCATAGACAACGAATTACCGATCCATTCACCGTTAATTTTATAAAGTGTCACATTAGTCACTGGTAGTTTTGCCATCAATTTTATTGTTAGCTTAAAATCTCTTTCAAAAAGGGTAATTACTGGCGTCCACAGAAAATGATGCCCATACCATCTATTGTTTACATTGTTTACATGTGTTGTAGGGCTAAGTCAATATTGACTCGTTAGCCCTTGCATGTTGTTCTCTAATTTTTAAGAATTTTAGCAATATTCTAGTAAATTGCTTCATAATTTTCCTATTTATTCTAGCAGCATCGGATACAACTGATAGAATTTTAATTACTTTCATTTCAAGTTTACATATAGATTATAAAAATATGCTACGTACCGAATCGCTAGACATTTTATTGGAAGTAAAATATGCCACAGTTTATTTCAGTTTTCCTGTTATGCTCCTTACAAAATTTACGTGCGTGGCCACCTGCGCTTTACCCTTAATATTTTTTCTTCCAAATATTTTTCCACAAGCCCAGATCCACTTGTATCAATAATTCAAAAAAAAATTTCTCTGCCAGATGGGCATTTTGGGAACCGTTGTTTACAAATCTAAAAACTAATATCAGCTGCTCGAGGGTGGTATCCATTATAGAAGAAAATAATTACGCTTCTTGGCTATTTTGATTATTTTGTTTGTGGTTTTTGAAAGCTATTAACTTAATTTGTTAATATATTGATTTCCTTGGATTTTATCCAAAAAAAGGTGTTCTTTTATAACAGTCATATAAGCTCAATAATTTGACAAATTTCAAGAAAACTCCATTGTTCCTTTGTTAATCCGACATAGAAGTAAATCTAATTCTTCTTCGGTTAATTTTTCAAGAATGTCATGCCAATATTTTTCTTATTTTTAAAAAGGCATTCATACTCTGCATCAGTAGTTTGATTGGTTTGTTTTATATTCCAAACCTTTAACGACCTAAGAAGAGACATTTTTCTCGTGAGTATTGATAGCCCGCCTTGTATTTTTCTAATCATTATATCCTCTCACAAACTTTATATTTAACGTAGAATATAATTTACAACAAAAACGAAATAATTTATCATTTGAAGTAGACTAGAAAAACCATATCCTTTTAAAATGTTGTCCGTTTGATTATATTAATTCAAAATGCAAGTATATTTGAATGAAAATTGTCTGTCAGCGATAGTGTTGTCTACAGGAAATAAAAAGTCATTTGGAATTTCTATTGGCCTTTTTTCAATAAGTTGCTTTATTTTGTCATTCGAAACATTTGGCCATTTCGCTGGATCAAAATCTATTCTCAAAACGTCTATTTTGACGCCAGTCTCAGTTTCATATGATGAATTTTGAGATTCGTTCTAACCATTAATAGTGCCAACCTCAGTTTCACATTCGACTTCATCAGTTTGGTAAAGTTCATCAAAAGAGTTTTATTCGGTGATTATTTTCACTTCTTTTAGATATAAAAAATGTTGGTAATTTTAAGTAAAGAATTGGTTTTCGTTCTCTTATATTGCGCTCCAGACAAAGTTTCTTACCTAGAGAGTCACTCATATTGGTACAAATGATTTTTTCAAAACATTAAGGTTAACATAACCTACGAGCTCTCCAGTGTTTTCTTTTAGACAATGTCTTCTTTTTTTTCATCTCGTCAAAAATGAGACTTAAATACTGCTGGCGATCTTCTGTATATGTAGCTGCACCTTTGTGCCTTTGGTCAGTGGAAACTTAAGGGCTGATGTTTGTAGGATATCGTAAGCGGCAGTAGATTTCTGATTTAAATAAAAGCTCTACTGAATTATTTTTGGGTGCCATCTACGATAACATAATCAGATGTTCTTCGCTTTTAGTGCTAACAATCGCTGTTATTCTTTTGGGGAATAATCCTTGTTTTTATTCAAAATGTCCTGCAAATAATCACGAAATTTTTTAGCCATATTCGGGGAAAGAAAAATTCTGGAAAAAATCTCATTTAGCTATTGAACTTACAAGGAGACTACCCGAGGTGTTACACACCGATTTTGTTTAAACTCTGGGGATTGGTAGACCTTCATGTAACTTGAAAATCCCTTAAGAGATTTTATTCAATGGGCAACTGTTTTGCCATGGTAACGAAAAATGTTTTTGACCACATAAAATGAAAATTTTCCGTTTTAAAATAGCATGGGATTTTGACCGATTCCCAGGGTCCCCCCTGTGAAAAATTTAAAACATTTTAAAATACCAAAATTATAAAAAAAATTATAAAAATTGACGAAACAAAATCAAAATTGACCACATTTTGATCAATTTGAACGAAATGGGTGAAAATGAACCGATATCGCTAAAATTGGGAAAAAAGGGAGAAAAAAAATACAAACATTGTAAAAAATATTTCAAAATTGAAAAAATATATAAAATTAAAAAAAATTGAAAAAAAACAGTAGTTTCTATCAAAATTCATAGGAATTGACGGAAATTTATAAGTTGTGTAAAATTCGATTAATGTATAAATAATTTGCGATTTTTTTGAAAACAAAGTATTTATTTGGGCCAATTTGATGAAACTTGACCAAAATTGGAAAATAATAGATCTAAATTAGCCCAATTTTAAAGTTTTGTAAAAATTATATAAAAATAACTAAATTCGACCAACTTTCTCAAAATTGTTTGAAATATTTATTTTCTAAATTGAAAGATGTTAATAACACTAAAAAAATTATCAAAATCAATAGTTTCGATCCAAAACGATTAAAATTGATAAAAATTGGTGGAAATTTATTTATATAGATAAATTGGTTTTTTTTAAAATTATTTTCCAAATTTGTAATTTCGATTTACATCTTTTTAATGTAATAATTTGTAAATTACGTTGTAAACTAATTGTTATTGTAATATGAAATAAATTAGGTAGTATAATAATATTAGTGTAATAATTACGTGGTATAATAATTTATTTCATTTAAAATAACTATTAATTATTAAAATTTATGATAAACTGATTCTAATTCAAGAAATATCTTTAAACATTGCACAACATTTAACGGATTAATATCCATCGTGAATTACTGGTTGCCAAGATTTTAGCATACGCGCCATTTTTCCTGCTGTTTGTTAGGTATTACCGTATACCCGAAGAAACCAATATTGACGACAAAATATACTAACTGAACTAAATTTATTATGCTTTAGTTAAAATTTATTTTAAAAACCAAACATTATTATATCTCATGTTTTAAAAAAATACCGTTTCGTTAAATAAATAAATATAAATAATTTTTAATGAATTTCATTTATTTTTTTATTTATTATTTATCAAGTAAATAATATTTTAGAACTCTTAGAACCAAAACAACTACGGATATAGATTGGAAATTAATGCGGTTTTTGATTGAAACTACTGATTTTTTTTTTAAAAATTTAAACATTTTGCTAATTTTGATCTATTATTTTCCAAATTTGGAAAATAATTTAAAAAAAGCAGTTTATCTATTTTAATAAATTTCCATCAATTCCTATCAATTTTGATCGTTTTAGATGGAAACTATTGATTTTGTTATTTTTTTAGTGTTATTAACAATTTTCAATTTTGAAAAAAAAATAAATATTTCAAACGATTTTGAGATAGTTGGTCGAATTTAGTTTATTTTTATATAATTTTTACAAAACTTTAAAATTGGGCTAATTTAGATCTATTATTTTCCAATTTTGGTCAAGTTTGATCAAAATAAATACTTCGTTTTTCAAAAAACCGCAATTTATTTATGCATTAATCGAATTTTAAACAATTTATAAATTTGCGTCAATTCCTATGAAATTAGATTGAAACTACTGTTTTTGATCAATTTTTTTCATTTTTTTTTATTTTTTCAATTTAAAAAAAAATATTTTAATGAATTTTGAAATATTTTTTCAATGTTTGTATTTTTTATTTTTTCTCAAATTTTTTCCAATTTTAGCCATATCGGTTCATTTTAACCCATTTGGTTCAAATTGATCAAAATGTGTTCAATTTTGATTTTTTTTCGTCAATTTTTATCAATTTTGTATAAGTTTGGTATTTTCAATATTTTCAATTTTTTCCAAATCCCATGCTATTTTAAATGGGAAAATTTCCATTTTATGTTGTCATAAACATTTTTCGTTGCCATGGCAAAACCGTTGCCCATTGAATAAAATCCCTTAAGTATTTTTCAAGTTACATGAAGGTCTACCAATCCCCCGAGTGAAATCGGATAATAATCACGATTTTAAATCGGATAATTTTCAAGATAATTATCAATGATAATAATCAATCGATTATTATCAAGCTACCCTGGTCAGGACTCAGGATGGTCCTTTGTTGACCCATTATCGCCTACAAACTGTTGGGGGAAATATATGAAGTAAATTTTTGAAGGCTACCAAGTTAATCCAAATCATATCTCCCAGAAGCTACCGATGGTGTACGTTGCAGGCCTTGTAAATGTAATTCATAATTTTTACCACTATTTTGAGCTATCGTTTAAAACTTATTGACTTCCTATTTTACTACTTAATATAAAATAATATAATTTTCTTTAATTAAGACATAATAAGTCTCCTTTCTAAAATAGTGTCCTATAGAAACGAGTCATTTTCAATACAAAGGTGTTTGGCCCTGAGAGCCTCGAAACAAGTCGTCCCATTTCAGATGCTATCTTACTCTCTTCACCGCGATGATACTACCGGCAGTTTTATAGTACAGGCTTTATGGTGCTCCTCATATCCTCTTATGCCTGCCTACATCAGCTTAAAACAAAGTAAGTTTTTTTTATTAAATTAATTAAAAACCTAACCCTATTTATAGAGTTTGGATAGACTAGCGCCCCACGAACTTTTCACTTTATATTTTTCTTAATCAATTGACACCTTTTGATATAATCTTTTAATTCCAAGCAAACGTGAAGGTTTTTCAACATATATAAACGGGTTAGAAGTGCTTTAGTAAACAAAACAGTCCTAACACGAAAAATCTCACCAAATATTTTTTGTTTGAGTAGAACAGGCCTTGTGTTTTTCTTATATGCGAAGCCATCTTTAAAAATGGCGATAATAAATTATATTCTCAAGCGAAGGCGCAATTAGTTATTAGCTGATTTTATTGAAAGTTACATAAAAGAGACTTTTAGATATAAATAAGACAACATTTTCTGAAATTGCAAATACATGAGGTTTCTGTTTAGCGAAAGCTGCTGTTGTTTTAGATTCCAAGTCTAAAAATTGCAATAGTTGTCGATGTGGTTTGAAATATTGTCATTTACGAAAATGTGTCTCGTTCAGCGTAGAAGTTGGATTGCAGATTCAATTAAATCCTAGTATTGTTCATAATTATATAGGGGAGTTCTTCAATTAGAAATGTACATTTTTCTTATATTTCACCTTTTTTATTACACAAGTTAACTTCATCTCACGTTCTGCTATCGGTAGCAAATGTTTTCGCTTGACTGATTTGCAAATTATATTGAACGAAATTATATCAAATCTACACCGGTTCAGAAAAATGAAGATTAATTTATGAGTAAAGATGTATTTGAATCAATTGTACTCCCGTTGATGATTCGAAACGTTACATAAAAGAGCCATTTGGTGAATTCGATTTAAAAAATACCTTTTATAATTAAAATTCTTTTGAAACAATTTTATTTCTCTTACCGAAATAGTTTGAAATAAAACTTTACATACACTTTCAGGAGCACTATCACGGCTAAGTTGCTTAAGCATATGACATGACGCTTTATAAACTTTGAACCTCTTAGAACACTTATTGGCCCTCAATCCATCATTTATTATCTACAGCAAAGAACAGAATGACACACCCTCAGTTAAAGTCAAATTTCTTATCTCACGAGTTGACTTTTCTTTTTTTTTAGCATATAATTCAAACTCCGGGTTTCAGGATAAAAACATTAAATGCAGATTACGCTGTTACAAACCCAGTTTTATAATAGCGTG
Source organism: Leiobunum rupestre (assembly GCF_980474605.1). Taxonomy (NCBI): domain Eukaryota; kingdom Metazoa; phylum Arthropoda; class Arachnida; order Opiliones; family Sclerosomatidae; genus Leiobunum; species Leiobunum rupestre. The sequence goes on from NC_143392.1 coordinate 47,905,412, forward strand.
AACTTGATAATAGCTTAAATCGATAAACCCTACAAAATCGTGCAGGAAAACTGATAAAAGTTTTCCTTAAACTTGACTGATCACCCAAAAATTAATATTAAAAGTTGGTCTAAAAATACGCTCTAACGGGAGCCAAGATAACAGGCAGTGATTTTTTAAACATTTTGACGTACGGTAAAAATAGCCACAGTAGGGAAAAATGTTAAATACATGCGTGTTAAAGAATAACCAAGTGTAAAAGCAAAACGGTCGGCGAATGTAGTCATAAGGCCTTGATTAATTTATTTCGCTCAATCACAGCCATTTCTCTAAAGGTATTTAACGGTAAAAACATACAATTTTTCATCATACGGTTTTATAAGCAAGTTGACAGATATGAAATGACAAATAGAGCTAAGAGAATAGATAATAAAACATACAGAACCCATATATAATTTTAGGCCTTAGAAAAACGGATTTGAAATTTTCAATCCTTACAAAATCAAATAATTTCTAATTTAATAAACTAACAATAACGATAATAAGTTATCGGAAACTTACAATAACGATTTGAAATTATCGGAAACTAACCAAAACGAATTTAAATAATCGAAGACTTACAAAAACGAATCTTAATTATCCGAAACTTACAAAAACTAATTAAATTTTAATTTTGAAATATTCAAATCTGTTGTTGTTTAGCCGGATTAAAAATATCTACGTAAACATTTTGAATACAATAAAAGTTTCAAAAATAAGCTAACTAGTTTTAACCGCACTGGAGTTTCAATGAATTCCCCGTTTACGAGAATGGGTGATGAGCGACAACTCTTGAAAATAGTGAATCACGTCGAAGACCTTTCCTCATTTGCTTTTGCTGAAACTTTGTATTTTTATTTTATCGATCCCTCAGCCCTCAAAGTCACATACGCACTCATCGCTCTGGCTTCTCTCTCATGTGCGGAGAGGTTTGGGCAGAAATGACTTGGCGCTCGTAAAGTGGCAAATTACATTTTTATCTCGTAAATTTTAATAGCTGCTTGTTATCTTTATTACTTGCTAAAACAACAAAATTCATAAAGTCAAACACCGACTGGAAGGACATGCGCGAGTCTAGGCACGCTTATCACGATTGCTCGAATGCTCGTAGCGCCCCTGTTATCGGGGCCAGTCTTTATCGGTTAAAAGCCCGAAATGAGGGCCAAAATTGCTGTCACTCCTCGTTAAGAATTATCCTATCAAGAAAAAAGTATAATAAAATATTTTTATATCCCTTAAGCGGGGCGTTCAATGGCACTCCGCAACGTCTTCGCCATGATTTCCGTAACCATTAGCTTCGTAACTAAGAGAAAGAGTTAACGACGGCGGACAGCTGACGTTACGAAGATGCTATTTACGCTTTCACTCAGTGGTCCCACAATTGCGGAAGTACTGTTGGATTTTGCAGGTCATCTTCACTTTTGAAATCCTCTATTGAGTTTGACTCTCAGGTGCGTTTGCCCACCATATTAACTAAAACCAGAAGAATTCTGATTATTGTAACGAAACATTTCCTACAGATCATTTACGATTCACGCATGCCATTTTTGTCACTCGTACATTACATCTTCCCGTGACAAAGCGTAGTCAATATATTAATCAATCACACAGGATCGATAAACATTACTGTTTTAACCTTTCAAGCTATGCGTATAAACAGGGTGTTTCATACGGATATGCATATATTTGAAGGGGTTGAGTTGAGAAGTATGCCTGTTTTTTACCCATTTTCCTACGATTAGTTAAAAGAGTGCCAGAGAGCTTCAAAGTGTGGCCCAATAGATAACAAGCGGACACTTAAGTTTAATACCAAACTACAAATAATTCAATTATGCATTTTAATACGGATCCTCACGAATAAATACACGTATTACCACCTAAGATCTTAGTTTTGAATCTGCGGTCCATTAACTTTCGTACTGAAATTTTGGTACCATTCACGTTGCGATCGAAAGCTGGATCAAATCCGTATGGATATCTTTTTTACTTTCAATCAACACTGATTTAATAATGTGTTTACAGTATGGTTCTACAATTATTGTTGACAGTCGGATTAATGCTGGTAGTTTCGCCAATGCTGAATCTTGGCCATGAAAATGCTTAAAATTGTCCAAATATAAAAAGTTAAAAAATAAGTGTCTGATTTAAGTTAATTGTTCAATATCAATAAATTCCCTAAAATAAAAAACTTTCAATTGGATATTTTTTTAAAAATATCAGTAATTGTAATCAATAAAATTTTATATTTCGGCCTAGTCCCTTCGCAGTGATGTAAAGTTTGAGCAGATATAGGTTATTTAACTTACCTCTCCGAATATTAGATATAATTTCATTTTTGTCTAAACAATTTCATAATCTTTGTTTCTATTATTTACTCAACAAAATCAGCACGTGAATACACAATCCCCAATGAATAAACAATCAGCAAGATCAGCGAGTTAATAAATAATCCGCAAGTGAATACACAATCCACAATTGCGCGACTCAATCCGCAAGTCAATAAACCATCCGCAATTGAATTAACAATCCACAATTGAATACAAAATCCTCATGTTAATCAACATAAGTGTACTACACTTTCAAATTCACCAAATTAGCATATCAGTTTAGGATTCAATCCACATGTTCAAGGCATTAAGCAAAAGTAACCCTTCATGCAAAAAAATTAAAATTCAAGTGAAGTCTTATTATATCGATTAGTATCGTCGTGTGCCCTTTTGACGACTACCAACATAAATCTCAATGGTTATCAATTGTAAATGTTTAATTTATCCTTAATTAATTATCTATTCATGAAAACATGAAAATAAATAAAAACTTTACTTCAATGAGAAGTGCAAAAAGAAATATTAACATACTTATCATTTTCACAGGCAGTGCTTTTTAAATTTTACTAGTGGAAAATAGCTCACAAAAATGTCTCATTTAAAGTAAGATTCCTATTCCCATTTTTAAATTAAAGTGTATTAAAAATAACAAAAACTTCTATTAGTGGTGTATCTCAAAAGGAACATATGCTCGTTGAAAAGGAAATTAAACTAAAATACATGTTTCCTGATGTTTATATAACGCCAAAAGAACAAGATTGGCAAGTCAAAAGAGTATGCAAGACATAGGGAATAAGAGCTTCAACCTTTTAAAATAGAAAATGTGCATGGCCGTTATTGTTTCGCCTATTTCGAAGATGGCCCTAATTGTACATTATTTCCAATATTTGTTTTTATAAACCTACGTAAAACTTGTAGAGGTTTACGGTAATAGTTTGTAAAGTGTGACACTTTTTATAAATATGTTTGTGAATTTATAAGATTGGAGTTAAAATAAAAAGTTAGGGAATGATAAAGTTAAAAGTAAATGAAATTTGGTATATGGATACTATAAAATTAAAGTGTCAACATGAAGATATACACAAATACTCTGAACTGGCAATGGTCAATCATTTATTTAAAAACCAGAAATCAACATTTGAGAATTAATCCTAAACAGAAACAAGAAACAAATTTAAGACCAAGTACCAAATTGTCTGGTTCCCCAATTAAACCAAATAAGGTTTTTGTACGGTTTCGTTAAACATTCGTAGTTTGTTGCTATAACGATGGAGGTCCTTCCATCATGGTGCGGCTCCGGAGTTACAAAACGCCGCGGCCTTAAAGTTGATTTTTGGGAGGCGGCGGTGCGACTTCTAAACTTGGGCGGAAAACGCAACCACGACTTTCTTAATTATTAAACTCGCGCACACAATTTAGCCACGAGGGCATGGCTGGCAAGAAACCCGCGAACGGTCTTGGATGCTGAGTGCAGGTGCGAGGTTTCAAACCAGCCTTCATTTGGAAACACCACTTACACTTATTTTAAAATATTTCCTATCTTAAGCCTAATCAACGAAAGATTGACCATGATATTTAATTCTAATTATAAGTGATTAATAAATTGGTTAAAGTAGGGAGCTGTTGGCTGGCGTGGAATGAAGAGCTTGCCACCACCCTCCTACGCATTTTAACTCGGCCCCCTGTTTAAGGCATTAAAAGTCCCTAGATTGTGTCTTGGGTTATTATTAACTGGTTATTTAAAGGCGCATGATCCCTAATTTCCGTCAGTTCCTTCATGATTAAGTTGGTTCAAAGCGACAAGTACTTAAAATGTACTAGTACTTGTACAACGTGTAAAACGTCAAATGCCGATAATTTTTAATTTAATCTTGGGGTGGAATTACCGATTCGCTACCCAATGAGGATTTCGCAGACATCCAGTCGTCTGTTTTCTTTTCGCTGTCTGGCGTGAGCAACAAAGAACCAATATAAATCAACCTGCTGGATATGCAAAACTGAGCACTAAATTAATGGACGTTTGTACAGCATACAGGAGAAAATAATTATTATTTTCTTTTAAAAAAATTATTTTTGTCTAACGCATATTGTCCCTTTTCAACAATAACTTTTACTACATTTTCAAATTTCAATTATTATATTTCTCTAAAATGGCTTCTCATAAATTTATTATTCACCAAAGTAGTTTTTGTTATTTGTCATAATTTCACGTAACCTAAAAACCTTCAAACAAGGCGATGACGGGGTCATTATTTTACAATTTCAAATTGGTTATCTACAATACTGCCATCTAGACGTTGTTAAACTATGAAATATTTCTGTTAAATTACGTATAGGTTCCACTCAATAACCCGCGGTTTATTTGTCTTAGAAATGGATTAGCTGGAACCTGTCAAGGTTTATGTTTTAAGTTTCAAACGGGGATAAAGTTACTTCTCAGTAATAATTTATTAAAATGTCTTATGTTTTAAATGTTTCAATGAAAATAGATTATATGAAGATAGTTTAATTTATATTAATGAATGTAGTAACCTCCGAAATAAAAAATTTATTTTATGCTTTAGTTTTTAAATTTTTAAGTGGTATTTTTCAGTAGTGTAATCCGTTGCCAACCTGCAAGTGTTTGATCTGGTACTTCAAGTACGAGAAAGCGAAGAGAACTAATATATTATTTATCATCATTTAGTTATGGCTTCAAGCTTATTTAAAGATTGTATTAACTCGCACTTTCGTAATACAATTAAAGGAAAACATATCGTAAGAGATAGTGGCGAAAGGTATCAATGTGTAGCTGCAACATTTAACAGCCCGAAACAAAAAGCATTATCAAGCAGCCAGAAGTTATCGCAGCCCCATTTTCCATTAAATTCTAACACAAAGAATGCCTCCTAACATTTTCCGTTATTTAAAACGACTCTACAGTCGAAATGACTCTTCTTAAGATAGCTAAATCCCACGTATACTCTTCAACGTTGTTTTCGCTTTGGGTAAATATTTGCGGAATTTTAATTAAGTTGATTTATTTACTGCTTGCTTAGGAAATCAAATGAAGCCAATTCTATTTAATGACTAAATTTAATTTATTATTTTTAATGCAATTGAAATCGTTTTATATCAGTTTGAGATAGTGGTCGGCATTATCCATCCATAATCCGAGGAAATGTCGGTTAATTTTATTCGTTTTTCTACTTCTAGTTAATTGTTAAGATAATTTAATTAAGAAAAGTCAAAAAAACAAATAAATCTAAAAAAATGATATATATTTTATTTTCAAGTAAGCTAAGAATTATCCAATAAATATCCATAAATATTATGCTAAGTACTTTTAAATAAAATAATAAAGTTAGCCCTAGTTTTTCCAGCTAAGAAATTAAGCGGGTCAGATAAATTATTGGAAAACAGTATCTTTAACAGTATTTTTAACAATTGATATTTTATATCAGATATTCCTCAAATATGAATTGATTGAATAAATAACTTAGTTACTCTAAGCTATCAATTACTTTTTTCTATTTTATTTAATTTAATTTAGTTTTTCACTCAAAGATCTTTTTGTTTGCTCGAAGACCTATCGGTACGAGCTATTAGTAAGTTTTTAAATTTCTTCTAATTTTGTAGGGTTTAGCTTTATAATCCCTTTTCATAATGGACTTTTCTACTTATTCGCTAATTATATAATCCTTTACAATGCAGTCCATAGGTGGCTCCTTTTAACTTAACATTGCGTATATACGAATCTCCACCACCTTCCCCCTGTTCGGCTTTCCGTTGCTATGCAACTCGTTTTGAATTTTTTAATATTTAGGCTTAGTTTCTCTATTCGGTGTTATAGTCGCGAGCCAGATTTCCCGCACGGTACTGACGAGTCCCAAATAGGACGAAACATGTCTAATGTTGAAATTTCTGGCTATTTTATTTAATTATTTTTTCAAGAAGTAACGAGTCTTACATTTCATTCGACCAAATTCCCATATAACAGAATAACCATTCTTATAAATTTGGCAGACGACTTTTGAATTTTCAGTATAACATCTTAGCTTTGCATTCACACAGTTATTTTCAAACTCGGCCAGTAGGCGGCGACACTTCTGCCCAAAATTTTCTCTATACTTAAAATTCTTAAAAATTATCCTTTAATCGAAGTATTAGTTGTTTTACATCACCTTAACCAATTTAATCTTATCGAACACAGCAAACCTCTCCTAACCAATCTTTACCCCTAACCTCAAATAACCTAGACAAAATATTAAAGAATATCTCAATATATGCCGAATTCAAAATATTATAGTAAAAATTTCCAATATAAAATTTTTAGTTTTCTTATTTTGAACGATACTTGTTTGTCATGTATCTGTAATTTATTAATCGTCAGCAAACCAAAGTTCAGCTAGAAAACTTCCCGGAACCATTATCTCGACTAAGACAGCTTTTTGCATTTTGTATTTTAATAATTTCGAGTGATTCAATGATATTGAGTTTAAATTCGTTGTCTAAAAAAGCAAGGTGTTTAGGTTTGTTGAAAAGGATACATGTTTTGAATTTTAAGTATAAATGAAACCTTTGGGTAAAGGAGGGCATTTAAAGAAGAAATATATGTGTTTAGACTATACACTAACTTAATTTGGGCTCCACTCATGGGCCGGGAGTAGTGGCGTACTCCTGTAATCCCAAGAGTCTGGGAGACAGAGTTTGTGGATGGCCGTGTGAAGACGACCATCAATCCCCCAACGGGCTGTCGGAATACTTCCGCCACGGATGTCCCCACCCATTCTCCCGTTGGCGTGACTGATACACTTATCTCACGCTGATTAATCAGCTATTGTGTGCTGGTGTCTAAGGCCTTGGGTCGACACTGATTAGTGTCTATCAAAAAAAGGGTCAACTCATGCAACGTTGGTTGCGGATCCCTTTAAAACACCGTGCTCGTGCTCGTGAGGGGGAGGTGGCCAATTGGAGTAGCAAATTAACGTTCGTGAATCGCGAATCGAAATTAACTTAAAGGAAAGGTTCGGGTTTAAAGAAAAACTTTCAACCATAAACAAGAGTATATGAAAATTGAAGAAAATTTTCAATAGATATTTCTAAACTCGATGCTACCATCAAGCGGAATTTTCCCGTAGAGCGAAATACGTAGGACGATTCGTCTGCGAAACATCATAACAAAAATAATGATCAAGTGCTATAAGATTGTAAAAAACGTGCTCTTATCTATGATTCCCGAAATTATTCGACCTGTAAATATTTCAATAATAATTTAAAACAATAGAAGTAGCTTTAAGCAGATGAATCTTCCCACATTTTTCGCTTGATAGATAATTTGCGGCTGAAGGTCTCTAAAATATTATATACATTTTCTACATGATCCTAAGATTGGTCTACCGCTAGAGAGAGAACCTGGTGCTTTACTGGCCAGTCTATTGGTGAAGTTGTCATGTAGAAAATAAACATCTTAAATTTCTGTTATACATATTGTTTTTCTTACGTTTTAATATAAGCATGTTTTCGAGTAAAAAACGTTTTTTAAATGTTTGTAAAACTAAAAGTTCCATATTATGGTTTTAATACTAGAGAAAAAGACAAAACATTTTGATTAGAAACTAAGTGATTAAACGGTGTTGGTCCATTTGATCGAAAAATATGTGTTCGACAGTCGATCATTATACGTTGCAATTGATCGAAATTCCATTTGATCGAATCCCATTTGTCATTTGTTTCATAATATCGAACCTTCAAATGATCGAATACTATTTGATCGAATTCAAAAGTATTTATAGTACCAGTTGGTATGTTTTTATTTTACCGAATGTCAATATGAAGTGCAGAAGGAATAATGATGGAATAATTCATTGCTTAAGTGCAGAAGGAATAATGATGGAATAATTCATTGCTTTAACTGTATTAAGCCACAAAGATGAAGAGATTTTTACTTTATACACTATATGATGGAATGTTTTATGACATCGACGATAACGGCCCGTGGTTTTTGATATATATAAATAGGGTCGGGTCAGGTTAGGTTAGGTTAGGTTGATGTACGCGCGCCGTAGGCGCGTATGCACCGTTGCCTTTTCGATTTACTCCCAAAAACTAGTAAATTTACCCTACAGTAGCTTTCGATCAAATTTCGTTCGATCAAATGCCATTCGATCAAATGGAAATTCGATCAAATGGGACCCGTTCGATCATTTGGGAATCGATCAAATAGACTCAAATCGATTAAACACTATGAGACATCACTTATATCTAGCCCATATTATTATGTCATTGGCTATTTTTATCCGAAATAGACTGAGCTATTTAAATCAAATACAGGTTTTAAACATTTGTTTGCAAGGCTTAGATTAATTAATTACATTTGTTTAACCCTTGGTCTTAAAATAATGCTCATGCTCATGGCATTTTTCGTTGTATTTCCAGATGCTCTTTCTTATTCTGTTTAGTGTAATAAGCTTTTTAGATATTTAAAGGTAATGGAATATTTAAAATTAAGGACACTATTGGAATTTAACTGTGAAATTTTAATTTTTCAGGGATTTGAATTATATCGACTTTGTTATGCACTGATAAAATTTTTTTATAAATAAAAATGATATGGTATCATAGCTCTCAAAATGTAAAATTTTGATATCTCAAATCGTCAAAAAAGAAAGCGTGCAGTTTTAGCAAGAGATTTTTTATTTAGTTTGAAGATGCGAGTTCTAAATCCTACACAATTTGCAAGAGCACCAGAATTTAAAGCTCATTTGTATTTTGTATCTATGTACCTGATATTAAAACGATTTAAGCGTTAGTATAATGGTTTTAAAATAGTTAAATAAACGTTTAAAAAAGTTCCGGAAATTACGTATATTTTACGTAACTCTAATAAACGTTCAAAATTGGTTAGAAGTTAGTTTTCAGAACCGTTTTATCAACCGTTTTTTAAAACATTCCTTAGCCGGACATGATCAACGAGTCAATAACGTTTAATTATCGACTATTCATCAACCATTTAAACCCGTTTTTCAACGGTTTATCAACCTGGCTGTTTTGTCTGACGTGTGGCAACCCTGAACTTTGAGAGGGGAACCACCCAATTTACATCTTGAACTCTCTCGTTTGTAAATTAACTCAGCAGTGTGAAAAAGTGTAGATTTTAGGGTAATTGTATTTGATTCTTGGTTAATTATTATGTTTTAAATCTGAAAACCATTAAATAAATGGTTTGTTTAACCATTACCAGCTCCGCGTATTTTTTTCTTAAAAAGCTGACACTTCTATAGGTGGCGAAACTAGTCGTTGACATTCATTTTAGTTTTATAATAAATAGGTTTATTATACAAATATTTACCTTTGTTATTTTATCTTATTTTGATGTATACGCGCCGGTTGAAGTTTTAATTAATATTTTTAATCAAACAACTAAAAAATTGAGTTTAATTCATCGTAATTAGATCCTAGCCAAATTTAGATTTGCTTAAGTTTGAAAATAATTTGGGATCAAATTTTATCCTCAATTTTCGTAAGTGAAAATATCCAAATTAGGTAACTAAACGGCGAAATTTAAACATCTAATATATGCAAGTGCTCTAGGCATAACCGCTTTACAAGCATTCAGAAATTTTCGAAATTAAGCAATAATTTTGTAACTTTAATTGACTTGGCCCTAAAGCAGTTCGTGAAATTTCGTAATGATTATTTTAAGGATTAGTTGGCGCTGTGATGGCGTTTCCACTCACTGAGTAAACATTTAAGCGTAATGCGCGTTATCGTTAATTACATCCGTATGTTTTTGCTAAGGGCTATTAAATATTAACTTCTCTCCTGATTCCGGAACTTTGAAACTGCGTATATTGCTTCCACGCTTTGGCGTGTTTACCGAACGTGTCGTGGTTTAGCAAGCAGCATCGAAAATGGCTTTGGCGAAACGGGCGGAGGAAACTTTGTCTGTGGAAACACCTCAGGATGTTTTTACATGGTCTTATTTTCTCTTCGAGGTTTAAATCCCTGTTCATTTTGGGAAAAAGTCCTTTCGGGGACGTTTGATTACAGAAAGAGCAAAGTTCAATTTTCAATTTAACAGAAATTATTATATAATTGAAGAATAACTAACTTGAAATTTCCTATTCATTTAAAGGTCAATCAGATGAAATTATGTTTCATTCATAATAACGTTTAATTTTCCTTTCTTTCACGCGCGGAAATTTCCAAAAACCTGTTTGTCCTCGCGGGCAGTAATAAGCAAACCAAAATTTTTGTCTACAAACAGGTTGAAGTATTAATATTTAAAGGTTAAAACTTTGTAATTATGTGTTTTACTCCAAAAATACACATTTTCTATTTTAATTTCCGTTGCTTACTTTATGACTATTTAACTTTAACATGCGAAGTGCCTACACTAATTTCAGCCAAAGATACAATTTCCATTATGCGAGACTCTCCCCGGGCGAAGCCGGGTACAAAAGGCTAGTCTTGTAAAAACGAATAATGTTGAAACTGTTTGATTTTTGAAAGAAAAGGGATGTGCTAAAACAATGAAGGTGAAAATTATCTCGCCGTTTGAGTCGTCCGACGTAGTTGCGAATGCAGTTTTGTTTCTTCGCGCAAGGCATTTCCACATTGCAACAGTGGTTCTAATTTATTTCTTAAAAGCTACGATATAAGTTGTCGGTCTCAGCCTTCTCTGATTTTGTCGTTACTATTTATTTATTGGGTCATTACATCGACAACAATGCATGAGTTCGTAAAACGTAGTTACTACAAATTACGTTGACTGAAAATATATTACCCTAGAGGGAAACAATTGATTAGTGATGAACTTATTTAGTGCATTTTAAATAGCAAGTTCTTCAAATATCGTAAAACATCCTTTCTAAAATACTTTTTCTCCCTGTATCAGAAAATTGATATGTGAAATTTTCAAAAACTACCAAAATTTTGAAAACCCGCCAAAATTTTAAAAACATTCGCACCCATAACTCACAAAACTCTTTAAAAAATATTTTCGCGTTTTTTTTCTCGACGGACAAATTGCACTCTAGATGATATACGACGTCAAAGATAACCCCACGCGGCCCAAAATAAATTGTTTTTAAAAAGGTAACGGTTCAATTCAGGAAATTATAATTACGAAAATCGTCTCTTCAATGAAATGTTTGGTTGTAAGAAGATCGACTATTTAATCATCTATTTGTTCCTTGTTGATTTACTTCAAATTTCATATATAAATAATTTATCTTTGGTTACGTGAGTTGTCGGTCGGAAACAAATTTAATTAAATAATGGTAAAAAATGTCACATTAAAATAACGAGTATTATTAGTATGGGAGAAAGCTAAACTGAGACAACAGTATTGCAAATGAATAGTAACCAGTGGCGTATCATGGGTGACACCCGAGGCGGATATCATTGTGTGCTACTTAGTGGGTTTTTTTGGGTTTTATTGGGTTTTTCATTTTAAAAATATTAAATATATTATGTTTATTAAATTATTATTGTTTATTAAATATGTTATGTTTATTAAATATGTTATGTTTATTAAATTAGAGGTCGGGGATGGTTAACTTTTATTCAATAGATAAAGCTCTCAAAATTATTCGTAAAACGTTTTGATCAAGTAATTTATATTTATGTATTATCAGATTAATTTTTTGATAAATTTGTAAAATTAATCGGAAAAACGACATTTTTTTCGATAAAAAGCTCAAATTTTACGAATAATACATATTTTTTAATCATTTTCCGAAATATTAACCGGTAAATTTCTTTGTTTACATTTTTTTCCCAAAAAAATCTATTTATTCATGGATAATGATTAACCGTTACCGACCTCTATATTAAATATATTATGTTTATTAAATATATTTTGTTTATTAAATATATTTTGTTTATTAAATATAATAACAATTTAATTTTACAATTTTACATGTGAAAAGGCAATGAAACATGTGAAAGTCTATAGATATTTCCGCGCTGAACCGAAACACTGGTAATAGGCTAATAGTCTAATAGAGTAGAGCACTCTGTAGCTTTGGCCATGGCCGCCATTTTGGTCGCAAATGTTTTATCTATAGGAAAGAGCATGGGTGACGTACTAGGTTGTCACAGTGCCATTACTCTATTAAGATTTAGATATAACGTTGTTTAGATAATAAAAGTAATAATAATATTACTCTTAGTAAGTTAGTCTTTTTAAGTTCTTTACAAGTTGTAAGAATATTTTTAAATTTCTAAAATAATAAACATCTAAAAATTTTCCACTCGTGTTTTTTAAAATTCAAAACTTTGAATGGGGTTTTTTAAGTGGGTTTTTTAAGTGGGTAATACCCAAAAAACCCATGGGTTTTTTGGGCTGGGTTTTTTTTTAATTCGAACCCTGCTTAGTAGTCTCTAGTTTTGTGTAAGTTTTTCTTTTTTTCACGGTCGGGTGTCACCCCCAAATCCCGCCCAAGTGGGTGGCACCCAAGGCGCATCGCCCCCACCACCCCCTAGCTACGCCACTGAAAGTTTCACCTAAAAACATCTTTATTTACATCAGATCAGACGTTAAAAAATTAAGCGAAAATTGAAGGAAATTAAAGTCAGAAAAAGGGTATAGATGTATGATGCATGAAAGCAACTGACGCAGGTGCCTAAAGTAAATAATAACGCTACGCAAAAAAGCGATGCAACAATCAAGTTTCAAACTAACACCTGACTAGAGACAAGATGCCATTGCCAAAAGAATAGTACAACTCATGGATTTTTCCTAATCAAAGCAACTAGCTTAAGTCACCCTCCAAACTCCAGGATATAATATGCATAGAGTTCGAACGTTTTTAAATGAGCCCTTGGAAAAATACACCTCAATGGTTTTTTATCAACACAAAATATTAATTAAATTAAACCATGGAAGACGTGTATATCTATCGGAAAATCACGAAAACTGTTTTGAAGTCGGGGCACTGTGGAAAATGCAGCTATGCTCTTATTAAATAGTTTCCACATCAAAGCAATATCTTTTATCTCAAATTTTGCTACAGAGAATCGTCTCAGTTTTTAGTTTTTTAATCGTAAAAACACCGAAAAAGTCTCACAAAAGGTGGATTTTTTAGTACCATAAACTTATATTAGATTTTCAGTTGAGAAAGTCCAAGACAGAAGGGAATTTTAACGAATGTATGGTGCTTTTAAACGATTTCATAATCGACGGAAAGCATGCCAACTACAATAAAATAAAAAGGATTTTTGTCTTTTTTTTCTTTAACGTGGGTTAAAATGCTTAACAAGTTTCTGTCTCGGAAAGTGCGGTTTCATCCTTTGGTCGTCTTACATGGCAAGATAAGAAGTCCAGGCACGTTCAAACGTGGAAACCGTTTCTTAGAAGATAAACCCAAATTCCATTTCATCTTTAATACGTTGTATTCAGCGAAGCAAAAGCAGAAATGAAACGTCCTAGAAGAATTACAAACACGCTGAACTAATGCCAAAAGATTTTAAGTACAATTTATAGCGTTTAAGAAAAATATAATGAGTACCTTTAGAAAACCGTTAATAAAAATATTTTTTATTCAAATAATAACTGGAACAACTAAATTTTATGCCAACCGTTTATTTCTGTAAACGTAAAATTAAAATTATAAAAATAAAATTTAACTCGATTTTGAGTAAGTCAAAACAAGTGTTTCAGCTTATCATTTTCACCTTTTAAGTATATTTTCTAAAGTTTATCCAAAATAAAAAGTGCGAAAACAACGAATAACACTTAAAACATGTTTTAGTTTTCCAAATAAAATTTGTTTGAATATTTAAAATAAATTTGAACTGTCCAAAACGACAATTTCGGATTTAACAAGTTACCGCATCTAACCGGGAAACTGCTCTACCTCTCTTTTTTAGAAACTAAATTCAACTTCAAATGGTCAACGTCCGTAAAAATGAAATAGGCTTTCTAGAAACATTTGGAAGAAAACTGATAAACAGAAAATAGGCTCATTTTAAAGTTACTCTTTTAGCGTGCGTCGAAATTAAAGTTCGGCACGTAAATAGGTCCTCTTTCTAATCCTTCCATTTTATCTAGTGGTGTATTTAAAACAGCCAGAAATTATTTCAAGACAGGCAAATAAAGGCAACGTTTGCCTGTTACTGAACCTTAACAAACCTCTTTAGTATTTATTGTGGGCCCATCTACGTCAGTTTCTTGAAAAGATATACGATTTTCAATTGTGGAAATTTTAATAAAGAAACTAACATACAAAGCGTTTAACACTGGGAGAATATCAGAACAGCTCCTTCTGCGTTGAGTTTCCAAGCTTTTTCCTCTCTCGTTAAAGTGGTTTACGCCGAGTTCTTCGGTTTAACTATTTCATAAAAACTTGCTTATAGGGAAGTGTAAAGAGCTGTTACCCCGCGTGCCACGAAGGGCTTGCCACAGCCCTCTTACGCAGATTAACCCAGCCACCTGAATTATTAGAATAGAATTATAGGAATGAAATACAATTCTTTTTCAAACTTAAACGTGTTTAAAAAAATATCCCCATTTTAAAAATGAAATAAAGAAGGCCAATTTTTGAGCAAAGTTTTAGAGTATACATAAATTTGTGAATAAGAAATTTTAAAGCATCATTGCATATAGTTATTCGTCTGCTAGATTAACACGCTATTATATTGTGACTTGAGCGATGACCATAGAATAATTGCCTTTTTCCGGAGCAATGCTCTATTTAAGGTCAAGGCGCGTCTACAGATAAAGACTGTCTGTTCATTGAAGACGAGAAGAGAGTAAAGTCTGCATGTTATAAGGGGAATCCGTCGGTTTAAAGCCGAAACCACGCAAGTTCAATTTAACCTTTTAAATAAGAAGTATGGGGATGGGAGGTATTTTTGCCCAGCGTTTGCGCAACCACCATTGATTTAGTTTCAAAAGAAACCTGTTTCTTACCTTTGTTCTTTATCCCTAAAAATTTGTTCAACTGGTAAAATGAAAAATATGGCTACTACTTTAGGATCGAATAGGTTTAAAGAAAACTATAAGTGACTTTTTAAAAACCTGAATATAATATTGTCCAAAGCTTCGTCTCTCTCTCCAGTTTGCTTATAGAATTTTTTTTAATAAAAAGTCAACTCTATACAAAAAAGAAAATGAATTTTACACACGATGATGGACGAAACCAAGTCCAACCACTGTTTCTTGAGAGGCCAAATTTTAATGGAAAGGTTAAAATGCTTCGACGGTTAGCGTAATCTTGAGAAATCATCTACGATGACTAATAAGTTTTCTTTTTGAAACGTTAATCTAGGCCTAATTTTTCAAATATTATAGATTTAAGAATATATTGAACGGTTTTTTCTTTGCACTCAAGCTGACCAAGAAAAATCCCAGTGTTAATTTGCTCAGAGAAACTAAGACTTTATGTTCCATTGGTAGTCTTTGGTTACATATTTTTTTTAAAAGAATTGCACTATTTTTTAAATTGTTGATTTTGATGATATAACTGTGTTACTCTGGAATTACGCAATACTGATCAGCAAAGAGTATCAAAGTAACTGGTTATTGTTGTTATTAAAATGTTAGATACAGACAATTTTTATGTTTACATGTCCAAAGAAAGTGCTATAGAAAGCATGGAATATTTATCATCAATAAAATAGTGTATTTGTTAAAGATAAAAAAAAATTAATGTTTGGTAATGGAAAAGCACAGACACAATTTTCATGAAGAGATTTGTCAAGATGAAATATAAAAATGTTGAAGTAGCTAGATACTTAATAATTGTTAATTTAAAATTTATCAGGTTAATCTCTTCAGCTAACAAATTGTGTTTACGCTCATTTTAAGAACACTATTAATACAGTCAGTTTAAAGTGGTTTGGAAAATTTCATGCCAATTCTGCCACTGAGCATCTGCGCTTTAAAATTTCAAAATGAAAACTAAACACATTTAACTTGATAGTAATACTCCTGCGCTCAACATAAAATATTTTCGCTATAAGCAAGCGTCTAGCATTGACAGCGTAGATTTTACTTGCTCTCTCTAGGTAAAGCTTCTGCCGCGATTAGAAAGTCGGTCTGTACAGAGTGAACGGAGAAAGGTCACGCTCTAAAGGGCGGCCAGAAAGAGAGTGATGGATGAATTGGGGCTGCGGAGTAAAAAGAGATAAACAGTTGAGTGGTCATTTACTTCGTGTTGTTCGCTCCTCCGTGTTTTTGTTGTTATTCGGGCTTTCGAATGTTAAAACCGAGATTGATGGACTCAGTTCGCTTGATTTATTTCTGAGAAGTTTCGTCGGGGAACTTGAAAATCCCCTTCTAGCCACTCTTTCAATTCTGTGTAAAAACCTGTCCAAGCAAAGACTGTCTTCCATTTGAATATAAAAGCTTCAACGGTACAAAGCGTGAAAACAGATACAGAATTTTATCGTGCTTAATTTTGAAAATGTATTATACTTACCTTAGATGATACAACCTAAAGATGCTCACCATCTTCACAAAATGGAACCAAACATGTTATTTCTATCGCATTAATCTGATTATAAGACAAATTCTACGAAAACAGCTTCAGAAATAATCTTAGTAAAGGATCGAATTTGTCTTTAATCTTCGTTAAAAGTGATGGCTCATAAATACTTAAAAAAAGTAAAATGAAATTATTTATTGTAGTCTTACATAACAATCATCACTTTGAACTTACACAATAAACTTTAACGAAAATTGATATATATCAAAAGAAAATAATTTTTCTAAAAATTGAATTTAATTTCATGAACTCTAGAGATACATTTACTTTTAATAAAATAATCATACAAAAATCATTGTATGTACCATAAGAAATTCAATATTGAAGATTAATAGGCCTTTCTATAAAATAAGTTACACTTGCTGAATTTGCTTTTGTGTAGCTTATTCGCAACGAAATATATTCAGGTTAGTTCAGTTTTTACTTAAAAACAGAGTTCCTCGTCGTACAACTCCTTCTGCTTTGTTTTAAGGGTTTGTCCCGGAGCTCTTTGGTTTCCCGTTCCATAAAAACTGTTTGAGGTTAACGGTAATAGTTAGTGTAGGGAGCTGTTAGCTCGCGTGGCATGCAGGGCTTGCCACCACCCTCCTACGCATTGTAACTCAGCCACCTGAATTAAGGGTTTTAAAGTCGCTTGATGACTTAGGCCTAAGGTGGTGCCTAGGGTATTAGCCTAGCTGATTATTATTATTATTATTATTTTCACCCATGACGCAGCAGTAACATCATACTAATCTTTATAATATAATCAATGCAAATGACGCGTACAGTGTAGTCGAAAGTATTCTAAAAATGAAAATAATAAATTTTTCAAGTACATAACAATATCAAATAAAAATAAAACCTGGGTAACTAATGAAATTTAACAACTGCTCAAAGAAAAGCATAAACTTCAGAAAAAGGCTAAATGCCATCCATCGATTGAAAATATAAATAATTATGCAAGATTTCGCAATGTAACAAAAAACGCCCTAAGAAATGCACGTAATAAATTTTGATACCACAAACTAAAGGAGAGTAAAAACCCAAAAGAAAAATGGAAAACCTTAAACGCTTTAATGATCAGAGGACAGAAGCCTCCGTTTGTTATACCTATTGCACAAAATAATTTAAATAACTATTTCACTAGTGAAACCTCGTTGACATATAACGAAATCTCAAATAATCCATATACAATGAGCCTCTTCCAAATCACCCTGGAGGAAATCCTCTCCTACTCTTCAAGCCTCCCAAACAGTTCAGCTGTCGATTATGATGGTATGCAAACAAAGCCAATTAAATTCCTTCTTTCGTATATTTTATTGCCGATTGTTTTTTTAATAAATTTATCATTCAACACAGGCGTTTACCCGGACGCACTCAATAAAACAATAATAATACCAATACATAAAAAAGGGGATGTAGCCGACTGTAATCTGAAAGAAAAGAATCTTATATGAGTATATTTTATATAATAATATATTTAATTTAATTTAAATTACATAACACCAGCTAAAAATGATATTAAAAGGGAAAGGGTTTTTATCTGGTGAAATAACGGAACAAACATAACAGGCTTCTACGAAAGAATGGAACACAACCTGACACATTGATTTTTTTCTCGCGAATGCAGCTTTTCGTTTCTCTTTCTAATTCAATCACAGCCTCCCCAATAGCTTAAACTAGACTTGGCGTCTCTTTAAAAGTTGTTTCAAAAATTCACTTAGGAATTGGCTCTCTTAGGTTTAACATAACATTGACGGGATAAAACAAGAGTAATACGTTCTTCTAACGTCTTCCCAACTATCGCGATCGATGAATTGGATTATAATTGAATTGCTTTCGAATATAGGTCTCTGATAATTTTGGAAACGGAAAAAGGTTTGATAAAAACACTATCAAAAGGTAGTTAACGGATTTCATGTATTATTTAATTTGTTTTTCTTTCCATTCTTTGACTTGAATTTTCGTAATGTGAATTCTCAGAAAATCTTCACATAGAATTGCAAAGGCAAGGCAGGATTTAAGGGTTTCAGTAGTGCCTTAATTTATTCTAGGACTTCAATTCGTCTATCGCGTTTAGCTATAGTGCATCTTATAAATCTAACCAATTTTAAAGGTGCACTTGGCGTTTTTTCTTCATGCGAGATCTTAGGCAGATTTGCATCACAAATTACTTGGTAAAAATTATAACATTATATTATGTATGGCTAAATGTCTACTTTTTGGTAAGTTAATTCGTCAGAACAAAATACACGAAAATATTTCGCAGTTTAGTAGCAATTATTTAGAAAATTAAGGAAAAAATAAATTAAAATGTACAAAAACTTAGGATGATGAGATGTATGGACAAAAAATTTAAAAAATAATCTCTAAAGTAGCTTGCAGTATCAAACTTCATTATCTAGAAAATCCTACTTTAAATTTATTCTACCTGATCAAACACTAAAATTCGTAAAAGACATGCAAAGGTCAGGTAGTCTTATTTCTGAAAGTAAACGGACGCTGTCTTTCATTTAGCTCGATGCTATAGCAACATTGAGGACAGAGTTTCCGAGAAAGTTTGGAGGCCTCGTTAGTAATTTGATTCCTCGTCATTAATCCGTACATTTAGGATGACTCATTTTCCCTTAAGGAAATATACGACCATCTGTCATTACTCGAACTGCCATCTATTGATTTAAAAAATAACTATTGGGCAGTTCTTTTTCACAATAAGGTGAGCTTAAGACTACGTTCTAGATGACACAGGTCATAAAAAAATATGACGTCAAAAAACGTACTCGTCCTCATATTGGTGATCGTTAGACGTTATTAAAACTATATCATTGAATCGACAAAATATTGGTTTCATATGGTTTATCATAGATGGCGCAAAAAAACGTTTTCAGATGAGATAATCAAAATCTTTATCCGAAATTTCTTGGAAGTTTTGTTCTTTCCCGAAAAATTCAGATTATAAGTTCTACGACATGAGTGGCGTATCATATATAGCTGAAGCCTCAGTGAATCTCTTACGA
Organism: Leiobunum rupestre; assembly: GCF_980474605.1. NCBI lineage: Eukaryota > Metazoa > Arthropoda > Arachnida > Opiliones > Sclerosomatidae > Leiobunum > Leiobunum rupestre. The sequence continues at coordinate 47,925,230 of NC_143392.1, forward strand.
AGGTTTTAGCCGGTATCGAGCCCAAAAATCGATAGGAATGAAATTATTTGGGTTAAGCTGCTCTAAGATTACGTTCTCAAAAAATTCCCATTTTCTGACATTAATGTTAAATTTAATTATGGATTTCAATTGAAGTTTAAAATTTTCGCATTATTATTTATAAAATAAGTATAATTTAAATTCGGGAGGTAGGTGGAATTAGAGTTTCACATTATCAATGATTTTCTAATTCAAAAGACTTCTCCTTAAGGCTGGTTCTAATTAAACATAATAACATAAGAATAGTTAAAAGCATAAATTATTTTCCTATTTCGATTGGGAAATAGCTTGGTACAGTAAAGAAACACAATGCGTAAAACGATCGATACGTTACTTGACGGTGATATTCTCTCTGTCGTAAACGCTTCCAAATTATTGATTACTTCTTCTTTGCCACTTTCTAAATGCCATCTTCATTTTATAACTGATCCTTGTATAACAAAATAATCTGAAAATTAACATTTATTTAAGTAAGTAATAAACAGGCTGAAAACCAGTAATTAACTTTGGAGCGTGAAATTCAAAGTTTTGTTTAAGTACCGAAATACGATCGGTTAGGTTATTTGTTAAATATTTCTGGATGTTATAGATATAACTAAAACAAAAATTCAGGAGCGTGTTCTATTGGTCTCATTGAGTAGAAAATAATGACTTCTTTTATATCGGTGAAAAAATAAAATATATAACAGGTTTTTAAATCAATTCCTTAAGGAAATTGTTAACTTTCTTAGCTTTGTTTTCCACAATTAAAACATTCGTGACAACCAAATTTAATTTTTAGCTTTATTGGGAACAGTATCAATACTTAAAAAAAGCTTTTAACCCTAGTCAGACTTATCTTACTCCTAAAAGCACAACGATAAAATTTGGCACTTATTATAAATTTAATCGTTTAACTTATAAGAAAACAACTAATCGTTTTATTTTATAAAAAATAGATACAACAAAATGCTCTGGTGCACAATTAAAGGTTTATTGATAAAATCTCAACACACGTTTCGTTATTGTATTTCAATGTTGTTTTTAAAAGGAACCATTCACATGTCTATGCCACTGGTTATTTGTCCACTTTTAAAAACCTCAATTACCAATCTACTGATATATTTGGCAAATATATCCGGTATAGCAGGAGCACGTGTAAATTAGGGATATATCCACGTGAGTACAACGAAAATCTTAACACTTTTCCAACCTAGTTATTTATCTACTTTTTATATACTACCGGTCTGCCAATCTAGTGAATATAATCACCATATCTATACGTTGGAAACACGTGTAGTGAAACACATGACTAAATAAGTGTATTATATAGTAACTTAACACGTTGAAACGACGAATATATTTTACTCAAAACGAAAAATGAACGATGATTTCTAAATATCAACCTAATAGACACGTGCTCGTGCTACCTGGGATGTCTAGCAAGTTTTGATACAATAGCATGAGTTCATTTCGATTGAATAGTCATTCAACCTTGTCTCTTGTTAATATCTTTTAACACGACCTTCAAGTTTTGGTCTAAATTATTTTGACTTTTTATTAGTCAAATAAGAAGGATCTAAATTATATGCAAATAAAATGTGAAGGGGAACACTATTCTAATTGAAACCAACCTTGTATCTCTAATGGTTCTCGATATAAATTGTAAATTACCTTGAAGACATGGTTCAAGGTCATGGAAATTTCCGTTGTCAAATGGCCCCCTGCACGGTCTATGTGTGCTGAAAGTGTAAAAATCTTAGCTTAAATACATTAAGAGTTATTGTTCTTGGATCATTTTTAGTTAACACCCTGTATAAAAGCGTCACTAGGTGGCTCTATCCAAACTGAAAAGGCTATTTATTGAAAAAATATCATAAAATACAGGGTTGTTCCTTGTGTAACCAGGAGTAAAACATGTCTGTAGAAAAGTTTTCCTAAATTGAACGGTATCCGAGTAATAGGCCGTCAAAAATCAGTCTCTAAAACTTCGAAAAACGCGTAATTGTGCAGTTTCTATTATTCCTTGGACCCAATTGTTTCCTTTTAAAATCCATTTAGTTTTTTATCGAATAAGAGAAGAAAACGATCACTTGCTTCAAAAGTTCATAATTAATTAAGTTTTCTACGAGTAGAAATTAACAATAACCAAGTGTTTCATAGTGAGCACGACAACTTCAAATGCCATAAGTACGAATTAAACTGAATTACAAAAAATGTACAAAATGATCACCTGGGACACAAGCAAATCTTTCTTGAACCCGTTCGAATTCACGACCGAAAACTATAGTTGAGCTCCCTAGCGGCGGCGGGTGGAATAACTGGTCAGAGTATAAATTTAATGCACTGTGGAAGCCAGAAAGTTAGAAAATGAATCCGATGCTTAACGTTATTAGACCCTCATACGGTTCGGCACCGTTGCGTCATCTAGACACGTTTCGGTAGGTCGTAAATGTTGCGGACTTCAATCTTGTGTACCATATTTTCAAGATGTCCATAGAATCTAAAAGTTGGTTATGGGTAGAAATTCATTATATTTGAGTAAATACATCTAATTAGATAATTAAATAAAAATTTGTATTAGCAAAAGTTTCTTAATCGTTCACATTTAGAAGTATGCTATTTTTACGATTTAAAAGAATGACAACGTGATATAAATTACCCAGAAACAGAATAAAAAATTCAGTTATTTGTTTAATGGTTTATACTTAACAACATAACATTGATCATTGTATTTAAAAAAAATGTTCGAAGTGGCTCCCATTGGCGTGTAGGCAAGGTTGGACGCGTCTTCGGAAAGATTCTCCAACACGACGATAGATTTCTTGCGTGTTTTGGATTGGGTCGCAGACTTCATTTTACGTCTCGAACTTCAGTCTTGTATACCAAGTCCTTGATATGGCCCCAAAGATAGAAATTTCATGGGTTAAAATCAGGATTTCTAGCTGGCCATGCAATCACTCCGCCTCGACCTATCCACCTCTGAAGAAACTCGGCAGAAATAAGCTCTACCGGAAGTCTGAAATGAAGGGGTGCTCCGTCGTGCATAAACCACATTCGCTGTCTTACTGCTAGCGGTACGTCTTCAAGTAGCTCTAGTAAAGTGTCTTGTAAAATGAATAAGTACGATTCACCAGTTAGTTTGGTGGTAAGAAATAAGGTCCAATTAAATGGTATCAAAAATTACTTAAGAGACATTGAAACTAAACTGCACTTAATGTGATCTAACGGTAGTCGCGTGCTGTTTTCTTACTACCACTCGTGACGATTTTGTAAATAGGAGATTCCGTCAGGTGAAAAATTAGCTTCGTATGAACCTAGGAGCGCACTTCACCAATTGACGTCGTAAGTCTCCTTCTGAAACAACTGACAAAATTCGACTCGTCTTGTACCTTTTGTAAATGGAATGGGTGATACTGGTGTCCTCGACGAACGCCAGACAAGTACATGGTCGACTCGCAATTGACGTCCAACTTTTGTCAATCAATCAATTCCAAGTCGAATTAAATTTAAACTCCGACCAGTTATTTCGCCGGCCGCCGCTAGGGAGCTCAACCATAGTTTTCGGTCGTGAATTCGTATAACGCCTCGAAATTCGAACGGGATCAAGAATGATTTGCTTGTGTCCAAGGTGATCATTTTGTACATTTTTTGTAATTCAGTTTAATTCGTACTTATCGCATTTGGAGTTGTCGTGGTCACTATGAAACGCCTGGTTATTGTTCATTTCTACACGTAGAATACTTCTCTCAATAAATAACGAACTTTTGTAACTAGTGATCGTTTTCTTACCTTTTTCGATAAAAAACCAAATGCTTTGTCAAAGGAAACTATTGGGTCCAAGGAATAATAGAAACTGCACATAAGCGCTTTTTTCGAAGTTTTGGAAACTAGTTTTTGACGTCCTAATACTCGGATACGGTTCAATTTAGGAAAACGTTTTTCTATCATTGTTACCCAAGGAACAACCCTGTATATTAACATTTTTTTTCATAATTAGCCTTTTCAGTTGGGATAGAGTCACCTAGTGGCCAATGCGAAATGCTCCTAAACTGTTTGATTTTAGACTGCCAAGCAAACGCTTTTATACAGGTTGTTAACTAAAAATGATACAAGGACAATAACTCTTAATGTATTTTAGCTAAGAATTTTACACTTTCAGCACATAAAGAACGTGCAGGGGGTCATTTGACAACGGAAATTTCCATGACCTTGAACCATGTCTTCAAGGTAATTTACAATTTATCTCGAGAACCATTAGGGAAACAAAGTTGGTTTCAATTAGAATAGTGTTACCCTTCACATTTTACGTGTAAATAATTTAGATCCTTCCTTATTTGACCAATAAAAAGTAAAAATAATTTAGGCCAAAACCTGAGGGTCGTGTTTAAAGAAATTAACCAGAGACCAGGTTGAAGGGCTATTAACTCGAAATGTACTCATGCTATTGTATCAAAACCTACTTTCTAAACATTCCAGGTAGCACGAGCACGTGTCTATTAGGTTGATTTTTAGTATTCGTCGTTCATATTCTGTTTTGAGTAAAATATACGTCGTTTCAACGTGTTAAGTTACTTTATAAGTCATGTGTCTCACTACACGTGTTTCCTACGTAAATATATGGTATAGATTGGCAGACAGGTAGTTTTTTCGTATATAGAAAGTAGATAAATAACTAGGTTGGAAAAGTGTTAAGATTTTCGTTGTACTCACGTAGGTATATCCCTAATTTATACGTGCTCCTGCCATACCGGATATATTTGCAAAATATATCAGTAGATTGGTAATTGAGGTTTTTAAAAGTGGACAACTAACCAGTGGCGTAGACAAGTGTATGGTTCATTTTTAAAACAAAATTGAAATACAATAACGAAACGTTTGTTAAGATTTTATCAATAAACCTTTAATTGTGCACCAAAGCATTTCGTTGTGCCTATTTATATAAAATAAAATGATCAGTTGTTTCCTTGTAAGTGAAACGATTAAAATTATAATAAGAAGCAAAGTTCATCATTGTGCTTTTAGGAGTAAGATAAGTTGGCTAGCGTTAAAAACTTTTTGTAAGTATTGATACTGTTCCCAATAAAGTTTAAAATAAAATTTGGTTGTCACGAATGTTTTAATTGTCGAACACAAATCTACGAAGGTCAACAATTTCCTAAAGGCATTGATTTAAAAACCTGTTATATATTTTATTTTTTCACCGATATAAAAGAAGTCATCATTTTATGAGAAGAATTTTTCGACCCATGTTTTTAAGACGATTTTTTACTCAATGAGGCCAATAGAACACGCTCCTGAATTTTTGTTTTAGTTATATCTATAATATAACCTAACCGATCGTATTTCAGTACTTTAACAAAACTTTGAATTTCACGCTCCAAAGTTAATTACTGGTTTTCAGTCTGTTTATTACTTTCTTAAATAAATGTTAATTTTTAGATTATTTGGTTACACAAGGATAAGTTATTAAATGTAGATGGCATTTAGAAAGTGGCAAAGAAGAAGTAATCAATAATTTGGAAGCGTTTATGACAGAGAGAATATCACCGTCAAGAAACGTATCGATCGTTTTACGCATTGTGTTTCTTCACTGTACCAAGCTATTTCGCAATCGAAATAGGAAAATAATTTATGCTTTTAACTATTCTTATGTTATTATGTTTAATTAGAACCCGCCTTAAGGAGAAGGCTTTTAAATTAGAAAATCATTGTTAATGTGAAACTCAAATTCCACCTACTTCCCGAATTTAAATTATACTTATTTTATAAATCATAATGCAAAAATTTTAAACTTCAATTGAAATCCATGATTAAATTTAACATTAATGTCAGAAAGTGGGAATTTTTTGAGACAACTTGGGGTTTTTAATTTACATGAAGTTTTGAGTACGTAATCTTAGAGAAGCTTAACCCAAATAATTTCCCTCCTATCCATTTTGGGCAAGATACCGGCTAAAACCTTCGTAACAGATTAACTGAGGCCTCAGATTTATATGATACGCCACTCATTAAAGAAAAGATTATCGACGGTATCGGGTGGTATAGGAGTTTTCTAAGTTGGGAGAGCTGCTGTTTATTCCAGATGCGGACTGAAAAACACCTGAAATTGCTTGGTACTAGACGCGACTAAACTTATTTAATGACGAGGCGATGATTAAACAAAACAACTTCATTCTATCTGCAAGACGCTAAACTTCGCGTAAATGAAAGTAAATTTCTCGCTAACTGGAGGGGTGGTCTCTACGGCGACCGTTTTTTGTTGAGAGTTCTTCCTAACTACCTGTAGACCGACTGGTCTCTTCCTTGACCGCTAAAATTAGTCTTCTGTTTTTGAAACTTTCCATTTCTCGGTTTCCCCGTTCTCTCCAATACAATGGCGACAAGAGGAAAAAGAGCTGGCGGGCTTAACCCTCTGCCCAATTTCCGCGGCCCTACGCGGTCCTACCCGTTTCACAATATTTCTCAACTGGTGGCTCCCATACAGTAGCCTTGATTTCGCAATTACCATAAAAATAAACCAATTTTCCCACAAATAAATTCAAAATACAAATTAAACAGCAAAATATCTTGATACAATACAATACAATACAAATACATATTAAACATTCGCCAAATTGAAACTTAATAAATGAAATGAATTGAATAACAAATTATACACCAATTATTTACAGGAAAAGGAAATTTTACATTTTTATCAATTTTATATTTTACATCACAAATTACACTATACAATTAATTTAAACACGCACATATTATTAACTTTGAATTAAAATACTAAGGGGTAGAAGAGGGGACGCGTTCTAACTATTTTACACTCATGTCGTAGAGCTCCTAATAAGAACTTTTCGGGAAAGAACAAACTTTCAAGGAATTCCGATATAGAAAGGGTTTGATTACCTCAGCTGAACACTATTTTTGCGCCATCTATAATACACCATATGAAACCAATATTTTGTCGATTCAATGATATAGTTTTTATAACGTCCAAAGATCGCCAATATGGAGACGAGTAATGGAGACGTAATATTTTGTCATGACCTGTGTGATCTAGAACGTCGTCTTAAGCTCACCTTATTGTGAAAAGAACTGCCCAATAGTTATTTTTTAAATCAATAGATGGCAGTGCGAGTAAAGAAAGATGATAGTATATTTCCTTAAGGGAAAATGAGTCATCCTAAATGTACGGATTAATGACGAGGAATCAAATTTCAAACGAGGCCTCCAAACTTTCTCGGAAACTCTGTCCTCAATGTTGCTATAGCATTCTACAAGCCAAAATATGCTTCGTTTTTTTAACTATATTTCTTTTAAGATAACTTATCTTAAGAATAAAATTGAAGTAGGATTTTCTAGAAAATTAGTTTGATACTGTAAGCTACTTAAGTGATCATCTCATCATCTTAAGCTTTTATACATTTAAATTTATTTTTTCCTTAGTTTTCTAAATAATTGCTATTAAACTGCAAAATATTTTCATGTATTTTGTTCTGACGAAATAACTTACCAAAAAGGTAGACATTTAGCCGTACATAATATAATGTTATAATTTTTGATAATTAACTTGTGAGGCAAATCGGCCTAAGATCTCGCGCCAAACTGTCACCTTTAAGCTGTTACTATGGTAAGTTTATTGGTTAAAGCTTTAATTTAAGCCCACATTATTTGGAAATTCAAGCCCTGAGAACATGGCTTATTTGTGTCGTTTGTAAACTCCTTTTTGATCATATTACTATAATTAAGCAAACTCATCGCTTTGGTCCCATTCGACCGAAATCCCATTCGTTCGAAAACGATTTAACATTGAGTCCCAATCGATCGAAAATACCACAATTGTGCGGTTTACAACCCAATTTTGCACGTTTATATTATTTTTATAGTTCATCAAATTTCGTCGCGTTAGCCTTACTCGACGCAATTGCTACAAACTTAACCATTCACATTAAAAAATGAAATTGTTGGAATTATTGATATAAATAAAAAGTTCAAAGCATAAATATATTTATAAAAGCGCGCCACCCTAAGGAAGTGAGAGACTAACCTAACCTAACCTTATTGTTAGTACACCTGTAGCAATTTTGTTTAGGTATAACGTTTTTTGCGTACCCTGCTATATCTCGGGGCAGAAATAAAAAACTAAACAAAAGGACCCAATGAACCGAATCCGCCTTTTGGGCTTTATTTCGGAAAAATATTGAATTCGCTCGAATGGGAATATACCAACTCATCTAATTATGATTTATAGGTTCTACTTTATGTTACAACGCTAGAAAATTAGTGACTTATTTTTTCAGCATATATTTTAGGCCCCTCCTTAACCATAGAAATAGTATTTAAATGTGCATTAACAAATAATTTTTGTTTTGAAGATCTTTTGAGACCGGTTATATGGCACTTCTAAAATATTATGTATTTTTACATTCTTAGGAAACATTTTACTCAACATTTTGTTATCCATGAGGCTGTGTGTGGCTAGGATCACATAATTAAATATAATTATGAGTCTCAGTTTTAGTTCCTGTCCGATGTACTTGAGGTATGGATCTAAAATCAGAAGTAATATTTATTATATAATAAATGTTCTGACGTAATTATTTATCTTGTGCATTAATGCTTTTGTCTTCCCCGGTCGAGCATGCGAGGAATGCCAAGAAACTCAAAACATTTCTCTTGAGTTATTTTGTTTTGCCCAACGATAAAACTAATGCTTGATTTCTACAGAATACTATTATTTTTCCAATATATTGATATATCTTCCTGTGCTGAATTGATTTTGATGTTAAACTTTTATACGCTTTTGGAGAAATTTAAAACAATTGTGTTAATAGGTAACCTTAAATATTTTTCTTGAAATTTTATAAAAAGCTATTTTCTCAATTGCGTTAGATCAAAATGTGTTATCTTATCGCATAAGATGCTTAATAGATCATTTTACATTACAAAATGTTTCTTTAAACAAAAATACTCGCTCCGTTCGATGAAAGCAAAAAAGATTAATAGTTTGGCTTAGCATGGCTCTTAAATGTTAAACGAGGTTATAAAGCGAGGAATTCACGCCTGGTTCTTAAGGTTATTATAGATTTCAATAGACTTAGTCATAACAATTTGAATACTTTGTCTTAAACTATACGTATAGTTTCGATTAAATCCTTAAAGCCATTTCTTATTATTTACATACTAGTGTTAAGGAAACAGTTGGCTTAGAAAATTAAATTTCATGTTGTGATTGATTAGAGTTAATCGTATCTTATTAAATGAGAGCAATTATTCTGTATCAAATAACTATTTTATTTACAAATGAGGGTGGAACAAGAGCGCTGTTTGTAATTTTTAACCACACCGGAATTATTATTTTTTCTTTAATATTAAGATTAATTTTTGAATTAGAGGTATCCCAATAGGCCTTTCTATAAAGTAACACTGACTTTCTTCTTTTAATGTTACTACTGCGTCATGGGTGTCAATAATAATAATAATAATAATAAAAATCAGCTAGGCTAATACCATTAGGCCTAAGTCATGAAGCAACTTTTAAAGCCATTAATTCAGGTGGCCGGGTTACAATGCGTAGGAGGGTGGTAGAAAGCCCTGCATGGCACGCCGTTGAAGCTTTTATATTCCAAAGGAAGACAGTCTTTGCTTGGACGGGTTTTTACACAGAATTGAAAGAGTGGCTAGAAGGGGATTTTCAAGTTCCCCGACGAAACTTTTCAGAAATAAATCAAGTGAACTGAGTCCATCAATCTCGGTTTTAACATTCGAAAGCCCGAATAACAACAAAAACACGAAGAAGCGAACAACACGAAGTAAAAGACCACTCGACTGTTTATCTCGTTTTACTCCGCAGCCCCAATTCATCCATCACTCTCTTTCTCCGTTCACTCTTTACAGACCGACTTTCTAATCGCGGCAGAAGCTTTACCTAGAGAGAGCAAGTAAATCTACGCTGTCAATGCTAGACGCTTGCTTACAGCGAAAATATTTTATGTTGAGTATTACTATTAAGGTAAATGTACTTAGTTTTCATTTTGAATTTTTAAAGCGCAGATGCTCAGTGGCAGAATTGGCACGAAAATTTCCAAACCGCTTTAATAGTGTTCTTAACAATTATTAAGTATCTAGCTGCTTTAACATTTTCATCTTTACAAATATCTTCATGAAAATTGTGTCTGTGCTTTTCCATTACCATTTTGGTTTGAAAATTGGTCTAAAATATTAATATTTTTTTATCTATAACAAATGCACTATTTTCTTGGTGATAAATATTCCATGCTTTCTGTAGCACTTTCTTTGCACATGTTAACATAATAATTGTCTGGATCGTTCATTTCAATTAAAACAGTAACTATGATACTCTTTGCTGATCAGTATTGCGTCAATCCAGAATAACTTAGTTACATCATCAACCTCTACAATTTAAGAAATTATGCAATTCTTTTTATAAAAATATGTAACCAAAGGCTAACATAAAGTTAAGTTTCTCTGAGCAAATTATTTACAACTGTAATTTTTTGGTCAGCTGGAGTGCAAAGAAAAAACCGTCGAACAATATCTAAAATCTATAAGTTTTAAAAAATAAGGCCCCGATTAACGTTTCTTATCATAAAACTAATTAGTTGTCGTAGATGATTTCTTAAGTTAACGCTAACCATCGAAGCATTTTTACCTTTCCATTAAAATTTCGCCACTAAAGAAACAGTGGTTGGACCTGGTTTTATCCTCCATCGTGTGTAAAATTCATTTACTATTTTTTTTGTCTTTTAACAGAGTTGAACTTTTTATTTAAATTTTTTTGCACAAGCAAACTGCAGAGAGACGAAGCTTTGGACAATATTATATTCAGGTATTTTTCAGAGCGCCCCGACTTCCAAATAGTTTTCGTGATTTACCGATCGTTATACACGTCTACGATTGCTCAATTTATTTATTATTTTGTGCAGATAAAAAACCATTGAGGTATTTCGTAGCAGTGTCAATAGAAAACTCCACCCGGGTTTATTTTTCCAATGGAGTATTTAACCCTATGCATATTAAACCCTGGAGTTTGAAGGCAGACTTAAGCTAATTCCTTTGATTGGATACGATTCATGAGTGGTACCATTTCTTCCTATCAACTTTCAGGAAACTCGTTGTCGAGTTGTGCAGTTACTTGCCGGGCTAAATTGGGAGGGGCGGCATCTTGTTGAAACCACAACCGACAGTCTTTCAGCCAATGGAAGGTCGTCGATTGCGTCCTTGAATTCATTCTGTAAAAAATGTAAATACATTTGGCCGTTGAGGTTTGGCGGCAGGAAAAAAGGACCTATCGAATAGTTTCTAAGAAGCCCAACCCAAACATTGAAACGTTCAAATTGAACCTGGTGATGATGTTCAAAACTCCAAATGTGGGTTGGTGTCACACCAAAGATGGCTAATTTTATGATTAAAAGGCCCATCTCTAGAAAATGACGCTTCGTTAAAGAACAAAACATATCGCAAAGTACGCGAGAACAAATCTTAATCCGGTTGCTAATTACCAAATTGATTGAAATTGTGAAATGCTTGTCTTACTGCATTTACCAAAGGTGCTCCATTTCGATGTGTTTCTTCGATGATTTTGGTCACTCTTCTAAGGCAACTATCTCGGTACGCTCAGCTACGGAATAACGAGGAATGGTCCAAAGTATTATCAAACACTGATACTAATCTCGCGAAGTTTTCCTTTAAATACCCTCGTATTTTTTAAATCAGGTCGTTGTTTTAACATGTTTTGTAAAAATTGATCTGATTAAAAAACCTGCATTTAAAAACTAACCGTGTACATTTTTTCATGTGTAAAAACTCAAATACGTCTATTAGACTTCTTCGCGTTTTAATTATCGTTTCAAACAATTGTAATTGGGTTTGACCAACTTGTAAATTTTTTAAGCTCGAATTTTCACTGAAAAATAAGTGTTTTTCGCTTAGTCAACAAATTTTAATAGTTTTCGATGACGTAATACAACTTTATAATATAAATTTTTTATCGTTAAATAATTCGTAATTTTTCTAAAAATAAATTTATCAGCGATAGTTGTCAGACAAAACGTTTCAGTGAGAAATATGAAGAGCGTACTCTCAAACCTAGAAATAAAAATTAGTGTCATCAAAAAAGGACAATTTCCACTTAAATTTAAAAAACGTTACCTAAATTATCTTTTTTTAAATTATTTATAAATTAAGTCATAAACATAGCACTATTCAGTGTACCGAAGAATAAGTTTTTATTCAATCAAGCAATGAGACATTTAAGACCCACTAGATAGAATTAAACATGTTTTAAACGAATTTTAATGCTTTGTCGAAAGATTGTTTTTCATTTAGTATTTAAAGTCACGTCTTCTGTATTTAAATCATTCCATAAAATTATTAATTTACGTTAAGTATGCCTCATAATTCTTTGAAACAGCGCGCGTTTTTGCTAGAGTTATTTCAGTGAAGGCCATCCTAGTGCTACTAGAGTAAGATAATTGTTCAGAACGTGCTCTTCTAATAGAAGACCTAATCCCCTAGCTGTCTGGAGGACCTGTTTATCAACCTATCACCATGGAATATAGAGTTCTGGCTTACTTTGCAGCTTACCCTCAAGCAAGCGTCCAGATCACTCGCCACGACTTGGGATTGTCAAAGCGTTATGTCTGGAGAGTTCTTGACCACCACCACTTGCAACCTTTCCGATCCATCACTGCATGATATGGCGTGAAAATTTGACAGAACATAACCCACGAATATCTAAATTTTCTACAACTACTGGTAGTATTTAATTTTTGCTTTTTCTCAAGAGATGGCCCTTATAACCACCAGAGCCACCACACGTGGAGCGTTGTCAATCCTCACTGAGCATTTCCTCATCATTATCAAGAGCGATTTAGGCTAAACGTCTGAGCATGTCTGGTCGGAAATCATTTTATTAACTAATTTTTCTTCCACCTCATCTTACTAGGCCGTACTACTTCGTCTTCTTAAACATGTTGCGAACGGGTTGAAAAAACTTCCATTGGGCGATGTTCGACTAAATTTTGAGTTGAATTAAATCTAGTGCGATTAGAAAAATGTGCTGCAAAATAGGGTGAATGGGGTGAGTCATTTTTAAATAAATAAATGAACCGATGCAATTTTTCAGTTTAAATTGTCCCTTATAATAATACGCCAAATAAAATGGAAGCCGTGATATATTTATTAATATTATCTCTACAGGTCTTCATCAACGCCCTCGTCCAGATTGTTTTACTATTTAAAGACCTGTTCCTCAAAATGGCTCCTTCTTTAACTCAGCTCGGCCATGGCAGCCTTAAATAATGGTTACACAATACACTTATACCAATTAATTATAAAATGAAAGCGGGTCTTAAAAGGTTCGTTAAATGAAATGGATTTCAAAATAAGTATATTTTGAACAAGATTCAACAAAAATAACTATTTCTGAGAGATTTAAGGTATTTTATTTCATATTTGTTTTATTACTATTTAACTTTATATAATCAATATCTGTTACTGCTTAAAACATTAATGTTTAATTTTCAAGAAAGTCAGTTAAATTGCTAGCCATAAATCCACATAGAATGTGTCTCTATTTTAATTTCCAAGCATGTATAGTGCTGAAAATTGTTGCAAAAGCGATATGCACAGTCCCTCTAAAGGTTTTGTTATTTTGAACGACCCCAGTTTTTACAGTATTTGCTTTTAACAGGTAAAGAGTTTCAGCAATAACTCCAATAATGATTTCTGTTTTGTCGTCTTTTTGATGACTTTCTTTTCCACTTGGCATATGAAGGCATTGGTATAGTCACATTTACTGCTGATGAATTTCAAGTAGCGTGTTTGCAAAGACACACAGTGTTCTTTCTTCTTTGGATTATTATTTTGCCAGGGAAGGTATTTCGCTTTTGTGTGATCCTCGTTCAAAAAGCGATAAAAACCTTAAGTAAATATTATAGTTTATCAAGTGTCACTATTGAAAATTTTGGGAGGCATAAATTCAAATTAAAAAATAAAGAAAATTAGAGAGTAGTAAACTAGAATAACATTATAAAATTTCATATTTTTTTAATCAAAATGTATTTGAAAATTTGAAAAATTGTTGTAGTTTAGTCTTTAATAGATTGACATATTTAATTTGCACGAACGCTGTTCATTGAAGTATGTGACTTAAATTTTCCCCATAAAAAACTATACCAAAACAAAACAATGCGTGTGTTTCGGTAGAGAATTAGTCTTTTGTTATTGAGTAAACTGTATATATTTACTTACGGTACGGGGGTATACAAATCTTTAGACTGTATATATGCCTAGGTTTTTGAAAACGCTCTTAAAGTGATCTAGCACATATTTTGGAAAATAATTTCAATTATTAAAATTTAAATCCTTTTAAAACTAATAAATAAATCTATCGTTCTACGTAAATTGTAGACCCTTTAGAAAAAGGCCAAAGCTAAAGGTGGGTTTCTCAATAATATTATGGAAGATCATTTTTAAAATTTCAATTTCTCAAATGACCGCACCGCCATCTATCAGTTTCCAAAAGAAATATTATTATGGTACTTTCGCAACTAAGGAAAGCCTAAGGTCTCGTTATAGGTTACCCAGGTCACTCTGACATCAACGTACACAATTTGTATAAAATATTGCTCTACATAATTTTTCTTAAATAATTTGGTTTAATTTGTTTCATGCTCATAAAAATTATATATTACCGTTCTTGTAGCGTATGCCAAGTAGAAAATTATAAGTTGTATACTTGGATATATGTGGCATCAGTTCATTCATATCAGATTCACTCTCGATTCTTGCCAATGAAGCGTTTTCCGCTGGAGAGAAAAATAAATATAAAGAAATGATTACCGTTTCACTAAAAGTACCTATAAATGTGCGAATACGGCGGTATGAATGGAAAACCGCATTCTATTCGTCCTTTGACTCACTCCCGAAGTCTGTAAGTGCTCTTCGAATTCTCAATCCGAGAAAGCTGATTACTTGACCCAATGTTTTGTATTTGCCTATTTTAACTCAATTTTAAAATAATGTTTTTAAACTTAATTTAATATAAATAGGTCAATCACTTATATACTTTTCAAATTGAAATTCGCGAATATAAACCAAAGAATGAACTACTTTCAAAACAATAATATCAAAAATTCCAGTTATAATAGTTAAAAGTAGTTAAGTGATACAGACCTACTTATAATAATATTAGCATTTAAAGCGACAACGCAGTTTCTTAAGCGCACAAAATCAAAGTGCCAAAATAAAAAGGTTCGAGAGCTAACCATTCTACTTGACGGTGTACACCGTAAAACGTCTGAGTGGTAGCGCAATAAATTTCAAGGAAATATTACGATATCAAAAATATTTTTTTCAATTTTACTGTACTATCACCTAATATTTTTATAAAATGTTTCGTTAAGATATTACACATATTACAAGGTGTAATTAGGCAAATATTACATTTACATATTTTAATGATATCACAATATAATAGCAAAAAAAAGTTATAAACGAAACTAATTGTAATACGCTTAAATATGTTGGTAAAACAGTTAAAAATATGATAATTCGTGATAATCCATCTATTAAAATATTGTAAAATCTACAAGATTACCAGGTTATTCAGAGCATTTAAATAATATTTGTATTGTACATCAGATTGTTTGATAATTATTGAGTATTTCGTAATAAGCCTTAATATTTTATATTAAACTGGCATATTAGTAATTCACGACATTTGATCTAAATCTCTAACTTAAGTATATATTTGATTTTATAAATGGGTACACCGCAATACGTAAGTGGATTAATATACCGGGAAATCCTTAAACATGTAACGAGGCCTTTACAGTAAAAGATTGACGAAAGCACCCTTGCGTCGCGAAATTTAATCTCTTTTGGACTGATTTAATTGCAAAGGTAACACAAATTTAAAAGTGTAAAAATTTTATTTTAAAATGATAAAAAATATAACCCGTATTTAAAATAAATATAAAAATAAATAAAGTATTTTATTTTATAAAATAAAAATAGTATAACCCTAATTATTTTATGAAATAAAATTTTTGGCACTTGTAACTCTCGTTGCCTTATTTATTTTTTAAATATACTTGATGCAAGTATCTAGTTTTTTAACTAAGTATGATAAGGACACTATTTAAAATTTATAAATAGTAAAATTAGTGTTGTAAGTCGGAAAATTTTCCGTGGAAAATGACCGAGCCCTTTTTTCCGTAAAATATTCCGTATTTTTCCGAAAAATAAAATAAAAATAGTTTTCATTCTATGATTAGTCTAATATATTGTTTGCAAATTTAAGTGAAGCGGCATTTTCGCCTAATTTTTTCAAATCTGAAAGTAAAACTACACATCTAGACTAGTTTAAACTGATGAACTTAGTAAACATATTAGAAAACATTAATATTGTTACAGATATTAGACATTTTATATCGACAAAAAGTTAAAAACATGAAAAACCCTTAAAAAGTAATTTATGTTTAAATTTTTTATTTTTTCGATTTGCGGAAAAGTTACCGGAAATTTTCTGACAAATTTTCTACATTTTATTTTTCCGTAAAATTACAACACTAAGTAAAATTAAAGTATTTAAAATGTGGTCAAACCTACCTAATTTTTTACAATTCTTAAGAGCGCCGTCAAAGTTTTCTATAAAAGTTGGAAACACCGAATAGCAATAGCGACTTCCAGAATCGATCCACTTTGGTGGACATTTACCAAACATGATCCTGTTATTTTCATTGAGTGGAGGAGTATGTTGAGTAGAGCATATAAAAGGATTTTTCACTGAGCAGTCACGAACGGCCCACGCGCTTTCCTGACCTAATTTCACGATGCAACGTTTATTCGCGTTACCCGCTTTCGGTTCTCCCTTTGGAAAGTTGAAGTAAGATATCTGACTTCCATCGGTCCAATGAAGTAGCGCAGTGTCCTGTGAAATAATCATTTTGTAACTAACAGAAAAGGAAAATTAATCATTTGTATGAAGAATCTTAGTAGATATCTCAATTTCTGTTGAGACTAGGTGGTGTATGGGCTAGAGATGAGGCAGTTTTTCGAAAAGCATGGCTTTCCGCGAAGGTTTTCGATCTCTATGGTTTCAGAGCAGTTGATTATTAAAAAAAGTAAAAAATGTAGTCGGATTCGGATAGAAACAACATTTTGGTTTCACTATGAACTTGGAAAGTACACTGGCAAGCATTTGAAGAAGTCATTTAGGAACAGTTAAATGCGGAAATTTTTAAACCCTTCAAATCTTTGCAGATTTTGTAAACTAAGGTCCTTTATTCAAATTATCAAAATTAATCTTTAATGCTCTCGTGAGGGTCAAAATCCGGCTAGTGGACACACTATAAACCGTATTATTAATTGCAAAATACATTTAGAGCTGGTTATCATTTTGAAGACGAGCCTATGCCTTTTACAAAATAGTCATTGATACACAAAAATATTCTTAACAAATTTTCACAGGTGTTTGGGCCCTTTTAAATGACCATTTAAAAAGAAATTTTCAAATAAAAACCATTCATTGTTTAATGCCGCAGGGTCAGAACAAATGTTTTAAGCACTATTTCATGTTACTTTGTATTAAAGGTAAGATAATTAATTCTGTTTAGCCGTTAATTTCCAAGATTTCGAAATAAAAAAGGAGATGCTTGACAATACAATAAGAGTTTCTTGAATATTCTGCTTAATTATAATAATTATTAATAAACATGGTGTTATGGATATGTGTTCCTAGTACAATGGGTCCCAATGAGTAGAAAATGTCTTATGAACATGGTTCCAAAAATTCTTAGCTTTTGAGATATGAGCTTCCAAAGACCAACCACAAAAACGGGTACACAACTTTACTCTTCCCTGAACAATTGTTTTTATAAAAACATGAAGAAAAACAATTACTTTCAATATTTAAAATAAATGTTCAAAATTACCACTTTGGTCTCTAATACAGGCGTGAGCCCGTTGCAAAAATTATTTATTCGTTTAATAAAACCAGGGTAATAATAATAATAATCAGCTAGGCTAATACCCAAGGCACCACCTTAGGCCTAAGCCATCGAGCGACTTTTGAAGCCATTAATTCAGGTGGCCGGGTTACGGATAGTCTCACAGCCTGTCGTTATACGCTGTCGCAAATCATCAATATCACGATATTTTGTCTTCTACACCATATCCTCCAGATAACCCCACTGGAATAGATCACCTGAGTTAAAATCTGGAGATCGGGCCGACCATGCAACTGCTTCGCGGCGGTCTATCTACGTCAAAGGTACATAGAATATCATTTCTAAAGACACGTCTTCAAGTAAATCATGTAAATTATCATGCAATAAACGAAGGTATGCCTTATCAATTAGCCTGGGTGTTAGAAAATAGGGTCCAGCTAAATAATCGCCAGCAATACCACGTCAGACATTAAGACTAACTGCTGTTGTTGACTCCTAACACTTGTGGCGTGAGGGTGACTTTGGCCTCACTCTTGATGGATATGCAAATTAAGGATTTCTTCACCACGAAATTTGACCTCATCGGATGTTAGCAAAATACTGGGGAAATGAAGGTCAACGCCAACTATGTTCACAAAGCCTGGCATAAGTCAATTCGACGAGGATTGTCAGCATTGATTTAAGCTTGAACGTTTTGTAGGTGGTGTGGGTGAATAGGTGTCTAGAATTCGCCATACTATTACATGATTATCACCTAATTGCTTCCAAACTTGGCTGCTATTTTCACCGGGATCATCTTTAACACTGGTCAGTACCTATGTTGTTAAGGTTATTAGATAATTTCTAATTAGCATGCTATTTTATAGATTCTTTTTAGGATAATATTCGATGGGGAATCCATAGCTTGACTATCTGGGGAGGGGACTCGTTAGATGAAAGAAATTTCAATAGTGGAATTAATGGCTTTAAAAGTCGCTTGATGGCTTAGGCCGGTGCCTTGGGTAATAGCCTAGCTGATTAGTATCATTATTATTATTATCTCTGAGACAAAGCACTGAAGGATCTACGTTTATTTTACACCTTTCACTCATTATCATTTTTTAAATACTTATCTGTAACACCCCGTATTATTATTCTTATCGTTATTTCGGGCACCTAAATGAAATTCTTTAGCTAGCATTCTTTACGGATATGTTTTAATTCCCAAATCGTGAACTAAATTGAGCTATTTTATTTTATTGGCTTTATAGTATAGCCTAGCTGATTAAAACATCTTAAACTCAGTTTTTACCTCTGAATCTTGGTCTGTAAAACCAATCCAAAAATCCGATTTCGAATTTTTACTCCGAATCATTAACGAAAGAATAGCTTCATCGTATGGATCTTCCATTGATGCTAAATTGCCTTGATAGTGAAGACGGCAATATCCTTCAGCGCCACTAAAAGTCAATGGTGTCATTGAAATTCCATAACACCTACGTTCATATCTGACAAATCCAGTTGGGCAAATTGGATCCTGGTGGAACTGGACTTCAGGCAGTTTATCTAAAATATATAGTAAATTTCAAATAATTCCTGCAGGTTTTACATAAATGAATGATGAGTTTACCAATTCATTCCACGCACAATCGGTAATCGTGAGCACCATGGGTCAAAAGATTTTTATGAAATTTTACAGGCAGATTTAAAACGATGTTAACTCTTCGAATGTTCAGTATTTTTGAATAAAATCAAGCCGTTATGTTTTATAATAATGTTTGTTATACCCCACGAAATCGGCCTATCGGAAAATTCATTTCGGTACCCCTTTCAAAAATATTTAATAATTTCTTTAATATACCTAGTAATTTAATAAAATTAAGTGACTATATGTAATTTTAATTGCCAAAAACGATCAACAACTCCAATGTAGCGTAAATATTAAATAACAAAAGTGTTTGGGTCGTAGGTGTGGAAAAAATACTTTCGGGGGTCTCTTTTCGGAGGTTATAGCGAAAATCGTCCTTCTCGAAAAAATTATTTGAACCACCATTTTGTGGTTCTTAAAGAGATATTTCCAACAATGTCTTTAAAAGTTTGAGTATTTTATTATTTAGTGCCGAAAAGTGCATTTTAAATTTGACTTCAAATTTAACATATTTTCTAAAAATATGGCTGCGACGTACTGTCCGAACGATACATCAGTAAATAAAATTTCAGAGCTCATTTCCTCGATTCTCGCAATTGAAAATTTGGAACCAAAAGTGTCAGATGACAGTCTGTACATGCTTGTTTTATGGTACGAATCTGTTGTGACTTCTGATTCCCATTACAGTCGACGCCATTGAAAATCTTTTCTGTAGTAGATTTTTGTGTTGTTTCACTTCTTCTTTGGAAACATAGCCCAAGCGAAAAATTGGGCTGCTGTGACTATTTTTTCTGTAACTGGCAACTGTAAGGAAGCTCTGGCAACGAGGCGTTTTGCCGTTCCTCCAATACCATCACAAGCGTTTTTACCGTGGCTGGTAGCAAAAAAAAATCAACTCTGCCAAAAACCCAAAATCAATTTCGTGGTGGCATAAACTGATGAAGTTATTTCGGTTTCTGTATTGTGAACTCGCTCCATCGCTGAAACAGTGTACTGTTGAATTTGTATGGTCCATTTCGTCACCAACGACACACGCACTCAAACATTCCAACTTTTCATCTTTCATGTAATATACTGCGAATGGGTGAAGCGTTGCCTGTCGATTTTCCCAGTGTAAGCCTTGCACAGCGTCCTGTACCAAAAATGGATAATTTTCGGCCAAATCCAAAATAATTCTAACCTCGTTTTCCCCCTATTCTTCTTTAAATCGTCGAAAATATGACGCCTGTCTTTTCGCAAGGCTTTACGGATACTAGTCGCTAGGTACATATATATCCCTCATGTTTGAAAATAGGAATTGTTTTGGTTTATGAATTCTTTTACCCTCGATAAGGACTGACACAAAATCTTTCTTTCCTGGGCAAAATCTAGATATGTCATCATATTCCTAAAAATTTCTAACCAGATTAACTACTTCTTCAGATAGAGTATTACCAATTTGCTTCTCAATTTCCGGTAGAAGCCCCTTTTGTTTTTTTAGTATTCATGATTTCTCGGCCTTGGGTATTAGCCTAGCTGATTATTATTATTATTAAATCTGGTAACTTTAAATTCATCACATATTTTCTTCATTGTCCACGTCAAAGGAATTCGTTTTAGAAGTTTACACTTTTGTTGTCTGGTGGATTTGTGTACTTTTTCTTTAACGAGAACTATCAGTTCCTCAAAGTGATCTTTTCTCGACGTACAGGCTTCATATTCTTCAACTGATATGTTTGTGGTCTTGGCTCATTTTTCTTTTAACCCCTCGCACAAAGTCCCCTTCTTTTTTAGGTAAAATTAGTCGTTGTTTAGCTGACAAACTGTGACGTGTTACTAGCGAAACATCCAAATTAAGAAGAGTTTCATTTAAATCGTCACGATCAACTCCCGATAATACGAACGAACTATCAGATCCCAAGCTTTTCTGGAGCGGAGACTGACTAAATATACTGAGCGACTGTCCACAAATAGGGGAAGTTGTCGAAGATGGACGTTTCAAATGTTCTTGAAATATCTTGCAGCAGTTTTTGTCCTGGTTTACTCTCCACTCCATAGTCTTTTTTTAACATAGCTACGTCTTCTATGGTCAAGGTTTTTCCAAGATGAGCTAAAAATGTTTTTTTAAAAATGAAGTGTAAAAACGTGGGAAACAGTTAAGAAAATTATTTGAGGTTAAAATTTTCACTTAGTAGAGTATAATCATTTTCAACCCTTAAATTCGATTCCACCGTAACCTCACCCGATTTCATTTTGTATAAATCTTTTATAGATATAACAAATATGTAAAAATTGCACTTACCGTAAACAACTTTTTTGTGCGATTTAAAAGGATTGCAACAGCTTTTTTGAAAACATTAATATTTTTCCAACAGTAGAGCGCGATGGTGATGACAAACCGGTTTTAACAACTCAAATATTTGTTTGTGACATGATTCTTTCTTGATATCACCCACTGAACATGCTGGATAGTCAGATTCAGTGATGCTGCTATTACTAGCCAATTTAGAGACTTCTTTGTTCGCTTGTTTGAGCTAACGGTAACACTAACGATGTAAGATATATTGTACAGCTGGGCACACGAAAAACAAAAAAAAGATTCGACATGACTAATCACTAATCGTGTCCATGCGTATTATTTATGTAGGTTATTTCTAAACCACTAAATTATAAAGGTTTCTAATTTGGTAAAATATGTTTTTCAAATTTGAAGATAAATTTAAAATACACTTCTTGGCACTAAATAATAAAATACTGAAACGTTTAAAGACATTGTTAGAATGATCTCTTTAACATTTTAAGAACTACGAAATGGGGGGTTCTATTATTTTTTTCGAGTTGGACGATTTTCGCTATAACCCCCGAAAAGAGACCCCCCGGAAAACTTTTTTCTACTTTTGAGATTTAATATTTACGCTATATTGGAGTGGTTTATCGTTTTTGGCAGCCTAAATTACATATAGTCAATTAATTTCAATAAATTACTAGGTATATTAACGAAATTATTAAATATGTTTGAAAGGGGTACCGAAATGAACTTTCCGATAGGCCGATTTCGTGGGGTATAACTAACATTATTATAAAAACATAACGGCTTGATTTTTTCCATAAATACTTGACATTCGAAGGATCGATATCGTCATTAATCTGTCTGTAAAATTTCATAAAAATCCGTTGATCCATGGTGTTCACGATATCCGATATTGCGTGGATTGACCTTAAGTTCTTGTGATCAATTAAAAGCATGTTTACCGATGTTTAAATAATAACACTAGTTAGCAATGTTATGTTTATTGCTTAACTATTTAACTTTGATGATTTTTTTGTTTTTTATTATAATAAAATTTATTTAATTTATTTTACTTATCCCAATTTGAAGAAATTGTGTATATTATTTTCGTAAGGTTAAAATTAATATTGCCAAAGTGCGTCTTCGATCACATCTGGTAAGTCTTTCGATAAGCCTTTGCTTGTGGGATTGTAATTTCTTTGAAATTTTTACGTTAGTATTAAAATCCTTCAAGCATTGTTCACAAATATCTTTAAGTACCACAATGGTCCTTCAAAAATTATATTAAAATCTAGGTAGCTCTCTTGAAGCTCTCCTTGTACCAAACTGATTCAAAACGATTTGATTCTTTTGAGCAGAGTGAGCGAATTTGCAAATTAATATAATTGTTCAAATTTGAAATTTTTTGAACAAACACTATTACGATCTGAAACCCTACCAACTATCAACAAACCTTGTTTTATGATGAAGTAGAAATTAAATAAGATTATAGTGAAATTGAAACCCATACAAGTTATCCTCAAAATTAATGGCCAACTTTAAAAAGACAACCGACCTATATGCAACAGAATGTTTTTCACTGCAGCATTTGAGTTTTATATTTTTAAAGGTGTTTGCAAAATAGCAAACCGATTTAAAGTAGTGTAGTTTAAAAAACGCATTGGAGCTACGATAGAGCATGTTAGATCATTGAGGAAACGAACGGGATAGGCTAATAGATAAATTCCCAGTTGACTACGTGCTTGCTAAGAGCTGGTGTAGGGAGGGGGGGGATAAACGTTTGTAAGATAGGCCCTTAGCGACGATTTTGGTGAAATGTCTTATTCGAAACCACAACCAAATAAATTAAATTTAAATTATCTATCGAGGGTTTCAGACATGGATTGGTATTTATATGGCATCACTCAAAGTTGAGCTTTTGATGGAAGTTTATTTAAAAAAAGTTATTTATTTTAGCCTTTATATTATCAAATTTCAGTATTGTAACGCGAATTTATGCCGATTAAGGTCTCTAAGCCTCTGCATTATCCCACAGTCCCAGTGCGTCAGTGTATGAGTGTATAAGATTGTTCAAATAAAGCATACTAAAGAGTGTATAAAATAATTCAGGGCTAAGAAACAAATGACTTATTATGGTATTTTGTATTTGTCAGTCTTGGAAAAATCATTATCATTCCCAAAATTGGGATGAAGTCAGGAATAAGTAACCTTCATTCCGATATCATCACTTAAACGGGCTCCGGTGAATTGTGAGAAATGGATTAAAGAAATAAACCGCGAAGGCATCACAGTGAAAACAGCCGCCAAAGATTCTAGGCTTTTATTTGAGGATATACAACAGTTGGATGGCTTAAAAGAGGCTTGCCCTGTGTTTGTGGAAATAGATACAAAATTAAGGTAATAGTAGATTAAAAGGGTTTTAAGATGTATTTCTAAATGGATTTTTTAATATTAGTATGAAAAGGGTTTTTGTTCTATATTTTCCGGAAGATAGACATGAAAAGGGATTCTATTGAGAATGGCGATCATATGCAAATGAAACAAATTTACATAAAAACAAAACGTCTCAAGAGGTAGACAACTCAACGAGTGCAATAAACCTAGAGCAAAACACTTTCCCGGCTATACACACTCTAAAAGATTTTCAATCTACAACGATATTAACAACTAGTCCAGATGCATCTGGATAAAACTCATTGAATAATATTATGCTTCCTTAAATTACCAACAAAATTGAAAAAATAGTTTAAGCATTTTTGATTCATCAGGCTTTGAATTTGCGAAAAACAACCTGGTACCTAGAGATGAGTTGGGCCGGCTATTTCTAAAACCCGACCCAACCCAACCCGCCAAAATTCATTAACACTGAAACCCGACAAGGACCCGACCCGACCCGCCAAAATTATTTATTTCGAAAACCCGACCGACCCGACCCGCCAAAATTCTTTAAAACTGAAACCCGACCTGACCCGACCCGCCAAAATTGAAACCCGACCCCGCCCGGCCCGATAAAATTTGTAAAATTTTAAACCCGACCCGCCAAGGCCCGATAAAATTGAAGTCAGAAATTTGAATACCGCATGAACTGTGAACCTCTCAGTTTCCCACAACAAAGCTTGTCACGAAGTGAAAAGTCACGTGGGAGACTCGGGAGAGGAGGAAATCATACTAAAACCACATTAAAATTTTGGTCCACTTCAGCGCCGCCAAGTGAGGCGTTTGAGAACGTATGTCTCTCTACGGGCGAGTAAATCTAAGAGTGAAAAGGCGCCAGGGTATATAGACCAAATATTAAGTATTTTTTCCCATTAATAGACTATGTAGTCTGTATTCTGTTGTGAAACTAGCTCTCAGTAAAAAAAAAATGTGATGGCAAAGCTAGCGTTTAAACGTTTTTGAGTCTTATCATGTCGCTTTTGTTAACAAGCAATAATGCATGAAGAGATTAGCGGTTGCGAATAGAATAGAAACTCGGAAGGCCCGATCATTAATATATAAAAGCCCGACCCGACCTACTCAGTTTCATGTAAAAAGCCCGACCCGACCAGACCCGTTAAAAAAATGAAACCCAACCCGACCCGACCCGCCAAAAAATGAAACCCAACCCGACCCGACCCGCCAAAAACTTCAATATCCAAAACCCGGCCCGCACCAAGGCGGGCTCGGGTCGGGTAAGCCCGCCTTTAGCGGGCCCAAGACTCATCTCTACTGGTACCTAGACATGGTCTATGGAATTAATTTCAAAGATCGAAATGCTTTAATTTCTTTCAAAAAAATTAATGAAAAACGGTTTTTAGGATTGGAGTCATCACTCACTGTCGTAAATTAATCTCAAGTGATGCAGTCGATATTACAAAACCCATTTCTTCGGTAGAAGATTTTCTTCAAATAATTACTGAAATTGATCTTCGGAACATATGCTCCGGTGTACAAGGTGAAACAGTTTCGCAATATCAAGAAATTACTATGAAATCATCCCACTACTGTTAATCTTCAAATTCAATTAGATTCAATGAGTGTCTTTTCTTATTCAAAAGTTTGTATTGAACGACGAATTAAACGTGCAAACCAAGATAATTCTGGAAATAAAATCTCAACTCTTGTAAGGTTTTTGAACAAAGATGCTCGTATAAAACTTATGAAATTTGCTAAGTTTAACAACAATTCTTTGAAGCAAAAAGTGAAAACTATGGAAGTCAGGATAAGAAAATCAATAAGTAAAGGTGGCGTTTTATTGATGGAAGAGGCAAATAGAGAATTTGTAATTATTTTATTAGAAAATCCATTCTTAGACTCAAAAAACAATTCTAGTGAATGAACAGGTGAAATAATCAATTCAAAAAATTATCGACCAAGAAAGTGGCATCCAGCATTAATTCAAGGTTGCCTCTATTTTAAAGAAAGGATTTACTTTTGTACAGCTAAGTCTGGATTAAATTATCAATTTAAATGAATTCCACAATTCGATTAAAGAAACTGAAATGGATTGATGTTAAACTTCAGTGCCTTTAGCGAACCACATATTATAATAATAATAATAATAATAATCAGCTAGGCTAATACCCAAGGCACCACCTTAGGCCTAAGTCATCATGCGACTTTTGAAGCCTTTAATTCAGGTGGCCGGGTTACAATGCGTAGGAGGGTGGTGGCAAGCCCTGCATGCCACGCGATCGAGCCAACAGCTCCCTACACTAACTATTACCGTTAACCTAGACAAGTTTATATGGAAGGGGAAACCGAAGAACTCGGGGGAAAACCCCTTAAATTAGTGGGGAGAGAACTTACAAACTCAACGCAGAAGGAGTTGTTCCGAGTTTTCACCCAGTGCCACAAGCTGGGATCGAACCCGGCTCCTCTTGCTGCGAGGCGAAAGTGCTAACCACTCCGCCACCCCCCAAATATTACAACTTATGGTACGAGATATCGACAACGATTTTAAATTTCCTTACGCCTTCTTCCCCTGTGCCAAGGGAAAATCGTCTGCGAAGTAATTAAAAACCTTTGTGGTGCTGGTTTCAAGATTTTAGCAGTGATTTGCGAAAAAAGCGTCTATCAATCAAAAATTAAACAAAGATTATACAAAAAGTCTGAAAGAAGTTTGTAATGATATAGTTGGCTTTAGTATCTTCAATATGTTTAACAAGTACGAGCCAGTTTTTTTTATTTCAGACATTTGTCTTTTAATGAAAACAGATCGAAATTATGTTGAAAATAATGGCAAACATAAAACGTTGCAAGATGGCTTGGTTAAACCTATAAGGTTATTGAAAACTAATGGTACGCTATTGCTCTGGAAGCACTTCCACCAAATCATCTACGCACACACCAAATCTATTCAAAGGAAAGTGCCAAAGCTTTCATATAATCATATTCATCTGACTCCATTTTCCCGCATGAGAGTTTTATTTGCTACACTAACACTTAGTTCTTCCGTAGCCCCTGCAATAAAAGATCTACTTGATAATATTGCGAGCTTGAGAGTTAAATTCATCCGACTATTTGACCAATGCTTTCATGTGTTAAACATTTCCAATTTAAGTTATGGAATTCCTTCAAGAAAACCTGTGCTAGAGCCACTAAGATATTGACGATTGACGATTGATGTAAGTATACCTAAATAAAGAAATATATACATTTGGTCTAAATATTTTTTTACAGAGGCTGGAAAATGTATTCCATAAATATTCGGATGATTGGTAAACTGAAATCAATGAAATAATGCCATATAAGGGTTTGGAAAATTCCAAAATACTATTAAGTAAAGAAACTTGAACAGGAATTCGCATTACAGGTAAAAAAATATTGATTGAAGTACACTATGATAATGAATATCTCGACTTTCAGTGTATTCAGCAGCATCATCAATCAAAATAATGCTAGCTAATGGAGCTCCAGTTGTGTTGACGAGAAAAGGATGTCAAGACCCTTAAGAAAATTACTCCGGGAAGCATTGAGTGGCAATAGCTCCGGTGAAAATCCGACGGCCAAGTGAAAAAATAATCAAGCGAATGAGATCTGTGGCACTGGGTGGGAAAAATGGAAATTTTTGTCATCGAAAAAAAACGAAGAGAACGAAAAATCGCAATGAAGCGGTGTTTAAATTCGTAACTATAAATTAAAAAAAAATTCTTTTTATATCGGATTATCTCAAATTTTATTTTAACATTCTAAATGAGCATAATTATTTTTTGCTCAATACTTTCAGTTCCTTTCTTAGTCCTGTTGTTGGGAAATTGGTTCTGTAATTGAATGTTAGACGTAATTTGGTTTTTAAACCCTTTTAGGTAGGAGCTCAATAGAACCGAAATGTATTTGCTTGAAGCTTGATTTGATTTTATGTCCACTCCCAAGTGTTTGAAATTTTATCGCAATCCAGTACTTGTTTAATCATTTTTTTTCTGTTATGATTTTCTCGCAGAAATTTTTACACCTTATAGTGTGGCATTAAAATTCTGGTAAATTTTACGAAGAAATTAAACCATTTATCGTTACAAAATAACAGACCTCCACGGTCTTGGGTCAGCAACATTCTATTGGCTCGTATCCGTACAGCCCTATTAACTGATCAAACTTGTAGCCCACAATCTGATGGATTATTTTTGGGCTTTCTTCTTTTGTTATTCCACATGCAGTTGGAGTTTACTTTCTTTGGTTTCCTCCAAATTCTATGTATATTTCGTTAAAGATCCTGACTAGCAATATTTGAGCAGCTGCATGTTGGGCATTATTAATCTGGGAGGTATTAAGGTGTTCGAAATTGCCAATGAAAATATATACAAATTCTTTATGTCCAATGTACTCCTATTCTAGACAAACGACACTTCGCTGAAGATTGTCATCTGAAAATATTACAAAATATTCCTCGGTTTCTTCAGAAATCGATTATATTTTGACCAGCCAAATTTCTTCTAAACAATTCTGTATTAAAATATTATTTTATATTACACATACAATCAGAATCCAATCATAAACATATATAACTTTTACCTCTATGCATGGCCGTGCTTAGGGGGTGGCGAGCTGGGCGGTCGCCCAGGGCCGCTAAAATTTTCCCATAGGGATGTATATACCGGAGGGCCGCTAAAATCACAATTGTCAGTTTCGCCCATGCATTTCGCCCGGGGCCGCGAGACCTCTAAGCACGGCAATGTCTCTATGGTCTCTAAACTATGGATAGAGGTTAAGTTAGAAGAAACCACCTATGGACTGTGAGAAGGATGATAAAATACGCGAAAAAGTAGATTAGTCCATAATTAAAAGGGATAATATAGCTAAATCCTAAACAAATTTGAAGAAATTAAAACACTTACTACTAACTCGTACCGATAGGTCTTCGAGCGAATCTCGGATCAAATAGATCTTCGAGCAAAAAACGCGAAACTCGGATCAAGTAGATCTTAGAGTAATAAACTAAATTAAAATTAAATAAAAGAGGTTAAATAGAGGTTCTTATTTTGATGCTTTGGTTAACATTTCATTCACCTTCCGTTTAATCTTCTTCCTGTTATATAAATTACCTTAAAAACAAAATGAAAAAGTTTTAATTTTAAAGAAAGGCTGACGAAAAATTGTTAAGAAATCTAAATATAATTACCATTGCTATTTCTAATTATATTTAAAACTTTAGTTTTAACAAAGCTGTGGTCGATTGTTGCTTTATGGTTTAAACACAAGTACAATATTCACAAAATAGATGGAAACCTTTTGAGTCGCTTTGGCCGTATTTTACGGAAGAGCTCGAGCTGCTTTCAGGCGAAGGCGTATGGTTAGATTATCAAACATTTATATAAATACCATTAAAATAAAATTAAAACGCTTGTACTGGTCCCATAAAAAGTTATCTTAGAAATAGTTTTCTAGTATTAAATCCATTAGATTAAATTTAACCTATATTTCATAACCTTATAATGGCGGCCAAACCTGGATATCTTTACGGTTGTTCGAAATTGTAACTAGAATGCAAAACTGAAAGCTTTAAAGCAGTGAAGTAGATTGAAAGAACTGCTGCTTCTATATTAATCGAATTTTGCTAAAAGAACTAAATCTTACCTGCTTTTTTTCGATTTTTTGCGCAAATAAAACCATTTATTAAATCACACCTGTGATCATCCCATTTTCCAGCAACAATTTTCTCTCCTTCAATATGAACACAGAGACCGGCTACTTCCTGAAATGTTTCAAATAATTGATTAAACTTGGTTTAGATCAAAGACACATTGTAATAATTTACCCAACTGACAATGACATTAATTTATGTGTTACAACAATCGAAGTGTTTTTAAAGTAAATATTTTATATTTATTTACCTTAAATGGGCCAAAATTTAACCGTTTCTGAAGTTAAGGAAATCTCCAGTAAAACAAAAAATACCAATAAAATTATTATAAAAGTTTACAACGAATAACAAACGAAAGAACCTGCAAATAATTTTTGATTCTTCGAAAAACGATAGTTGAATCAAAAAGGTAAGCCTTATTCTAAATATTTGAAACAAAAAATTGAGATTACTTCAGATTTTTTGAACATCCCATTTGGCTCTCCAGGTGCAAAATTGGTGAAATCCAACAACGTCTTATCTTCATTTACGAAGTCGCTTTTAGTCACCTTAGTTGATACTAAGACGCGACTTCTACTTCGAATTCCAATATAAACCGTTCGGATTCCATTTTGGGATCCAATATATGCCGTGATGAAATCTGAAAAAAAAACTTCGTTTTACAACTGAGAGGTTCGAGCAAGCGAAGCGACCGACGAATTGAAATGAACTCAGCCGAACTTAATTTATTGGTAGTAGAAAAATTGTTATACAAATACAGCCATAAATTAATCTGGTTTTAATGAAACTAATTCCTAGTAAGCTCCCCATATTGTTGTGTCTTTTTCCGTCACCATTACTAAAGCTTATCTTTATATTATAAAAGGGTAAAACATTTAGCAGTATACCAATTTTTTTTTCGCTCAAAATTTGCTGCCATACGGTGTAGATAAACATCTCTTAATATGATTAGAAATTATGTTTAATTCAGAGAAAACGGCATCGTATTAGAAGATAAAACTTAATTTTAAACAAGACGTAACGAGCCGAGGCCCTTCTTCAGTCGTTCGTTAGGTCTTGTTTAAAATTAAGTTTTATTCTCTAATACCATGCAGTTTTCTCTGAATTAAACATAATTTCTAATCATATTCCGCATGGTAAATAATAAGTTTAATATATATCTCTTAATATATCACTTTGAATAAATTATAGTTTTCAAAACTAACTAACAACATCAATTTAAAGTAATAGTAGTTATTTTTGTTGTTAGGTGTTGTCATAATTTGCGTGAGCTCCTCCTAGAAATTGCCATTTGAGATGATAAACATTTTAGAGCATTTTTTTACGAGTCGTTTTTTCGGGACCCAAGTGAAAATGGCCGCAAAAACAGTGACGATACTAAATTGTTAGGCGCCGGAGTAAGTATAAAATGTATTTGCCTTCTCGCGCGTAGTTGCAAGTTAAGTTGCTCGGCTTGGGTCAACGGGATTTTTCCAATAAGTGTCTCCCCGGATTTATTTCAAACATTATTTATTTAAATGAGCCTTTTCTTCGGTGATGGTTTTAGATTCATATACATCTTCTGCATTCATATGCGTTGCACCTTTTTATCATTAAATATATATCACTGTACCATATTGCAGGCCCTCAAGGGGTCGGATTGTGCAATAACTGGTGGCTTTACCGGGGAATCGGGGTCCGGCTCTTGTAACCCGTAAGGGCGGTGGCGCACTGGGAGATGTTAGCTCCGTCCAAATGGTCCTATCTCCGACCTCCGACTTTAGTCCGGTGTGGGCTGGTAACTGGGCTTCGGCCCGGGCTAACGGAGAGGGGCCGTCAAACTGGCCGCCTCGGCGGTTTGGGAAGCCTGCTGTGGGGCTGCGGGCCTCCGTATGAGGGCACGGCGGACCCATCTCCCAGCGTTTTGGAGCTCCACCGGGATCTCCGGTGCCAGCTGTGCCGGGTAATGCGGGCTGCCGTGTGCCCGTCGTTCCCCTTTAGTAGCTCTTTCCAATGGGCTTGGCTCTCTGCCTTCGTAGGTGGGGTGTCGGCCGGCGTTGCTAGAGCATCCGTTCTCTATCCCACTGCTGTGTGCGAAGTGGCGGGCTGGTCATCCCATTGCTGCACCTTCTGCTGGGTTGAGCGGCTTGCGTCGAGGGTGCGACCATCAGTGGTGGGGTTCTGCTACCCATGCTGGTTTTGTCACCTGTCCGGGCTTGTGGACGCTGGCGTAGGGCATTCTGATGATAGGCCTCCGGTGGTGTGGTTCTTTTTCTTACCGGTACACCGGGCTATAACTTCTAACAACATGTACCATATTCCGTGGTCAGACGTTCTGACGATACGCGTTTTGGCCCTCTGCTCCCACACATTTGGGCCATTGATTCCTCAGAAGCCTCTGAGGTAACTAATGTATACGATTCGTCGATGTATTGGCTATAAAAATCTCGACGCACATCAATTTGAACATATCTCTCAAGTATTGAAGATAAATAAGACATAAATATGAAGCTAAGAAATTTGAGTAATAAAAAGACTTATTAATTACGCGTAGCAACACGTCTTCGAAGACCTGTTAGTATGAGTTATTTTTAAATCTTTTAATTTCTTTAATTTCTTTGGGTTCAGATTTTTTGTTCTTTTCATTTTGGACTCTTCTACCTTTTCGCGTAATTATTACGGCTATTTAAAAAATAGCGTGTTTTTTGTGGTAACGGGTTTTCCAAATGTGTATCTTAGGAAATATTATAATTACATTTTCTTGTAAACCATATGAAAATATAAAATCAATATAAAATTTAAACAAAAGCGCTGTTAGACGCTTAGTTTAAAATTTTAAACCAAATTTAGATGGTCAAAGGTTAAAGACGAAATTTTTTGAAAACGTTTTTTGGTAAGCACATTTCCGAAATTGCACACCAAGTTAAAAGATATTGTTTTCTCTAATTTCGGGGTAATTTCTGGTGCATGATATATTAGAAATTATTAACAACAAATTTAGCTTCGCGCATTTGGTGAGGCACGTGATATGGAAAAGCTATTATTATCCCCTTATATGGCGTTACAGTTAAGATTTAATATTAATATTAGGTGTATTTTTTATTGCAGATAAAATTTGGTGTTTAAACGTTCAAGATCTTGGCTGCGTTCCGTAACACTCAACGCACTCATCCTTGTGCAAACGTTTAAGCCAGCTTTCTTACAGACTCAAAGAAATTTGTAAGAACAGGTTTTTCCTTTGCTCAATGGTATAGTGACGTCGCACAAACCAAAAATTGGGTGATCATAAATTTGATAGTCGTCAAACTTTAAATTTTTGTTGATAATTTGTTAAATGTGAGGAAAATGAAAATAATTAGGAAAAACGAAAAAACTAAGAAAATATCTAATAAATTGTCTAAAATATTTGTGTACGTGAGAACTTCAGTGAAGCCTAAAGTAGGCAAAATTTTCCACAATTGGAAATAGCCAGGAAAGCATTCTGCAAAATTCTACTAAAAGTTGAATAACGGTCTCAACGAAAATATGTTTTCAGTAAACGGTTTCTTCCCTGACGCAAAATAGAAACCTTTAAATAAAGCTTGAGAGCATTTAAAGAGGACTGTTATGGCTAGCAAATTCTATTTTTTTTGCCTACTGTCATATTGCAATATTCTGTTTAAAGAATGCTTACCTTGTATTTCTTGAGATTTTACAAGAGATATGTGTGCTTCACTATTGTTGCAAACCATTTTGGCTTGTTCGTAAGTTTTCAGATCTGTATATTTAGTGTACAGCTTGTAGCACATTTTCTCTTTAATAAAAGCAAAAAATGTAAAATAAAACTGAAAATTAAATTAAATTTTAGCATATGTTTTTAAACTTTACTATAAGGAATCCAATTTGCGGGACAGGTCCAATCTTCTTTTATGAACGGGCTATCGGCAGTGACAAAGATACAATAACCTGCAAAAGATGATGAAGAATATAAACCATTTTAAGCTATGAATATATCTTCAATATCAAGTAATTCTTTAAAAGTGCGTACAATGGATTACAATCGCCAAACTACAAAATTCCTTCAGCATTTTCAAATATCGTTTGACTAATTGCGCAAAAATGTCTCGAACCCAAAAAGAAAACATGATCATTAATGAACCAACATACGAAGTACGTCATTTTCCAAAGCGAAATAGGGTGTAAAAGATTAAATTTCACGAAACAATTGTAATTTGAGAACTAAATGTGGGATTTTCCTTATTCTGTGCTTGATGTTCCTAATAATCTCTAATTACTAAAGCTAAGCTTCATTCGCGCCTTTTCCTCGTTTAAAAATTCAAAACCTTATACTTTGGAATTTTACTGTAGCTTCAGTAGAACATCATTTTTTTAAGTCCATAAACCAAAACGGTAACTTAAACGAGTTTCGTTTATTCATTTTTTCCATTTATTTAAAAAAAATCCAATAGTGGAAATATAGTGCCAAATTTAACGAATCATAATTGGTTCTTAATAGTTCTTTTTATAAAGTAACGTGGCCTTCTTGTTGAAATGTTGCTCTTACGTCACAGTCTCTTACTTTGACAAGCCTACGAGCGCGCGCTACAGTCGCGAGGAATATAGCTTTTTCTAGAGCGCGTGCAAATCGCTCGTGCGAGGAATACACTAATAAAGCTGGGTCTTGTGACGTAAGAGCCACATTTTAACAAGTTGGGCAAGACCACTTTCAATTTATAAAATCAACTATTCGAGATAGCGTTAGTGAATCAGTCAAAGAATAGCAGAAATAAGCTTCTAGATTACGTGAGTCCCTGATTTGATTCATATTTTCAGCGAGCAGTAACAGCCATCGCAGATAATTCGATTTTTACACACAATCACTAAAAGGATTTTGTGTGTACTATTTTTATCTATTACTTATCCGCCGACGCCAACGTTGAGCTCGGAGCATAACTCTCGAACCGTTCGTAGTAAAATGAAAAATTCATACATCAATGATACATATAAAACCTTTGCTGCACTTATTAATAGTTTGTTACTTGCCGATTATAGCGATTTTTGAACCCGCAATCCGCGTACGCACTATTGTGATATTTGAATTTTTTACCAATTCAAGATTAAGATTACAAGCGAAATTTATCTCGTTATATTTGATCTTCGACCTTGGATCCTCTAAAAACTGTGTTTTTTATAGGGCGTTAAATCGGCGTTCTTTTTAGTGCGATGAACGTTTGATATACAGGGTGTTGGCTATGCAACGTTATACTATGTTATAATATCTTGACTATTGTTAGATAAGGTGTAGGCTATGCTACATTATGCTATCTAGACTATTGTTTAATAAAAAGTGTAGAATATTCTACGTTATGCTACCATGACTAAATAAAGTATTGTAATATCTTAACTGTTGTTAGATAAAGTGAAGACTATGCTACGCTATGCTATCTTGACTTTTGCTAGATAATGTGTTGGCTATGCTATGTTATAATATCTTTGGTAGTGTTATACAGGAACTTTGACTAGGCTATGTCGGGTACTTTCGTAATTTATTTTTAATGGTGCCAAATTACTTCTACAGGGTGTTGGTTTTTTAATTCTTGACAATGCACTATTTTCGTAAAAATTATTTTTAGATTGTTATAAATTGCTTATCAAGTTAATGTTCAAGGTGATTGAAAAATTGTTTCTGATGAACAAGCTGATTGATAATAGTTCGGTTTATATTTGGGGGTATATTTAAAAAGATCATTACCGGTAACTCATTGGAAAAACCGACTCATCCAGCCAGTGCCTTCGATGAACAAACCCAGAAGCAGCAGAGCGTCAAACCGAAAATGCCAAAAAGCGTTCAGAACGAAATCAATGTCAACGGTTACTCATCGGTGTCATTGGGGACTGTTATTGAACTTAACCATTGCCATGTAGTTTATGCTGCTACTTATAAACGCTTAAATTATTAAGTTTATAACAATAGTTGGGAGTAATTATTTTAACCTAGACGGAAATAAAGAACTAACAATATACTTCAACTAAATAAATCATATTAATTCAGAGTAAAACCGTTTTTGGATCATTTTGTCTGTCATTTTTTCTGTTCTTAGCCCTAAGCTCTGAGTTTTTAACGTTAATATTTCCAAAAGTGTATACTTTCAAGAACGAGAGTTTCTTAAGACCATAAATATTTCCTGATCCTATGGATTCTATTCATATACATGTATATTTCAAGATATAAATAACGTATGTATTAGACACATACATTTCAGGAGGTTCCACAGGTCCCGAGAAGAATTGTGAAGTTTGTGGCACGCCTCAAAATTGAAGCTAGATACTGTGAATTTCATGTCCAGGAATAATTTCTTTTGGAAGACAGAATAATTTGTGGCCTGATCAGTTCAGTGTTAAGAGCGAAGCCAAATTTTTATTAATTTTGTGCATATATACTTAATAATTGTGCTACTCTTCTATCTTTTGAAAAAATGTCTCCGGCTTATTTAGTTACACCTAGGAGCAACAAACACAAAGAGAACGCAGCTCGCCTTTAAACACGCGAGCCTTGACGCTGAACGTGTTACGGGTAGGGGGGGGGGAAGACAATTTCAGAATTTTCCCCTTCCGAGGGTAGCAGGTGCTAAAGCGTCTAACCAATGAAAACTGTACGCAAGAAAATGCGCGACTTTTCACGGGTTGCTTTCTCCTTGTTTGGCGTGCTGTGTTTGTTGCTCCAAAATTACACGTCTCACGTTACATGTGGTTCCGTAAGTGATATTTCTTTTTTATGTATCTTTGAAAATGGGGGGAAGTATGAAACGCCCAGCAGAGCCAATTGTTAAAATCGCGAACATGAAACTTTCTCCATACAGAACATATTTCACTCGAGAGTTATGGACTTTTTGATGGAAAAACATCTGCTAGTGACGTCACCCGTGGAAGTAGTCTCTCACCTTTGGCGGAACAGATAAATTAACCACCCAATTTTTGACTATTCATTAAAAAATTCAGTTAACCGCCACTTTATTGACTGTTCATAATAACTTCAGTAAACTGTTTATTTATGGATATTATTTGCGGATATAAAACGATTTAATATGCAAAAAAGTTTTTATTCCGAACTATTTTGTTTGTGGATAAAAACTTATAAAACGGATATTTCTCATCCAAACCCCAAGCTCTAGGTTTTGTTTCTAAGCGACTTCATACGTGGTCATATATGTGTTTCTCCCGAAATTACAGAAGTTTGAAATTCCCAAGAAAAGATACCATGTAAAGATAAACCTCGAGTACTCGAACTCGACCTCGAATAAGAAATTCGAAATACTCGACGATTATCGAGTTCCAAAAATTTACGTAGTCGGGTACTCGATTACTCGAATAAGCCGCTCCCTAAATTCGCCGATTATTCTTTTTTCTAACATCGTTGCTTCAAAGTTCAACGCAGTATTTTTTGCGAACTTTGGGGGCGGGGGGCAATAAACGGTACCTACAATCCTAATAGAAATACAAACAACAAAAGTTTCCTATGACCTTGGAAACGGATCACGGTTTTTAATACGTAGTGCGCCTGCGCGCACCGCCGTTTTCGTTTTTTCTTCAAAGTTTTCAAGTTTTGGTTTGACTTAAGTTATAGCTAACTGTTTAATAACTTTATTAAAATGAAATTTACGTAATTTACTGCAGTTATTAGTTATTCTTTGCTTAATCATTTTAAATTAATGGCTGGGAGACGATAGATAGTTTGTTATTTCAATTGCTCAACTGAACTTTATACAATAAAGTAGGTACTGTATATTGCGCTAAAAGCAAAATTATTATTTATATCGAATTGATTTATTATAAGTTTAAAACACATTTCAAACTCGAATTGTTTTCACCGTGGCCACGTCATCTAACAAGACTAGTAAATTCAGTAATTCAACTAATTACGATGGGCTAAGCTCTAGTGAGGACGAAGATGAAGGAAATGGAAGAACTCGTGAATAGAAGAACCAAAGTCTCAACTTTTAGGAAGAAGTAGGTCGAAACAACGTGGAATTGATACTTTTTTCCATGTAAACGCGCAGCCGCCAGAGCCGGGAAATTCTAGGTTCATAATTAAAGCCAAGAGGAAAGGTGCAAAAGTTTCAAAAATATGGGAATATTATCACGCAGCGGATAATTCAGAATATGCAACATATCGTTACTGTAGTAAAAATATTAAACGTACCCATGGAAATACAACTGCAATGTGCAATCACTTGGGGACCCACAATATTTCTCTAGATCAAAATGAAAAGACCAGTAACCAATATCAACAATTTGTCCGTTCTAATTCGACTTCGACTTCAAAAGCAAGTTCTCAAAGCAGTAGCGCTCAGCCAACTTTAAAGGCAACTTTGGACTTGAAGAAAAAGTATCCAAATAACCACCCAAAAGCGACGGAGTTTACCAAAAAAATAGGCCTTATGATGGCAATTGACTTTCAACCATATAGCCTAGTTAATGATCAAGGTTTCAGGGAATTGCTTCAGTGTGCAGATCCTCGGTATAAAATACCAAGCAGATCTACATTTTCAAGGAATGTGATTCCTAAATTGTACGAGGATCTGCAGACGGATATCAGGGTAGATATTGCTAATGATTTAGCCAAGATTAAAGCCTTTTCGCTAACAACAGACTTTTGGAGTTCAAGGTCAACTGATAGCTATATGAGTTTAACTTGCCACTATGTTACCGAAGATTTGAAAACTATACATCATACGTTAGCTTGCTCAAATTTTTAAGAACGCCACACGGCTGTAAATATTTGTAATGAGCTACAAAGCTTAGTAGAAGATTTTAACTTAACTACAACAACAATACCTATTTATGTGGTAACGGATAATGATCGAACAATTAAAAAAGCAATTGCGGACAGTGGGTATACCGCGGTATCGTGTCTAGCTCATTCTTTACAACTTTTAGTTAATGATGGTTTGAAAGAAATCCAAAAAACGGCTGAAAGTGAAAATATTTTCAAGAAGTGTAGAGCTATAGTTGGTCATTTTAAAAGAAGTACCAAATCTTCTAAACTTTTAAGAGAAAAACAGGTAGAATTTAAATTGCCACAGCACAAACTAATTCAGGATGTCGAAACTAGATGGAATAGTTTTTATTATATGGTAGAACGACTTCTTGAACAAAAAAGCCATAGTTAGTGCCTTAGCAGAAAATGAAAAAATTGATTGTTTAACATCTAGTCAATGGAAAATTTTAAATGCTTTAGTAATAGTTCTTGCACCCTTTGAAGAGGCAACAAAATTGCTAAGTGGGAAAAAATACTCAACACTTTCTCTTGTTTACCCAGTTTTACACGGAATCGAAAATGAGTTAGAACGAATAATAGATAAAAACCCACATTTTGCTTTAGATCATAAATTTTCTACGATTTATTCAAGTCATTTTAAATTTGCAAGCTATAAAACTAACGAAATTTACTTGTTGGCAATGATAATCGACCCTAGATTTAAAACTGTTTTGCTAGATAAACCTGACATACTCAACGCTAAAAATCTTTTACTTAATGAACTGAGAGAAAGTAGCAGTTCTGTAGCCTCAACCGTTCAAAGTAGTGATTCCACTTTTGAAGTTGACTTAGAGACAAATACCAATAACCAAGGGAAAAATAAATCGGTACTATTTAGAAGCTATTTAGCGAAAACCAAAAAAAGGAGAAATAGTGAATCTCTAACCGAGAGCTATTCAGAACAGATTGATACTTTCTTAAGGGCTGCCCTATTAAAAAATGAAAATGGAGAGGTTTTGGAGTGGTGGTCTCGAAACTCAAAAACGTTTAAAAAAATAAGTGTGGTAGCGCAGAAATACTTATCAATTCCGGCCACGTCTGTGGCATCGGAGCGGTTATTTTCGTGCAGTGGAAATGTACTAACAAACAGAAGAGAATCTCTTCTGCCAGAACATCTAGAACAACTTACTATTCTACATTGTAATTTAAGAAAAAAATTGTAGATTAAAATTAAACTTAATTCGAAAAATGCAGGTAGTAATAAATAATTGTTTTTGTATATTCCTGTTTAAAAACTGAAATCTATAAAATTACCGTGATAAAACGTGATAATCAGCGTAAAATGTAAAAACTACTAGGTTGAAAAAGTCTAGTTTTTAAGTTCCTAAGTCGGTACGTTCATTATTTAAAAAATGTATGTACATATTGTTATTTTACTATTAAATACTAGAATTATGCTAGTAGCCTAGTTTAGTATTTTTTATCCCACTAGTCAATATGATGTTTGTAAATTTGTGAAAACTGATTCATTTAATAAAAGGAATATTTTTCAGGATTGTAAAGTTAGTTTATATTCATTTTTAAACTTTATTTAATATTTACTCCAGTAAAACCAATGCGCACTCAACTACACGATAACCCGGCTTGTTAAAAATCATTACTCGAGGTTTTTCCTAATTACTCGACTCGAATAAGAGAAATTTTCTCCTTAATCGAGTATTCGATTACTCGACTCGACTTCAATATTACTCGACTCGAATACTCGATGAAAAAGAAAATTCTACTTGATACCCGACTCGATTGCGTAAAACCACTATTCGCACAGCCCTAATAAAGAGTGAACAGATCATAAAATTTACAACGTAGCGGACGAAAGGCAATCATAAATATCAAGAATAAGTTCCTAAAAACGATGTAGATGGCAGCATTACCTAATCACGGGACCATTTCAACCTCCCGACTTTAAAGTTTTCTTTCGTTCACGCAAAACTTGGCCCAGTTTGTTTATTTTATTTATAGGTGCATATATTGTTTAGATCGAAATATATTATCTACTCTGTTTAGATTTACTCTTTTACCTTAAAAGCATAGTAGACGAGTTTCAATAATCAGAGTCAACATAACTTGGCAG
Source organism: Leiobunum rupestre (assembly GCF_980474605.1). Taxonomy (NCBI): domain Eukaryota; kingdom Metazoa; phylum Arthropoda; class Arachnida; order Opiliones; family Sclerosomatidae; genus Leiobunum; species Leiobunum rupestre. Next base: position 47,966,019 of record NC_143392.1, read on the forward strand.
TGAAATAAATGTTAGCACGTGTTTAATTCTTGTCTCGCTCAAGTACCACCTTGGCCAACCGAGGCAAAATAAAAACACTCGATAAAATTACTGAAACTGTCCGTACTAGTGGCACTCGAACATTTCTGTACATAATCGATAGGTGGCGGTGCGACTATTGAAACTGGCAAATTACTGAAAGCAGAAAAGTTGTTGACTGCAGTGACGTAATTACTGCAGTCAACAAGTTGTCTGCTTTATATAATTATGGTTTTAAGGTAAAAGAATAAATTTAAACAAAGTAGATAATATATTTCGATCTAAATAATATATTTGATACAATGCGATTCTAATATTAGCCATTCTCTTTGAAATGTTTTATGGTTGTACAAAGGATTTTAACTCAGTAAAACACTTAGAACGCGCAAGGTCTAGCATATACCTTCAGACCACATCACTTGTCGATAAATAAGTCCAGTTTATGACGTTTATGGGAATATAATTACAGATCTTGCCCGTTATTTGATTTCACTACTTTTATGACCTGGAGTAAAATAGGACATGACGTTTTTGTTTAAAGGACCTTGCAATTTTTAACCAAATGGTTTTTGGGCGCATTTTACGCTATTTGTTTATGACAATAGAAGTGAAGTTATTATAATACCTTCAAACGTAACAAAGCGGAAATAATATTTATAAACAAAATCGGAAAGTGAATTTTCACCTATTTGGAATATTGAGAACTACCTAGCTCTTTCGCCCACACTGTGTACCTTTAGATATTCTTTACTTTAATTTTTTGAAAATGTGACGTCATTATGCTCTTTAATTCATTTTTTAATGTTAATAAATAAGCTTGTACGATTGTTATTAAACTTTACACGTTTTGTAATGTGTTTTTTACTCATTGGCATCGATAATCGCCCTCTGACGGCACACTGCCCACCCTGACACTGGCGAGACACTTCGAACTCACTGCACCTCTTTCACTTACAAACAACCTATAAATCAGTAGCTATGGCACGACAAACCGGACAAAATTCATACACTCACGCGCTATCAAATTTTTGGGGTCTATCAAATTTTTTACCCTCTCGCTATCAAATTTTTATACCCTCGCGCTACCAAATTTTTATACCCTCTCGCTATCAAATTTTTATACCCTCTCTCTATCTGATTTTTGACCCTCTCGCTGTCTAATTTTTATACCCTCTCGCTATCTGATTTTTGATCCTCTCGCTATCTAATTTTATACCCTCTCGCTATCAAATTTTTAGACCCTCTCACTATCAAAATACTCTCTACTTTTTGATATGACAGTTTCGTCTGATGTGAGAAGCGTACTTTACTTAGCCAAAATAAGTGAGAACTTGGCCAAGTTAACTGACGATTTGGTCAAGTTAAGTGAGAACAAGGCCAATATAAGGAGAGTTTCGCCAAGATAAGTGAGAACAAGCCAATATATGGATAAACTAAAACGTAACTGTTCACCCTAACGCACAAACAGCGGCGATTGCCGCGAACCTAAACTAAAACTTGTATCTCCTATTTTTTTAAACGACACAAAAGAGACGCGCTTCCCTCCCCCAACAATCCTTCCCTCCCTTGCCCAGCCAAAGCATAATAGTTTCTCTGAAAAAGAGACCACGTGATGCCGCGAAACCTAAACTATTTGAAACATAAATAAACACCCGTTATGAAAGCGATCTCGCCCAATATCCCCCTCTCCTAAAGTAGTAGGCCTGATCTACGACCGTAATCGCCGAAAATGACGAATCCCGCTTGAAAGCGGAGTGTGGGAAATGGAGATCAAAGGAAGCATTTCCCCCCACGTTAGTGCGTTAGAAGCGGCCGACGTTTAAAATAGGGAAAAAATCTCGGGTTTTTTCTGGATAAATTATTTCTGTTAAACGACAAAAATATAGCGCGCGCTATGAAACTGATAAATAACGCGAGATATTTTATAGTTCGGTCACGCAGTGAATGGATTTCTGTACGATACCTAAGAGATTGCAAACCCATCATTAAAAACCGGCAAAATTAATTTTTAATTGCAAAAAAATTGCCAAATCGTTTTTTATTAGTTTAACGTACAGTGTAGCCAATGCCGCCGTGTCGCGCGTGTCACTTCAACCGTTAGGGCTAGAAAAGTCAATGATATTTCGTTCGAATGTAAAGTACCGATCAAAAGTTTCTGGCCGTTTTCTCTTGGCAGACATTTTAATTCTATTTTAGGTAAAGAGCCGAATGAGGGCTTCTATGAAAGAAACCCCCCACGAAAAGAATATGCAGCGACAATTAATGCCCTACCACAATTAGGGCGCGAGCAAAGCCGGAAAAAGCCAAACCCCTCCAAAATGACGTCATGAAAAAATTAATATAATTTGTCGTGTCTACGCATATTCGAAGCGTCATAATATGAAACAAAGCGCATAAGAATTAAATAAGGGTTAATTTTCATGTTTTCCGTCATCACTATTTCTTCAATAACTTTACAACCGCAAATCCGATTTGAAAACTGAAACCATATAACCATATTATTTTCGTGAGGGTATTCTTTCATAGAAGCCCTCATTCGGCTCTCTACCTAAAATATGGCTGCCCAGAGAAAACGGCCAGAAGCCTTTGATCGGGACTGTAAATACCTCGGCCGAGGGGCTGATCACTCCGCGTAATCGGTGTACAGAGCCGTACCTTTGACTGTACTAATGGGATTACGTGTAATCTTTGAAGTCCCTGCCTTTGACAGTGCTAATCTAAGCGCAGTGGCGTAGCTGAGAACTCAGTGCCCCCCCCGCAAAAATCTCTATGAGGCCCCTCTTTTTAATGTTTTATGGTTAGCGGGGCCCTCCTCCGAAGATCGAGGCCCCCCCGCACCGCGGGCCCTGCGGACCATCAGCTACGCCACTGTCTAAGCGTAATCCGGTGTACAGACTTTCTAAGATTGGTTAGCCCCTCGACCTCGGCATCGATAGCCTTTCATAAATTTTTGTTTTGAAATCGGAGCCCTAGAAGTTGGGCAAATTACTAATTTCGGTGGTCTAGCTTTGTGTGGTAGATATTTTATTTAAAATCAAGTCCGATAACGTTAAAAATATATTTTTGGTTAGGTTAGGATTCAGCGGACCTTTACCTACGGTTATATCAGTAAATTTAAAATTTGCGTAATTTACGGGACCCCAATTTTTGGGGTTTTATATTTTCGCCTAAAAGTCTACATAACGTTCCTTAATTTAAGTCCGATATTCATGAGTTATATTTTTGAATAGATGTGGTTTCATATAACCTAGATTTACAATTACGTTCCTTATACGGACCCCCGCAACTTCCAACATTGTAAATCCGCGTGTTTATAGAAATTCCTTCATGCATTTTTCAAGGCCGTTCGAAGTTCGCGGCACTTTCAACGTCTGGTCAGAAGTAACAATTAAGTGTGACAATGATCGAACTAGTATTCGTCGTATGGCCAGAAGTAATAAGTGTGACACACAACGTCTGACCAGAAGTAACAAATAAGTGTGGCAGTGACACTGATCTAAGTAATCTTCGACGCTTTCAAAGTATGACTAGAAGTAACAAATAAGTGTAAATACAATTATGTGTAACCGTCGATATATATTGGTTAGGTCACCGGCGTTGCAGATTTGCTGTGTATAGCTCAAACAAACAGGGCCCCACCGGCTATGCAATCGTGTTGGCCCCATTAATGCCAAATTTTTCCTCTTTGGCGGCCCCAATTTAAGTTGGCCCCGATATGACCGGCGATCACCGGTTAGCCACCCGGGCCAGACCGGGCCTGCAAACAAACTTAACACATAAGGAGGATTGTGTGTATTCTGACCGTCGTACGTCTTGTTCTTAACTTTTGAAAGACACAAAATAAAATAAATAAAGCATAAGTAACATAACAGCCAGAAGTATGACACTTCCTAATGCTAATTTTCAAACCGAACCTTTTTTCGGCACTGATACTCTCTTTAAGCTGCGACTTGGATTCGCAACTTACCGTTCTGAATGAATAGTTTTTCATAAGAAAATAAGCCTAATATCGGAGAGCACGTTTTGAAGCCCGCGTGCGAATCATACGAGCCAAAAAACATACTTCAGCTCGTAGCGCCGAGAAAAACATATTAATTTTGATCATTTAAGCCTAATATTCCGCCTATCTATCGGAAACCAGATATTTCGGCTTAGGCGAAAGTTCGGCATATTTTAGACTCTAGGGGGCGCTGTGCTAATAAAAACATCCTGATTACGCGTTTACTTTGAAAATCAGTTTCGTTGTAAACCTCGTTAATTGTCATACTTATTGTTATTATGTTACTTATGATTCAATATCTCTCAAGACTCAAGTGAAATAGTAAATGAGAGAAAGATACGTTGGCCAAACAGTAAATTACGATTAAATAGACTTAATGTGAAAACATGTAAGGAATCCTAATTTCAATTTCTGTCTAAAGTCACGTATCTCGACTTGCGAGACTTCTAATAAAATTTCATTTCCAAACACCCTGACAAATCAATGATATTACGATCATAGAAATAGAAATGAGACTAGAACCACTGCGCTATCCAACAGGGGCGGATCCAGACCATCAGATAAGAAAAACGTCAATGGTGCGCTAGAAATAAGCCCTAAAAACCAGGGCAAAACAAACCATGTGCTGCATTTGGATCGTTTCGCCTTGTGTTATCAAAATCCCACGACAAAACGTAAGAAGTGTAGAAAGTTCGTTTTGCTCTGGGTTTCTTTTGCAAAAATATAAAATGGCAAAACGTTTTTTAATTATAATTACGTTTCTAATTATTTTTTTCGTTTGAAAATATCACTCAAGGCGTAAAACTACAAAAGAAATCCAAATTTACTCATTTTTCATAAAAATGTTGGATATTTCGTTTTGCCATGCGACAGCCGTTCTAGTATGGAGAGGCGATCTTGGGCGCCCGCAGACATTTTTGTAGGGTGGGGCAGTGGCGCACCTAGCAACTTGTCAGGGGGGGGGGGGAGGGTTGGCAATCAGTCCCAAAACCTTCGATTTGCACCCCTCCTCGAACCCTGAATACATTTCGCTGGGATCTACCCCCACTGCGTGGTCCTGACAGTGGCGTAGCTGATAGTCCGCAGGAGCCCCACTCACCATAAAAAAAAAATTATACATAGAGACTTTTGCGGGGGGGGGGGCTCTGAGGTCTCAGCTAAGCCACTGTGTCTTGCGGGGGCTTCGGTTATGCTATCTTCTTCTTTGGTGGGGCAAAATGGGCGAGCTCGGCGAAATATAATTGAAAAATAACGGTAAAATTCAATATATGGAATGTGAAAATGTAACAAGGGGCTCTCATTTTCGTTTGCTTAAACAAAGTTTCCACACCTTGTATTCTCTAATCTCTAGAACTTGAAAAAACTAGAAAAAGTTATTGAGCGTTTTGCGCAGTCGGGAAATCTCAAACTAGAATTTAGATACATTACTAGGTTAACAACTATACTCTGTAGTCTTCATCAAATACATATATTCCCTCGTATATTTCAATAACTTGCAAAATTGGAGAGAAAAAAAAACTTCTAAGGGGGGTGGGGAATTACAATTTTGTGTATTCAACAGTGCACTTACTAGACGATATATACAGGGTGTAGTTAAAAAAAAGATACAGGGCCAAAAACTCAAAATGTGTTTTAGCTGATAATTTGAAATTTTCAGCAACGTAAATTTTTATTTCAAAGTTTATCTCAAGAACCAATGGGCTTAAAGAAATGGTTCCAATTTGGAACGTTTTCATCATGGTGTTTTGCATCGGGTCCGAGACATTTCGACTTGAAATTTCAATTCACACACACTTTACAAATTGGAACTATTCCTTTATATCCATTGGTTCTCGAGATTAACCTTGAATAAAAACTAGTTGAGGTTAATGGTAATAGTGAGTGTAGGGAGCTGTTGGCTCGCGTGGCATGCAGGGCTTGCCACCACCCTCCTACCCGGCCACCGGAATTAATGGCTTCAAAAGTCGTTTGATGACTTAGGCCTAAGGTGGTGCCTTGGGTATTAGCCTATATGATGATTATTATTATTATTATTAAAATGACCTAGGCTAGAAACATGAGTTGAATGTAATGAGTTTGCAAATTCTTAAGACACCCTACCAGATTAGTTCGACTAGCAAATTTTGATAATCTAGCATGAATACTTTTCTGAGTGAATAGCCCTTCAACCTGCTCTCTAGTACATTATTTGTATCACGACCTTCTTGTATTTGTCTAATATTCTGCAACTTGTTATTGGTCAAATTATAGGTAGGATCAAAGTAACGTATACCTATAATGTGACGGAGAACACTTTGGCAATTGAAATCAGCTTTGTATCTCTAATGGTTCTCGAGCTAAATGTTTAATGACCTTCATGGCATGGTTCAAGGTCATGAAAATTTTCAATGGGTCCTGAAAATTTAAAATTTGTACCTAAAACGCATTTGGAGTTATTGGCCCTGTATCGTTGTTTATGTAACAGCCCGGAATTGAAGTGTTTCCAACATTCCGGTTAAGAAGACTGCCTTACCAGGCTTCGGTAATAAAACAATGAATGGATTTCAATATTGCAAATTTTTTATCGTGTCTTCCTGAGACTGCAGTACATGTATTAGGAACACTTACACGGGTCCATAACAACCATATCTTTAAAAGTAAAAATTATGTTTAGAATCTATAGAAATGTTTTCATTCAACATTTACGTTCTGTGCCTTCTTAGTAAATTGTCATTTACGATTTGAAATAGTTCAAATAATGAAATTGTATTAAACATTACCATTACTACAATTGTCATTAACTTTACGGTATTCAAAAGTCCACAAAGCTTATATTTCAAACCTACTAAAATACAATCGTTGTCTTCTTCTGTCCACTAAATAAGTTATTTAGTTTTTAACTCGAAGACCTATCGGTACAAGCTATTTGTAAGTTTTTAAATTTCTTCAAATTTGTTTAGGGTTTAGATTTTTATCCCTTTTCACAATGAACTAATCTACGTATTCGCCAAAGAAAAAGGGCTAGCCAGATAAATGTCTTCGGATAATGGCTTAAGAAAAAACTTTAATTCGTTACACAAAACATGATTTTGTGCCAACCTCTGGAAACAGGATCGTTTTTAAGCGGTCACGTTCTCACTTGTCTTGGCGAAGTTCTCCTTAAATTGGCCTTGTTCTCACTTCACTTGACCAAATTCTCACTTATTTTGGTTAAGTAAAGTACGCTTCGCAAATCAGACGAAACTGTCATTTAAAAAAGTAGAGAGAAGTTTGATAGCGCGAGGGTCTAAAATTTGTATAGCGCGAGGGTCTAAAATTTGATAGCGAGAGGGTCATTAATTTGATAGCGAGAGGGTCATTAATTTGATAGCGAGAGGGTATAAAAATTAGACAGCGAGAGGGTCAATAATTTGATAGCGAGAGGGTATACAAATTTGATAGCGCGAGGGTATACAAATTTGATAGCGAGAGGGTCATTAATTTGATAGCGAGAGGGTCATTAATTTGATAGCGAGAGGGTATAAAAATTAGACAGCGAGAGGGTCAATAATTTGATAGCGAGAGGGTATACAAATTTGATAGCGCGAGGGTCAAAAATTTGATAGCGAGAGGGTCAAAAATTTGATAGCGAGAGGGTTAAAAATTTAATAGACCCCAAAAATTTGATAGCGCGTGAGTGTATGAATTTTGTCCGGTTTGGCGTGCCATAAGTAGCATTCTAATGTTTAATCTATTTCCCTAGGACAAGATCTGTAATTTTATTCCCATAAACGTTATAAACTGAACTTATTTATCAACAAGCCCTATGGCGGACAACCACCACCCTGACACTCGCAAGACTATTGTTGTCGAACTCAGCGCCCATTTTTACCTACAATCCACCTATAAATATGTTGCATACATCGTTTCCAAGTATATCCGTCATAGCGGACTATTTTTTCGAACACAGCGCCACTTTTTCACCTAGAATCAACCCTCAAACCTTTTGCATTATTTTTTTAAATCGCTGGTCGCTCCGGCAGAGTACTTCTTATATGTTTATTACCGCATGGTTTCGTTACCGACTCGCTGAACTGTACATTTGTCGCCATAGCTCACGAATTATACCAGATATGAACTTTTCCTTTGGAAGGACACAATGGGAGCTTCATTTGAAACTGTATTCCAAATTTCATTTAAATCGGTTCAGTAGGTGTTGCTGTAGAGCGGTCTGCGATGAGAAGATGGAAGAAGAAGAAAAATTAGGCCTTAATTTGCCCCATTACTACGAAACGTCGCCTCAATCATCTTCGATGGAATTCGTATATGTGTGTCACGTTCCTGTAACCTTTCAAACGATACATCACTTGTTTTGATACGACCTATAGTTTTTGAGATACGAGGGGGTAAAATCGGCTTCATTCTGATTCGAGATAATATAGCAAGTGCTTGGGTAGGTGCTCTACTCTATACCCGTACCTTGCATAGGGACTACCGTCCCTTTTGATTTCACATTTCGGGGTCATGAGGAGTGGCACTCTTTTTGAAACCACAATCGGGCTCATTTAGCTATTGACTTTTCCTATTAGTTTTTTAATCTAAGAGGCCTGTGTTTGCATCTAGTCGTATTCGAAACCTATTTTAACCCTGATAGGCGAGAAGATAAAAAGACCACAGTTCTAAAGGTCAGTAAAAACCTTAAATGTATTTGGTATTTAAGTAACTGTAATACAAACTGTGTAACATAATTGTCGTAATCAATCTTAACAATCATGCCTCTATATTCTAGAGCAGATCGTACGGAACTAGTAGACATTTACTACGCGGAAGGTGGATGAAATCTACGACGAGTGAGTGAGATCTTTGAGCAACGACATCCAGATAGAAGACCATCCATAACTACTGTAAGACGAGCTGTAAATGACTTTCACCAGTATGGTAACGTACAACCTCGATTTCGTGGGCCTGGCCAGCGGGATTTGGACTTTGAAAACACCGTTTTATCCTATTTTGCCGCATACCCACGTAGTAGTTTGCCGAGGCGAGTAAGGATTTGGCTTTCAATAAAACTCGCATTTAGGAAATTTTACAAAGGCATAAGTACCGTCCTTAGATAGCAACGCTTCACCACGGTTTACGAGATGGAGACGCTAATCAACGGCTGGATTTTTGCAACTGGCTGCTAAATTCCGTGCACGACGACCCACAATTCCTCCGCAACATGCTATTCTCAGATGAATCCTCGTTTGCAAGAGACGGCCCTTACAATCATCAAAACAATCATATTTGCGAAAACACAAATCCACACTGGGGATATGAACACCGTCACCAATTTCAATTTGGGCGCTTGAATGTTTGGATTGGATTCTTGGAAACCGGTTAATTGGTCCAGTAGTCTTACCGCAAAATATAAATGGTAAGAGTTATTTAGATTTCTTGAGAAATGAGCTAGAACAAAAACTTGACGAATGAGCAAGACTTTGGTTTCAGCAAGACGGTGCTCTGCTTCATTACAACAGAGCCATGAGAGATTACCTAAACAATGAATTCCCACAACGATGGATAGGGAGAAACGGTCTAGTACACTGGCTGGCAAGGTCGCCCGATCTGACTCCACTCGTCACTCCGGTTGAGACCCATGAAGAGCTGCGTCAACGAATTGTAAGCACTTGCCGAAAAGTAACCCCGGAAATGATTCAAGCCACCTTCGACCATATATTTGTTCGCGCCCAAGCCTGCATCGCAGCAGAAGGAGGTATTTTCGAAACGTGCTTATAAATTTTGTTTGTAAGTAGATAAATAAAATATATCTTTGTTTTTTCAAAAAAATCGCATTTTTCATCCGCCGAAATTAAATCGTGTAATACCTTCTTCGCCATTGTCTCCTCGATTTCTCAGCGGTGTTTATTGCATTAAACAACAGATTAACAAATTTCTGACTTTCATAAAGTTACACTACTCCCCCAATGGAAATCAAAAAAAGTTATTTTAGCTTGCCCAACTTTTGACTTTTTCGGTGACGCTCTTCATTTTCCTCATTGACAATTTTCTTATAGCACCTAGCGGTTAAAATTTAAATTTTCAAAAAACGTGAAAATATTTTTTGATTTAGATGCAATTTTTGTAGAATGTGTCCCCCGCACGTATAATATACAGTACAAATTTCAACTTTCTAAAAAACATAGTTTTTGGAAAAAATCATTTTTCGAGCAAAAAATCATCCTCTATACATATTCATTTATATCATCGGTTTTCATTTTCCAGATTTTAAAAGCTAACCATCTAACCCTAAAGCGGCTCGAAATAGTTATATAAGAATGCTTCAACAAGGAGAATTTTTCCAGACGGCCATTTTCCGTCGAAGTAACAGACGAACAATTGGACTATATCATTTAATTTTGAATGCCAAATTCAGCAATGCAGTCCGCCATTTTCGAAGATGGTGGACGAAAAAACGGTCGCAGATCCATAAGATTGTGTAACTATGTTCAAAGGGCCGATTTTCAATCATATTGGAAAATACATTGGAAAGTTACGTCGAAAACCTTTTCGGTTGCCATTTTCCAAAATGGTGGCCAAAATAACGGTTGTACACCAAAAACAAATAACAATACTATTCAGAAAGCCTTATATGTATAATGTACTAATTTTTAACATTTTTAAACCTTTCATTTAATTTATGACGTCAGGCGTGCTTGGCGGCCATTTTTTAAGATGGCGTCGGAAGCTCACGCACTTGAGGTGGGGACTTTTAGTAATTTTTGGGTCAAAAACTACCTGTGTACCAATTTTCATTTTTATGGGAAAATGTTCTGGGTCAAGCCCTTTTTTAGTCTATCTGTCTTTGGCCTAGGGTCGTGCCTTGAGTATAAGCCTAGCTGATTATTTACTCACTCGAAAGTATTTTTATTTCTTTAGCTTTTTTATGGTTGGGCCATTCCATATGGTTTCAGTCTATCATGCCAAAAGGGGTACCACGATTTTAATGAAAATTGATAGACTTATTCCTTTCGTCAATGGAGGAATATTAGCTGATTTTTAGGTCAAAAATGGAAATATATTGTTTTTACAGAATATTAGTCAAGACCCCTGATTTTTTTTTAAAATTACTACCCCAGGTTTAAGTGTTAATAATTCTTTCTTTATTAAACATATCCGTTTGAAACTTTTCTTATTTATGAAGTGTATGGTATGGAATCAGATTAAAATCGAAAAACAAATAACACTTTTTAGATTATTTTTTTAAATTAAAAATTTGATAAAAAACCTTTTGGGGGTCTGATTCTAACGGGTATTTCGTCATGTGGTGCAACTTTAAATAAAATTATTAAACATATTTGTCGTTACTCCTAAAGCTTATCTTTATAACCGTATAAATATCGTTTTGTACATGGGTTTGGTTTTCCACTGGCAGACGGAAAAACCAAATCTGAGATTTTGCTCCAAAAACGTTATTTTTCTATTCTAAAGAATTTATTTGAATATTAATAAAGACTTTGTTAAATTTGCACATTAATTAAAATTATTAAAAATTCCATAAATATTATTAAATACGCATATTTAATTGGTTTTAAATATTGGAATAAACCACCACATTAGATTTTAAAAAAGAATTTAATATTAAATCCTATTAACAACACGTAAAACAGAACCTTTATTTTTGAAAATATATTATTCAAATCGGTTTCTAATTATGTTTTTGGGTCCTTGCTACATCTGTCTTTGATAACTTATATTTGCCAGTTAAATCTAAAGATGTGGGTTTCGAGAGAGTGCAAATAATGTTTTGCAAGGGCACGTAACATTTGTCGATTTTGTTTGGCCACGTAAGAACGCAACTATCTTTTCCAATTTTCGAAAAATTTTAAATAATCGTTTTCTTCGTAGTTGTTTTATTTAACAAATGCCACAAATCACTCGTCGTAAACAGTTGAAACAAATTTGCCGATGGAAATTTCATCAAATAAAATAAATTCATCCATGGATATTGGATAACCGATGCACATCAAGTTCCGTATTTGACTGCGGTACAAATTGATGATGTGACCGAGTGCCAAGGCCCCCATGCCCCCCCCCCCCCCCCTGGAGCCGCCCCTGTTAAGTACAAAGCTTCTTATTTAGCCACAAAGTAATGCTCAAGGGCTTTCTAAAAAGTTTTCGGAGAAGTCATTTACTGTCTGATTAAACTCTTGGAGCTTCGTTTCCTTATTTTGATTGATCCACTGCTTGAAAATTATTTCATCATCCAGATCAAGACCATCGTCCGTATAAGGGGATTGAACAAACATGATAACATGTTCATTTCCAGGGGATTTTAACCTAGACAACATGCATTTTCTATTTTCTGTAGAACATACGAACTAAAGCATTTGATCTTTATAATTTAAATTATTTGGAAGTGCCAAGGACGTAATTGGCAAAATTTGGAAAACCGAACTTTCAAATTTGTATGACTCTCTTTCAACTGGATATAGATCTCTCGTATATTTAAAAGTAGAAGCCGTTTGGTTTTTGAATTTTCTCACCATCAACTCTTATTGATACAAAGTCTTTTTCCCAGGGCACATTAAAGATATTTCGTCTTCCTCATAAAATGAAATAATTTCTTTGACAGGTTCTAGAGGAATATTATGTCCTTTCTTCTTTGAAAAATTAGGAATAATTCCCTTTTCTAATTTTAATTGGCGAGACTTTTGGGCAATGTATTTATTTACATTGAATTCTTGACAAATTGTAGAAATTGACCCAGTATTAAGAGCATTTTTCTTGTTAGGATGAATTTAAATCCTTAACTTTTATGTCAGAAATTAAGATTCCCAAATCATCCCTATTCGATGTGCTTTGTTCGCAAATTTCCTCAGGAATATTAAATTTCCATTTAACTCATTTTACTACCTCTTCTACTTTTCGCTTTAAGTAAAGTATTCGTTGATGTTGGGCTACAGAGTGCAATTAAACAGGAATAGTATTAACCATAATCAAGGTTTTGTTAAGTTCATGAATTTTAAGCGTCAGAGATTCGAATTCTTGGGATTCTTGGCATTGTGATAGCATTTCAAAAATACATGACTGGCTGGAAGAAGGAGAAACAGACTTCATTTTAGTGATTTCAACCAAACAAATCCAGCAATTTTGGCAAAGCTATTGACCTGGTATTACATCTGGATCGGTATTTGTTCTGAGCAAAGTGGCATCTTCAATTGCCAAAATTTTTGGGCCTAAAGACATTGTTATTATTGGACTAGTTCACAGAATTTTAAAATTCCTTGTTTTCTACACTGAGTTAATTTGTGGCATTCATCCTTTTTATGTTCACCAACGGAACATACTGTTAAAACGGTATCTTCAGTAGTTTCAGTAACTTCCATCTAATTAGAAAGAAAACTCAAAGCTCTTCTTTCCTATCAACGAATGACTGACGAAGCAGACCGCAAAATTTCTAGCGTCTGCTTCTTTCGAGAAGCAGAACATAAGTAAGTATTAAAGTAAATTACGTTTTCGGAGAAAAATCTCAGATTTTGTTTTTCCGTCTGTCAGTGGAAAACCAAACAAATATACGAAACGTGACTTCTACCGTTAGAAATATAAGGCCTAGGGTTAACGAAAAATGTGTTTTATAAATTTTTAAAAGTTGCACCACATGACGAAATACCCGTTAAAATCAGACCCCTCAAAATGTTTTATTTATTAAATTATTAATTTTTAAACAATAACCTAAAAAGTGTTATTTATTTTCAGATTTTAATCAGATTCCGTACCATACACTACATAATTAAGGAATGTTCCAAGTGGATATGTAAAATAATGAAGGAGTTATTAACACTTTGATCCTGGGGTAGTAATTTCCATAAAAACTCAATTAAAAGTCAGGGGTCTTGATTAATATTCTGTAAAAAACAAAATATTTAAATTGTTGACCCAAAAATCAGCATATGTTCCTTCACTGACGAAAGGAATAATTCGCCCAATTTTATTTAAAATCGCAGGACCCATGTTGGTATGATTTACTGAAAACATGGCCCGGTATATATTTTTAGCCCTATTACATTATGGACTTTTCTATCTTTACACATGCTTTATAATTATTTCTAATCCATCTTGGGTTCTAATTAACATACCTTAAGTGATGTCACGTGGAAATTAAGGCTTCTAAATTCAAATAAAATAATCAATAGCAAACATTCAAATAACAAATATTTAAACATATTTTCAATTTTTCTCGGTTATCTGGGCTAGGCCTAAATAAATCTTATAGTTCTGGTCACTGGGATAATATAATGTGGGTGCCCTACGGGATATTAGCATTTATCTGGTTAGGTGCGCTGGTTCCCAGTTTGACAGTGAAGTTTTCAAAAGTTCTTCAGGCTTTCACTACCCCTAATTTCCACGAAATTCCACCTCGCTTTTAAAACTTCGAGGTATGAAGGTTGCCAAACCTTTTTATGATTTGTAAATAGTAAACGTATGGTAATATTTTACGTGTTGAGGCTAGACACCTCTCGAAAGTATTCAATCCTGTGTTAAAAATTGTGAGATCTTGGAATTGGGCAGGACCAGCCCTTTTTGAAAAGAACCTCATAACGTTTCCTAGTTTTGGCCGGACAGAACGGTGTCCGAAGAAACGTGCATCTCGAAATTTCTGGTTATCTTAACAAAGACAGGTTTTGGATAGTGATTACGCCCACGAACGTGTACCCGACACCGGGTATGTTCCGTGAGTCGGTTTCAAACTGTGCGCGATTTTCAATTGTATACCGCGGTGCCAATAAGGGTGTTCCCGATAAAAGGGCTGTTGCTTATTTAACAGAACCGCGATCTACAGCACCTCCGCTAAGTACTCCGTAAGTCTTCAATAAAAATCAACGAGACTCCACTTACATGTCAAGGTCATGGGACAAGTTCACCGCAGAACTGAGACCTTTTTCGAGGACCTAGCTCAACACTAACCACTTAAGTATCTTTCTTCACGTGTTAATTAATTTGCTTGCAACGCGTCATAACCGAAAACTGCCCTTCAGAAGTTAGAGACGAAATCAAAATGTGTATTAATTGGGTTAATTTCAAATTGTCAGATTTAAGGGTTCATTTCATCAGATTTAAGGGTTAATTTCTTATAGTCAGATTTAAGGGTTAATTTAATATTGTCGGGTTTAATGGTTATTTAATTGTAGTGAATTGTCGCGATCGTTTCTAGATTAAGTTAGATGGTCTGGAATTGTTTAGTAATTAGGTGCTAGACCCTTTTAAGGATACTGGAAATATAAAAATTTCCATTTGCCAATCTACAAAACCTGTTTCCTTTTTATTTCCTAATCATATCCCTAGACAAATAGTTATCCTCTATTGATTTTTAATCGTTGGCGCCAATACTGAAGGCCAGACGAGAATTGGGAAGATATCATACACTGTAGTGGGGAACTGGCTTAGTAACCATTAAAACTACTAATTGTCATAATTTAAACATGTGTAGCCTTCGTTTCAGTGAAACAGCGGTATTGACAGCCTATTGAAATGGTTTTAATAACAGACTTGTTGGCACTTGCTAAATGACAGGCCAAATCAACATGGAAAATACCGTAAACACTAAAACGAATACCAAAATCTTATTCCAGCTATCAATAATATTGAACGAAACTTCAATAACTTAAAACAATACTAATACAAAATCACACGGACATCGATAAAAACATTGTAATTTTATATTCAATTACTTTCTCAAACGAAACCATGAAATCTACGAAAAGAAAATGCAAGCTAAAACAAAATAATTTTATTAATAACAGGAAGAAAAAATCAAAGAAACCACAAGATCAGCAGTAACACATATATTTTGTACTACCAAATTTGCTTTGACTACCACAGGCGATAAAACCAAGAATTAAAAAAATATTGCAGGTTTATTCTTTGACCTGATAACTAAAAAAAATAAACTTTTGAATTTACACGCAATATTTTCTACATACTGGGGATACTTTTTACTAAAAACACACCCAATGTGAGACAGAAGGATTACCGTCTGGTTAATGAGATTATCAGTCTGATATCTAATCTCATTAACCAGACGGTAATCGAAAGATTCTCTCTGCTCCCCTTCCCGTTCTCCCTCACCCACTTCCCCCTCACCCACTTCCCCCTCTCAAATCGTTATAATTTTCATTCTCTAGAATTTGTATTCACCGCGCTGTTATCTTATCTCATTAACCTGACGGTATTCGCCAGATTCTTTCTGCTCCCCCCGCCACACAGAATCTGACTCCCTCCCTCCCCAATTGCTCTAATTTCCAATCGCCAAGATTTTTTTCTCCCTTCCCTAATCGCCAGAATTTGTTATCGCTTCCAATCGCTATAATTTTCATTCGCTAGAATTTGTTTTTAGCAGTTTATTTTTGGAGGATGGATTTCCAACTCACCCAAACTCCATAAATTTATCGCTTTAATTACTAAACTCTATATTTTATTTAACGCTTCCATTCACGATAATTTCTAATCTCAAGAATATAAGCAATAAGAACAATTTATTTTGCATTACAGAATGGAAACCAATTAAAGTAGCTAAGTTTGCAGGTTAATTGATTATCTACGAGTAAATAAGTAAAATCTTCTAGTATTTCCGAGGGCGATTTAAAACAGCCAAAAGGAGGTTTGACTTTCGGTACGAGTTAAATTGATCGGGGTACATAAATAAATCCTCGAAAGGTTTACCATATAATAATTCGTTAATTTTTTAAGGGTTTTTAACATTAGCTAAGTACATACTAAGTACATGCATTCGATTACATTTTTATGCTCGTTTAAAAGATCTATTTGAACCCGAATAAATTTTTTTTTAAGAACTCACCGATTTCGCGAGCTCCCAGATCTAGAACATGGCCGTAGGCTGAGTTCAATTTGGTGGTATTTGACGTGGCAACGATGGATACGTTGTTGCCGTGATAGCCGATGATGTTGTGGGTTAGCGACAGTTCTCCATTTTGCGTTGCGGTAATAAATTCTTCCCAAAGAGAGAGCCGGGGTCCGGCTCTTGTAACCCGTCACGGGCGGTGGCGCACTGGGAGATGTTAGCTTCGTCCAAATGGTCCTATCTCCACCTCCGACTTCGGTCCGGTGTGGGCTGGTAACTGGGCTTCGGCCCAGGCTAACGGAGAGGGGCCGGGCACCCTGGCCGTCTCGGCGGATTGAGTTGCCAGCTGTGGGGCTGCGGCCCTCCGTATGAGGGCACGGCGCCCATCTCCCGGCCTTTTGGGGTTCCACCGGGATATCCGGTGCCAGCTGTGCCGGGTTATGCGGTCTGCCGTGTGCCCACCGTTCCCCTTTAGGCGCTCTTTCCAAAGGGCTTGGCTCTCTACCTTTCTAGGTGGGGTGTCGGCTGGCGTTGCCAGAGCATCTGCTCTTATTCCCACTGCTGTGTGCGAAGTGGCGAGTTGGTCGGCCCATTGCTGCACCTTCTGCTGGGTTGAGCGGCTTGCGTTGAAGGTGCGACCATCAGTAGTAAGGTTCTGCTACCCATGCTGGTTTTGTCACCTGTCCAGGCGTGTGGACGCTGGCGAAGGGCATTTAATGGTGGACCTCCGGTGGTGTGGTTTAAATCTTACCGGTACACCGAGTTATAAATCTGATGCATGTCCCAAAGAGAGAGCAGATTGGTGAAAGCCTCGGAGTTCAGGAACAGAATATTTTCGTTCGTTTTTTTGAAGAATAGAGCTTTTAACTTGGATCCGTCGAATCCAAAAGAAACGTACACTGATCCTTCTAACGGGATTTTTATGTTGATACGTCTTTCTTGGGCCTTGGATACCGTATGGGTCTCGGCTATAAAAATGAAAATGTTAAACCTTTGCCTATTGAAATAGAGTTAATGTAGTATTGAAAAAAGAATGCATACCAATAGAACGTTTTTCCATGTTAACGGTTGATGATGGGAGGAAAGCTGTCGCACTTCTTTTCAGTTCAGCGTCTCAGAGAGAACCGACGCGTGGGAGATTAATCAGTTCCTATCTTGTCGAGATTAATCCATCACGTGATCAAAACTACTACTAACCCTCCAGTTCTATTGGCTATCTCTCTGAGGTAATAGTTCTACGCACTGAAGATTAAATCGTCTCGTGACCGAAACTGCAACAAAGAAATGATTCCCCAAATAACCGGTACTTGGGTAGCTGACGAGGTGTAGTTAGTTATCGAAATGGGATAAAAGGTTATTTTTATTCACGAAATTTCGGAATACGAGATAGAACAGTACGATCCGCTTACTAAGGAGGGGGTCTTTTTACGAAATACGTCAATTCTTTTCTTCAACTCAAGCAGGAATCGAGCGGGTTACCGTAGGGAGTAGAGTCGGAAGAACATATATCAAATTAAGTAGCCGAATACTACGAAAAGGAGGAAGTAAAACGTGACCCGACCAATATCAAAAAGAACCCAGGACTATGTACCACCGCGAAGCTTTGCTTTAAAACCGCGCAAAGACCAGTCAGCCATTATAAGTGACCCCAAAATATTTTTCAATTTATTCTTAGACCCCTACATAGAAGTTAAATCAGTTTTCCTCTTAAGTCAAACGCATTGCGCAGTCGAATGGGATTTTTGGATAGATATTGATCGTGTATACCCAAACACAAGCGTAATAATTGCCGCGTATACTACTGCCATGGTGCGGGTCAAGTTATACTCCTATTTAAGAAGATAAGGCAGTTTAGCTTGTTTAACGACACAGACAGTTGCATCTATTTAAAAGAATGAGATGGAATAGAGATTGAGACGGGAAACTATCTCGGTGATATGATGGAGGAACTATTTACGAAAGGAGCAAAATATTACACCTTTAAAATGGTAAAGCCTACGACCGGAACAATCTCATACGAAATGAAAGTCAAGGGTTTCCGTATTATTAAGTGCATTAAGGACTTAGCTAATATGTACACGCTGAAAATTTTGATAGTCGTCGACGGTGAAAAGAAGGAACCAGTAACCGTACCCAAGCTGCGGCAGATTTTACGGCTTCCTGACCAGACAGTCGTCTCCGTGGACCGTACTTCAATCTATAAACCGGTCGTAGACAAGGTAAGATTACTGGACGACTTAACTACGGTACGCTACGGCTACAAATCGAGTCGAATTGGACCTGAGGAAGGGGACGTAGCGGCTGCCAATCGCTAATTCTCGCGAAGTAACACTCTAGTCTCGCGACTCTAAAGTGATTTTTAATAGGTTTCAGTCTCGCGACTTTAAATTGATTTTAGTCTCGTGACTTATTAAAAGTGAATCCAAAACCTATACGGGGTGAGGGAAGAAATAGGTTATTCGACTATATTTTTCTCACCGCTGAAGCATCCCATAAATTTAACCGAATTTTATTTTTAACCTTCATTCGTAGTCTAGTCGAAGGGAGATAACCATGCAATTTATTCATTCACTTAATTGCGTAACGGCAGGACCAGGTCAGAGTGGCAAAAGCTATTTAATTGAATCTATAATTAATCACGAAGAGGAAATGTTTGTTCCGAGTTTCAGAGAAATTCATTGGTACTACGGAGAATGGCAATCACTTTACGAGAAAATGAAAGAGAGTAGGTTTTAAAGAAGGATTATAGGTTTTATCGGACTATGACGAAAAAGATACCTTATTATTGGTAATCGACGACCAGATGAGCGAGATTAAAGGTCAATTTCGAGATTTATTCGTGAAAGGCACGCATCACCGTTCTCTAAGCTTAATTTTATTACTGAAAATTTATTTAATCAATCTAAAGACAGTAGAGACGTTTCCTTAAACTCGCATTAAATAATTTTATTAAAAAGGCCCAAAGACCGACTAAAAGTAGCCTATTTAGCCCAACAAATGTTCCCGGATAAATGGCGTTTTGTAGTAGAAGCCTACGAAGACACGATTTCCGGACCTCACGGTTATCTAGTATTTAATTTATGATCAAAGAGTCTTAACTAATATTTTACCGGGAGAAACGTGCCACGCCTTTCTACCCAAATAAATGGAACTAAAATTTCGTAATCTCAATCAGTTATGAATCATGTCTCGTAGAGTGCGTATCGAGAGACGCACTCCGTTATCTGGGTCATTGCAAACCCGTTCAACGAAAAGCCATTTCAGCTTAAGCCGACAAATCCCTGATAGACGCGATATCCGAGTGTATTAATAATACTTTAATCGGTAACGTTTAATTATCAAATACCCAAAAAACAGGTTATATCGTCATAAAAATACCCTTAAAAAATTAGCCAGTAAACGCGTAGCTTGGAAAAGTAAAAAGAAATTGTTAGTACAGTCTGGTGAATGATTTTTCTCGTTTCTTCTACCCGTCGTGTCTACTCTCCTCGGTTCTTTATTCTGAAACAAACAATGAAACACGCTAGTAAAATGGTTCTCGTCCCTAGCGACGTTTTTAAGCCCGACCCATTCCCGCATCCCCTCGCCCTGACCGTCTCTGAATTTGACGCTAAGATGGACCAAATATGAAAGGTTTAGACGACACCTCGAAATGGATTTTATACGAACAAGCTTTGATGAGGAACGGAAATCTGCGTAAAGAGGACATCGCTCCTAAATAAATCTAAATTTCCCCCACGCTCGACTCGCTAAGTCGGGAATGGATAGACGATTTGCCTTTGCAATATTATTATAAAGCGTAAAGCATGGTGGATCAGTTGGAAACTATTCCTGATAGAATACGGTGGTATGAAAACGGCGAGCTCGTAATAAATGGTCGACCTATTAAATGTTCCAATATAAGTGAGATTTCCAAAGCGTATTTAAATCCTAAAATCTACCCAAAACCTATCGGATATTTATCGTATATTTCCTATTGAACTCTTAACCGGTGATCCACGGCTTTCCCGCCCCGCTAGCTGCGAGCGCCCGACTACAAACTAGACCTTTTACCGTTAAGCGTAAGGCGATGCGAGAGTATCCGTCTTCTCCTCCTCAAAGGGAGCGCTCACGTAGGACAGATAAGCCATCCACCCGTAGCCTTGACCGAGCTCACTCCCCGTGAGACGGGGACTCCTCTCCTCACTCGTATAAACAAACAAGGAGTCGCCCGCGAAAGGGGAAAGTATGGGAGAAGCTATGTAAGAAAAAATATATTTTAGCCCAAGGCATCCAGCGTCTTTCGGGGGCGCTGAAAGGTTATTCCAGTCTGTAAAGTATCACCAGAGATCCTGGCAGTTATAGAGATGCGAAACTCCCTATACCCTAAGCAAACCAGTTTTTTTTTTTTCAAATTTTTGCCGATCGCAGCGACGCCTGTACGTGGGGAGTAATCGCAGAGATCTTAGGATTGTTACCGTTGTTTACAATTTTTGCGTCTCTCGGCTTGAAACGGGCGCCTCCTTCCGGCCGAAGGGCGGCGCTGATCCTTGCATTTTTTGTCAGGTTTTCGGCGGAGTTTCGCATCTCTATAACTGCCAGGATCTCTGGTATCACCGCATAAGCAGGGAAAATGTCGAAAAATGGTTCAGAGGAATCGACGCCATTACGATTCATAGACCGAAATATAAAAAGTTTAAACGAAATAAAGTAATATAAGGGAACAATTCTAGGCGAATATTAACGATATGCACTCCGTAGAGTCGGATAATGACGGATACAAATATATTTTAGCAATTATAGACTGATGTAGTAGAAAAGCGTGGGGGTTACCTCTTAAAACTAAATCAGGGAAAGAGGTTTAGGAAAATATAAAAATTGTTTTAAAAGACGGAATTCCGGACAAATTTAAAACGGATAAGGTTACGGAATTCACGAATAAACAAGTACAAGGATATTTCAAAAAGAATTAAGTTAAATTTTTAGGACCAAAAACAAAAATGTATAGATATTTAACCATCACTCCACTAATAGAAATTTGGAAGTCTAACCAGACTTAGTCAAAGCGTACAATTCATCTTATCATAGCACTATAAAATTGGCCCCTAATGACGTTTCGGAAACTAACATCTTACGAGTCTACAATAATATTTACGCTAAATGTTATGTCGAGAAACCGAAAATTAAACCTCAATTCCAAGTTAGAATAACTAATACTAAAATGATATTTCAAAAGGGTTTCGAAGCTAAAGACACCCTCCCGTTTATATAATAAAAGACCTATCAGGAATCGATAGAAAAGGGACATTCTATTCGAGGGAGCTTAAAGGGTCAACGCACCTCATTCGAACATGTTAAACAAAGTTTTCCGGAAAATAACGTAAAACGGAGTCAAACAATTGTACGTTAGTTGGGTATGATATCCTCTCTCGTTTAATCAAGATGAAGTCTGGGATTTACTTCCTAGTAATACTAGAGATAAGAATAAAAACCACCCTGAAAATACTCTTACACGGAGATTGGGAAATTGCCCTGGTAGAAATTATATAACCTTTATCTTTTTATAACGAAAGCGAAAATCTGGGATACGGATTTGAGGTTTAGGAATTAGTACCAGAAAAATCTGAATATGTAAGTAATTATTAATACATACCCCCCCCCCCCCGATACTACCAAAACCCCCATGAACTTTGAGTGTACTTAATGAAAGTATAAAAAATTTGAATGTAAGAGAAAAGATAGACAGTTGATAACATTTTAGAAAGCGGGCACGTACAATAGACGTCATATAGTAAACATTATTGTTCGCTCAGATTATCTGAAGGATTAAGGAAAGTTTTAGGATTTAGAGATAATGACACTTATATTCCACCTTTGCAAGCATTCAGATCTCATAAACCCATGTAAATAATAATATTCGTTCCTGATCTTTTGTTCGTGTATTCCGATTTGGTAGGAAAAGAAATGGTGGGATAAAAGCTAACCCCCCTTTTACGGACAATTGTGGTAGACCAAAATGCTTCTCACAGAACTACCGTTTCAAAAACTTTCGATTCTCCGCATTACCGTAAACTGAGTAAAAATAATTTTTACAGTATGGACATGAATATAACCCGGGTAGCAAAATCTCGTTGATAAACGGTTTTGACAACGTTAGAATATGGTTGAGAGAAAGACGTTAAGAATGGTTGAGATATTTCCTCCTAAAAAACGGTTTTTAAAACGGTGGGTAAAACGTTAATTTCTAAACATTGCTAAGCAGATTAATTAATAGCGTGACGTTTATATAACCAAACTTAGACGTGAAATTAGCGTTTGATAAATATTTTCCGTCACATTATTAACCATTATAAAACCAACCTCAGACGTGAATTTAACGTTTTATAAATGTTTTTCGCTGTTAAAGGTTTATTGCTAACCCACGTTACTATTGTAACAACCATGGAGAATTCCTACAGAGTATATCTAAAAAGGGCGTAAGTATAGTCTGCTGATGAAATCTCTGGCTTCAAATTAATTGGTAATCTATATAATTAACGACGATATGTCGTTTGTTCAACGTCTAAATGAATGAACGAACTTATGATGGAGCGGCCACCCGTACGATGAGCATTCAGCTGGTTAATTGTATATAAAAATTAAATTGAAAAACTATTAGAATATAACTATTTATTTCACAAAAATTTTGTATTCGATATCACATAATGTATTCAATATCAGGTACTAAAACAATGATGACATTCAAAATCAAGTATTAAAACAATAGCATATACAATATCAATTATAGTATCAACACAATGGCATATACAATATCGGGTATTAAAACCATAATAACTTGTATTCAATATCAGGTAACTTAAAAATTATTGAGATCTATCCGGAAAGTAACAAACGTCAGTGGTTAAAAATTTACTTACCACCCTGAAGTAATACAGCTATTACTTCGCTGCCTTCGTCTCTTCGGTCGTCTTCGTTTCATTCTACTTAACTTAAGGGATGACGCCGTAGAGGAGTTACAGGATGTAACTTCATGGAGTTATACACTTTCTCTCGGAATCAAACCTATAAGTTAACACATCTTTATCACAGAACATTTTCCTGCATATTTAATTATTTAAATAGCACTACCAATTGTAAAAAAATTATTAAAAAAAGTGAGCATTTAAATTAATTTTCTTCTGTCGGTTTCCCTTTAGGTTTGCTTCCTGCTGCACCAATATCCTAGTGGTAGGCCAAACCCAGAACACGTTGGCCTACCACCAGGAAATTTGTGTGGCGGGAAGTAAACTTAAAGGGAGACATACAGAAGAAAACCTAGGTCTTCAAGTATATATATTGCAATTGTTTAGGTTTGAAAAAACGCTTTCAGTAGGAATTACACATTTCTACATTATATCCACCACAACCACTTTTTGTTGAGCAAATTAACATTGGACAAATTTGTTTCAAACCATTTTACAATGTCAACACTAACAAGGAGACTAAATTTGTTTCAAACCATTTTACAATGTCAACACTAACAAGGAGACTACCCGAGGTGTAACCCAACGATTTTGTTAAAACTCAGTAGAGGTCGGGGACGGTTAATAAATATCCGTGTGTAAATTGATTTTTTTCGGGGAAAAATGTAAACAAAGAAATTTACCGGTTAATATTTCGGAAAATGATTAAAAAACATGTATTCTTCGTAACATTTGAGCTTTTTATCGAAAAAAACGTCGTTTTTCCGATTAATTTTACAAATTTATCAAAACATTACTCGGATAATACAGAAATATAAATTACTTGATCAAAATGTTTTACGAATAAATTTGAGAGCTTTATCTATTGAATAAAAGTTAACCATCCCCGACCTCTAAAATTCAGGGATTAAGTAGACCTTCATGTAACTTAGAAAACCCTAATGGGAAAAAATGCGATGGGCTTTAGTTTTACCATGGCAACCGAAAACGTTTTACACAACTAAAATATTATATTTCTTTGTGTAAATTAACATGGGTAAATCGAAGATGCTAAGGGTCCCCCGTTATGAAATTATTAATTTTGGGTAAATATCAAATTTTGGGTTAATATCTATATTTTTGGTAAATATTTAAAATTAAGTATTTAAATTCTTATCAAAATTTAAATACTTACCTAAATTCAATTTTAATATTTTAATTTAAATATTTACCAAAAATTTCAATATTTACTCAAATTTAAATACTTATCCAAATTTAAATATCCAAAAGTAAATATCCAAATTTTAGATATTTACCCAAAATTAGATAATTACCCACAATTTGATAATTACCAAACATTTTATATTTACCCAAAATTAATCACCTTTCTTTAATTTTTTTTAATAATTTCATAACGGGGGACCCTTAGAATCTTCGATTTTCCCATGTTAATTTACAATATTATATTTTAGTTGTCAGAAACGTTTTCGGTTGCCATGGTAAACCTAAATCCCATCGCATTTTTTCCCTTTGGGGTTTTCTAAGTTACATGAAGGTCTACTTAATCCCTGAATTTAAACGAAATCGGTGAGTTACACCTTGGGTAGTCTCCTTGTAAGTAAGTCCTATTTTGTCATTTCTAACAAAATTTCACGAGCCTCATCATCATCAGCTGATGCGATATTGTTGGAGTCCATGGGTTTTCGGCTTTTCAACCTCGTCTTGGCATATTTGAGCCAATCTTTGATAGCATTTTGAATTTGAATTTCATCCGCCTTCTGAAAACTCATTTGAACGTACAGCAGATACCAAAGAATAAAATTAATCTTATTTTTTCAATACTTATATTCTGGTTTTAAATAACCAATAACCATATCTTTAAGATTAAAAGTTTAGAAACCGTTTTTGTTGTGGCCGGCCCAGTTTAATTCCAGCCCGAGTTGATCCGTGACTAGGTATGCCATAATTTTTCGAGTACAGTCCGCAAACTGACTTTCCTCCTAGAAAACCCAAATAGTTAATCTATGATAAGGAAATAAAATCAGAAAAGTAATTTTTGGTGAATTAATTGAATCATATTTAAGACTAAGAAAAACTTTACTAGAAGGTCTTTCAATTTTTAAATTTAGGCTGTTGAAAAACTAAATATATGAAACCCCAATATGGTTTTGTTCTGCCACGTACTAACTCCTCACACATTATAATGTTTCAGATCTACTCACAGACTGATCGCATTACTTTTAAACTAAATCTTCAAAGGACAATTCTCGACCATTTCTTTAATATTTGCGGAATTGCACCTGGCCCAATGATGATCAATATTCGTAAAACAAAAAAACTAATAATTTACCGTATTTTGAAAAATGCCTTAAGAGTTCGTCACAAAATACCTTAACAAATTCATAATTGCAGGGCTACTTAAAACTTTACTCAATTAGAGCAACTTCTTATCCAAATTCCTTAAGAGGTGGGTATGTAACTTAATTTTGTGTCATAATTTTTTAATTTTCACAATATACATAATTAACAAGTTAATTTAAATTGTGTTATTTCATTGTAGTTTCGAAGATATATTATAATTATATTTGTAAAACCACTAATATATTTTCAGTTACACTTACACGTTGCTTGACTTAACCAAATCTTATCATTAACATAAAAGGGTTAAACACATGGCGTTAATATAGCCTAGTAAAACTGAGATATTTAATAATACCAAGCTTAACCACAATAGCAACTAATTAAATATACAATAACTTTGCCATTTCCTTACCATTTTATTTTGGTGTCATTAATTCGAAATCTTAATGGGATAGAAGTGTGACCACGAGAAAACTTCGCCGACTAGTTATATTTCAATTTACAAGCAGCGTGCCGATGACCTACCTGTGCGCGCCGTCAACTGTAACCGTTAGCGTACTATATAAGCCTAGGCCAATTAGGCCACAATACTGTCAGCCAAATTTGAATTTGCTCTATAACTCTATTTTTGTGATACGCATAAAATAACTAAAAGGGAGATAAATGAACACTTTTAGGGAAAATTTGGAATAAATACTACGAGACCATTTCCACTGCAACAAAAGTCTCCGATATTTGGAAAATAGTTAAGTGGTTCTGAACATGGTGTATACCTAGTTTACCACCAACTATGCTCAAAAAAGGACCCGATTTTACCCAGGACAGAAAAGAGGCAGCTAATGTTTTAGGACAATATTACCACTCTCAGTATCATATAGAAAATATGGATCTGCCTTCGGTTGCCGTCACTAGGGAATTTACCCAGCAACAAGACTCTGCGTACAACTCAAAATTTACTGGACAGGAATATATTTTTGCGCTGAATGCTACAAAAAAACAGCTACAGGTGAAGACAACATAACTTCATTAATTCTGCGTAGTCTTACTAATAATATACATATTAAAATATCTTACTTTCCAAAGGCTGGAAAAGATCCCATCCTTCCAGAAAATCACAGGCTAATCACGTTACTCTACTGCCTAAAAAATGTTTGAAAAATTATAGATAACAGATTGAAATACTTATTAGATACAAGCAACCCAATTGGAGATGGTCAGTCTGGTTTAAGAAAGGGCAGAACTTCTTTGGAGCACCCACATACTATTGCAAATCTCGCAGAGGTAGCCTTACCAACGGGAAAGATTATAGGAATTGTTTTTCTGGGTTTGAAGGACGCATTTGGCAGTATCCACCCCAATATCCCTTAAGACCAACTTTAACAAAAAGTTATTCAGGGGTATTTATTATCTTGGCTACATAACTTCTTATTCCAACGTACAGCTAAATAAAGGACTCCCTCAATTAAGCCCTCTCAGTCCAACTTTATTCGATGTGGCGATAGATGATTTAGGAAGCGACTTAGCAGAAGAATCTTCCAAAGGAAAACACGCAGACGATGTCGCCTTCTGGACGCTGGCTGCGAATTTCCAGACTGTACAAGTAAACTTACAATCAAGCCTCAACCTGGTAGCAGCATATGTCGAATCTCACAATCTTCAACTACAAACGAATAAATGCAATTATCTATTAATCACAAGAAAACGCAGAATGCTTGGGGACATTCAGCTTCACATGGATGGAACCCTTCTAGAAGCTACAAACCACAAATACCTAGGCATATGGTTTGACCAGGTATCAGAAACTATACTCAATTTATTCGTAGTAAGATGGATTACGGAGCAACGTTGTATGCTACAGCAGCAACAACAATTCTTAAACCACTACAAAAAGTTCAAAATACTGCCTTACGAATTGTGCTCGGCTTACTGATTTCTACTAGTGCTGATGCTATGCAAGCAGAAGGCACAATGCTATCCTTGTCAGACCGGTTTCACGAATTACTAATTCCGCAGCTTTGTCGTTCTTTTACCTCCCCAAATCAGAGTCCTGTGGCTTTTTTTCCAAAACGGCTTCGAGACGAAGAAGGCAACCACTGGCTGACAGAATTCAGTTTCTACATTTCCAGCTTCAATTAGAAAATATTTTAAGAATAAATGAAACCTTTGGGTAACGGAGGGCATTTCAAGAAGAAATAAATGTGTTAAGACTACACTTACTAAATTTAGGCTAAATTCATGGGCCGGGAGTAGTGGCTAACTCCTGTCATCCCAGGCGTCAGGGAGGCAGAGTTTGTGGATGGCCGTGTGAGGACGACCACCAATCCCCCAAACGGGTGGTCGGAATACTTCCGCCACGGGTGTCCCCCACCCCTGTCCCCACGTATCCTCCCGTTGGCGTGGCCGTTACGCATATCTCGCCCTGATTAATTAGATGGTGTCTTCGCCGGGCTCGCGGTCTTCTCAGACTCAAACAGCCTTTTCTTCTTAGAATAAAAAAAAGAAAGAAGAAGGACGAAGTCAAATAATTCAATTATGCACCTCTACCCTTCCATCGTGGCATGAAAACAACTATACAATTACGGATTTCGTTGTTACCTAGTGGTAAACACCATTACTCTGATGAAGAACTCCGTCAAATATTCTATTCACAATTGGATTCTATAAAAAAGACAAAAATGTTTTAGCAATTTACAGGGATGCTTCAATGTAAGCTGGTAACTCAGTAGAAAGCTTTGAAAACTACATACGCCATTGGGAGAAGACACACAGTAATTTCGTCCCATATTATATCGAGAATAGAACTTCTTGGCATATTGGAAGCCTTAAAACAAGCTACATTGTTTGATCTCTCCGAATATGAGAAACTGATCATATGTTCAGACTCCAAGTCAGGTTAGATGGCTCTGGTAGGAAATATTACTACTGACCCATTGGTTGCCACGTTCAAGAAGGAATCCTTCTCCTTTCTATTATCCTTACATTTATTGTGGTACCCAGCCCATTTAGGAAAAGGAGAAAATGAAAGAGCAGACAAGATTGCAGGCGACAGAAGACTTGCCTCTTCCAGGACTAGTGACTTATGGCTACCTGATACAAAAATACCCTGCAAAGTATATGTAAAAAACGTTTTAAAACATTATATAACGACAACTGGAAAATGTCAAAAGAAGGAATAATCTAACAATTATATAGAATCGACCAATTATCAGATATGGTAGGAAATTTACAGCTCGCAAGGCTTCAAAGTACTCAAATATCCCGATTTCACTGTAGAAGACTACAAACTAGAGAAATGTTAAATAAATTAAAAGATCGTACAATCTCTCCAAATTGTACGTTCTGCAGCGAAACGTAAACATTATCGCACGTTCTTCTGATTTGTGCAAAATACGATCAACAGAGGACGCGGCTACTCCGAGAGCTCAGGCAAGGCTCAAATTTTGAAATTGTAAATATTTTACAAAACTCTGTAGCTGGAGAAAAGCAGACGATACAAGGTTTTCTACACTTTCGGAACTCATTTCTTCTTCTCTTCCTACGCGAAAAAACAATGGCTGCCAAATTTGGAAAGCTGTATTTCCAGAAGTTGTCGGATGATGCGGTTACTAATACTCGTCGTTTAGACAAAGCAGCAGGTTTCACATCTTTTGTGCTGAAACTAAAATTATTCCGCCATTCAAGCAAGATGCGGTGAAAACGGATTTGGCTTTGGCAATTCCAGAAGGTCATTATGGAATTATCGCGGCGAAATAATCATTATTAGAAAAAGGTATCCATATAGGGGGCGGTGTAATAGACGCCGACTACAGAGTTAACGTCACCATAATTATCTTCAACCTATCAACTTCAACGGTGTTTATCAATTAGGGGGACAACATTGCGCAACTCATCATCTCCAAAATTCTCCTAGCAGAGACAGAACCCTTTACGACACTTTCCACAACAGAAAGAGGAGAGCAGGGCCTCGATAGATCGGGCACCAACTATTAAAGTTATATGTATATATATATATATAAACATTTTAGAAAAAATAAATTTATTGTAAGGAAAAAGAAACAAACAAAAAACACTTATAGTCTGCAAAATTAATAAAGACCTAAAAAACTTTGTAATTACCAAATGAACATGGCCCACATCTTAAAAAACATTCCCACGTATATTTTGATTGATATCATGGCACGTTGAACTGGTATCCTAACCTACAAGGCCTGGGTATTAAAAATATGTAAATACGAGATAAAACCGTAATGTTTTTTTATTAACTGGAACTAACAACATTTATATTGAAAAGCTGACGTGTCGATGGAGTATTGTAATAAAATGTTATCCTGCTGTCTCTTGCATAATTTACGGACTTAGAAACTTATCCGTCGTCCTGTTACAATTGGCAAATAATGATTAAATATTTGTTATGCAAGACCACTAAACTCAGTTAACTCTTTGCCATTAAACCTAAAACTTATATTTTAAGCAATTTTTTTATAAAACAATTTCCCCCTTCTCTAGAATCTTCACTAATCTTCCGAACAACTCCCTCCCTCCGGTTGCCGTCACATTGCAAATGGTGAATATATGATTTACTAGCAATTAATAATAACCATTCAGAGTGCCCTATATGTGAGCAGTCCATTGCAACCTATAGTGAAATTCTTCACCAATTATTGCATGGCGGTCGCTATTCAGCAGACATCTTTTACGCTCTGGTTTCCGTTGAATTCCAACGTTCATATATTTATATCAAAAGTAAAAATTTAGACCAGAGATTCCAACAGTATAAGTTGCAATGGACTGCTCACATATAGCGCACTCTGACTGTTTATTAGTTTTACTGATATCAGAAGATTTCCGAGGATAGCCAGAGTTCCTACACAGTACTGATGAGTCTACTGTTGGAATCTCTGGCCTAAATTTTGACTTTTGATAACAATTAATAATTATCTACTCGCATTATTACAAGTTTTTCTACCGATATATTTGGAGATTGTTCACAGCAAGCCCCTATTCAGATGTAAATACTACCAGGTAATCCTGCGTACGACAACTATGCAATAATCTGTACAACTGTTTTGTCGGGGATGGTTAACTTTTATTCAATAGATAAAGCTCTCAAAATTATTCGTAAAACATTTTGATCAAGTAATTTATATTTCTGTATTATCCGATTAATTTTTTGATAAATTTGTAAAATTAATCGGAAAAACCAGGTTTTTTTTGATAAAAAGCTTAAATGTTTAATCATTTTCCGAAATATTAACCGGTAAATTTCTTTGTTTACATTTTTTCCCCGAAAAAATCAATTTAATCATGGATAATGACTAACCGTTTTAGGTTGTTCTATTTTTTTAATAAGATGATAAATTTTGAGCGCGCAAAGCAGATTTACCACAAGTGCATTTGCAGCCCATCGATTATCATACTCATGGTTATGAGTACTGCATTTACTCAGCTTAAGCTATTTACATTTGGAATGCTTAAGATGGAAAATAGAGGCTTCCACTTCTTCTATAGAATATTAAGGTTCTTCATTACAATTGTTTAATTTTGGGCTCCACTATAACAAAGCCTTACAAAATAAATTAAGTGCTTAGGAAAATATTTCCCCGCACCGAATTATCTCAAATATGTATTTATCAAATTTCTAGACAATTTTTAAATAATACCAATTTTTTTAATTTTATTTTTCATTTGGAGAGAGGCCTGTATAAATGGGTGAGGAGTTTTCATTTCCAAAAGTGGATTTAAGGGCCCTTGTGGCCATCTCTATTCACAAAAAGCCAATTATGGCGACATTAAAGGTGTGATTCTTCCCGACGTCTAGATGTGGCTGTTTGTACAGGGATCCGGCTGCTGTGTAATATTAAACAATCACCCGTTCACAGTGCCGTCTTTACGTATGGGCAAAGTGAGCAATGCCCAAGGGCCCCCACGAGTCTGGGGTGCTAAGGGGCCCCATTCGGAGAGGTTGCAAAAAATATATATATTCACGTTTTATTCTTTGGAAAGTATAAAAATGTTTTGTATTATTATTTTCTTTCAAGAGTCCTACTTTAGCTAAAACACGATTATACAAAGGATACAACCGTTATTCGGTAACGCAGCTTACGCTGTAGTGAGTGTAGATTATGTAGTCATTCACGTCGTTGTGAATTCGGCTCTACCCAGATATATTGTAAATGTAGGTTTCGTGGGATATTCGTCATAATTCGTACTATGATTGCACCAGAGCAGATAAAAATAATCTTTTCGCTCACGAGCTTTCAAAAATTGGCTGCATTTTTCTAGTGGTAGTAGATTGACCGTTAGAAAATTGCTGATTGACTATCCCTCCAAGTGAAGCGAACTTACATGAGTGGGTATAAAAAGAGGAAAAAGGCGGAAGTAAAAATTATATAAAAGTGATCACTTTCAATGTTAACATCTTTGTTTCATCTTAACGAATAAACTTCAGCTCCTCAGCCTCCTCAAAATAAAGAATCAACTTCAGCTACCTGTACTAATCCTGAAAATGAAGAATCAACCTAAGTAATTTGTAGTACTGTTCATCAGCCTTCTCAAAATGAAGAAGCTCTACCTAAATCAAATCTTTCATGCCGTTTTAGACAAACAATTACCAGTTCCTGCCATAATATAGGAATAATCGGAATAAACTATAACTTTACGGGATAGTAAAAATTACACCTCTGACCCAGGGTTATGGAACCTAAAGGATAAAAATATAGTGGTATTTTGGATTCGCAGCAGTGGCGTAGCTGATGGTCCGCTGGGCCCACAGCGCGTGTGGGGCGCTGATCACCATAAAAAAATTGAATGGTGTGTCCCTTTGAGATTTTAGCGGGTGGGTGGGTTGGCTCTGAGTTAACAGCTACGCCGCTGATTCGTAGTGGGCCGGAAACCTGTCTGAATTATGAGTGTGACTTTTCAACCACTGGAAGATTGAGCGATTGCAGTAGTGGAAAGGGATCTTATACAAGGTTTCGCTCAACGAATGTTTTCAGACGTGAAATGCGGAATGGAGAGTGTGTGAATCGCGAATGGCTCGTCTTCTCACAATCAATAGGAGATTTATATTGTTTTCCATGTCGGTTGTGGTCTAATAAAGAATCTCATTTCACAACAATGGGATTCAACGACTGGAAACATAACAATCTAATTACCTCGCATGAAAATGAAAAGGAACATCGAAAGTGTATGATCGCCTATTTGAATCGCTATGAAGCAATGGATTCGGTAGATTTCTTAATAAACCAACAACATCGATCGGTACAACAATACTCGCACAAAGTATCCATCATTCGCTCTCTCGTAACTAGAGGTTTGGAATTTCGAGGAGAAAACCAAACTATAGGATCGGAAAAAATTGATATTTTTTGGTTTTCTAGAGCTGTTAAGCGAATTTGACCCATTTTTGGAAGAACATCTTACACTTCATGGAAATGCTGGGAAGGGAAATACTTCTTATCTATCGGCCAACATTTGCGAGGTTTTATTTTGAAATTTTGGTTCAACATGTTAGCAATGCAATTTTAGAAAAATTAAAAGAATCGAAGTATTATTCAATAAGTGTGGATTCAACCCCAGACACAAAAACACATAGACCAGCTTTCATTTACAGTTCGATACATTCGAGGAAGCTAGACTATAGAGCGTTTCATCAAGTTTATTCCAATCTTTTCTCATAAAGCAAAAAAAATACCAGAAATATTTCTTAAAGAGCATTAAATTCCCCTATCAAACTGCCTTGGTCGGTCGATCGATTAAGCCTCGAATATGACTGGATGCTATACTGGATTGCAAGCACGAATTCGTCAATTGAATGAGTTTGCCGTTAATGTCCCCTGTGGTGGGCTAAGCTTGAACTTGGTGGGAGTAAAAGCAGTGGAAAGGTGTTAAGAGTCTGTAAAATTATCTGACTTTGTTCAACGTCTATAAACAATTTTCGCAGCTTTTACACATCAATGGAATGTTCTGACATCTCACTTAGGGAAAAGTCATGTGGTAAAACGCTTATCTGACACGCGAGAGTCAGCCCATTTTGATGCTATCCATGTTCTGCACCTTGATTACGAGATAATAAAACTGGCCCTCGAATCCATATCTGCTGACACCGACCAGGGTGAGAGCACAAGGCGAGAGGCAGAAGGAATGGAATACCTCGAAACGATCTTTAGTAAGATTCTTTGGAACGATATTCTCGAAAGAGTGAACAAAACCAGAAGGATCCTGCAGTCTAAAGATCTGGAAATAATTGCAGCATCGAAGCTACTTGAATCTCTAAAAACATATCTCCAATTAACTTGAGACAAATTTTGTGAATATTAAATGCAGGCCAATGAGAGATCTCCAGATTCGGAAAAGTGAAGTGAATAAACGGGTAAGAAAGCGAACGCACGGACCAGAAAAAGAAACTTTTTACACAAAGAGGAAGAGTTCAAGGTGAAAACATTCCTCCTAGTTGTGGACTGTCTGATCTCTGAACTGATAAAGCGAGCTGAGGCTTATTCAAGGATTGAAAATATCTATTCTTTTTTCTGTCAACTTAAAACCATTAGTTCTGATGAGCTCGACAAAGTGTGCGAACCTAGTTACTGTATATAACAACGGCCTTGAGTATGATGATCTATTAAATGAATGCATACATCTCAAGCACTATATGCGTTCTGATGAAAATAGTGCAACTCTTCCCGAATTATACGAAAAACTGATATCTGACAACATAAAATCTGTATTTCAGAATTTGGAAATTGCACTAAGAATCTTTTTTTGCATGATGGTTACAAATTGCATAGGGGAACGTTCGATTTCTAGGTTAAAACTCACAAAGAAAGATCTTCGATGCACAGTGGAACAGCAGCGTTTAAATTGGCTGTCACTTATTTGCATGGAAAATGACATTCTTAAAAACATTGATTGTGAGCGTCATCCTTTTTGAATTATCACTGCATAACCAATTTTCATAACAAAAGATTTGTTAAACTTAAAAGTAAATTTTTTTTTTCATTAAATTGACGGTATCTACCTAATTATGTTCGTATACCATAAAAAGATAACCACATTCGTTTTATTGTAAAAATATCGTTTCTATGAACACACGGTTTCGTTAAAAATATTTTGGCTAAAGGCTTTAATTTAGTCTTAAATATTTTATTTATATTTTTATATATTTATATATTTTTATATATTTATATATTTTTATATATTTATATATTTTTATATATTTATATATTTATATATTTTTATATATTTATATATTTATATATATTTATATATTTATACAGGGTGTTTTTTATGCTCGAAAAAGTGAATTTTTTCAAAAACTATGTCTTCTAGAAAGTTGAAATTTGTACTGTACATTATATGTGCCGGGGGACATGTTCTACCAAAATTGCATCTAAGTCGAGAAATATTTTAATGTTTTTGAAAATTTAAATTTTAACCGCTAGGTGCTATAAGAAAATTGTAGAGCGTCACCGAAAACGTACACATAGCGTTGGCGCGATAAAAATAGACGTCTTTTTCACTGGAAAAAATACGAAAAAGTTACAAGTTGGGCCAGCTAAAATAACTTTTTTTTTTATTTCATGCAATAAACAGCCCTGAAAAATCGAGGAGACAATGGCGAAGAAGTTATTACACGATTTAATTTCGTAGGATGAAAAATGCGAATTTTTTGAAAAAAAGAGACATTTTATTTATCTACTTACAAACAAAATTTATAAGTACGTTTCGAAAATACCACCTTAGGCTGCGATGCAGACTTGGGCGCGAACAATCATATTGTCGAAGGCAGCTTGAATCATTTCCGGGTTTACTTTCGGGCAAGCGCTTACAATCCTTTGACCCAGCTCTACAAGGGTCTCAACCGGATTGGCGTACACCTTGTCCTTGACGAAGTGTCGAAGTCCCAAAGACAGAAATCCAACGGAGTCAGATCGGGCAACCTTGCTGAGGCCGTTTCTCCTTATCCATCGTTGTGCAAATTCGTTGTTTAGGTAATCTCTCACTGCTCTGTGGTAATGAGGCGGGGCACCGTCTTGCTGAAACCACAGTCTTGCTCGTTGCGCCAACGGCAGTTCGTCAAGTTGTTGTTCTAGCTCATTTCTCGATTTTTCAGCGGTGTTTATTGCATGACACACCAGATTAACAAATTTCTGATTTTCATAAAGTTACACTACTCTCCCAATGGTATTCAGAAAAGTTCTTTTAGCTGGCCCAACTTGTCACTTTTTCAAGTCGTTTTTTTTTCAGTAAAAAAGGCGTCTATTGTGGTCGCGGCAACGCTATTTAAACGTTTTCGGTGACGTTCTACAATTTTCTCATAGCACCTAGCGGTTAAAATTGAAATTTTTAAAAAACGTGAAAATACTTTTCGATTTAGATGCAATTGTGGTAAAACGTGTCCCCCGGAACGTATAATGTACAGTACAAATGTCAACTTTCTAGAAGACATAGATTTTGAAAAAAATCACTTTTTCAAGCATAAAAACACCCTGTATATTTTTATATATTTATATATTTATATATTTATTTTCTATTTGTTCGCGTTGTTTGAGTTTCATCCTTGTGTGACGCCTCAATGTACCCTATGAGTAGTAGGGTGGAGTGAATAAAATTACTTCAACATTTCTGTGAGCTAGTATATTGGAATATTGACCAATGTGCATATAATAATCCTGCCAAAATATATTAGTTTCTGACAACTCCTTGATCGCCCTTCACCTAATTGATGTAATTGGATTTTAGAGGCAAAATTCCGTTAATAGTTTACAATACTAAACATTCGTTGTCAACTTCAGCAATCAATAGTATATTCAACATCTATAACTATTTATTATTTAATAGTTAATACATCAACAAACCAATGTAATAACAGGAATCGTAAGCCTATTATATTTAATATGGTTATTTGTTAATGGCTTGATTGTTAATGGAACTGTGATATATTATATAAAAGAAATATTATTAAACCAGTAAGTAAATTGATTTTTGTAAAAGCTAGTGTTTTATTTTATCATAGAGATGGCAGTTTCAAGAGATAAAGTTTTGTGCGTGATATTTGGCGCTCCACGAAACCTACCGACCAATACTCTGCCGAATTACACCGATCTCTCGAAGAAATATATTCAACTTCGATAAGAACTGAAGACGGACAAAGGAAAATACCCTTCATTTTTGACATATCTCACAAACTGTGCCATGAAGTCGAACAAATCTGGGAAACAGCCTTACTCCCAACAGTAACTCATGCAAAAGTGATTGAAAAACTCAGATCGCTACACAACAAATACAACACAATCCTTAAAGTCTACAGAGGAAAAAATGATCAACCCAACTACCAACGTAGACTATCGGACTTTCTCGACAAAGCTTACCCGCTGTTTGATCTCAGCAAATGCAAGTGCTCTGACATGGTGTCCAACTGCAAATGTGCGAAAGACAACAAAGCTGTGGCAAATGAACGCCAGTTTCTTCAAGACAAGAGAGGACCAAGAAAGATGGTAATCGGTGGTATAGATCAAAAGGAGACGTCAAAATTGAAGAGGAAAGCTAAAAGAGAGGAAACAAATCTCAAACGAATGCAGAAGCAGAAGACCGATGGCGATGCGAGCAAAAGTCAAGCCGAGTCTGCCGAAAGTTCCGAATATAACACAGACTCGTCAGACAGTGCCGCTGTCGATGAGTACATTCCAGAATCAGTCAAGGTCCAGACTAAGTCAAAGCCGGATCGCCAATGTCCAAAAATGACAATCTCCCTGCCTTCCCTCGCTAAAGCTTGCAATCGGACCAAAGTCTCGGATAGATCGGCTGCTGAATTAGCAACATCAGTTCTGCACGATCTTGGTCTCGTGTCACCGAGAGTCCGATCTGAAGTAATCGATCGAAGCAAGATTCGTCGAGAACGCTACAAAACTCGTGAGGAATGATGATGACCAGTTTGGCTTCAGTCACAGAGGAATAGAGGGAGTATTTATAGATTGCCCCAAGGATAAAACTTTGACACAAGTTATCAACGTTGACAACAAGTACCACAGAAAAACCCTAACGGAAGAACACATAAGCATCATCGCAGGACCGGGTTCTTCGTACTTCAGCCACACGACTCCGTCATCAGGCTCCAGCAAAGACATAGCTGAGTTATTAGTCGATAGTCTCAAAGAGCAGAATGCGGAGACAGAGAACATAAAAGTCGTCGGGTGTGACGGCACTAATGTTAACACGGGACACAAAACAGGCGTTATCCGGCGACTGGAAGAATCTTTCGGGCAATCTTTGCAGTGGCTAGTATGTCTGCTCCATGCCAATGAGCTGTCCTTTCACCATCTATTCATTTCACTCGACGGCCCTTGTACGGGTCCACGGGGATTCTCTGTATCTATCGGAAAGTGGCTAGTGACGTGTAGAGAACAGACTGTCTCCTCATTTGAACCAATCCAGCTGACCAAGCAACTGTCTAATGTGGACTCGAAGGAGTTGAGCACAGATCAGCGGTATCTGCTTGAAATGTGCAATAGCATATGCAAAGGTGAATGTAGCGTCGATCTGGCAATGCGAAATCCTGGTTGCCTGAATCACTCACGATGGCTAACGACAGCCAATCGAAATCTCCGATTGTATGTCAGCGACAAGAAACCGTCCAGAATCTGAAAATGCTGGTGACGTTCATTATTCGCGTATATGCTCTGATGTGATTTGCCTTAAAAACTCAGCTGTCATGCAAGGATGGAGCTAGGCACGTTCACCAGATGCTCGTAGAGTCGCGTTACCTCAGCCCTAAGCTCAAGAAGATCGTTTACCCCGTTATTCACCGCAACGCGTACTTGGCTCACCCGGAGAATTTGCTCCTGGCCATGATGACGGACCATCGACCACACATACGTGAGCTGGACCTGCTACGAGTGTTGTAGGCTAGAGCTGCAGACCCCAGTAGGGCCAGTAGACAAATACGAAGTTTCTAGGTTACCACAAAACTTAACTTCGACATGATCGACTGGGTAGTCTGTCCTATCTCCGAACCTCTAGTAAATAAGGCAAGCGCCGACGCTGAGCTCAGGGATCTCATCATGACGGAGGTGACTTCAAATGTCATCTTCCCAAACTTCGCCTGCCATACACAGGGTGTGGAAAGACACGTGAAGCTGGTGGCCGAGGGGGCTAAAGCTGTTTGTGGACAGAAATCGCGAGATGGCTTCATCCGTGCACGCATCGCTTCTCGACAGCAAATGCCGACGTTCGAGTCGAAACGTGACTTTTCTCAATTCGCCATGTAACTGACTTTCAAAACAAGAGATACTAAAACAATCAAAGCATTTGATTGCATTAAATGAGTTTTAAGATGACTAGTAGTAATGTCGCGTAGTAATGTGTAAAATCAAAAATTGAGAAGGGAGGTCAAACAATTGTTTATATTTTTTTTATTTTTTCACGGTCTTCTATTGATGTATTGGCAACTTTTGACATATCTAGCTTATTAAAATTCGAAGAAAAAATTATTTTTGCCATTTCCACTCCACCCTAATGAGTAGTATCGTAGTAAGGGGCCCCAAAATTGGTTTGTCCAAGGCCCCCCACAGCTATAAAGACGGCCCTGCGAATGGTAGCGCCGAAGCAAGAAGTCGTTTCCGTTCTTACTTGCGGGGTCATGCAGAAAACGGACGAATGTAGAACTTAACACAATAATCTGAATTAAACATTCAGAGATATTGAAAAGATTGTGTAACGTTTAAAACATGTTATTTCTTTAGCGTTTAAGTTTCGGATAACGATTTACTATTTAGTGTAAAAAACCAATTGATTTGATGTGGCCAATTAACTCAATTTACTAAGTTTGTTAGTCACCATAATTGTTATGATATTATGGAATTGAACGAATGATATTCATTGAAACCCGGGAAAAAACTTGATAGTTTCTCTATTTAAGAATATAGATTAGTATCATTCTGTAGCTTTGGGCTATGGCCGCCATTTTGAG
This sequence comes from Leiobunum rupestre, assembly GCF_980474605.1. NCBI lineage: Eukaryota > Metazoa > Arthropoda > Arachnida > Opiliones > Sclerosomatidae > Leiobunum > Leiobunum rupestre. Next base: position 48,006,083 of record NC_143392.1, read on the forward strand.
GGCAGTTGTTTTTCTATAGGCGAAATTATCGATGACGTCGTTATACGTCACGACTATATTACTCTATTGACTAAATAACAAAGACGATGTCATTGTAAATCATAGAATATGCGACATTAAATAATATAACGCCGATTTGTTTAATAAAAACACTTGTATTTCTAATCTGCGGGTGTTAAACTAATTTAAGATGTATTTGTTTAAATCAGTCAATTTTTGTAACAGTATTGAAATGTTTACAATATGAACTACCCCGTTACTTGTAATAGATCTAAATAAGGTTTCAATTGTCCGAAAAGGACTTGTAAAGACGATTTAATAAAAACAATAACTTGAATGTCTTTTTCCAAATATCTAAATTAAAATAGTTTCAAGTGTTGGATAGTGTATCTGATGGATCCTGACTTAAGTGGCGGATTGCCTACTAATAGAGCATAACTTAACCCCATTCTGAAGGAAAATTAAAAACCAGTAGAAAAAAATTGGAGACATAAAATTCAATTGTTGATTTTTCTGAAAGGAGAAATTCAGAAAGGTGTTTTCAATTAAAGATAAACATACCTCCGGGTGTTTCTAATTTCGTATAAAATTAATTTTAGTTTAAGTTAGTTTACTACATCTCAATTTCAAGCTTGTTTTGCGCCACAGAATGTCAGCTTCAATTCTGGAAACACTGGAGTCCCTAGATCATATGTTATCCCAGGATTTTCTGATGCTTTTAACAAAATAATTAACCAAAAGGTCCTACCCTATTTTCTTGAGCAAATAAATCCAAAGAGGTCAGAATATTACACGAAGACATCAGTGTATTTATTTCATGAATTAGTAGTTAAATATTAGGTTTTTTATATAAATATCACATTACCAATTTAGGTACCCATCGACTAAATAATATTATCATAATAGGGAAGCCCTAATTACAAAACATCCTTTTTATGGAATTCAGAATAACGGTAAAAATCAGTATAGGATACGTAAGTACTTATACAGTTTCTTAAAATTAGACAACAACAATAATAATAATTAACAATATTTCATTAACAGGAATGTTGTACGGAAGTGTTAAAAACCCAATACAAACATGAGCTTGCCAAAAGTGATTGTCTTTAGAATAAGTTCAGATAAGTTGTCAACATAGTAAATCTTTTATCTTAAAGCAAAAAGAAAAATGTCATTAAAGTATACTGTATATTTAGGTTATATATAAATCTATTATCTTAAAGGGGAAAGATAAATAAATGTCATTTAAGAATACTGTGTACTAGTGTTGTAAGTCGGGAAATTTTCCGTATTTTTCCGAAAAAAATAAAAAAAGTTTTCATTCCGTGATTAGTCTAATATATTGTTTACAAATTGAAATAAAGCGGTATTTTCGCCTCATTTTTTCGAATCTGAAAGTAAAACTAAACCTCTAGACTAATTTAAACTGATTACAATGTTACGCTATTAATGTTTTGTAGTATGTTTACTGATATTAGACATTTTATATCGATAAAAAGTTAAAAACATTAAAAACCCTTAAAAGGTAATTTATGTTTAAAATTTTTATTTTTCCGATTTGCAGAAAATTTTCCGGAAACTTTTCTGGAAAATTTTCCGCATTTTATTATTCAGGAAAATTAACAACACTACTGTGTACTAAGGTTATATGTAAATCTATTGTCTTAAAGGGGGAAGATAAATAAATGTCATTAAAGAATACTATGTATTAAGGTTATATGTAAATCTATTATCTTAAAGGGGGAAGATATGTAAATTCCTCTTAAGAATACTGTGTATTAAGGTTAAATGTAAATCTATTGTCTTAAAGGGGGAAGACAAATAAATGTCATTTAAGAATACTGTATATTTAGGTTATACGTATATATCTATTGTCTTAAAGGGGGAAGATATTTGAATGTCAATAAAGAATAGTGTATATTTGAGTTCAAATGATTTAATATAGTAGAAAACCTGTATACATACCGTTAAAATTTATCTTACGTTATAGCAAAATTAGCAAAACACTCTTTTAACTAGGGGTACAGAATTAAAGTGAGGCTGATTTAGTGCTCACATGTACGACCTTTTTTTCCAAAATTGGTCTAGTTTTTGCTCAAATAAGATAATAACTACGACTAATTGGTTTTATCCGACGACTTTTATTCCAAAAGCGGGTTAATATGTTACGAAAATTGTACGAAGGGTCAGCTCTCGTTGCTTGAAATGTCGTTAAGCTTCGGAAAGATCTCTGTTTAACTTTGGTGGTCTATTAAACCGAAATTGGTCAGCTAGGATTCCCAAATAAGACGGCTATTTTACCAAATTGTATAAAACATCGTGCATTTTGGTCCAAATATTTGATCAATTTAAAAATATGTACTTTAAAATTTTGCTTAAATATTACGACTCACCGAGAAAACTATTTTTCCAAAAATGATTAAGTATTTATACAAAATAAGAATAAATTTGCACCACAATTACACGAATGTTGGGCTTTATTTGTCAAAATTTTCCACCAACTTTGCAACTAAATTTGATCAATATTGGAAATTCTCCTCACTTATTTTAGATGAATATACCATTAAAATTGTATTTAGAATAATTGATGATTTTGCATTTCGGGTAATATTTCGAATATAAATTTTAAGAAAATAGCTTTATTTTTTCTCATTGAATATAGTAAGGTTTTGCCAATCGTCGACGATCGATATCTTCGGATCTAAGCGAAATAGGCTGTAACTTCACTTGAGTTCAGGTATTTGTCATGGTTCAGTATTTCAAAAAATCCATTTTGCATGTACAATAATTACAATGAGCGGTTGAAAAGCTATAAGGTTTGAAAAGTATATAGGCGAAGTTTTTCCGCTTCTCAACCTCCATTTGGGGATATGGGGCGGGGGGGGGGGGTGCTGCGCATCCGAACCTGCATCCTTACTCCTGAGTGGTAGACCGTTAAGAACATACCTTTTACACGCACGTCCAGGTGAATCGAACCACTTGCCCGGCTAGTGCTGGTGAGGTCAGTAGAAATAGTATTCTAGGCAAATTGATTTTTTTGCAGTCTACATTTTTTAAATCGTATTCAAGCTATAATACAAACGGCATTTAAATTAACAAGAATTACAAAAATATTTGGAACTTAGTTACTTAAATTTATGGTAGTAAATCTTTAAAATAAGTTATTTTTAAACAGGACCGTACGAGATTGTAATGTGTCATAAGCAAAATTATAGTCTAGCTAGTTAAAGACGGGCCAAATCGCGTCCAGACAGCCGGATTTAAAAGGGCGGATCCTTACCGAATAAATTTTTCCACAACCTTTAATTCAAATGTACACGTAAGCATGTGCGTTGAAGCCATAGCTTCATTTACCTTGATAAAACGAAAAACAATTTAATTGGAGGGGGTTGTGCGTAAAACCAAACCAGCGTTGTAAGGGATTTAATGATAGAGTACCCCAGAAAATTCCTCACGCATCGCACGAATCTGGCGCTCTTACACTATAATTTTCTGTATGGTTTCAGCAACTCCCTCATTAATTTTATGCACTTGCGAAGCACTCTATAGGTTTGAATTCAAGATATGCATTCGCAATTTCACTTTTAATATTTAACGTACAGATTTCGCTCCTATCGACGCTCCTCTTTCAAGATTTTTATTCGATAAAATGTTCCCGATTCATTTTTCCAACTTACTGATAGGCTTCGCTTTTATTCTATTGCTTGGTTTGGCACTTCCCGTCACTAGAGCTGATGACGAAAATGTTGTGAGTTTAACCCAAATGGCGAAGAGAATTACATTTATCAGTTGTCGTGAGTATTGTATCTTAATTCCTATTTGATCACGTATAAAAATAAATATTATAACGTTTCGAGTAAACATTCGCAATTTAAAGGCATGCCGTTTTTAAACCCTTAGTATCATCAGAATGTAGGAATTTAAATTTTCGAAGATAAATTTATGTTTTAAAGTAGGTTATGGCCCATACGCCAGTATAAGGAAGATGGTTTTCCAAGATCGTGGTTGTCCCGTATGGGTGCAGCCAAAAAAAGAAAAAAAACCCATAACTCACGCATCGTAGTATTAAAATATATTTCTTTTTCAAAATAATTAATGGTAACCCTCAAGTAGTTATCCAAAGCGCCAAACTATAATTCTGTATATAGCTAATTTAAGGTCTTAAAACTATCGCAAAATCTTGAAAGTTTGGAATGAAAATAAATATCTTAATATCATTGTGAATTTATTTAATTTCACCCTTATTGTTGTTGTTGTATGGAAATAAACAAAAGACGATAAATCAAAGCCTAAGAGCGTCATCTAATCGGCATGTAATAATTAAAAATAAAGAATGAACACGGAGGAACATAGGTGAAAATTGATCACGATACAATTGAATTATTTTAAGAAAAATGAAGGAAACATGTAACTAGTGTACAGCTTTTCAAATAATTTAAAAATATATTTATGTCCCACCATTGTAGCTCCTTAGCATTAACGGTTCGTCGCCTTGCCGTCGTTTGCCGTTACTCGGTGTGGTTGAACGCGTACATGGGAATCTTTTTGAATAGGCAAACACAAAATTCAAGTAATGTTTTTATTGAGAAGTATTTAAAATTTGAATATCAAAATAGAGCTTTCCGTTAAACTCTCCTCAACCTGAAAAAAATTACCCCAGAATCCTCGATTTCGCAATAAATTATTTTGACATCCCTCAATTATTATAAAATTGACTTATATTTGATCAATTTATAATTCATATTAAGCATTATTATAACCGGTCATCTCTGCTAATTGTGTTACGTAATTTCTGCATAAATGACAGTATCATCCATAAAATAATCATATTTTCTCTAAATTTTTGTTATTACAATATAGAGGGTCTTACATCCACCAACGAAAGCGCCACGAAAAACTACCTAGAATGCCGAGCTTCTTCTTCAAAACATAAAGTATGATTTGCTCATTCTAATTTAATATAAAAACCTGAAGTAAATGATGAAGTTATTAATGTTAATCCAAAAAATGGGAATAAATTTCAGAATAGGATACTAGAAAAGTCTTATCTGACTTCAAAATAATATTTTGAAACCAAAAGTCCGATATGAAATTGTGGGTATTTTAGCGCTAACTGGCTCGTAGGAGAAAACGCCATATAATGGCGGCGTAAGTTAACTAAAATTGTGGTAGTTTATATATGTTTACATGTAGAATTTGCCAATTATCTTATGGTTTATCTAATAAAGTAATTTATATGAAGATATACAATTTTGATCCCACTGTCGGTTCATTTACGAAAAGCCTAACTTAATGAATTTAGATTTATGAAATTAAAGTTCTTAGGAAAAGGTAAACAATAAAAATGAGAAATGTTTTATTAAAATTGAGCTCGAAAAATGTTTGAATTGTTTGTATATGCGATGATTTCTTAAAAATCTAAATTATCTTTTTTAATATTTTTAGTTAAAAGATGCAATAGCAAATTGTAAACAATATTTAGGCGAGGAATTTAAGGAGAAACATGAGAACGCCACAGTGAATGAAATTAGAAATTGGTTATGTAACCATGTTTCGTCAGAGGTAATATGAATTTACACATTTTAACTATAAATATTTTTTATCTTATAAACACGATTTATTTTAAAGTAACTCTAGTGGTTGCCCTTCTAGGTACATTAGTTTGATTTCTTAAGTCCATGAAATTTCAACGTCGGGCAAAAAGGATATAAATGATTTATCAAATTATTTTATTATAGGTCTAACTCCTACTTTCGGATTTCCCATATAGTCATGTTCTTTATCAATTTACATTATAATTAAGTGACGCTAATGAAAGACGAATTCCGTGTGTAGTTTGGAATGAGGATCAATCTATCGCCGAAATCAATTTTTTCTACATATTTTAGGGGTCGTCTTTGTGCACTATTAAAAATAAAGAAATATCTATCCTTAATTGATGCTTAAATGCTAAGGCTTAAAGTAATATTTTATAATTTTGTGGGTTCCTCGTTCGACGCCTGAAAATGTCCAAGATATAAAATTGTTGCTCATTTTTACTTTGACGCGTTTTGCAAAGAGCTTTCCCTCCAGCATATCTTTAATTTTCTAACATATCAAGAACAAATGGTCTCAAGTAAATGTTATGATTTCGAATAAGCCAAGACCAACCTCTATAAATTCTAAACTCACGGGTTTCTATAACGGGCACCATAAAAACGTAATTTGGTTAATATATCGTTCCTCCTATCTAAGGAAATTTAACTATCCCAGGTAGCAAAAACACGTGTTTACAACGAGTTTAAAAGACGAACAATTAACGTAGACAGTTAACGTGTTTGGCACGTAAACTTTGGCCGCGTGCATTACGTTTCCACACACATCCTGACCACGTTTCTTTCACGTGTTTGAAAACAAAGAAAACACGTGTTCAACTACAAAATAGTAACGTCTCTAACCACGTTTCTTTTACCTAGGTATAAACAATAAATGCCCGTTAATTCCACCCCTATTACACGTGATACAAAACCAAATATACACGTGATACACCACCAAATATACACGTGTATAAATACCAATATAGCACGTATCCGAACATCATTCCTACACTTACCAAACCCCCAAAAATTACGTGTATTCGAAACTACTTTGATAAAATAGGAGCAATTAAACAACTAAATCTCAATTCGTTTGGAAAATTTTATTCGGTTTTAACAAATTTGTATTGAAATTAAACATACAAATTATATTTATGTGATTAGTTGCTCATTTAAATGTTGCTAGTTGAATTATCTTTGTTATGGTCAACCGTACTGCTTTCTTTATTGGTTTTTCCTTTGGCCTTTCCTTTTTTGGTTATTCGTGTATAAGCATGTTTTAACCATTCTTTTATTATTTCTTCAATTTCCGATTCCTGTGCTTTCCTGAAGCAGTTGTTTACTCTTACAGCACCTTAAATATGTTATGTTTTAATGAATGGTTTTTAAAATTCAAATGAGTGTAAGCACTTGCTTATAATCATATCTTTCGTCATTAAGGACTTAAACGACATCTTTCCGTGTCCTGCCCAATTGTAATTTTGGGCTAATTTGTCACTCAATATGGTTGATAAAATTCTCCTTGTGCCATCTCCTAAGTTTTTTCCGCCTAACCCTCCTAGAAATGAAATCTACAAAAACAATAATTTTATATACATTTGCTTTACTTGAAAAGTTCAATTAAAGGTACTAACCAATATAATTTGGTTTTTCTTATCCATAAGAAACTCTTCCAAGTTATCCATGGAAGACTGACAATCTACAGGTAAATTAAGATTATCAACGTCCAGCTTAGAATGTTTTGGATCATTTTCAACTACAAGCTTATTGAGCATTCTTGCATTTGCCATAGTTTGAGTTTTAATTTCTTGAACTTCTCGCATAAGTTTTTCTTGGAAGGATTGTATGCTTCGAACGATATCAAGAAGACTTGGTTCACCTGAAATATTTTTTTTCATTTTAATTTGGTTATATAATGCGATAAACATGATAGAGCTTTTACTTACAGTTGATTGTAGATTTATATCCACTAAAACTGGCCGTCGTCACGTTACGGGACTCTTTTGGAGATGGGAAAATTGTTGATTGTTGAGTGCAATTCATTTCAACTGAACTATTAGCGGGGCAAACATCGTCTCCATTTAGATGATTCTTTGAAACAGCTATCTTTGATGGCGTGCCTTTTGACTGTTTGCCAATGACCTTATGACCATTGAGATTACTACTATTTTCAGCCTGAAGATTTAAATCTGTAACTGATTGATTTATAGTCGATTCAAACTCCACTGAAATAAGAAATAGCAAAATTAAATTTCAATTGATATATTTAAAAAAAATTGTGTACACACTTGAGGCAGAAAGAGGTAATGTTGAGTTGTTATTGCTAGATGGAAAACTTCCGATGCTTGGCAGATGTAAATCTTTCAATTGCTGTCGTTGATTTGCTAATGTATTGTAAAAGCAAATAAAAATACAATTAACTATATACTATAAATAAATTAAAAAAAATTGTACCTTCATCATCACTGCTAACATTGAAAAAATTGCTTTTTTCTTTAGAAATTGAGTGAATAGCTCCACTCTTCCTTTTCCTTTTATTTGAGATACCAATATTCGTTTCAGAATCTCCACAGTCCGTAGCTACATCAGAAATTGTCTCGCTTTGTTGGGCTTTTTTCTCGGCAGTTTTATAATCATCTAGTATAAAACATTAAAAAATTATTTTATTTTAATTCCAATTCGAAAACATATTGATATATCATACCGGTTGAATAAAAAACTCTGCTAACGCCAAACTTGTTCCACTTATCAGTCGGGCTTTCAGAATTGAGAATAGCTTTCACTTGTCTATCTGCAGAGCGATATGGAGGCCAGAAACACTTTTTTCGACTTGCATCAAGCCATTTTTTGTTGATAATACCGCATTCGATATCACCACTGGACGTTTTTTCAACAAACTCCACAACCATAAACATTTTCTAAATAACCAGTCCTAAAAATAGTAAAAGCAATTAGGTAAAACTTCAAAATTTACAACTTTCAAATTAATTAGCAACAGCAAAATTTTAAAAATTATCAAAGACAAGAAAGCATAGCAAGCAAAATTCCAAATTAAAGGGAAGTTAAATTTTCGATATCACCACTGGACGTTTTTTCAACAAACTCCACAACCATAAACATTTTCTAAATAACCAGTCCTAAAAATAGTAAAAGCAATTAGGTAAAACTTAAAAATTTACAACTTTCAAATTAATTAGCAACAGCAAAATCTTAGAAATTATCAAAGACAAGAAAGCATAGCAAGCAAAATTCCAAATTAAAGGGAAGTTAAATCTTTAGTTATCAGATATCGTGAATTACTCAAATAAAAAATTCCGTTTAATTATTATCACATTAGCAGTAGCAAGTGATTTACTAACCTCCACTCTTAGTTAATATGAAGTAGTGGAACTGCAATCCCTGAAGTTATGGTGTCAGTCATAAAGTAACATTTTTTAAATATTTGTGAAGCAGGCCATGATTTTAGCGATGATAGATTCGACACTTTTTTTATTCCCAATTTTGAAGAAGAAAACGGATATTTGTATGCATCTGTGGTGGTTTTATAGTATTTTCCAATTATATATATAATTGTATTTTTCTTAATAATGTTGTGTATCTCTAGTATCTTTCCATCTTGGAAACTACAACAGTTATCTCCAATATGACTTGTGAAAGTGAAACCCTTAAATATTAGTTTCTTAAATTGGGCTCCTTCACAGTTTGGTAATTGTGGTCCATTATTGTGTTCATATTTTACTACCATATTATTTATATTAGTATTTAGTTCAGCAGTTGAATCTATTTTGTTTATTTCAGTTAGTCGATTAACAACTTGTTGCAGAGGTTTAGTGGGGCTACGGACAAGTTTTTTCAGTTGTCCAAGATACGATTCAAAAGCAAAAGCTGAAAAGTTTTCTAAACTTCCATAAATTCGTGCATGTCCAGCCAAATGAATTAGGTTATGGATATTATAAACATATATTCCTTTACCATATATGTTTTTTGCATAAGAGACAAATGATCGGAGAAGTTCCTCTGAGTAGTTTATTTGCTCTGTTTCTGGATTATGTCCACAGAGTATGTAAATTGCCGTGTGCAATAACTGAAAATGGTCCACTAGGTTATCTGGTAATATGCCTCGAAATATAAAAAATCCTGTGTACAATATGAACTGTCTAAACTCCGTGGCTTTCCATCGATCAATTTCTGATAAACTTCGAGGTTTCCGTGAAAATTCAACAGGAGTATGCTTAGAGACTTTTAAAAGCTTGGCTGACAGTTGTTCAATAATAATTGACTTCTGTTTCACTTTTGATTTCGGTTTCATTAAGCTGACTAATATCCGACGAGTGCATCCCAAACAGACTAAATGTATATAATCAATTGGAAAAGCTGCTATCATGTCAATTGGTAACTGTAATAAGGGAGATCTGCCTTCCGGACTATGATGTTGTATTTGAGATTGGTTTCTAAATCGTTCATCTGTTCTTAAAACAGCGTTCATTTCATTAAATATTACTTTGTCCATATATGAACCTTTTTGTTCGCAATAATCGCAACCATGATATCCATTGTGATTTTTAATGCATTTTAAATATGCCTTCGCAGGAGCGTCGCAAACAAAAAGAACGGAATTTAAATTAAACATAACTTCGTTGAACACTAGTCCATCAGTATACAGTTTCTGCATTTCAGAAACGAACTTATTTAAATAGTTTTCTAAAGGCTTTGGCTTGCCATTGCCATAAAACAACCCTACTACGAAAGGATATTTATCTTTAGTATCTAAACAGCGGCATAAGATAGGCCAAAACTGGCCATTTGAACTTTTGAAAATTGGTATCCCATCTATATTAAAGATAAGAGTCAATGATTTCGTATTGTTTTCTAATCCTGATTTAAGTTTTCTTTGTAAACCCTCTGCTAGACCTATATGGTAGTAAACCCCATTTTGAAGATTATCAAGAATAAGAGCTTTTTGACTATTTATATCCAGAATAGTCCTTGAATCCAAAGGAAGTGTACTATGAAATGGCTTTAATATTTTCAAAAGCCCATTTAAAGCTGCGTGACTAATTCCGAAGGTTAAGACCCATTCTCTTAAATAGCTTTGTAACTTTTCATCATTTTCTGCTTCGCCACACGAGGTAGAACTCCACTGACTTTCACTTCCATTAGAAAAATATTCAAAATTATCTTTAACATCATCTCCACTGTTCGCTGAGTCCGTAAATGAAGAAGTTTCAATTTCTCCATCTTCTTGAATTAAATCATTATCGACGAGATCAATGTAGTGACTATCTTGAATTAAATCATTATCATCTGGATCAATGTATTGTCTATCCACATCTTTTTCAAAGTTCAAAACAGCAACTTCCTTTTCATCATAAGCCACATTTCTGTGTGTATCAAGTAAATGTTCTTGAACAGCATTAGAAATATTTCTTCTCTTCGTTCTTTTTGAAATTTTATACATAACGAAAACTGATGGCTCCAAAATACAGAGTAGTCAAAACCTATTTGGTACATAATATTTACTATAAAGTACCGCATAAGAAAGACCCAATTTTTGATGTATTTGAATTGAAATTAACTTAAAATGTGGGAAAAATGATTTATATTTACTCGACTACATCAGTTCTGACATAAGGAGCCACTATGTTCCCAAAAAACATGAATAACTGATAGTGCCGCATAAGAAAGACCCAATTTTATATGTAATTGAATTGAAATTCACTTAAAATGTGGGAAAAATGATTTATATTTACTCGACTACATCAGTTCTTACATAAGGAGCCACTATTGTTCCCAAAAAAACATGAATAACTGAAAGTGCAGCATAAGAAAGACCCAATTTTATATGTAATTGATATTGAAATTAACTTACACTATGGGAAAAATGATTTATATTTACTCGACTACATCAGTTCTGACATAAGGAGCCACTATGTTCCCAAAAAAACATGAATAACTGAAAGTGCAGCATAAGAAAGACCCAATTTTATAAGTAATTGATATTGAAATTAACTTACACTATGGGAAAAATGATTTATATTTACTCGACTACATCAGTTCTGACATAAGGAGCCACTATGTTCCCAAAAAACATGAATAACTGATAGTGCCGCATAAGAAAGACCCAATTTTATATGTAATTGAATTGAAATTAACTTAAAATGTGGGAAAAATGATTTATATTTACTCGACTACATCAGTTCTTACATAAGGAGCCACTATTGTTCCCAAAAAAACATGAATAACTGAAAGTGCAGCATAAGAAAGACCCAATTTTATATGTAATTGATATTGAAATTAACTTACACTATGGGAAAAATGATTTATATTTACTCGACTACATCAGTTCTGACATAAGGAGCCACTATGTTCCCAAAAAACATGAATAACTGATAGTGCCGCATAAGAAAGACCCAATTTTATATGTAATTGAATTGAAATTAACTTAAAATGTGGGAAAAATGATTTATATTTACTCGACTACATCAGTTCTTACATAAGGAGCCACTATTGTTCCCAAAAAAACATGAATAACTGAAAGTGCAGCATAAGAAAGACCCAATTTTATATGTAATTGATATTGAAATTAACTTACACTATGGGAAAAATGATTTATATTTACTCGACTACATCAGTTCTGACATAAGGAGCCACTATGTTCCCAAAAAACATGAATAACTGATAGTGCCGCATAAGAAAGACCCAATTTTATATGTAATTGAATTGAAATTAACTTAAACTGTGGAAAAAATTATTTATATTTACTCGACTATATCAGTTCTGACATAAGGAGCCACTATTGTTCCCAAAAAACATGAATAACTGATAGTGCCGCATAAGAAAGACCCAATTTTGTATGTAATTGAAATTAAATTAACTTAATGTGGGAAAAATGATTTATATTTCTATAACAATTCTAAGGTAAACCCGACAAACTGGCATGAAATATTAGCTATTTCAATAATTTTCAGAAATACTCAAGACATCAAAAATTAAATAAAAATAAATATTTTAAAAATTTACCTATCAAGTGTAACCACAAGCAACAAAGGTCAAAGCAATCCTTTCCAAGAAAAGGCCTAAAAGTACGAAAATGATGTAAATGCTAATAAATGCATAAATATTTTAGTGCAAACTTACCTTTAAAGGAAATGTATTTTTTTAACTTTACGAATAAGAAAATAGTCACAATAATTTACTAATAAAAGTTAAACAAAGAGAATGAAAAAGAAGATATTCTAAAATGGCAAAACAATAAGAGATAAATATTAACCCTTCCACGGACAAAGATAATCTAGACTACGGACCACGAGGTTCGGAAGTTACTAGAAAAGTCAGGGTTGCCAGATAGCCAAAATCAAATTATAAACCCAAAGGCTAAATTCCAGTCGAATATGTCTAGGGCACATTGAAAAAAAAACACACACTAAAATGGTAAAAAATGAGAAATACTCGAGAAATAATGAAGTCGGTGGCCTATGTGGTCCGAGTTTCTAGACCTATATTCGCATTATTTTGGTGGCTGCGAGTCGGGTTATTCGTGGACGGTAAACGCTTTAAGTAAGATATATCCAATTATAAGTCATAAATATCGAAAAATCGAAAACAAAAACCGTAAAAATTTTAAGACACCGAAACTTTAGTGTCGAATTATAGATTTTTTTCTATAATTATTGGACGCGTGACAACGCTGAAATAAGTACATTATTTCAAATGGAGCGCGCATATAAAATCCCAATATTTTTAAATTAATTTAAATCACTAAATTTTGTGCGATTGATTTTATAGTCGCTGTTCAAAAATAATAAACTTTGTGTTAATTCAGTTTAAATAAACACGTGCAACGGACGCGTAAGATAACACTAAATAGGTGTCGTGTGTTGTTCACCCAATGAACACCTACAAACCACGTGTAAAGGAACACTAAATAGATGTCGTGTGTTGTTCACTTAATAATCAAGTGGTCGCAACGTGTTGAGATACACCACAAGTGGTACGTGTGTTCTTACACTTTATAATCACGTGTCCGCAACGTATAGAACTACACGAATTGGTTTTCGTGTTTTAGAATACTCGAAGTCAACGTGGTAATCACGTGTTAGTTATTGCAAACACGTGTTATCAACTAAATTTACGGAATATCAACCAAATCAGCACGTGTGTTTGCTACCTGGGATACGTACGTCTCAAATTACTATATCCCTTTAACGTGTCCTCCATAGTCCAAAGCTCAAGCTCGGCGCTGCGTCAGGTTCAGTTTCTTCAAGGCGTTGGAATTTATTACTACATAAAGTGGTCTTCACAAGACATGGAATGGGAATATTTTCTATTGATTTTCAGATTTCACGTATACCACAAAAATAGCAAAGCTATGAAGATCAGGCTTAGTTTTGATACAGTTTTAATGTATTTCGAATAAAAGTGATTGTGCAGAATGCATGACTAACGATATTTAAAAAATAATACTATTTTAATTTGGCTTCTGGATAACGAAGTAGAAAATATCCTAGAGCCACGCAGTTATTGGTTTAGAGTTTATCCGATAAGGCGGAAAGGAAATCCGGTGGATTGTGGTAGAAAACTTAAGTCAGCCAAATATATTAAGACCTTTTTTAAATATTCCCTTTACTAAATTTCGCTTTGATTGCCCTTGATAAAAAGTGTCTGAAAATTATTTTGATATTTTAATACGGTACGACAAACATAAATTTATTCGCGTATGTTTCAGATTAGCGATGATATTCATAAATGCGTTGGTGAATACGTTGGAAATAATGCGGAAGGAAATATCGACGCTGGGACAGTACTCGACTACATATTGGTAACAACTACGGTATGTTCATGAATTTGGTCAACCCCTCGAATATATATTGTGCAAGTTTAGAAGTACAGTCTGTTACAAAAGTCTTCGACAAAGGGAGTTTTTGCATTTATCGTAAATTTTCTCGAAACGTGTAAACGATAGAAAAATGAAACCTGAAGCAATTTTTAATACTTTTTTATTTCCTTTCACGTGGAGTAATCGTATTTTGCAAAACGATAATAGTTACGGCGGAAATGAAAGATGTCGTTTTTGACAACTTTTACGCCCCTGAAACCGGCATTCTCAGATCCATATTTAGAAAGTGTCACTGTCATTGCCCAACGACCAATGGTTGAGGACAGTGGCGTAACTATAGGGCAGCAGGGCTGGCAAAATGCCACGGGCCCCCGACCCGAGAGGGCCCCGGCCCAAGCGGCCGCGAGTTCAGAAATAGCCTAACTTTTTTAACAAAATATTGTACCTAGGTACTTAAAAATGTGACGATTTTTACTGGGAGGGCCCCATCCAAAGAATTTGCCACGGGCCTCAGATGGTATAGTTACGCCACTGGTTGAGGAGCTATAGCCGGTTGCAATTTTCGATTCAATTTGGGAAAAAGTTAAAGTCGTCAAATATCACTTGTGGCATTCCCCCGATAATGCAGAGCATTTCAACAACAATTAATATTATATAGGAAAAGAGACGAGAATGGAAGCGATGCAAATAAAAAATAGGCGAAGAAAACTATAAGCCACTGTTTCTATCAAAATATTGTAAAAAAAGCCATTCACTCGAGAAACTGGTGCTAAACTAGTAAATACAGTTTTCTTCATCTATTTTATAGATAGGTCTTCAACCGTTGGTGGTAGAGCAATGAAGAAGGAAATATTTATTATATTATCTTAATTGAAAAGCTTATAATTTTTATTAATTAAATTTTCTTAAATGACGAAAAAAACAATTAATAGAATTCACAGAGCCTGGCGAATTAATATTGCAGCATTTTGACCATATAGACCGATGCGCGTTTTTGACAAGCGGGATGGCTTATTTATTGGGTTTTTTTCAAGGTTTTGGTAGAGCATCGTAGAAAGTATATAAAACTGGACGGAAAATATGATACAACATTTAATGCATTGCAGTTTTTATAACGTGAATCATGGGGCGTCACTAGATGCGCCATTTATTAGGGCTGACTCATTTGTGTGTGGCCACTTCGAGTCAAGCGTCTAAACTAGTCTGAATTATTCCATTCGCGAAGGTGTACGCACTTTGCATGGACTAACCCAAAATCCAAAATGTCGGAAAGCTTAATTTTCCCCGTCATTACTAGTTCGTCCATCGAAAGCTAGGATGCGACTGCCGACCATTTAATTTTCATTCATTGGTTTGTGGGTAAATTTGCAAGTTCACTTATGACCGGATTTGTCCATATTCCTCACTGCAAAGCTTTTAAAACAAGGTTTTCTTCAATTAAGGCTGGGTTTTTAAAAAACAATTATAATAGGGTCTAACGATTGCTTTTCAATTAGACGAAACTTCTTTTTTGAAGGTAAAATGATCTCACTTGTTTCGTCACAAAGAAAATTGAGGTGGCACTTCCAGGGCCCCTTAAATTAATTTCACCCCAATTAAAATGAAATAGTTTAGAGCCTTCCTAACCTACACCTATAGTCCTAACTGAATGAAAACTAACCTTAACGGGGTTTTCAGCGTTAACTCCCGCCGTTGTTTCAAAAGTTAAAACCAGTTATTAGCCATTGACCTTCTGATCAATTTTATCGAAAACATTTATAAAAGTATGAAGCCCAATTTTAGAGTGCCAACAAGGAAATACCACAATTTATATAAACTCAACCTTTCGTTTTACCTTGAAACAGAACTATAATGAACCGTTTAGAAATGCTAGCGGTTTCTTTTTGGTCTTAATGATGCTTAATAAAAATGTATATATTTTATATTTAATAGGGCTGTTACGTCTGTGAGTTTGGAAAAGCCCCAAAGATGTTTCCATTAGACAAACCACTGTAGAAAATCTTGTAAATTTAAAAATGAAATAAATATTTAATGTGCTACAGCGTAAGCGTTTATTTAATTCTCAAAATATTTCAATTATCATATTAGTTTCATGATTTGATTGGGCTGAATTGAATTTTGAACTGTGTCCGAGCGCTTATGGTTTGTTTTCTATGTTTCGGGTACACAAATTTCGGAATTAAATGTTAACCGTAGTTAAAATGTCTAAGATAGAATAACATGAATTATATAAAACGATAATGAAAACTTGATTTATTATAATATTTTACAATGAACCATTTGAAAATATAAAACATTGATATGATATATAAAAAACGTTTTCAAAGTTAAGAAATTAAGATATACCGATTACTTCCTCACATTTTGACAGGCAATCAACAAAACAAGGGGAAACAACATGTTTAGTTGCCGGATAGTTCTGCACTATAGCCATTCCTTTTTTTTCAAGCGACGTAAAATTTTATAAATCACAATGTATTTAATCAAAAAAGGTGTTCAACAAAATATTTTCTTATTTATTTTAGTTTTTAACCAATAATATTTTGCTTAACTTTACGTTGAAGTCGAGCATTTGCCATATTTGGGTGTTGTATCAGCTGAAATGATTACAATAATCACTATCCACAATCAAGATAAGTAGTTGATCATGATTTCAATTTATTTATCATGTTCATATCCAAAACCTTGATTTAATAAAAAATTGAGGTTTTTATTTTATTCAAAAAAGTTTTTAAGATCCTCATCCAAGTGAACTGCGTCAAGTTATCAATATCTTTTGTTTTTGAAATGTACTTAAATGTAGTCTTTCGTTTGGAACGAGCTAGTTAAGTTCATCGTTATCTCTCTCAACCACGATATTTAACAGGAACGAATAAGCCATGACCATAGTATCGCTTGAAACCAGTTTTCTTGATTACCCATGTAGCACAAAGCAGTCGGCCCGAACGTTTCGATTTTGGTAGGGACGACTAGTCGGAACTAAGTCGGGGGTTGTGTCTATACACTACTAGGCGATTGGTCGGGTTGTCCTACCCGCGCCATGGTTGGCCCGACTAATAAAAGTAACACAAACTGGCCGACAGCATATTGACCTCTTTTCCGACTTATTATTTGTGGGTAGCTCAGCTGGTAGTTTTTTAGTCGGCCCGAACGCTACGATTTTGGTAGGGACGACTAGTCGGGACTAAGTCGGGGGTGGTGTTTATACACTACTAGGCGATTAGTCGGGATGTCCTACCCGCGCCATGGTTAGCCCGACTAATAAAAGTAACACAAACTGGCCGACAGCATATTGACCTCTTTTCCGACTTATTATTTGTGGGTAGATCAGCTGGTAGTTTTTTAGTCGGCCCTACTGTTGGCCTTTTCTAAATATACAAATTAACCGCCAGTAGATCTTTAGTTGGCCGACATTTAAATGTTTGTTTTCCCACCTAAAAATTCGAGGCCTACAGTATTATCTGATAGGTAATTTTATTGCCGAGCCTTCAGTATGATGGATACCAGCCAAAATTGTCGGGATGTTCTATCCAAGAAAAGGTTGGCAAATTATCTCCCCTAAGAAACTGCAAACAAGTTAAATTTAATTATAAAATTTATTTCTTGATTTTTATGAAAATTAATTTATTGCAAAACTAATTACTTAATAAGAGTATTTTATCACATAAAATAATATGCTTCTGAACTTTTATTTAGCTTAAGTCCAATATAATTTTTTAATGAAAGTTTGGTTTAGATGCAAAGGTATAAGTTTAAGTTAATAGATTGTACAATTCGCTATATAACAAAAATAATCAAAAACTTAAGAGACTTCCAGTTGGTTATTTCTAGGAGCTAAATCGTTACCTGTGTATAAAAAAATGGTAGCATATGTCTTAAAAACTTTAAAAAAAATTAGGAATATACAGAAAAATTAATACAAACCTTTTTTTTAACAATTTCGTCAAAAACATTCAAATCAATTAAAGAAAACCGTAAATTAATTAAAAATTCTTAAGAATAATAATATATTGATATTACTGGACAGATCACCCACTTTTAAAATAAAATTGAAACTTTCAGTCGAAACACCATCTTATAACGATTACACGTTAACTGTCTTTCGCCGGCTCTTTAGCTTATTACTAACATCATTAGCTGAACTATATCCAGCTAAAATATTACTTAAAAATATTTTAAATCAATATTTGGTAGATAAATGTAGGAAATCTGAGTACACACCTGAATAATTATGATTAATTCGCTTAACTATATTACAAAGCATTGGTAAATGATTATTTGATAAAGCAAAGGCTTAAATATACCAGTCGCAGACACGTTTAATCGTTTATGACTGTCTTGTTTTCAAACAGATAATAGCTCTTTAAAGAAGATAATAACTCAATGTTATCTTTCAACTTCTTAAATTTCAAAAATTATCTAAATTATCATTACAAGTATTTACACCATAGAGATATAAATTTAACACGGTCGAATAGGTTTATATTTAAACTTTTGGTCACGACATGCAGCGAGCAGCTACCGGCTTTCCCCTTCTCTCTCAGAGTCCTGATTTCTGAGTATCACGTGGTACGCACGGAAAGATAGTAGTATGGTAGAAGGCAAACGAACTTTAGTTCCCCCGTTTGAGATAGACGCTACCAACAGGTGGCAGGTCAAAACTGTTATAACTCGTAAATTTAAATATGATGAATATCAATCAAATTAATCACAGTTATTTATTATTTTAACTTATTTGAATATAAAACGGAAAGGTCGGTTAAAATGACCACAAGATCAGTCGTACATTAGTTAGCCGTATGTCAGTTAATTTCACCGACCTAAGACCGATTCACTTGAGGTCGGTCAATGTATGGTTGAGCCGACCTCTCGTACTATCAAATTTAGGGTTGCAAATGCCGACTTTAAAATGGTTATCTTAATCAGCGTTGGTAAATAGTCGGCACCTAAGAATACATTGAACTGGGAGTGTTGCAATGGCCGTCTGCTTAGTGCCCACTTTAACCGCCGAGGGCAAAAAGTCAAAACATTGGACTGTAGTCGGTTTCAGTCGGCAAAAACCGACCCGACCTTTAACCGACTCTTAGTCTCTTAACCGACTACTAACCGACCGCGCTGTGCTATATGGGTAGTTTATCTTAATTTGATAATTAAAATAAGTGTTCAAACCGAAGCTTCGCTCTCGACAGACACCCTCAATAAAGAGATAGAACCACGTTTAATAGATATAAAACGGTTCTTTCTTAATTAAATATTGATTTGTTTTTTTCTTTTTCTTTTGGTCCAAATAAACGGTCTACACACGCGACCGAACCTACTGCTATCGACTTTTCCGCACGACACTGTGAAAATAGGATATAAAGGAAAATATAATTGAAGTAAACAATCTAATGACACCGCTAATGGGTTCCATCTAGATTAAAGGTTTTTTACATTACAAAGGTTTATGATTCCTGCAATTGAGAAACATCCTTTTCTAAAAATCGGTTCAAATGAACCCACGGGCTACTACACAGAAAAAACAACGTTTAGGTTTTCAACACAAAATAAATAAATAAACATGTTTAAACAGTGTACACATCATTTTCTGTTTAAATTTGAAACACCTAAGTGTTGAATTTTTAAACAGATAAAAGGTTAACACAATAGGGGCAAGAGAAGCGCATAAAATGCGTTTAATATTTAAACAGAACGTCAGCTAATCTACAACCTAACTATAGTGTTTAAAAAAAAACTATTGGTGTTTAATTGCCACCAGGTGTTTACCAAATAAACGTGTTTCGCGCTTATTTTCAAAACTATACAAGCGCGCCGCGAAGTGTGAATTGCTTTGGTAAAATTCAAAGTATATACCTCCACTTAAAAAAAACTAGTGGACATTTAATACTGAAATTGGTAAGTATAGTTAGTTTCATCAAAAGTGACATAATTATTTCACTTTTCGTTCATAAATATTTACTAATAATTAGCTATAGCTAAATTCTATTCCTAAACAACTTTATTTAAACTAAACGACAAGACTTGGCCGTTTCCTTGAATTTAAATTTCCATACAAAAACCAATAAAAAAATGTAGTTAATGGTGTTATTTTCAAACTAAATTTGTGGGTAACTGAACTTGAAATTTCACTAGCCTTTGCGTTCGTTATTAAATTTCCCATTAAAAAGTATTTCTAATTTATGGGATAAAATTTTTCAGAAGTTGCTATTACCAGTAATATATACTCTTACCATATCACAAAGAGTTATACACATTTTATAACAACCCACATTTCTGATTTATTGATTTGACAATTTTTAGGCTGGGCTCGATAAAGGTGAAATTGTAATAAGACAAACTTGATATTTTATATGAACATTAGCGCAAGGCTTAGAATATAAATTTTTGCGTTGCTTAATATTTCAACTCAAAATTTAATTTTTTGCCCAAATGGTAGTTTTATGAACTAAACCAAGTTTATTATTCGGTCATTTAGTAGTAAGGTGTTATTTTAAACCCATATTTGTGGGTAACTGAACTTGAAATTCCACTAGCCTTTACTATTCGCTATTAAATTCCCATTAAAAGGTATTTCTTATTTGTGGGAGTAAATTGTTTTCAGTAATATGCAAAAAGTGTTTGATACTCTTACCATATGACCAAGAGTTAACCACATTTTGAAACCTTAACCCACATTTCTGATACACTGATTTGACAATTTTTAGGCTTGGCACGTTGAAGGTGAAATTGTAATAAGACAAACTTGATATTTTATATGAACATAAGCGCAAGGCTTAGAATAGAAATTTTTGCGTTGCTTAACATTTCAACTCAAAATTTGTTTTTTTGCCCAAATGGTAGTTTTATGAACTAAACCAAGTTTATTATTCGGTCACTTAGTAGTAAGGTGTTATTTTAAAACCATATTTGTGGGTAACTGAACTTGAAATTCCACTAGCCTTTGCTATTCGCTATTAAATTCCCATTAAAAGGTATTGCTTATTTGTGGGAGTAAATTTTTTCAGTATTTGCTATTATCAGTTATATGCAAATAGTGTTTGATACTCTTACCATATGACCAAGAGTTAACCACATTTTGAAACCTTAACCCACATTTCTGATTCATTGATTTGACAATTTTTAGGCTGGGCTCGATGAAGGTGAAATTGTAATAAGACAAACTTGATATTTTATATGAACATAAGCGCAAGGCTTACACAGAAAAAAAGGTGTTTAGGTTTTTAACATCTAAACATGTTTGAAAGCTAAACATGGGTAAGAGTTGGTGTTGTTTCCTTAAACACATCTGTTTAAATAAAACGAGTTTCTCAAACAATCTTCCAAGATCTTTCCGGTAGTGTTCCATACCGGAACAACTGGTAAGAGGTCATGTTTAGAAATTAAACTTCGTGGTTTTTAAACATAATGCTAAACACTGATGTTTACTAAGTGTATATTGCGTTACGAGTTTAATGTATATTTCGCGTTGTCTATATATTTCGTTTAATTTCGTTTTCTATTTTTCTAAAACAAATAATATTCGTTAATCACCGATATATTAATAGAGTTAACTACAATATGGACCGGGTTCCTATATCATCTCATAATTTTAAGTTATTGGTTATTAAGACTAATTAAATAACACTAATGTATATAAATCAATAATTGAAAATGAACTACTAAAAATTAATAAAATAACACTACTTTTGATGTGATTTAAGGTCGTATTAACACAAATATAATTTAAATTAATAGCGCTAAAATATAATCAGGCAGTTAAAGAAATGAAATCGACAGTATAGGCAGTAGGTTTCATTATTTCGTAGCCAATTAATATTAATGTTATTGTAGATCGTAATTAAAACACTCAAATATAGGGCTACTCAAAGAGTGGCGTATACGGCCAATTAACACATGTCTTAAACCACAACACCCGAACCTTTGAACACGTTTAGAAACTAATCTTAAAAATTTTAAGACGGGTTTTCATTGTAAGCGCGAAAATCATTTAATATGTTTAATCTCTGAACGTATTCTATCTAAACACGTTTTAACGATAAATATGATAAGCAAATAACACGTTTAATTTCTAAACGCATGATGTTGCAAAGCTGAACACCACTATCGCCTGAACATGATCGTTTTTAAACATGATAAATATTCTGTTGCATTTTGGTGTTTAAGAAAGTGTTTAGTATCTAAACACCTTTTTTTCTGTGTAGAATAGAAATTTTTGCGTTGCTTAACATTTCAACTCAAAATTTAATTTTTTGCCCAAATGGTAGTTTTATAAACCAAACCAACCTGGCAGTCATGGATCAACAAGACTTTAAAATTTAAAACTTGATACATGATATCATGGCACCCCCTCTGATTTTATTAAGATTTATAGTTAACCAAACCCAGTTAACAATAACAGATTACCATTTAGTCGTCTAGAGAGTGCATACAAGAGGGAAATGTTCTTCGCAAGTAAAATTAATTATGTCGCTCCTATACCCATTGAAATTGGGAAGTATGACAAACCTTGTCTGAGTCAACACACAGCCAAAAAGGATAAAACTAAACCTACTGTCGGTTTTTATATTCCTTTTTTAACATCAGTGAAGAACCTTTTAAAAATGCCAGAAATTAAAAAACTTATTGGCAATGTACTTCCTGAAAGTGATTCTGACCTTATGACTGATGTTGTTAATAGTTTGGAATTGAAAAGAAAATGTCAAGTTGATCCCAATAAGAATGATATACATCTACTATTTTCCTTGTACTTGGATGACTTAGAAATTGCCAATCCCATTGGAGCGCATGCAAAGAAGCACAAAGTTACTGTATTTTATTGGCAACTATTAAATATTCCCCCTTATAAAACTTTTGATGGTTGCAAAACAAAAATATATTAAAAAATTTGGTTTAGATATTTTGCTTCGAAATTTTAAGTCTGATATGAAAGAATTTGAGACCGGTGTTATGTGTAAAATCAATGGTGTAGAAAAAGCAGTAAAAGGAAAACTGGCATTTGTACTTGGTGATACGCTAGCTGCTCAAGAAATAGGAGGTTTTAAAGAGGGTGTTGGTTCTGCATTTAAGTTTTGTAGAACATGTGAAGTGTCAAAACCTTAAATTTAAAATTGCACTGATGCAGATGCTTTTGCTTTGAGGGATGAACAAGAACATCATGATAGAATTGCGACTTTAGCTCCTTGTTTAAAAAAAGCCAAAATATACTGGTGAAAACGTTATGGAGTTAACAAAGTAAGCCCACTGACTGGAATCCCAGATTTCAAAGTCACTAAAGATCTACTTCATGACCCAATGCACGTACTTCTTGAGGGAGTAGTTAAGTACGAAACAAAGCTTATGTTGTATAACTTTATCTATGTTAATAAGTTGTTTTCTCTTGATCATTTAAATCTATGTATTCAGTCTTTCTTTTATAAAAAAAATGAGCTTGCAGTCAAACCCTCATTTATTGAACAATTACACCTTAGTAAGAAGGGAGAACTTAGACAGCATCTGCGATGAAAACGCTTCTATTCCTTATGCCTTTGTATATTGGTTATGATATTCCTCAGAATAACCAACATTGGAAAAATTTCACACGTCTAACACAAATTACTCAGATATGTTTATCTCCTCTTGCCAATAATGATGCAGTTTTGACTCTAAAAAGTTTGGTAGCAGAACACAATGAAAATTTCAAAATTTTGTATCCTGACTCAAATATAACACCAAAAATGCACTATATTGCATTTTCCAGAACAGATGAGAAATTATGGCCCCTTGCGTTACCACTCTTGTATGAGGTGGGAAAGCAAGCATTCGTATTTTAAAGAAAAAAAGTGGAGGTGTTTTAAAGCTGTGCCTAAAACAATGGTACTAAGGCACCAGCGATGGTTGTGTTTGCAACAAAGTAACGGTAGTGGAGGGAAAAATCAACAATTTTTAAGCGATGCGGATGAAGTTAAAGAAGGATATGAATGCGAAATAGATTATGAAACTAAGGCTTTGCTTTTTCTCCACGATGACTTGGCAACAGATACTAATCTTATGCACATCAGTCCCGGAATTAAAATATACGGTCATTTCTATGAAGAAAGCACAGTTTTAATTCAAGACTATTCTATAGAAACTGGTCCCACTTTCATGATTGTGCTAAATGCAGTTTGCTTAACCTGACCTGCTATGTGATATGCGTTGGTACAGAACTTGAGCGCTTTGACAGTCATTTGAATCGTTACGTTTTAAAAAAGTCCACATGCAACCAAAAATATTTGTTTCCAACTAAAAATATTATTTACAAATGGCCACAAGTATGTCATTCTATTGGAGGAAAAATGTATGTTATGATTTACAACACCCCAACTTTAGAAGTATTGGTAAGTGTTTTCTTATTCATACATAAAAATTTTAAACTGATGATTATAAGAGATTCCTTATCACTAAATTGCATTGCTAATGTTAAATGCATAAATTTTCATGTTTGTTTTTATTTCCCAGCAGGATTGATTTTTACCTTCAAGGTTTGGAAGCATTAGCCGTTTAAAAATGCCTTTATTTAAAATAGTCAACCACAATCGCGTGATACGAAAAGCAGTTGTTGTCAATAGTTATGAGGATTTCATCAAATCTGGTTAGTTTTATTTTATTGATATAAGAAATACTAAAAAATTTCATTTGTTTTTTATCTGTAGCATGTTCTAAACTTGGTGTTTCACAATATAATCATGTGAAGACAGTTTCAGAAAGTGATGGAACAGAAATTGACGATTGGGAGGTGCTCCAAGCTTTTGTAGGAGAAAATATCATGATCCTAAATCCCAATGAGCAATTTCACTGCGCTTCAGCTACACAGACCATAATTTGCAGTTTTACCAGGTTAGACACACAGTCACACACTAAGGCGCATTCGCTCTTTAAACTTTTCAACATTCAATATATGAAACTTTTGTTTTTAAATGTTTCTTTTAATTGTAGGAAGTAAATCTTCAAGATGTAATTGTAGAAAATAGCAGTATATCATTAAATCAAGAGAGCACCCCATCAAGTACTATTTTCATGCCTGAAACTACTTCACAGACATTTCCTTCAAACAGTCCATCTCCAGGGCAGTCAGAAAAGCAAAATCTATCAGTAAGTACTGTAAGTACATGTAAAATAAAATGAAGACTCAATTGATTATGAAACCTAACTCTTTTGGCTTTTAAAGAGTGTAGAAAATATTAGCCCAACACTTCTAGTGTTTTCTGACTATGTGGAAAACAAGCTGAAGGAAGGACAACCATTGCCAATATTTTCAATGATAATAAAGGAGCTTGCATATGGCCTTCTAGCCAAATATGAAATGAGTTCTAAACCCGAATACCGAATAGTAGGACAGTTGATGTTTAAAAAGTACCCCTGCATTGCAATTGATAAAACAGCACCAGTTCCATGGGTACGTAATAAAGGATATAAAATAGGCAATTAAATCCTGAAACGAACAATTTCTATATATTTTGAAAATGTTGGTAAAAGTTTAATATTTTGCTTGATTAAATTTTTTTAGAAACATTTAACAGACAAGCTTTCGAACAGAATCAGACATATCCGCACAACTGAAAAGGCAAAAGAGAAAATTGGTTTCCTTTCTCCTGTAGAGAAAAAGCGTAGAAAAATTGTAAATGATACAGCTTCCTGCAGTGTTGTTGTTGAAGCCACAGACACTTCGTATGAAGAAAATGTCATGCTTTTTTAAAAGTAGAATTCAATGAACCAGACATAGATGTCCCCAAAATTTTAAGGATAAATAGAGACACTTTTCAAAGAAGACGACTGTGGATTAACAAAACTTCAGTGACGTTTGAGAAAATATTTCTTGAATTTCCCTATTTTGTGGATCTGAGATTTGTAAGTAGTAAAAATATTCCTAGTATCCGACAGGTAAGCTAAAACCCTAATTTTTATTTTACATCTATTTTATCTAGCTTGAAGCAGAATTGAACCTAATGTTTAAAAGACCAAATTCAAAGTCAATTTTCTCTGAGAATTTCAACACGCTATTCTCAATTTTAGAAAATGACCTAACTGTGGTATGTGGTTATATTCTTGAATCCTTTCCATACCCGCATTATTAGAATAAATAGTCATGAATTTATAAAGGTTTCTAAGAAACTTAAAATGTAGCTTGAACTTTTTTAGTGTATATCTAATTCTAAAACTAATAAAATTTATTGAAATGTCTTTGATTGCGGCTGGAAGAGTAAAAGGATCAAGATCTTCAGGAAAGCCTAGGAAAAATCGGCTCCATTCTCAATCATAAATGTTACAACAGTATATATGTCTTTAAAATGTACACAATCTCTACATAGAAGTTCAAAGTTGCTTAGTTTGGGAAATATTTTTCATTTAATCTATAACTGTGTTTAAAATTCGTTATTGAAATCTATCGCGTATCTGTATAAAAAGTTGGAAAATGTTTTTAAATTATGTAATATTAGAGTGAGCCACCCGAAAAAAATTATGTATTATGGAGTAGATTGGAGGTTATGGGTTATTTTGGTTATAAATCTGTTGTCACTGCTGTGATTAATTTAAAATTTAGGATAACATTTTCTTTATGTTATGGCAGATAAAATCAAACTTTTAGTTTTAAGTTATATGTCTAATGAATTTTTATTTCGACTTTGACTTTGAAAAGTAGTTAAGAGGAATGTTAGCTTGATTAATTTTATTTTACCAATTATACTAAAATTTGCCATTTAATAATCTTAATCATTTTTATTTTTAAATCAGGATGATGAACCACAATCATCCATGATAGACGCCCCACAACTTGTATTTTGCAAAGTCAACGATAAAATCAACACATTTATCAAATACAAGGAAGTTAAAATTAAATGTGGATTCCCATTTGTGGAAAGCATCTACTATCTCATCGCATTTTACTACGTGTTCGACCTATCCCCCAGTTCTAGTTCAAGTTTTCGGATTTTGGCAAGATAAATCGTATTTTGAGAAATCTTTAAAGTATTTGAAGTTTGTTACAGCTTACGCACTTGACGAAAAGTTCATTGAAACAACTGAATAGATTTAAGAAAGATAAATAAAGGATTTTATTACTTTATATTGCAAGGTTTAATTACTTTTAAATTTAGTTCGTGCTGTAATTTGTAAACTTAACTAAGAGATATGAATAAGAAACATGTATGATGAATAATCTCAAGGAGATCTTTGATCTGATAGTGTAGCATTTTAACATTCATTTAGATAACATTCAGAATTCATGAAGAACCACATGCAGATCACATGAGTACACTAGAAATCACACAACTACACTATAGGAACAGTTAAAAGTGCATATGGCAATAGTATTCCTTTTGTGTTACCATGTGATCCCTATGTGGTGAAGTGAGTTAATTTTGTTGTGCTAGTGTTCTAATAGAGAACCTCTGGGGTCACTCAAAGAACGGACAAATATCGCACACATGGGTACACCATTTTCACACACAGTGTACATGTGCCAAAAGTGATATACAAGTGATCCAATTTTGTTGCGCACCTTCGATGCTCCAAAGGCTTACCTTTAGTGATGTAAACACTTGGCGCTTTAACGCGTTTATCAGCTAAACACTTGGCGCTTTAACGCGTTTATCAGCTAAACACTTGGCGCTTTAACGCGTTTATCAGCTAAACACTTGGCGCTTTAACGCGTTTATCAGCTAAACACTTGGCGCTTTAACGCGTTTATCAGCTAAACACTTGGCATTTAACGCGTTTATCAACTAAACACTTGGCGCTTTAACGCGTTTATCAGCTAAACACTTGGCGCTTTAACGCGTTTATCAGCTAAACTCTTGGCGCTTTAACGCGTTTATCAGCTAAACACTTGGCGCTTTAACGCGTTTATCAGCTAAACACTTGGCGCTTTAATGCGTTTATCAACTAAACACTTGGCGCTTTAACGCGTTTATCAGCTAAACACTTAATGCTTTAACGCGTATATAACTTAAACACTTCGGTGCTTAAACGTGTTTATAAGTTAAACGCTTGGCGCTTAAACGGGTTTATAACTTAAACATTTGGCGATTAAATGCGTTTATAATTTAAACATTTAGCGCTTAAACGCGTCTTACATCTATACATTAAGCAACTTAACATGTAGAGGTTTTTACATGTATAAAAAAGCGTTACAGACTCGCGTTTAGGAAAACGTTTAGAATCTAAACGTTGTTTTTTCTGTGTATGAACGAATTAAAATTTCTAAAATAATATTTCTAACATTTTGAACCTTTACACTTGATGAGCAAAAATGTATTTCCTGAATTGCAAAATGGTTTAAATATATGTATATAAAATATATTTTATAAGGTTTTATACAGTTAAACAAATTTAATAAAATATTCAAAATAAATATAATACACGAAAGTCCAATCTGACATTTAAAAAAATTATTATTTTCCAGTTTGAAATCATTGTTCTTTAGGTAAAGATATTTTTAATAATTTCAGATATTTTAAAGTTTTTGACTATGGAAATATTCAAGGTCAAGATCACCATTTATAAAAGCGCATTTGTTCGCTATTACTCTAGTCAAATATATTGATCTGGTACTTATTACAAGGATCAGTTCATATAGAAGTAGACAACGAAAATACTGATATTCGTGAGACATGCTTATCAGCGTTATCTTTGCGGCAATCCTCTGTCATCAAGGGCTTTATTGAAAGTGCTTCTGCAAGAACAGTATTTATCATGTTTACATAATGATAACCTGATCCACAAAACCTCGGATTGATATTTTGAAATTTTTGGATACCGCTGTCTAAACAAATGGCTAACCCTAGTAGCGTTACGATTAAAATTAATAAATAATCCTAAAATAAACGAGCGCTGTTCACAAGAATAAGAAGGCATACCTGACGGGATTGATGAACTTTTCAAAAAGGTTTTAATAAATAGTGTTTATCTTATTTAAATAACCAAAATGAAAATAAATGTTATTTTAAATTAATGTAAACAAATAGCAAATATCAATTACTGGAAAAATAGTTTTTTTTAAATACTTTAACACCAAAACGTTTTGAATTTTTTATTTTTTTATTTATGTATCTTACAAAGTTGTTCAAATATATATAAACTACGGAATGTTGCAAATCGTCTTCACCCTTGATAATCTAAACATGAAATTTTACTGAAACCTTGGTTGAGTTTCATAATTAAACACTTGTGCCCAAGACCAGTTCGTTGCCTTTATTTTTAAATGTATTAATTGCGCAAGAAAGTTTGAGCTAAGCTTAAACCATGGCGCAATTCAAATAAAACCCAATACAGAAAATGTAACTGACGTATTATAAGACAATTTTTAAAAAAATGGATATGTTTTATAATGTCAATAAGGTATTTAATTTAAACTGCCCATCACGCAAGGACAAAAAAAAATTAAATAGAATATCAAGTTACAAAAGAAAATAGCATTAATTATGCACCCCTAAAAATAAGATCTGACTAATTTCATTTTTTTAGAATATCCGTTAAAATCACGTACGTGTGGAAACAATATTGTTGTCACTTTTATATGTTTTAAAAGTATTTCAAAGTGAAAAATGTAATAAATGCCAATTAATTATGTACCTTTTATTATTGAAAGGAATTGGAAGCTGCGCTCTTCGACGCTGAGTCCATTGTGCAACCACCAACCTGCGACTTCAAGTAAAAACAACTACTTCCGCCACAAAGCTAAGAATCCACTTGGCCGGGATGTTGGAGAAGTCATGCGTCTCCAACCGGTGCATACCGGGATGCTCAAACCTTTGAGCCGCATAATTGTCACAGCTACAAAGAATGTGAGAGGCAGTTTCCTCTTCAGTCAGACAACCACTACAAATTAGATCATCACTGACTCCAAAAAGATTTAAATGTCTGTTAAGTTGGCAATGGCGTGTAAGAAGGTCAGTTACCAATCTTATATTCGTCTAATAGAGAGTGAGAGTAACTCTTTTTCTCTTTGCCTAGAAAGGTCGGGATTTCTTTGGCCTGTCTTTGACCATACGTTTTAAAACTAAGCTTGAGTTGATGATCTGACATAAACTTGGAGACCAGGCTGCGTATCAGCGGGGATGGGTAGAGCAGGTTCTGGCCCACTAAACCCAGCTTTTGCAAAAAATCTTAAAATTTATTAAAGGGTAACATGCAGCAAATTTATATCAAATTAAAGAAAGAATAAATGAAGATCAACATTCGTACTTTAGATGTACAGGGTGTTTGAAATTGGTCGATACAAGCGTTTTTCAAAAAATCTAGGTAAGTACTAAATTTTCAGCGGGTATTCGATGATTATTAATCGTTTTAAATTTTCACGAAAATCGGGAATGTTTAATGGTTTTGGAAAAACAAATGTCACAGGTTGGCTCCGGAGAATAAGTTTCAATAGGAAAGTGGAAGAGCAGACACTAAATGGTTAAAATACAGGGTGTTAACTAAAAAATTATACAGAGCCAATTACTAAAAATATGTTTTATGTAAGAATTTGAAATTTGCAGGTTACATAGAGGGTGCAGTGGGAAAAATGTCAATGAAAATTTCATTGACCGTGAACCAAGTTTTCAAGGTCATTCAAATTTTATCTCGAGAACCGTTAGAATTAGAAATGTGTTCTACGTTTAATATGAAGTCTAAGCTGCTTTGACCCGCTCTAATTTGACTAATGGGACGCCGAGAAATTTTAGACCGAAAACCATAGGGTCATGTGGTATTCTAATTACGACACGACATTAAAGGGCTAATAAATCGAAAACTACCCGCTCTTATGGATCAAAATTGTCGTCAAACTCTAAACTGAGTGGGGGAGTTTGAAATTTGTAGCTTATGATGACCTTGAAACATTAGTTCAAGGTCATTCCAAATTTATCTCGAGAACTATTAGGATTAGGAGAATGGTTCCAATTAGAAAAATGCCCACCAAGGTTTTTAAGTCAAATAACCTTTAAATTGAGGTAAATAAACCAACAAAACTCCAAAATAAACGTTAATTAATTGATTTAAGACGTACCAAGAATTTTTATTAAGTTTTTTTAGTTTAAATGTTTTAAACACAAAAGAAACTAAATAAGTAATTGAAATAAATAAGTTCCGGGGATCTAGGACGCCAATGACGAGTCGATTTGCGAATTCGTTGTTGAGGTACATTACGGTTCTGGTTAGCTGTTGCTCCGTCATGCTTAAGCCAAAGACGCCTGAAATTGTGCAGGGGGAGATCATCTTTTGCGTCCGCTACCTCGTTTTGAAGAAAGGCCCACTAATTGTGTCCATGAAGACGAGCCCGTACAAAAATGGACCATTATTTCTATCTCCTACCAGACCAACCCACAGATTTCCGCGAAACTGCTGCTGATGGTATTGAGGTTATCCCGAGAGATGATTCTCGTTGCACCACATGTGATGGTTCTGGTGATTAAATGGGTTATACATTGTGATGAAAAGTTGTCTATTGAAACCTCGACGATCGATAGACACTGCCAACCGGTCTGAGCGTCGCGCTAGTGACTTCCTCTCTTCTGAGGATTGGAGTGTCGCCACGTGCTGAGGACCTGGGTGAAAAGCAAGTTGTCCTTAAGCTAAATCACTTAAATGCACCGACCTTGCACCACCAAAATTAGAACTTGCACCGCCGCGGTTACAAAGTTAGAGCCAAATATAACCTAGTGGGCGGAATTAATACGCAGCTCTCCCGATTTCCTATCGAGGAAATAATACGCGTTTCTATATGCACCGACTTCCCACCAAAGTTAGAGCTTGCACCGTTGCGGTTACAATGCTAAAGTGCACTCATTGGACAAGAGCAAAAGACGTTGAAGATCCCGGTTTTCGTCAGAGCAGAATTCGTATCGGCGTTGAAAGTCTCCATTGTGTAATACTGGATGGAGTGTCACTCGGTTAGGAAAGTGTTTCGAATGCTCCAGACAAAGCTTTGTGTTACCATCAGGTCATTGCTTGCAATTTTGACGCTGGACTGAGGATATGCAACAAGGTAAGCAAGGACAACGTCCATCAAGAGTCAACGTTAGTAAGAATCATAACTTTAGGTTTTCGCTTTTTCTTCATTTAATTAAAATATATCAAATGTTATTTTATTTTGGATATTCCAAGTGTTAAATTCCAACATAAACATTTTGGCAAATTTTCGATTTAATGAAAAAAACCTATTCCCTTTTACGACCAACTGGTTTTGTCCTCATATTTCAGTAAAAAGTAAGGGGATTTTAACCAAACCAAGTTTATTCCAATCTTTCAGAGTGTGCTCTTTCACTTTCTCAATGAAACGTTTTGTCTGCAACCTAACAGTGAAAATTCTTTTTTTTCCAAAACCATGAAAAATGCCCTGAATTCCGTTTAATTTAAAATTTATATCGATGACTAGTCATAAAACACCCCCTGAAAACTTAGTCAGTCTGCATATTTTTGTCGAAAATCGCTTCTGTCGATCAATTTCAAACACCCCAGATATAGGTACCACTTGTTTATAACTTGTTACCTTCAAAACTATCCTTTTGGGTACGCGCGGGAAAAGATGGTGCCATTTACCGCGAAAATTCATCGAATTGAAATTTGAAAAGAAACGATTTTTTTATTAACCCCAAAATCTGAATCCCAAAACAAAAAGAGGGTATATAACTATCCCCATACTTTTTGCGTGGTTCACCGTTGATTAAAGGAATAATTAAAAAATTTCACTTCGTGTCATACTTTTAGTATTTTACTCTCGATTATCGTAAAATGCAACTTGCCGTCTAGATCGATAAGATTTCAGCTCGATATTTACTTTTAGCAATGACACGCGAGAACGTAAATAAACTTTCGTGTCACTAACAGCTCACAGCAAATCTTCATAAATTAGCGGGGCTGGTAGCAGATGTGAAATATGCATGCAGAAATAAGAACCACCAAGGGTTAAATTTTTGCTGGAGGTGAAAGAGTTAAAGCCTTCGTACGTCTCATTATTCTAAAATACATTAACAAAATGACTGCCTTCAACGCGTATGTCCTCCAGATCGTAGGTCTGCACTTCAAAAAATGGGGCCTTCGCTCCAAACTCGAGACAAATGTCCCTCCCAGTGTTTCCACTTTGCGGCGAAAAAGGGCGTTTTCGGCGAAAACTGTCTCGGTGGGCACCATAAATTTTAAAACCGGCGAAAAGGCGAAAAAGCGGCGAAAACCATGGAAAATGGCGCAAATGGCGGCGAAAATATTATTCGATATTTTCAGTCAGAAAAACTAAAAAATCGTCGTCTCTGTAGTCCCTCTACTCTGACCACTATGTCCGCCCATTAAATTTTTATATATACCAATAAAAAATGTATAACATTTGAAGAAATAAAATTTATTTTTTTTATATAAAAAAATATTGCCCAAATCTAAGATTGGAAATAAAGATAAGTAAAATATGCAGTGGCCCTCACTAAAAAAATTAAGGTAAATCTATGGGGGGAAATTGCGGCGAAAATCGACTATAGAACCGGCGAAAACTGGTAAAATTGCCCCTAAAATAGGCGAAAATCTCTACCGCAGAGTGGAAACACTGGTCCCTCCATCCTTGGTTCTGTACTCTAGCTTCTCTCCCTGAAGCCTCAACAATGAAAATATCCCTTTCGTTTTTTCTCCGTACAGCCTGTAAAAAAGAAAAAACGCACACCTATTTTTTTCTACGTAGGGTGGGGTTTAAAGGATAGAGTAAAGACCTTCGCTTTAGAGGGCTGAAATTTTAAGGATTTGCCCTTTACCCTTGTATGTCAATGTTTAAATATAACGTATTTTAAACTTTTGCTACACTTTTAATTGGTTCATTACTTAAATGGTTTTAAATGTGTAGGTCTCTACTATGCGAAACAGCTCATCATTGTTCAAAATAAAACTAAATTATAAACGTGGTGGTTTGTTACGCTGGACAAACTCGTTATTTTCAAAAACTATAATTGTTACTATTTTGAAAGGACCCCGCACATAGCCTATAGAAAAATGTCCTTCGGCCAAATTTGCTGAAATGTTGTACTTTTGACCATCAAATCATCCTTGGAGGGAATACGATGTGAGCCCTGATCTTTATCAAAGCGACAAAATCTTTCAACAGTTGGGTGTAATGGGAATAAGATGTTAATGCTGATAGTTATCAGACGGAGTAAAAAAATTCAAAAGTTGGGTGTAGTGAGAATACGTCGGAGAATAAACTGGATTTTAAACATGTTACAACTGTAAATCGCCGATCTTTGCCTGGCCCTAGCCGCCAAGTTTTGATTTTTGGAAGTTGTTCCCAGCAAGTCTTTTGTTCACCATGGTCAGAAGTACAACATATCCAAATTTCAGTAAAATTGGCCGAATGACATTTTCCATAGGCGGGGTCCTTTGATAGTGAATGGGCCTTGGATGCTTAAGCCTGAGACTTCCCCCAAGTTCTTCGGTTTCCCCCTCCCATAAAAACTTGTCGAGGTTAACGATAATAGTAAGTGTAGGGAGCTGTTGGCTCGCGTGGCATGAAGGGCTTGCACCACCCTCCTATACGCATTGTAACCCGGACACCTGTTTAAAGGTATTATAAGTCGCTAGATGACTTGGGCCTAAGGTGGGGCCTTGGGTATTAGCCTAGCTTAAGTGGCCTGGATTACACGAAGGAATTTGACAGTTATTACATATATTTTTTATGATATTTTTATTTAAATATTTACGTTTGTAATGTTTAAATATATTTATTATCCTCTAAATACAAATTGAAAAACACACTTCTGGTCCCACATCAATCGGGGGTTTTTTAATAATGCGTGGATAATACTTTGGACAACCTGAATCTTTCTAGACAAGGTGTCCCGTATTTTATCATTGATAATAATTATTTCATGTTTATTTGAAACTAAGATGTGAAAACGTCTACGATATAAGCTATCAAAGAAATAAATATGCAATTATTTTCCGGAACTTTTTTACAATAAAAGAAACAACTTTATAGTTTATACTAAATCCATCATTCATCTTCTCTTCGGAGCCAAAGTTTTTCCGTCCGTTCTTTGCAAATGTAACCGCTTTTGTACTTCGTTCATTCACGTAAGAAGTTTTGCACTGTGCCCTATCTCCGTCCAGGGCAAACGTTTCAGCTTTATCCTTTCCTCCTCCATCGTCGGAAGAAACATTCACATCTTTCAATTCCTCCGGAGGGCTGAAAGACCATGGAAGTAATGCCTAGCCATGCTTTAGAGAGTAGAGGGCAGCTATTTTGCCCATTTTTTTCATTATAACCTAGTTGCTGACCCATTAAAATATTTCCTCGTTAAAATTATTTCTTCAAATTACAAAACCCCTGCAAGGATATTTGTATAGCTTTGATAAATTTAATATAACGGTAATTGCTGTTCACAGGCATACATGTATATTAAAGACAACCGAGAAACAATGAATTTCATAAACGTTTTTTTAATTGCCCCAAAATATCAGATTTTCTAAATTAAAATAAGGCAAAAAATACCTGACAGAAAAACAACACGATTGCACTTCCAAGCCAATTTATAAAAAAAAATGTTTACCTTTATTGTAAGACCATTGCCAATTTGGATGCATCTTCGATATTAAGTTACATTTCTATTTTGGGAAAACACAGTCTAAAGACTGCTCAGGGCATATTAAGACCAAGTCATAGAAATTGGACTTTTCGTGCAGTTAAATATCATACTCAAATATCGTCAATAATCTTCAAGTAACCTGTGTCTATTAGAATACCTTCGAAGGGTAATTTATACTTATGATGGTAACATTTAAAAGCGATGGCAAAAATTTTACACTATTTAACCCTCGAATGTATCAACAAACCAATTACACTAACCTAACTTCAAATTTTCTTTGGGTTCGAAATTTTGAAAATCAAACTAAACCTTGGACACCCCTTATGATAAATTTGTCTGATAAATGTTTATTAAGTATTTTTTGCGTCTGGTCTTGAGTGGATATACCTAAAAAAATCAAGAAGATCTGCTAAACCATTTATTTGACGCATATAATTGGAAATTTCATGATCTTATCAAAAAAATTATTTCAAAGAACTATTGAAAATTTCATATTTTCCCAAACTTTGATTTAGATAAATGACTGCATCATTCTTTTTTAAACAAATCTATTGCCAATAGGAAATAAAACTTAATTTAAAAGACTCGCTTATGGACCGACAGGATTTTACGAAAAGGATACACAATATTAGATATTTGCTCAAGTATACAAATCTCAAAGCCTACAACGTTTTGGAAAAACATTATAACTGAAATTTACCAGTAGTGGGTATAAAGACGTTACCTAATTAACAATGAAGAAATCGAAAAATTTAATTACATTTTCAGCTTTATAAAAAAAAGTTTTCCCATTTTGTGTTTAATAGCAAATAAATGATATCAGAAGGAGATAAAGGGGAAGGATGACACAAGGGTTCTCTACTGTAACGGCAGTCCGACCAACCTCAAAAAAGCGCGAAAATATGGCGGGAGTACACACTTTTTCAAACCAATTTACTCCCAAAAAAAAACATAGTCCCGAGAGATCTCCGTGGTACAATTCCGCCTTGTTGTCTGCTTAAGTCGACTCGAGTAACTGGACGATGTAGACCTTGTTTGTTTGGAAACCTGGAGGTATGTATCTCAGATTTTAATTAAAACTATTAATAGTTTTGACTATTACCTTTTAAAGTAGTATTTGTTTATAATTAAATTATTAAAACCGGAAACTAAGGACTAGTTTGGGTCAGCATCAAAGTTAGAAAATTAGTTATTAAACAAGGCTTACCGAATCGTTTAGTTTCCTCTTTTTACTATCGCTTTCCTGAACTTTAAAGCCATCTGTTTGCACGTGTTTACTTAAACATTTAACTTTTCTTGGCTTTATATTAACTTGGGTAGATTTAAACCTTTTAGCCCGCGAAATTAAATCAACTTGAACAGATTTACTAAGATTCGCCAACATAGCAATCTATTTTCGCGTCTTTCGCGACGTCAGTGAGTCACGTGAGCTGACGATTCTGACGGCATCGTATGTCATCATTACGGCATACGCTTGTCAGCCAATTAGAAGTTGGTTGAACTGTTGTTACACTCGAAAAGCATTATAGCATATGGGCAGTGCCACCCTTCCCCTTTATTTCCTTCTGATGATATTTAGGTTTTTTTAAAATATCTACATTAAAACCGGGTAAAAATCTTCATATTTAATAAGACGATGGTTGTTAATGAATTAATTGTTGATATATAAAAAAGTTTGGTAAGAAATAAAGAAAAGTTTAATTAAGACAAAGCTCTTACTACACAGCAAAACTTCAAGATGCCTTTCATGTCTCGTTCGACTTAAAATAAAAACGTAGTAGCGAGAGCCTTTAATCATATTTAAATAAATATATTTTACAGCGATAAACACTTTAAGTGCGGGTGGGGGTGGTACATTAGTCATAACCTGAGAACCAATATTTAAGGCTAAAATGTGTTGAGCTATACACCATATCAACTCAAAGGATCGCCCTGCCGAATCACAACTGTGTCCGGTTCCGGGTCTGGATGTGCTACTTCAGAACCAGGTCATACTTAGAGGTCGGCGGTAGAAATAAATTAACCGCCAAAATTTCAATTAATCATTAAAATTAGTATTATTTGATTTTTACGAATAAATTATACGATTAAACAACGATTTAACATGCAAAATTAATCATTTTTTTCGAATATTTCTGAATAATTCTCGGTTATGGATAAATATAAACAATCATATAATTTCTTATTCAAACGCCGACCTCTAGTCATACTGATTGTTGAAATAGAAACAAGGATATTTCTCTGGACTTAGAGAAAGAAAAGCCTAATCGGTGAAACTGGCAATAACAAATTAATTTTATTTTTTTATTTTTTTAAGTAGTATTGTCTCTATACAATTACCCCTTTTAAGTAAAAGATAATAAGGAATGCAATTATATTCGCAACCAAACTGATCCTAAGCTTTCATCTTTGGCTATGGTGTCACATCATGTTAAGTTAGCTGATATAACAGATGCTCCTAAGCGCTAATAACATTTATTTATAAGCGCCTCTATTTGTTTAAAAAGCTACCGTTATAACGTCACACGATCGATATCAGTCGCTATAGTCTATGCAAGCGTTGGTAATTTTTATTTATTTGTTCAGTAGTAGATACGATTTCTATAGCAACCTATCGTTTCACGGTTTGAATAATGTTTCTACATAATAAGGAAAGTGCAACGGTTTGTTTTGGTTAATATTGAATTTCGGGTGGCTGTAGCCCCCAAAAAGGGACTTGCAAAGTATGATATTATTTGGTCACAAAGAGTTTTTTACAGTCTTCATGCCAAATTCATGCACACTACTCAAATTTCCAAATACTTCGAGGCGTATATCGACGAATTTAATTATCTAGAGGTAAGTGGATATTAAGGTATATATTTATATCAGTTAGGGGCAAACACTGGACCGTTATGCTTCCTAAGTAATAAACAAGCATTGCTATACTACTACATTACACTAGACAACCCTAGTATATGTACACTTTAAATAGCATATAAAGTAAATTTCTAAAGAATCATTTAGAACAGCGAATTTGACCCCTATCGCGTGGAATTAGAAATTTTAATTTATAAATGACCCACCACCGTAATTGCGTTGCACGCCAACATATTTAAGATGGCCTGTCATTTGTTGTTTCAGTGTTGGGCGCCCTAATCTCATTTTGAGCAGTATTGATCGAAGAAATATCTTTTGAAAATAGCACAAAACGAAAAGAGAGAAGCGAAACATTTAACGCAAAAAAAAGAGTGAAAAAGGTAGAGCGAAAATTTCGCCGCTTAGAATCCCGCCACCGCGAGTGGATGTGACACAATCGATAGTTCCAGATTGTGTCGAATATCGTCCACTTCCCCTTGTGTCTCCCAAAGCGAAAACGTCTAGTGAAAAAAAAACAACGTACCTTTAACATACCGGGCGCAATTAACATTATTATTAACATTTATCATCTTCGAAGCGTACTTGGTGGTTGGTCTGAAGGTCGAAGTCCTCTGCTGTATAAGTCGAAATAGCATCTAAAGGGGTGGACGTTTTGGAGTCGACGAGTGCAGCGGAGGGTTTCAGTGGGAAAAATATTTTTCTACCATTTCAGCAGCAAAGCATACCCCTGTCGCATTTTACAGTTGGGCCGAAGTTCGGCTAGTGTCTTAAAACAGAAAGGTCGGCCTACTGTCGGGCCACCCCACTCTGAAAGGTCGAAATGTCCTAGTAGAAAAGTAGTCGGCCGACCGTCGATCGACAAAAAATTCGACTCAAAAAGGACTATGGGCCGACTCAAAAAGGACTATGGGCCGACTCAGAAAGGACTATGGGCCGACTCAGAAAGGACTATGGGCCAACTCAGAAAGGACTATGGGCCGACTCAGAAATGACTATGGGCCGACTCAGAAATGACTATGTGCCGACTCAGAAATGACTATGGGCCCACGTCAAATTAAATCGCACATCGGAACTCCCACTTGATACCAATTTGATGCCTTAACAGTAATTTAGCTGAGGTTGAATCGATTATAATTTTCAATTATTTTGTAAACAAAAATGAGCTATTTATATTAATAGAACTAATCCAAACAATATAAAAGACTGAAAATCTTTTGGCGAAGTACTTAGAATTAATATAGTAGTGATATAGAAAAGAAACATTTTAATTAAGCTTATAGATTTTAATACGTAAAAACCATTACAATTCAAATACTTTTAACAAATATCATTATCTTTTAATGTTGTCGTCTATTTTACATGTTATTTATAAAACACATGGTAAGATTTTACTATGAGTGTTAACAGCAGTAGAGGGCGCAATTTGGCCATATTAATACATTTTGATATTCCGTAGGGTACACGAAGATACAATTATTATATGTAGACAAAACTAACGAGTTTTTTTATTATATTATAGAGTGTTTAAAATTTTAACGGATTTTTCATGGGTTTTTATAGCATTTTTTAGATTTTAGACCAAAGTAGACGAATATTGGGATATATCGTAGGTTTCATAGGTTTTTGACCTACAACTATGGTGCTTTATCGTTCTGCGGCTTGTTCTCTTTTATATATAACACATTATCCCACGAAACTATGCACCGTCTCTGGGCCTCTAGGTCAAGAGGACATGTTGAATCTGTTACGCTCTCGAGCGCTTCGACGGCTGTTCTGCTCAGCGGTAAATGCAGTATCTGTCTCCACAGCCGTTTTGTTATAGATTTTATCTCTAAGTATACTATTGGGTAGATTTTAGCTGTTTAGGTTAGGTTAGGTTAGGTTTGGTTAGGTTGAGTTGGGGTGGGGTGGCGCCCCCAGCGCTCGAGCGAAGTGAGTGCGCGGCACCGTCAGGTGCCAATAAGGGGAACAATTGAAACTTTATTTTAAATTAATATACTAAAATCATATTTGAGAAAAAATTTATCTACAAATATTTTATGATATTGGCGAAAATATCTCCAACTGGAAGCCATTTGCCATCTTGGTTTCAGCCAAACATGGACAAGTAACAATACTCTGATAAGTAATGTGCCACAAATTTACTATCCTTGGATGAGTTTACATTGGATATTGCCCAGCGATTGTTAATTTCCGCAGAACAAGCCGCAGTACGTTAAGGCACCATAGTCGAAATTAATTTTGTAGGTCAAAAACCAATGAGACCAACGATATCTCCCAATATTCGTCTACTTTGGCCTAAAATCTAGCAAATGTTCAAACAATTGCACGTGCATCACGTGCTCTACGTGCTCAAAACGCTAAAAACCAAATTATTGAGGTACTAATAATATAAATATTAACAAAATCAAGTCTAAAATATTGGTACTCTCGTCAAGTACCCGTTTGTACCCTGAATTTTCACTTTACAGGAAATTGAGAAACAAAAACGCCATCTAGGGGGGGCGACACTCATAGTAAAATCATACCAAACACATGACCTTGTAATTGCCAAGGCCTAACCGCTCATGCAAAACATTGTTCACAAAGCTATAATTAATTGATATAGATATTATTTATATTGATATATTATTGAAAAACTTACTTTGTTAGTTTCGATTTAATGTATTTCTCAAGATTTCAATGATTTTTCCATTAATTTTTTGTAGAAAATTAAGCGCACAAGTCAACAATTACACCTCTCATCTCAAGCGAGTTCGCCAATAAACGTCTAACATGCTGCTAGTCCGGAGATGGCGCTGCGAAAGTATCAACTGGCGCGTGCTTTTGAATTTTAAAAAATATGAAGCGTTTGAAAAACGTTTGTGCTCGTATCAATAGGCCTATTTATTAATACATTTTAAATTTTTTAATCTATTTAGAGTATAATCAAACAATATCAATAAAAATCAGGAATTAATATTTTGAAATATCGTAAATCGCAAAAACCTGTAACACATGAAGTCGGTTTAGAGCAAAGACTATATATACTTCGCTTACTAGATAGACGTCTCCATACAAAAAACCTGTTAACACTTTCGAAACACGGAAGAAACCTTTGACCAGCCGTTAGAGACGCCACTAGTAGCACTCTGAAGCGCGGGAAAAATTTTGACCAGCGACTGCTATCGTATGCAAGTTGAGCCATTGAACACGACAGTCTATTTATATATAGTCTTTGGTTTAGAGTCGGGGTACGGTCGAAAAGTCGGTTTATAGCATTGCGTTGGGAATAAATAGAGGTACAACTAAATCTGGATGGCGCGGGAGCAATTTTGTTCCATAATGAGACTTTATCAACTTTATCGTGAGGGCATCTGTCTCTATTGG
Source organism: Leiobunum rupestre (assembly GCF_980474605.1). Taxonomy (NCBI): domain Eukaryota; kingdom Metazoa; phylum Arthropoda; class Arachnida; order Opiliones; family Sclerosomatidae; genus Leiobunum; species Leiobunum rupestre. Next base: position 48,048,280 of record NC_143392.1, read on the forward strand.
TGGCAACTATTGCAATTGAATTTTTTCGCGAATCTGATGCGAAATTGGAATGCATGATTTCTCGTAACAAACATATCTTTGAAGTTGTTTAAAAATAATTTTATTCTGTCAACACGATTCTTTTTAACTCAAGTTACGGTGAGTTAGCTAATAATTATTTATTTTTAGCCATATAACTTTACAAAATATAGATGGCGCTACCGGCTTATTATAAAGATGAATTTCGTACAGTCTTATCAGACTAGGTCCCGCGTAACCCAGGCAACTGAAATCGTAATTTTAATTCTAGCAGTATTATTCCCAATTCAATGGTTTATAGTCGACGACCAAATGCCGACCTAAAAACGTCGAAACGTTTTTCGACACTAAAACCGTAAATCCTTTTTGGGACTATTTATGGTCGGTATGCCGACCATTATCCATCTTAAAATAGACCTTACATTTAATTATTGGATTCGACTTTAACTTTATGAAACCGACCATATTTATTTAGGAAAAGGGGATATTTTAATTATTTTCTGACTATTTGATGATGATGAATTTTTTATTCACTTTTAATTTTTCTTCAAACTTATTTGTATTCGAAAATCTAAAAATGAGATCAGTTTTGGGTCGGAAATAAACATTAACATAAAGTCGGCCCGACGTCGTTTCGGAGTCGGTTCTTAGGTCAATTAATTGGCGGTAAAGAGTCGACCATTTTACCCCTACGACATTTCGACCCTCAATCCAGAGGTCGGCCGACTTTAGTGTTTAGTACCTTTTGCCAACGTCGGCCCGACTCTAATTTGCTACAGGGGAAGTAACTTCTTATGCAAATTAATTTTTAAAAATTAATTAATCATAATTAGTAAAAATTAATTTCAAGTATAATTATACAATAAAATACATTTATTTTAAAAATATGAAAAAAATACAATACATTATCAAGTCGGCATATCGACTGTACATTAAAGTCGACTTGCCGACTTTATAAAGTCTCAAAATGGAAATTTGTAATTTTTGGCGTTTGAAAAAATTGAACAATTTGAGTCGGCATACGGTCGTCGACCTGAAAACGACTTTTAGACCCATACCCGACTCATGACCGACACCCTAATGCCACAGGGGACAGTGCAATAATATATGAAAGTGTGAAAATTACAAATGATTACTTGTCTGGTGTAGAACTATGCGTCTCTCGTGTAACAAAAATCAGCAATGGATTTTCTAGAGCGCTGTTAACTTATTTCTCAGACCAAATAAAATGTGCTAAAGCAAAAATCTCGGGCAATGCAATACCTCCATCATTAACATCTGGAATCTCTTATGAAGTCGCACAGACAGCACCATCATCTGGAATCTCTGATGAAGCCGCAGAGATACCACCTACATCTGTAACCTCTGATGAAGCCACAGAGATACCACCTACATCTGTAACCTCTGATGAAGCCGCAAAGATACCACCTACATCTGTAACCTCTGATGAAGCCACACGGGCCCCACCTACATCTTCCACGTTTAAAATTTTTATTCCAACCCTTGATAGCAGACTTATATCATTAGCCGGAGGTGTCATGGGAAAAATTGCAGAACTTTACAGAAGGAAAAAAAGACCCTAAACAGAAACATAAAGCTTGGGCTTTCCTTATTATAAATTCTATTATTAAAAAGAAGGCACACGAACAAAGAGACCTTCCATCAAGTTTAAGGCAAAGAAACCGAGGAAATCTTTATTTCATAAATAAAAACTTTGATAATTTTTTAAAGTCGGTGATTACAAAAGAAAATTTTCAAGTTCACGGAAAAGACTTCGCTAAATTTGGAAGGCCTAAACTTTAAGAAGATTTGAACTTGAGAAATCAGTTCTTGGCAGTTTTCAAAACTGAACTGGGACCAAACACTAAAATTCAAACAGAATATCAGGAATTATACTCTAATATTTTTTTAAGAAAATGGTGAATGCAAGATATGGAGACTTCTTTCGTATGCATTGTGAAAATGACAAAGGAGGACTTCTACTAAGAGACAAACTAAAAAAATGTTCTTCACCACATACCAAATAAAAAAGAAAAAAAGAAATCAAACCCAAAAATAAAAAACCCAGATTGGATAAAAAAATTAAGATTCATACAGTGAGAATGCTAACCTCGCAGTTGATGGTGAAGATTTCTTTATTGAAGATGATTTTTTTTGGATTGTGAAGAGTTTCTAGAAAACAATTATTCTAAAGTTCCTAAAGACAGTGATTTAAATGTTTCGGATGGCAATGTATTAACTCCTACAACTAACAAATTGAGCGCTAAAAATATTTATTTGTACCAAAGAAAATATTTCAATTATTAATGAAATGGGCACATATGCGATAGAATAGAAGTATATATTACCAAAATTCATTTACATACGTGAAAAATAAAACTGTTATAACATTAAATTCTCCTATTTCATTCGACTGAAAGCTATTAAGCCGCTTTGGGTTTTATTTTTCTTAACCGTTTAAGGTCAGTTGTGGCAATTGAAAGAGGGGTACTGCGGTAATTATAATATTTGAATTTTTTTCCAGTTACTGCTTCCTTCATTTTCCTATTCCTTACTGCGTAATTGTAATTTGTTGCACACAATTTTCCAGCCATAGAAAACCGAAATTGGGAAAATAGTGTTTCCACTGCGCTACCATTTATTCTTCCTGGGCAAATTAAATATCCTGGTTTATCACTAAGAAAGTTTTCCACCAATCCAAGAAAACCGTACACCATTATCCTCAGTCTATCCCAAGTCGAAACTATACTAAATTTAGTTGATAAATTACCCTCATAGTGAGAAAATGCTTAAAAACTATCATACCTGCCAAGATAAAAAGAGCCTTTGGGATTCTGGAGTTTCCAATCCAGGAAATTTACCTTTAAATAAAATAAAATTAATATTTATGACCTGGGATCAAACCGTGATATATTTACTTACTCACTAAACGATTTATCCAAATTACAAAATATTGGTAGCCACTCTTTATACTTTTAATTGCCTCATGACTCATATCACTAACAAATCCATCTTTAAATACGATTCCATTTTCAAACAGTTGACTGCATGCATACAGAAAGTTGAAAGTTTCTAAAATTTCATCTGAGTTAGGGGGTTTAGGTTCATTATCCGGCAAAGCTATTCCATACAGTGCTGACAACACTTCCTCTTGCTAAAAATGAAAACATAAAATAATTACATTGTCATCAGTTTTATAATCATTAAGCAATATTGTTGAAGATAACCGACGAAGATTGTTTTCCAACACAGCGGGAAAGAGAACAAAACCACGGAGATATGTTCTTTACTTTATCTCTCCGCTTTATTTTATATTTGATTTTTAAATGTTTTCCGCTCGGGTTTTAATATAAAAACCTTTTACACTGCGTATCAGTGTATCACTAATTTACCAGCTTTCAATCATGTAACTTGTTCTCATTATTTTAATAAATATAACCAGTTTATCGTTTATTCGAGTCTCTTGATCATCACTGCGAAGCGCTGCTGCTACAAAACTTCAACAGGTTATGGGCCCAGCACGCTCCCACTGCGCCACTCCGCTGACTAAGATGATCAACTGAACTGGTTACCTGTCTTCATCGTATCCTGTATCACAGCACACTAATTCCTGCCAAGATGGACGGTCTTCTACGCCATGACGTCGAGAAGTTGTCTGGTCCAGAGAATTGGCGAAGCTTGAAAAGACAAGTCTGTGACGTCTTGACAATTCGAAGCGTATACAACATTGTCAATGGAAGTCGTACGGAACCAGTACGAACCGATGAGACAGAGGCAGCGTTCTCTGCAGCCCTAGAGAAATACCAAGTTGCATTCAGTACAGCCCGTACTGTCATCTGGTCAGCGTTATCCCGGAAGGTCCAGAACATGATTGCTGATTGTGAAACACCAAGGGAAATGTGGAGTAAACTACTGGAAATTTTCGAACAAAAGTCGTCCAACCGGCTTCGAAAATTACTCGCCCAACTGATAAAAACGACGAAAGCTTCTGAAGATGACATGGCCACCCATCTTGCACAAATGCGTTCCCTATGGTCAGACATCCTGACGACAGCGAAGTTGGAAGAGGACGTTTCATTTGATGACTGTATTCTGATCGCCTGCATTTTCGAGTCATTACCTTAAGACGAATACCGAGAGTTTGGTATGCTCTGGGATACATTGCCTAAAGAAAAGCAGACGGTCGCGGAGTTGGAGCGCCTACTGATAGGCCGTTCAACACGTGATGGAAACGCCTTTGAAGAGTCTTCTGGTCTTCTAGCTCGTCGAGATGGTAGAAAAAATGTCAATTCCACTGGAAATAGCTCAAGAGGAAATCGACCGAGATGTTTCAAATGCAAGAAGTTAGGACATCTCTCGAGGGACTGCACAGGAGGGAAGAAACCATCCGGCAATCTGAGAACTGGAGAAGGCAGAAGCAACACTGGCGGTGGTCTTTATGCGGCAAATGGCCTTGTTGCTCATACTACGGCAGACACTGTCTGGTATTTCGACTCCGGAGCTACGCAGCACATTACCAATGACGCTACGAAGTTCATTCAGTTCAGGAGGTTTGACAGTCCAGCCACTCTACAAGTTGGGAACAAAGCTCAGATGACAGCGGACGGCGAGGGTGACATTTGCGTACGTTTTAATGATGGAAAGTCCGTTCGTCACGAGATTATCCACAACGTTTGGCACATCAGTGGTTTTGCATGCAATGTATTTTCTCTAAAAAGCGCCATGAAACGAAACTCCAACTTGGAATTTCAAGCCACTGCGTTTTCCTGCGGCCTGTATGAGAAAATAAAGGGAAGAAAGCATCTACGTCTTCCTGGGAAAGTCGAATCACTGTTCCGGGTAGATATGACTGTGGAACAGCCATCGAGTTCCTTATATCTTGCCACTGGTCCAAGAAACGAGAAAAAGGTGGACCTCCAAGTCTGGCACGAAAGACTAGGCCATCAAGATAAACGACATGTAGCGGCTACTCTGAAGAGACTCGGTTACGAGATTATCAATCAGAAGACTGATAAACTATGCGAAGGATGTATCTTTGGAAAAATGACTCGTCACAGCTTTGGCACTCGGTTAGATAAAGCCACGAAGCCAGGAGATAGAATTCATTCAGATCTCTGGGGGCCATCACCGACTCCATCAATGAGCAAGCTCTACTATCTTCTCTTCAAGGACGAGTATTCCGGCATTCGTATCACATATTTCTTGGCGAAGAAATCTGAAGTCGTGGATCGTTTCAAGGATTTTCTCGCATTTTGCAAGAACCGTACGAGAACTTATCACGGACAACGGGACCGAGTACGTCAACGATGAGTTTCGCCGAATAACGACACAAGAAGTCGGCCTGAAGCATCGAACCTCAATGCCATACACTCCTGAGCAAAATGGAGTAGCTGAACGTGAGAATCGAACAATCATGGAGTCTGTTCGTGCAATGCTGCATTCAAAACCCGATCTACCTCCAAAGCTGTGGGCCGAAGCAGTCAACACGACGACGTATATTCTAAATCGCACAGCCCCAACCTGCATCAAAGGGAAGACACCGTACGAACTATGGACTGGAAAGCCGAATCCATCAGTCAAGCATTTGCGCATTTTTGGAACCGATTGTTACGTTCATGTGCCAAAGGAGAAGCGAAGGAAGCTGTCTAAGAAAGCTTTGAGAGGCATTCTCGTTGGTTATGAAGATAACATGGATGGATATCGAGTCTACGTTCCAGAGCTAAATGACGTCATCCGATCTCGAGATGTCAAGTTCGATCCTGAGAAATGTATACTCGAAACCAAACCTGGAGAATGGATGGATGTCTCTAGTCAGGGAGAGCAGAGTTCCGATGATTCGGATTCCGAAGACGTGACATCCAGATCCGTCAAAGTTCCCGAAGACGTGACATCCAGATCCGTCAAAGTTCCCGAAGACGTGACATCCAGATCCGTCAAAGTTCCCGAAGACGTGACATCCAGATCCGTCAAAGTTCCCGAAGACGTGACATCCAGATCCGTCAAAGTTCCCGAAGACGTGACATCCAGATCCGTCAAAGTTCCCGAAGACGTGACATCCAGATCCGTCAAAGTTCCCGAAGACGTGACATCCAGATCCGTCAAAGTTCCCGAAGACGTGACATCCAGATCCGTCAAAGTTCCCGAAGACGTGACATCCAGATCCGTCAAAGTTCCCGAAGACGTGACATCCAGATCCGTCAAAGTTCCCGAAGACGTGACATCCAGATCCGTCAAAGTTCCCGAAGACGTGACATCCAGATCCGTCAAAGTTCCCGAAGACGTGACATCCAGATCCGTCAAAGTTCCCGAAGACGTGACATCCAGATCCGTCAAAGTTCCCGAAGACGTGACATCCAGATCCGTCAAAGTTCCCGAAGACGTGACATCCAGATCCGTCAAAGTTCCCGAAGACGTGACATCCAGATCCGTCAAAGTTCCCGAAGACGTGACATCCAGATCCGTCAAAGTTCCCGAAGACGTGACATCCAGATCCGTCAAAGTTCCCGAAGACGTGACATCCAGATCCGTCAAAGTTCCCGAAGACGTGACATCCAGATCCGTCAAAGTTCCCGAAGACGTGACATCCAGATCCGTCAAAGTTCCCGAAGACGTGACATCCAGATCCGTCAAAGTTCCCGAAGACGTGACATCCAGATCCGTCAAAGTTCCCGAAGACGTGACATCCAGATCCGTCAAAGTTCCCGAAGACGTGACATCCTGATCCGTCAAAGTTCCCGAAGACGTGACATCCAGATCCGTCAAAGTTCCCGAAGACGTGACATCCAGATCCGTCAAAGTTCCCGAAGACGTGACATCCAGATCCGTCAAAGTTCCCGAAGACGTGACATCCAGATCCGTCAAAGTTCCCGAAGACGTGACATCCAGATCCGTCAAAGTTCCCGAAGACGTGACATCCAGATCCGTCAAAGTTCCCGAAGACGTGACATCCAGATCCGTCAAAGTTCCCGAAGACGTGACATCCAGATCCGTCAAAGTTCCCGAAGACGTGACATCCAGATCCGTCAAAGTTCCCGAAGACGTGACATCCAGATCCGTCAAAGTTCCCGAAGACGTGACATCCAGATCCGTCAAAGTTCCCGAAGACGTGACATCCAGATCCGTCAAAGTTCCCGAAGACGTGACATCCAGATCCGTCAAAGTTCCCGAAGACGTGACATCCTGATCCGTCAAAGTTCCCGAAGACGTGACATCCTGATCCGTCAAAGTTCCCGAAGACGTGACATCCTGATCCGTCAAAGTTCCCGAAGACGTGACATCCAGATCCGTCAAAGTTCCCGAAGACGTGACATCCAGATCCGTCAAAGTTCCCGAAGACGTGACATCCAGATCCGTCAAAGTTCCCGAAGACGTGACATCCTGATCCGTCAAAGTTCCCGAAGACGTGACATCCTGATCCGTCAAAGTTCCCGAAGACGTGACATCCAGATCCGTCAAAGTTCCCGAAGACGTGACATCCAGATCCGTCAAAGTTCCCGAAGACGTGACATCCTGATCCGTCAAAGTTCCCGAAGACGTGACATCCAGATCCGTCAAAGTTCCCGAAGACGTGACATCCAGATCCGTCAAAGTTCCCGAAGACGTGACATCCTGATCCGTCAAAGTTCCCGAAGACGTGACATCCAGATCCGTCAAAGTTCCCGAAGACGTGACATCCAGATCCGTCAAAGTTCCCGAAGACGTGACATCCAGATCCGTCAAAGTTCCCGAAGACGTGACATCCAGATCCGTCAAAGTTCCCGAAGACGTGACATCCAGATCCGTCAAAGTTCCCGAAGACGTGACATCCAGATCCGTCAAAGTTCCCGAAGACGTGACATCCAGATCCGTCAAAGTTCCCGAAGACGTGACATCCAGATCCGTCAAAGTTCCCGAAGACGTGACATCCAGATCCGTCAAAGTTCCCGAAGACGTGACATCCAGATCCGTCAAAGTTCCCGAAGACGTGACATCCAGATCCGTCAAAGTTCCCGAAGACGTGACATCCAGATCCGTCAAAGTTCCCGAAGACGTGACATCCTGATCCGTCAAAGTTCCCGAAGACGTGACATCCTGATCCGTCAAAGTTCCCGAAGACGTGACATCCTGATCCGTCAAAGTTCCCGAAGACGTGACATCCTGATCCGTCAAAGTTCCCGAAGACGTGACATCCTGATCCGTCAAAGTTCCCGAAGACGTGACATCCAGATCCGTCAAAGTTCCCGAAGACGTGACATCCTGATCCGTCAAAGTTCCCGAAGACGTGACATCCAGATCCGTCAAAGTTCCCGAAGACGTGACATCCAGATCCGTCAAAGTTCCCGAAGACGTGACATCCAGATCCGTCAAAGTTCCCGAAGACGTGACATCCAGATCCGTCAAAGTTCCCGAAGACGTGACATCCAGATCCGTCAAAGTTCCCGAAGACGTGACATCCAGATCCGTCAAAGTTCCCGAAGACGTGACATCCAGATCCGTCGAATCACCATCTGCAGCCACCGGACCCGTACTTCGAGATCGTTCAAAACTGAGGGCAAAAGGGCACACTTGTTGTACCTGCATGCCTGTAGACAAAGTTTTCCTGATCGGTGATGATCTTCCAAAGACAGCCGAAGCAGCTCGTTCAAGCGCCAAATCCATGAAATGGCAAACGGCAATGTCCGAAGGGCTCTCTTCAATGAAGGAACACCAAGTTTACGAATTGGTCAATCCTCCTTCGGGCCGGAAAATCATTGGAAATAGATGGATCTTTCGTACGAAGACAAACGAAGACGGAACGATTTCCAAGTATAAGGCCAGACTCGTAGCCAAGGGATATGCACAGCGAGAAGGGATCGATTATGAAGAGACTTTCGCTCCAGTTGCCCGTTTCGAGACCCTGAGAATATTCCTCAGCATCGTTGCTCAGAAGAATTTACATTTAAAGCAATTTGATGTAAGGACAGCCTTTCTTCATGGAAACTTGTCCGAGGAGATTTACATGCACCAACCAGAAGGATTTGATGACAGTAGCGGCAAAATCTGGAGGCTTAAAAAGAGTCTGTACGGCCTTAAACAATCACCACGCTGCTGGAACGAGCGAATTGATCGAGTTCTAGAAGATTTCGGTTTCAGACGTGCTGATGGTGGTCATTGCCTCTACGTTTTTTCATCTGGAAGGACATTGCTTATCCTAATCCTCTATGTCGACGATGGTCTCATTGCCGGAACTACAGCTACAGATGTTGATGCATTCCTCCGTGAATTCACTGATGAATTCGAGATTAACACAGGAGCCGCCTCAACATATCTTGGTCTCAAGATCGACTTCACGGAAGATGGCTCAATTTTCCTTCATCAGAGCGCCTATCTCGAGAAGGTCTTGGAAAGATTCCATATGCTTGACTGTAAAGCTGTAAAAACACCAGCCTCTATGCCAGATACCAGCGAAGATGGTCAGAAGAAATTCGAAGCTCAAACGATGTTCGCCTCAGCCATTGGAAGCCTTCGGTATGCTGCAATGGGTACACGTCCTGACATCGAGTTCGCCGTAAATCGTACATCGCAGGCTATGGCAAACCCAACTATTGCAAACTGGAACGCCGTAAAACGCATTTTTCGTTATCTACGAGGAACGACAACCCTGGGTCTCTTGTTCAAATCAGATGACACATCGGAACTTTTCCCCTACTGCGACGCCGATTATGCCGGATGTGAAAAGACCAGACGCTCAACCTCGGGAATTGTCTGCCTGATGGGATCAACGCCAATTACATGGGCAAGTCGAAAGCAACAGTCCGTTGCATTATCTACTACCGAGGCTGAATTGGTTGCCGCCACAGAAGCAGCGAAAGATATTGTCTGGATCAAAGCCATCAAAAGGTCCTTGGGCATTGAACGAGAAAATGAGATTCCAGTTCTGCGCATTGACAACGCCGGAGCTATCAAATTGATCCGGAATCCAGAATTTCATCGTCGTACAAAGCACATCAACGTCCGTCAATTCTACGTGAGAGAACTTGTGATCAACGGCCAGATTGATGTCACCTACGTGCCAAGTGAAGAGCAGTTGGCAGATATTTTCCCGAAGCCGTTATGTGCCGAGATATTCACACGCCTTCGCCAAAGCCTGAATCTCCACGCATTTAACCATATCTTCGTCGAGGGAGTGTTGAAGATAACCGACGAAGATTGTTTTCCAACACAGCGGGAAAGAGAACAAAACCACGGAGAGATGTTCTTTACTTTATCTCTCCGCTTTATTTTATATTTGTTTTTTAAATGTTTTCCGCTCGGGTTTTAATATAAAAACCTTTTACACTGCGTATCAGTGTGTCACTAATTTACCAGCTTTCAATCATGTAACTTGTTCTCATTATTTTAATAAATATAACCAGTTTATCGTTTATTCGAGTCTCTTGATCATCACTAATGATGGCAGATTTTGATCTTTCCTCTTGATGTTAATGTCATACAATAGCATTCCATCAAAATTCGACCTCATTAATGGAAAATAAGCGAGTTGATCCTGGTTAAGATTGATACAGCGCAGCAATAAGGTTCTTCAGCTGTTGGGGAAAAGTTAAAAAACCAAACATACCGGATTATTGTTATCAATGTCGTACGATTGAATTAGTGTTATACCTGTTACCAGAATAACAACCAGGCCCTTTTTTTAAGCTAAAAAAGGTCGGAGCTGAATATTATTATTACATACTCATCTACAGATATCTAGGAAGAAATATTCTCCATCTAGTGGTGTGACTGAGCAAAAGGGCCTCTAAGTAGAATGGTAGATTATGCATGGTTATAATTGTAAAAACATCTATTTTCAAGATTACCAATGGAATAAATACCCATTGTCAAAATTATCATTGAAATAAAAAGTCATCATCGTCTGCTTAGAGAACCTCTAGCTCGGTCACGCCACTAGTGGCAGAATGTTTCTTAGATAGTCATTGGAATAATTTACAAATCAACTCAAAGAAGTTAAGCCCTTGTTAAGTTATACTTCCTTAGACCTCAGTTCATACGCTACTGATTGTTATTTGTAATTAACAAACCTCATGAGATGGGCAAATTATCCAAAAAATGTCATGGAATGGCCAGAATGGATTTGGGAAGCTGACAGGAATTTCATGTTCGTTGCTATTTGAAAATCCAAAACCTCCTTTATGATTGACAGTTGTCCTCATAACACCAATATTAGTGGTTGCACCATCGCAAACAAGTCCTCGGATATGAAAGTCCTATAACATCCATAATTAAACCGTAGAGCAAGTTTTGTTTAATCGTGTCAACTGAAGAGATGTACGGTCCTAAAATGTCAAAGCTATTCGAAATATCTCGCCATAGAAATTGAAGCATATATTGTGCTTTATCTGGTTTTTCATCTTTAAATGTTGAATAAACATCATGTAGAGAACTCATTTCATTACTGGTCATTGCTAAACCCATAAGTTCATTATTTTTGGAATTCCACATAATCTTCCCGATAACTTTAACCTCATCAAAGATAAGCACTCCCTCAGCTAAAGGGGGTTTCTGGCCAAGTTGAATTTTTTCTTCTTTCAATTTCTCGTACAAAACTTTTTGTTCAGATATGTAGTCATGTGATAGTCCAGGTCTTTCTAAGTTTGCTCTAGTAAATTCCTTTAATGATGCCTCACTTGGAAGCTGTAGCAACTTGAAGCTTTGTAATGCCTTAAATACTGAAGGGCTACGAACATAAACAGCGAGTGCGAGTCGATAGGTAATCATTGACCATACGTTTCCTTTGGATCCAGTTTCTATTTTTTTTTTAAATTATCTTAAAATTTAATTTTGTTTTTCAAAACTACTCTTAAAACTCATCATTTTTAATTTGATCTTTAAGAAAGTGCTTCTTGTCTGTTTCATGTTGAGCTTCACGATCTTTCTTCCAAGCTCGTCTTAGAGCTATTCTTGTTTTTATATCGGGTGCAGCATTTATAACTTCATTGAGTTTATCTGGTAATTCAGTAGATATTAAACCAACCATTTCTTTAAGTTCATTGGATTGTTCCTCATTTAATTTTAATGTTAACTTTGCAAATTTTTGCTTCAATAACTTTAGACTTCGGCCATATTTTTACGCTCAGTGCGAATGTTTGAAATTCTTTTTTTGGCTTCTTGAAGTTAATCTTGAAATTCCACAACTTGAGTGACAATCAGTTTTTAATATCTTAGCTGGGCCTTTTTCCAATAGTGTGCGCGCTTTGCGGTTATCAATTTTTCGAGTCCTTTTTAACCACTGTTTACCATTTTTACAGCGAGGGAGGTTGAGATTATGATTATTGATACACCTCTGGAAAACACCCTCGCATTTAATAGACACATACTTTGTATACGGATAGTTTAGGCAAATTAAGTAGGGTGAATGAGTTTTTGATCCTTATTCCTCCCTTGTTAAACCACAACAAATTTGATACATTCCATTGTCTACTTCTTTAACTTTTTCCAGCATTTCCAATAAATCTTCAGATAACTCCCACAAATTTTCATTTTCCTTAAACCAGAACGAATATGGAATACTTTTTAGTTCCCTATGGTGAAGTTGAAGTGATGATCTAAATGTCTCCATTGAAATCACAACTCCAACTGGTTTTAAAGTGATATTCAATTCACAAAATTATCCAGCACTTCTTAAGCCTTGGTTGGTTTTTTGAAACTCACTTATAAAATCAGGAGGATAGTAGGCATGGTTTTTTTTGAAATTATGACTAAGCTCTTTCCGCGTACAGAAATGTACTCTAAATCAAATACATCAGCATCGAAATCATGCACGAACTTCTCAATTGCAATAAGAAACAATTCCCGAACAGGCAGCGTTGCCAGGTCGTTTTTGAGAAAGTCGCCCAAACGTTATTTTAAAGTAGCCCAATTTGTCGCCCAAAATAGTTTCAGTCTTTCTTAAGTAGCCCAATTTGTCGCCCAAAGTAAAACCTTAATAACCAAATGGTACAAGCTCACTTAAACTAATTTTTTTAAATCAAACCAAACAGTTTATTAAAAAATGTAGAAGTTACATTATACTAATTGCATATGTAACATAATTACTCATAAGTATGCCACTAGCTCTATTTCTTCACTAACGGTTTGTTTCACAGATATTGCGTCATCCATACCATACGTAATATTTGACGTCATCGTATCTCAAATGCCGATAATTCCGTCGCCCAATTAGCTCTACGTCTGATAAACCGACGGCCGTTATGTTAGTAAACAAACCGGTTGAACAACCAAGGCTTAGGAGCTAAAATGAACTACAATATAGTGTCAAGTTCTGTTAATTGCAAATTAATGAAGTTCTCGGAGACTCACGTTCTAAAATAAATTTGCATTGTCAAATAAAAGAAGCAGGTTTATTGGAAAAAATAGTTGAAATTCATGTTGAGCTTTTCTGGCGCATCTACAAGGTTGGAGTATTTGCAGATTATTTTGAGCCTAGGACTAACTCTTCTAGGCTTGATATGGGTTTTAATAACGCTGGTGGAATATTCCAGTTTGACGACTTTTTCCATTTTCGGAAAGCGATCACTTATTGATCATTTTCCCCAACCTTTTATTTTTCTAATTTACTCATTATTTAACTTCATCCGCACAAACCGAGCGAGTTTATAAATTTCAATAAAGCTACATTGGGCTGACTAAAATTCCGATTCCGACGCAAAAATTGCCTTCTCAATTAGAAGTTTTCCATTGGCTTAAATAAATATGTTAGTAGTCAATAGTGTGACTCCCAAAATTACTAGGATGAATAAAAAGTTTGAAATCTAAAGTAGTCCACCTTTTTACTGGTTCGTGGTGAAACAAACCGTTAGTGAAGATTTTTGAATGGAATAAAGGTACAGTGGCATACTTATGAGTAATTATGTTACATATGCTTATTGGTTATACATTGATTGGTTGAATGCGTTTAAAAGTTCAGTTGGAGGTACAAATTCCGAACATTTTATGTTTATTCGAGCTAGTCCGAATTTAACATATAATATACTAGACAATAAATCGAGATTCATTCGGTTTCTGAGATCAGTTTTCGTCAAGTTCACTTGGGGGAAAACTCGTTCTACTTGTGCGTTAGAAATTGGTAAACTTCAAAGCTTAATTGCACCTTCATTATGTGCTCTCCAGAGGCATCTTGAAAACGGTATACGTCTATCCTAAATGTGTTCGACCAATTTTGAAAATAGCGCGGGCGAGCCTAAAAAATAGATCTACTGAAGACAGATAAAGGAGCCCAGGCATTTTTGTCTCCAATCGTTTTCGCCCAACTGGCAACCCTGCGAACAGGTTCGGGGGTTTGGTTTTTTTCCGCTGCCATTAAATCTTAAATCATTATCTAATCACAGTAAGAACGGATGTACGTAATTTAGGTCAATCGCGTCGGAGGACGTAATTTTTAGGGAACCAATGAGATTGCAGGACGAATTGGATTTATTTTAAACGGAGGAGCATATCGGGGGCCCAACGGGTGGAATTGAAGAAACGCTAAAAATTATCTCAACATATTCATTCTCCCTGAGAATAAATAAATACATTCTTGATATAAAGTTATGGTTTAATAACAAAGGCGAAATATTAAAAGTGTTATTATAAAACTATAATAGGGCAGTACGACGAACAATAAGTTTGGCTATATTTATCATTTAAAATATTTGATAAGAAAAACGTTCGATTTGGGGAAAAAACAAAATCTTACTAAAACGAAAAGATAAATTGTTCTTAAAAACTGGAATTTATTTAAATGCTTCCTATAAAAGAATATCAAATCTTAATAGCCGATTCTATAAAGTTTTTTAATACCTCTGGACGGCTTGTTCAACTAAGAAATTAAACAAGTAAGTTAATATCTTAAATTATAATATAATATTTTTAAAGATCTAAACATTTGGTATCTTTAATGTGTTAACTAGGTTAAGTCTCAAGTCTTTCAAAAAAAAAGCTGTGAACAAAAAAATAACCCTACCAAAAGGGAACTGGACTAAACTTCTCAAAGTGTTACCTCGACGTTTTGATGAGAGTACTATTTCAAAACTACATAAATTCAAACACCTTTCTCAAGGCTATAGGATGTTTAAAGCCAATAAAGTAGCTGAAGTTTTCTTAAGCTCTGTTGGTGAGCCCAAAGAAATCTTAAAAACCAACACTGGGAATAATGTATCACAATCATGCACGTTTGAAGCCTCATTCAGTCTAAATTTACATTATGAGGTAGCGATTAAATTAAATGGTGAAACGGGTGTAGTTGATTGTTCATGGTGCGCTTGCAAAGCCGGCGAAGGGGGTGTTTGTAAACACGTAGGAGCAGCGTAATGGTATTTATTAGATTGCAAAAGAGACGGAAGAGTTTACGTTCCAGATACCCTTGCCTGTACAGCGAAAGCACGAGCTTGGGGAGTCCCAAGTACTCAAATGAAGCTTTCAACTACCAAGTTCACACAGGTTGAATTTATAAAACACATGCCTGGAAAATCTTGTAAAAAAATAAAAGAAAGGCAAGTAAAGCAGCAAAACTATTCGTGTTTAAATAATTTTGGAACTGAGGAAGACTCCCGTGAAATGAAAAACCGAATTCAAGCAGTCTGTGATAGATTCAAAGGTGGAAATAGACGGTCATTTCTTTGTGATATTCAAATAGAAAATGATTTTGTTCCTACTAAAAGTCACCCACCTGTCATAATTGATATCGAAAAGGAAGCTAATATGGAACTTCCGAAAGACTCATTAGGTTCACAAATAGCATTACTTATAGGAAGGATTGATCTGGATGCTAGTTTAGAAACTAGTTGCCCGCGCTCTTGCTGTAACCCCAGATGCTTTAAAAATTACTCTTCCAACTGCTATTATACTAGAATTTGACACTAGAGAGCAATCAAATTGTTCATTATGGAATAGTGAAAGGTTCTATAGGGTTACTGCCTCTAAGTTTGGTCCTATATGTAAACGCCACAAGGAGGTTAATGAAGCTTTCCTGAAAAGCATTTTTAAAGGGACCGATCTATCAAAAAATAGGTACGTCCAAGAAGGGTTACGAAACGAAAAATTGGCCACAGAAAAGTACAAAACAATTCATTCAGATACCGAAACTTTTTGCAGCCAGGCTTTGTGCCAATCCTACCCTGCCTATGTTAGGAGCTTCCCCCGATCGTTTAGTTTACCAAAAGGGTATAGGATATGGCTTGCTAGAAATTAAAACTTTAGCCAAGTGCAAAGAAAAGGGCCTTAGCATAATAGAAGCTATAGATTCTAAAGAGCTAACAAGCAAATATTTGATGAAAGATGAAAATGGAAAGATAGCTTTAGACCGTACCCATATTCACTATCACCAAATTCAGGGGAAAATGGGAATAACAGGTCTTAAATGGTGCGATTTTATAGTAGATTGTGGAGATTATGCTCCATTTTGTGAACGCATAAAGTTTGATGCCCATTTATTTAAAAAAAATAGTTCCTACAGTTTTAACATTCTATGTTGATCATGTAAAAGCTAGTACCTGACTGAAGCTGCTGTAATTTTTAAAAATGATTATGACAAAGTAAATGTTTTTACCTTAAAAAATATTACAAGATGTATTTTTATAGTTCAATATTGTAATAATTTTTTTCAAAAAAGAACTACCTCTGCGCTTGCATTCATTATGAGCATGTTTCATGTGTATCCGAGTTATGTGATTTTTTGCATGCTCATAATAACGCAAGCGTAGAGGTAGGTCTTTTTTTTTGCAATTTCAACTTTTAATGAAATCTCAAATAAAATAAGTACATTGCTTTTTGGGTTTAACATGGTTTTCTATATAGTAAGGGCTCATTACAAAAATTAACCAAATAAGCACAAATCTTCCAAACTTTGTTTAGCTGATTATGCATGGAGTTTGGAAAAATGGTGCTTAAAATGTGATATTCCTTAACCGCTCTTATTACACGCTCTACATGTATTCGTACACTTGCAATTTCTCTAGTGTAAATCTCTTCCTGCTCACTTAGTTGGGCTTTACTATCCAAAATAGGTGGAATATTTAGCGTAATACCTTTTTGTTTTAGTGTGTCTTTAATCAAAAATCCTCTATCGGCCATTACCGAATCCCCAGCTTCTAAAAGGTCTATTATTCCACTGGCTTGGGTTAATTCGACATCAGACCGACGTCCAGGGGCGAGATCTGATACGAAACTGATAAATCCATTAGGATTGACTCCGATAAGGGCTTTTGCTGTATTATGTGACTTATACGAAGACCACGTATCACTTTGGGCTTTTTAATCACTTGGTTTCTGAATGAAAAATTCCGAAGCGTCAATCACAACGCGAGTTTTGGGAAATTGTTTTTTAAACTCTTCTGGCATGCTTTTATTTATTGTTGCTCGAGAAGGCCAAATGCTAAAACTGGTCAAACGCTTTTCTAACAAGTCAAACCAAGTCAAACAAATGTTTGAACCAGTTGAAATATAAACCTGAAATCGGTAGGCTAGATCCTGTTCCAGTAGCCCGACTCTTAATCGACAAAGCACTAAGAACAACTGATCTTGAAATGATAAGGCCATAAGGCGTCCGTGAAGTTGATTGCTGTCCCTCTCATTTTTGCGTTTATGTCCAGTTGAACTGCCGTACAATGATAAGTTTTTCAAATCTGGTTCTATTGTGCTAAATATGTCTTGGAATGTCTCTATGTCACCACAACCAGTGTAAAATTTTAATACAGCTGGAGAATGTGAAACAGTCTTTAAGGAGAAACGCTTGGTTTCCTTTAGTTGTTTCCCAAATTAGTTATTCTAATTTTATTTTCCGTATTTTCTTCAGTGATAGTTGAACTTTTTTGTTGCAACGAAAATAGTTCTTCTTTCAAAGTTTTTCATTGCATTTTGTCTTTTTCTAGCTCAATTGTATTGTTCTTTAGCTCCATTATTTCTTCATTGAGCTTTATATTTTCAATATTCAAAACTGCGAGTGAGTGTTTTAGTTCAGATACCTCTTGGGCCTGCTTGACTACTTGGCATTTAAGTGTGAAGTTTTGATCCTGAAGTAGTATGATTTTCATAGCTAGAGATGGTGGGTCATCAACGAGAGAGTAGTTGTGGTCTGTTAAAAAAAATATATACATATGATTTAAAAAAAGAAGTGGGTGAAATAAAAATACCATATGCATTTTGTAGTGGAAGGGTAAATGCTGCATCATATCTGGGTAGCTGTTGCTGACCAAAATCTATCAGTGGAACGAGACTAGTTTCAGTTTCTTCGGATATTTCAATCTCATGAGATGGGATTGGTATATCTCCGTCATACAGCTTATTAAAATACTGTGGTATCTTGTTATCGTAGCCTTTTCTACCAGATTTATTAAAATGATAGTCACATATAAGTTGATACTTCAGACCAAATGGTTTCCTAATAGGTGTACTCCATGGTCTTTGCTCCGATAATTTTATACAATCTGATAGGTTACTCTCAATAGCCTGTATCCATTCGTTACATAGAGTGGGGTTTTTTGGAAAAGGACTAAATGTCACCCATTTTTTTTTCCCAAATCGTAACTTTAATCTGGCTTGAATATAGCCAAAATTTCACTGAAATTGTATAAAAATTCTTAAAAAATTATAGTAAACCTAGCAAATGTATATAGATAAAAAAATATAGCTTACCTGAAGTTAGTTTCTACACTTTTAGTATTACACTTTTAGTACAACAATAATAATAAGTACACTTTTAGGTTTAAATTTTATCCTTATCGACACTAAAATTGAAAGCAAAAGGCCAAAAGCAGCACTTTCTTTGGTTCGATTGCGCAGGGAGAATCCCTGATTTGGGATCCGAAGAGAGTAGAACTGACCTGATTTAAAATTAACTGAAAAGGGGACGTTAACCCAGAATCCCTTTCGAACTTTCTAGAATCAGCTATTATTTGTTAAAATATTTGTCCATAAACAATGAAAAAATAGAAAGGTTTTAACAAAATTATTTAATCAAACAATATTTAATATTTTCTGGATTTGACTTAATATTCGTACATTGCTGGGAAAATTGATTAAAATATTTGATAAAAATATTTAACTTACTAATGTTTGAAAATGTTTAATAACAAATCCGTCCTGGACCATGAGTGGTTTATTTTCCGAATTAATTAGATCCAGTAGCGAATCGACGGTGACATATTTTTCATCGATGAATTCGGATTGCTGAAAGCAACTCATGACGGATACGAGGTAAGTAACTGCAAATATCCAAGAGCCCAAAGCGAGACGAAGTGGCAAACGTTGTGTTACAAATTCATACGCTATAGAAATGTTTTTGTTAATTCATTTCTAAAGGTAAGATTTATTCATTCGACAGTAGAAACTAATTTTTTACCTCTCCGAGGGGACAAAGTCCCCTAGGAGGGGTTATACAACGACCGTGTCTGTCTGTGGGTGGGTCTGTGGGTGGGTCTGTGGGTGTGTCTGTCTGTCAGGACTGCGAACGCGTTCGCATTTTCGGTGCAAAGTGTAATCACTGCGTACGCAGTTTCTCAAAGGGTTGGCAAAACCACCGTGTGACGGTGAGCGTTAACGGATTCATTTGCGGTTTGGTTTCGATGGTGTTTTTTCGCTCACCGTCGTGACGGTTTGGTGTATTACGGTTTTTGTAATGTTTATGCGTAGGTTATGAGTGTTGAATTTGTTGTGTTTGTGTTCTGATGGATGTGCATGTTGAGTCTGTTGTGTTTATATGGGCGTTTTCTCTCCAACTTCTTCTTAATGACTTTGGGACGGACCGAGTGCTGAGTGTAATGCTACCTCTCAACGTCCAATGGCAGGGTTTCCACCAGTTGTACACGGTATTCGTCTTAGTATCAATTTGCGATCGCATCGGGCGGGATTTGAACCCGAGACCTCCTGATTGACAGGCGGACGTTCTACCACAGAACCACCGACACTTGTTACGCCTTATAGAAAATTAGACCTTCAGCTTTATCGGAAGCGTATTTAATAGAGTACGAAATTTTGGTTTAATTGAAATAGAATTGAAATTGAAATTATTGCATCGAAGAAATTCTAATTTATCGTTTCTATATTGATTAAAAACAAATGCGCCACCCAGGTTTCGAACCCAGACCATTCGGCTTGGCAGTCGAGCGCTCTACCACAGAACCACCGATAGCTGCTTAGATTCACTGAAATTAAGACAGGCATCGTAAGCATAATAGGTAATAAAGTCTTTTTTTATTAATGAATTTATGAAGGCCTAATCTGGTATTTTTTAAAGGTTAAATCTTGTTTTAGCGCAGTCAGCCGAGATTAGAGGGTTAAAGGGTAGACCCTGTGGGTGGTCCACTTTCTTAACGACCTATATATAGTTCTGTTAATTCAAAGGAGATAATTTAACGTTAATTGCTTTAAAAGCTGGCGGTTAGTCAAGTGGCTCTCTGTGCTTTGTTGATGGTAAGGTTTTTGCTTCTTGTAAATACATTTGGTGTGGATATTTGGATATCTACGATTTCTAACGCAGTCAATGATTTCTTGGGTGTGCGAGTCATTATATGATATTGGAAATTGGACGGCATTGGTCTTTTTCATGTGGTATGCGTCACAACGTCAACAGGAAGTGAACGAGTCGTCCACTACCAGATATCTACGGTATCTTCATCAAGGGCGAGTGTTGAAATAAAATGAGCGTTAAAGATGCGGCAAGTATTTCGTAAGCGAGTAATTCCAAAAAGCCTCTGTAGATATTTATTTCATTAAAATTTGCTTCGTATTATATTTAACTGATAAACTTGTTCTGTAAAAGGGTTTAATTCAATTGTGCATTGTTATAGTACGTCTAACTTACTGTTGTAACTACTTAACTTATGATATTCTGAATAAATTAAAATTGGTCGTTTCGTCTCAATTATTTTAATTATAATAAAAATTTTATACCGGGCGGGATCGAAATGGGTTAATATTTTTAACAAATAACTCTAAATTGCGGAGATATATCTTTAAGGGTTATCTCGAGAAATTAATACCACTAGGGACAATTCTTCCGAGGAGAGGTATATTTTGGCTTGCCAACTTGTTATTCAAATGCAGGAACTATTTATGAGTGTAAGTGAGGTTACGCATTGGTTAGCACTTTCGACTCGCTCGAAGATGAGCTAGGTTTTATCCCAGCAAACGATGAAACCTCGGAATTAATCCTTCTGCGTAGAGATATTTCCCCCCGAGTTCTTCGGTTTCCCTTTTCCATGAAAACTAATTGAGTTTAACGGTAATAGTTAGTTTAGGGAGCTCCTACGCAACTTCACTGGCCACCTGACTGATTAGCATTGAAGGTCGTTAGCTGACTTGGGTACTAGCCTAGCTGATTATTATTATAAAGTTAGTTTACTAACGAGGAAACTACCGATTTTGTTGAAACTAGGTGGGTATGTAGACCTTATGGTAACATGAAATTTCACCGAGGGAGAAGTTGCTATGGGCGTTAGTTTTGCCATGGCAACCGAAAATGTTTTTTTAAATAACATTAAATTTCATCTTAAAATACTATTTGTTAAAGAATTCCCATATTTGGGAAAATTTCGTTTTTAATCTACGGGGTTTCCGAAAGAAATCTATTAATTAACAAATAAAAATTCAACAATCTCAATATTTTTCAAATTAGTAAATCGTGGGGCCGACTGGTAAAATTAAGGTATAAAGCGCGAAAAACGTACCGATTTTAGGGGTCAAAGGTTTAACATTTTAAACTCTTAACTATCTTTGAAAAGTACTTAGCTCAATTTAAAAATCTTTAACCATTAAATGTATCACTGATCTTTGAATCACATAGAAATGAACAAGTCGGCCAAGGCCGTAATAGTAGTTTCACATTTGAGCCCCTTAGCTCAAATCCAATTCAAACTACGAAAACCATTCGTGTAGGCTCTATAAGCCTAGGCGCGTGTTAATATGGTTAAGCATAGTGCCAAACGTAACCATACTTACCTATATTCAAAGTTCGAGCCCCGTATCTCAAATCCAATCCAAACTACGAAGAAAATTCTGGAAGGCTCTATAAGCCTTGGCACATGTTAATTTAGTATCGCATAGTGTCAAACTTAACCACCCTTACCAATATTTGAAGATTAAGCCTTGTATCTCAAATCCAATAAGCACAACGAAAAAAATTGGCGCACTCTCAATAAGCCTCGACGCGTGTTAAAAGAATTAAGCATGGCATCAGCCTTTAGCTTCTTTATCTGTATTCTAAGTTTGGGTCCCATATCTCAAATTCAATGGAAACTAATCTATTAATTACCCATTCTCCGGTATATATTTTGGGAACTTTCGTACACTGCGTAAGGGAAAACGAACGTCAGCGGTAATGTGGTTTATGCGGCACCCAAGGGCCCCTCATCATTCTAGGGCACCGAAACCTGGCACACCATTTGAGATAACTTAAATACATATTTTAAAAAAGGAATCACATTTTTAGTCACTAACAAGGAGAGTACCAGAGGTGTTTATTGCCGATTTTGTTCAAAGTCGGCCGTAATATAGACCTATATGAGATATGAAATTTCCCAAAATTAGACGTTGAACTACCCATTCGATTTGCCATGGCAACCGAAAATGTTTTTGACCACTTACAACAAAAACAAGATTTTTTCCTTATTTTACCCAAAAATGTTTCAATTTACGCAAAATTGATGAAATTTACCGAAATGTGGTCCAAATTACACATTTTGTGATTTTCAATTTTTTTTTAATATTTTCGTAGCTAGGACCCTGTGAAACCGAGAAAATCCCATGCTCTTTTAAATGGAGATTTTTTGGTTTTAAGTGATCAAAAACATTTTCGGATGCCATAGCAAATTCAATGGGTAGTGCAATTTATCCGTTTGGGAAATTTCATATCTCATATAGGTCTACATTACACCCAAGTTTGAACCAAATCGGCAATAAACACCTCGGGTACTCTCCTTGTAGGTTGGGTAATAATTAGGGTGCGTAAATCTACGACCACAATCGGAAGAAGGGGTATGTTGCGCCCCCTATTTATTTGACAGAGCTAAAACTTTCACACAATGTAGAGGTATAGCAGTTATAAAGATTAAAAAAGGATCAAAATTTAAAAGTCAAATGGATCTAAAATTTTAAGAGTAGGTATTTGTTTTTTAAAGTTTTTAAGGGGGGTCGGATGAAAGGGGCTGACAAATTGCCTCTAACTACTTTTAACCCGCGGAACTAGGTAGCACAAATAGATAACAACCTATTCATTATTCCTGGAGAAAAAGTTGCTGTTTTGGCTCTCCATTAAAAAGATATGGAAGGTGTTACTAATGTGTACAACAACAACATCAACAACAACAACTACACCACACAACTTTCCATCGAAAACAATAGTTCCACTCGAAATATATGTATAACTAAAATGATGATTTTGAAAATAATTTTTGAGTTTGTTAGAAGAAGTGGAAGAGGTTTCCTTTTGTAAAATTCTAGAACAAACATAAAATTAAATCATGATGTTGTCATAGCTCTTAAAAGTTATTTATGGTAGTACTAACTGTATTTCTAACTTAATTTTGTTTTAGAAAAATCGTCTATAGTTTCACTTTGTTTTATAAATATATTTTTAAACCATAAAATACTAAAAGTTTTCTTAATTTTAAAAAAAAATATTTTAGTACTAATAAATATTATTAACATAAAAAAATCAGAATTCTAATTAAAATAGTTAGTTTATTTTCCTTAACCGAGCACACTGTAGCACCCTGTATAAATGAATTAATATCAACGTATGAATAAAAAATTTATTTTCGTTGTATAAAAAATATTAAACACAAAAACAAATATTTTCAATTTTGAAATATTTTTAAGATGTCCTTAGAAATGATTTTTAAATTTAAATGAAGTAATTCCTAAAGTGTAAAATCTAACAGAACCAAAACTTTATTTGATAACGCACGGATTCTTAGTTTTTTATGATGCATTTTTTCTTTAAAAACTGGTCTTTTAATTTTAATTGATAAAACATTATTCTAATCCGAGAATAAAATGTTGTCTTAAATTAACAATAGCTATTTAATCGGATTGGATGGTTAATGGGCCTAGCAAGAGTCTACTTCATTACATGGCTTACGAGAAAGCGCTTTTTTCACCGTCGATGAAATATCCGTTACCACAATAGACGTTGAATTTATTACATTATCCAACAAATATCTGTTGAATTTTCCGTCGCCTCTTGCTTCGAGTTGAAAGTGCTTAGCACATACCCATCCCACCTAACCTTTTATCCTCTTCCATGGTCACGACAAAATATTTAAAAAATTTCCTTAGATGGACACAATTTTCCTAAATGGCGGTCATTAAAATCAGTATGAGTCTCTAGGGTATTTCACTGAGATAATTACTAACCTGAGCTCAGACGGTATTTAATTAAAACCAAATAAAATAAGTTAAGACAATTAATTTGAATTATTGAATGTTGCTTGTGAGCTATGGAAATTAAACACTTGTCTTTTTGGATGAAAAAAGATTGCACCCTTTGGTTTATCTAAAGCGCCACCACTAAGCTTTATTAAAGCAGTTCCTTGTATTGAAATACAGCTGAGTAGGTTTGGAATTAAGTTTTAAATATGAAAAATCCAGGTGTCCTTATTATTACAGATTAAAGGAAACGTTTACATTTTATTAAAATGAAATGTTTTCCATCTCAAAAAAATTGTGTTTTTTTTTTCAGAATTGACTTACGCTAAAAAGATCCAACACTAACACTTACGTTCAAAGAATATGAGAGAAGTAAGATCCCAGATGTTAAGAAAACACTGCCTCAGATAAACTCCAAAGGATCTGTTCAACGATTTCGAAAGCCATTCAGCTACTTCCACAGACGATATTAACATGATCAGAGATAGTATAATAATACTGATACCAAGATAGGCGATTACCTGTTCGGGAGATAGATTTCATGAATTAAGTTAGAACACCCTTATCTTTGGTCGCTTTTAATGAAAGGGAACCCATTGCTTAGCTATAACTTATTTTATGAACGTAAGACGTGATTTGGGTTTTCCCAGCGATTTGGACGAAAGAGCCGCTTTGATTAAGCCGCACTTGTAAGTAAGTCATTTGGTTTCCACGCACACATGAGAGGGGATGTTTGACGCTCATGTCTTTACGAATAAGTTGAAGAGTAAAAATCTTAGATTCTCTCTTCAAGCGTTTAATTTAGGACTACAAAAATAATCGGGTCTTCCTTCTTTGAAAACAATAATTTACTGCCAATTCGCTCAAAATCCATATAGATCTCAATTTTAAAAGGATTGTCATTGAGCCGTTAATTTGTGTAAATATTCATTGTATCATAGAAATAACTTACTATCAAAATTGAAAATTTGGTACGAATCTACATCAATTGTGATCTTTCACCTATGGTCTATTGTAAGTTTTGGTGCTTTTATGTCCTAACATATTTCAAAGGATAACTATACCTACGCATTAAAGAAGGTTTCACGTTCTGTGTCGCCAAAAGTGCGAGAAAATATTACCTCGAAGTCCATTTGAAGAAATGACAAACTGGATGTAAGGACCAGCTACGGCGATGAAGATATAATATAGGTTTCACTAGATGAATATATTCCGCAAGTGGTCAGGTTCACAGACTTTTCAAATACGTGCAGTTCAAAAGGAATCCATGTCATATGGATTTCCTATTTAAAAGAAGAGTTGTCTTCTTAGATCGACAAGCCTTATAATAATGAATATTCTCCTTGGGGAACGACGATATCCTTTTAAACCAATTCTGGTAAAATAACCAATGCTACTCTCTCGAAGATAATATACTGGTTTTTTGTTTGTTTTCACTGTCTTATGTCTTTGAGGAAGACGAATATTTTAGTAATAATATCCAAAATGCCCTTATCTCGAAAAAATACTCAATCATCTATGGAATTCATAGAAAATGTAGAAATTTATAAAAAAAAAATCTTATGCGAAAGCAGGTTTGAATAGTTGTAACCTAAATATTTTATAAAAAAGTATATATACTGGGTTTTGTTTTATAAATATAATTTAGAATCTGGTCAAAGCAAAGATTATCTGAGCTAGGAGCAACAAACACAAGGAGAACGCAGCTAGCCTTTAAACACGCTAACGAAGGGTTGTGTACGAATTTCATTCGACGAGCATCACGAGCCTTTACGATGAACATTTTACGGGCGGGGGGGGAAGACAATTTCCGAATTTTCCCCTTCCGACGGCAGCAGGCGCTAAAGCGTCTAGCCAATGAA
Organism: Leiobunum rupestre; assembly: GCF_980474605.1. NCBI lineage: Eukaryota > Metazoa > Arthropoda > Arachnida > Opiliones > Sclerosomatidae > Leiobunum > Leiobunum rupestre. The sequence continues at coordinate 48,074,520 of NC_143392.1, forward strand.
AAACGTACACAAGGAAATCCACGACTTTTGACGGGTTGCGTTTTCCTTGTGTTTGTTGCTCCTAGGTCTGAGCATATGACGATAATATGTTTTCTTCATAAAGGTTTTCCGATACTTATAAAGTAAGCATAGAAATTGTTTTTCAAAACTGCTTTGTCGTTAAGCTATTTTTTTAAATGTTTTCATCCTTTGAAAAGCTGAGTTTAAAATAGATATTGGCCTTCTTTAGATGATTCAGTCGAATTACTCTCCCCTCTGTGTAATTTTATGTGGCCCGCATTCAGGTAGAACTTTAACGCAAAAAAAAATCGATCTCTTTGGAATCTTGTCAATATTCTTGATTTGCACATTTTTTTTAAATGCAAAATGATACGAAAGTACAAGTCCACCATAAATATCATAGACAATTCAAATTGTAACCGTTGTGGAAAGGATGCTGTATTAAGAGGATAAGAGGCAAAGAGAAAAACTGGCGAAACTTGATTCCGGCCATGCGCATCAGATCATAGCTCGGCTTCAAATTTTCTATTCCGTCAAGGCCAACTTTTATAGCTGTTGTCTATACGGCGCCATTGGAATTCGGTCCTTGACGGAAAAGAAACAAGCCGGCGCGTCTTTCGATTTATTTTAAACGCGCCAATGCGGCCGGCGTTTTTATAATACAGGAGGTACGGCGGGCTACCTATCCTTGATTGTGGTTTAATTTTTATTTCGCGGGATTTGTGTCACTGTCAGATGATGGTAAGAAATAGCAAATGCACTGTTCAAATGTATTTTTTTTTATCTCCGAACTACTCCTTCCGGGTTAAGTTCGCAAGTTCTCTCCCCACTAGTTTAAAGGCCCGTTTTCATGACGGCGATTTTCTCGCGATATTTTGTTGCGAGAACATGGGAAAAGCGTGTTTTGCCTTTTTTAAAATGGCGGCCTTTAACGGGAAGAGCCGTTTGCTCAAATTGCTCTTGAAGAAAAAACGTTTTTTTCCCGAATAAGTTATTATCTAACTTTTATTAAGAAAAGAAAATATACACATAAAAGCTGGTAGAAAAATCCTATTTGGGAAGGGGATTATGAAACATTGGTAAGTTAAAAAAATTTAATACAAAGACCATTTGCCATGCTAAAATCTTAATGCTTTTTAAAACATGATCCTTCCATGTTCAAAACATATACCATAAACAATTCAACCATTTGTTGTCAATTGTTGGTCCAAAATAAACAAAACGTTATTAGTGATCCAATTTCACCAGGTTTAATGTTGGCTCTGACTTTGAGGTAAATATTAATCAAGTTCATTTAAGACGAGGAAACAGTTCGTTAAAAAGCTAAAATAAGTATCTTGCCACTGGGATTTGTTTGTCGACCCTAGTTCATCATCTATGCAATCATTAATTATGTTGACAATGTCATTTTGACATTTTCTTTTCTCGGCTGATGGGACATTATCCATAAGCTCAGTGACATATATTAAGAGATCAAAGGTTTGTGGCTCGTTTTAACATGCATTTATTTATCTAAAAATATAAATTAATATTATATTATTACTTGTCAAGTTTTGACATTTCAGCCAAAAAGACAGCCTGTATCTCAGCTTTGTTTTTCTTATTTTTTGGAGGTTTATATTTATACAGGTTTTGTTTATAATTTGGAACTTGGAGAACTATTAACTTCTTTATTTTGGCTGACATCAGGTTCAGTAATCACAAATTCTTGGTTACCAATAGGAATAACCTTAAACAGAAAAATTAATTAAGAACAACCCTACATAAAATTTAATTATTTGAAGTTTTTAACAAAAACATCCCATATCAAAATATACAAGTAAAATAAACCCCTAAATTAAAATTAAAATAGATATAATATTAACCCTAATTATTAATTTATTATTTAAATAATGTTGCATGACTGGTTATTTAGAATTAATTAAATGATCATTTCCAAGATAAAACTATTCTAACATAAATATATCCTTGAAACCAATTATGTAGCCACACTCCATGTTAAAAACCCCGGTCAGAGCTTCAACACAAGCTTAGACTATAATGTATAGGTAATAATAAGGAACGAACTCACAGCTGGAATGATAAACATGGCATCCCTTGATACGGGGTGGAAAACTGTAAATAATACAATCTTTGATATTACACGAATAATAAATGGACAATATAAATCATTATTATTTATTACTTCTGGATCAATTATTGTAGAAACTGATTCATCAATATTTTCATTCCCAGCGCAGGTATCTGCGCAAATATAATTGGAAGATGTTATATGAACATAACCAGCATATTAATTTTAAAATCAAATCTTTACGCAATAAATTTAATACTCACTCTCGTCATGACACTACAGCCTTTAAAAAAAAATGGAAAAAATGCCACTAAACTAGAGTTGAAAGGTTCTTCATCAAACTCTTGTCTCCTTTTTGTTATTGTGACATTTTCGAAATGACCTCTTAACTTCCATATTTTCTTTAATTCGTCCACTAATAATTTTCATAATTTGAATTATAACTTATTTATTACCCCCAACGACCAACATATTTTTAGGCTTATTTAATTACCTGTTTCTATCATTTTCGATGATATATTATCCCATGGATGCGCATTGTTCCAAGTCTCAGTCCATGTATCCCAAATTGAAGGATGATTTAATTAGCTCGATCAACGTTTCTTTACACTTCAATCTGTTTCGCTTCCGCTCTCTTTTCTTTTAATATATATTTTTTTAATAAGGCTTTTGTGGGGTTTTTTTTTATTACACTTCCCATTTTGCTTTAGGCCCAAGCCCCAAACAAACAATGACCATATGATGCCAAACGCTCTGGAGGCTCGCCTGTCAACCCGGTTGAAATACAAGTACAGTCTCATTGGCTGAAACCAACCACGTTACTAGTGACGTGCCGAAGGTCCCGTAAAAATTGACTAGCGAGACGCGAAAAAGTCTACTCTGTTTAGAAGAGAGCGATTTTCCGAAAATCGCCCTCGCACGGAGGTTTCTCTCTACTCGCTTCAAAATATCGCGTTCATGAAAACACCGAGACATTTTCTAGCGCGACTTTTTAACATATCTCTCGCATATCGCTGGATTTTTTATCGCAAATCGCTCTCATGAAAACGGACCTTAAGGGTTTTCCGCCGACTTCTTCGGTTTCCTCTTCCATAAAAACTTGTCGAGGTTAACGGTAATAGTTAGAATAGGTAGCTGTTGAAGGGCTTGCCACCACCCTCCTACGCATTGTAACCCGGCCACCTGGATTAATGGCGTTAAAAGTCGCTTGATGACTTAGGCCTAAGGTGTGGCCTTGGGTTTTAGCCTCGCTTATTATTATTATTAATTTTGAGGAAAAGCAGGTCTTACGATTAAGGAAACATAATTAAAACGAAACCCACTTTTCAATCTTAATCAACAAATAGAAATACATTTTAAATACGGAGGCGTCCAACATAGGTTCCGTGTCGGCTCATTTATAAATTAAAATTTCTTACTCAATGCGAGGAGGAAAATTCACTGACTCAAATGCTTCTTTAGAAATTAGCCTAAGATAGCAATCCTTGTTTATTACTAAGAAAGCGTAAAGGTCTAACAATTGCCTTAAAATGATAAACATTAAACGGATTTAGCTTATTTCAACTTACCTCTAGAGAATTAAATTTTTCGACGTCTGCTTCGAAATATTTCCTAATTTGAGCAGTATACATGTATTTGGAAATAAGACTGTAAAAACTCTTTGTGACACACTATTCTTCAAAAATTCAATATTAGACAAAAAATAACCGTTGCCCCATCAAAAACTAACTGAACTTTTCTTTTAAAGAAGAAAAATAATTTGAACCGTGGAATATTAAGTCGCTTTATAAATCGAATATACTATCAATCTGAAAAACAAATTACCAAAGCATAATGATATCAATGGTTATGCCTTCTAACGGTGGCTTTCTTAACATTTATAATTCCTTATAAATTAATGATATTAGCGCTTAGGACCATCAGTTACATCAGCAAACTTAACAATAAGCGACACCATAGCAAAAGATGAAAGCTTAGAGCCGGTTTGGTGGCGAAAAATAATTTCATTCCTTGCAATAATTTTTTTAAAAGGAGTTAATGTATAGAAACAATTCTAACTTTTGAATAGAACTTTCAATAAAAAATTAAAATTAATTTTTTAATGCCAGTTTTGCCTATTAGATAATTCTTTCTTAAAGTCTTGAAGAATGGTTTTCTTTACGCCAAAATAATTCCAGTTTCGATTTTAACAATAAGTATGACCTTGTTCGGAGGTTTTACAGCCGGACCAGAGACCGGACCCTGTTGAGATTCGGCAGTACGATCTTTATGATAATTTGAAAATCCTTTTAAGCTAAAATATTGTATTACTGTTTCACCCCCGGCCTCATTGAAAGAAATACTTAAAACAACGAAAAACACATTAAATATGTTTAAAGGGTGTTGCTACTTAACACTTAGAGTATTCAACACTAGAGTCTTCCTTTTTATTATAAGAGAAACAAGACGTCAAAGGCATCTTGAAGTGCTGCTGTGTAGAAATAGCTTTTGTCTTAACCTTTTTATAATTTCTTACCAAGCTTTTTTTGATATAACGTCAATTTTTGAATAAACACCCATTATCTTATTAAATATGTTGATTTGTACCCGGTCTTATTGTCTTTATTTTTAAAAATCTAAAAATTATTTATTTGCTATTAACCAAAGAATCGGAAACGAATTTTTAATTTAGCTGTAAATGTAATAGAGACCTCTTTATTGTTAAACCGGTAACGTCTTTAAATAAACTATTTTTTTTAATGTTTTTTTTTTCAAAACATTGTAAGCTTCGCGTTTTGTTTAGGCCTAATGGAGTAAATACCTAATATTATGAATCCTTTTGGAAAAAGTCTGTAGGTCCAAAATCACGTCTTTAAAATAAGGTACCAGTTTGAGTTCCTAGTGACAAAAGATTTGTTATAAAAAGAATGGTTAAATCATTTCTCCCAATTAAAGATTTCGAAAAGTAAAATTTTCAATAGTTCATTGAAATTATTTATTTCATAAGATCATATACCAATTTTTTTATACAATTCCCAAATCTACGCGTCAAATTAATGTCTTAGCAGCTCGTCTGGATTTAGTTGAGCTACATGTATATCCACTCAAGGCCATGAGCAAAAGTCACTGAATAAAAATTAAGCAGACAAGAGTCCAAGGTTTTTAAAATTTCGAACCCAAGGAGAAATCGAAGGTCTGTGTGTTTGGTTTACTGTTACAGTTAAGGGTTAAAAAGTTAAAATAAAGATAATATCAGTGTTTTCTTAGACTTTGTTTTGCGGTAAAATCTTTGCATGTTGCCGTAAGGAATAGAAAATAACCTTCCCAAAGGTATTCTACTAGAAATTTGTTCTTAGAAGTTTATTGAAGATATTTGAGTATGATATTAACGCTTACTGCATGAATCGTCCAATTTCTATTTTAATGTGACATGCTCTTAATCTGCCTTGATCAGGATTTCAACCACGTTTTCTTAAAATTGAAATGTTACTTAATATCTAAGCTACATCCAAATTGCCAATGCCCATATATTAAATATAATACAAATTGATAAAAATTAGGACGGAAGTACAATCGTTTCGGTTTTTCTGTACTAAGGAAGTATAATTCATATATTAAACTTTATGTAAATTTTCGAATATCAGATATTATGTGCCAATTGATAAAACATTCTTGAATTTTATGGCTTCACGGTAGTCTTTAATATATATTTTCCTGTGAAATAGTCGTAAGATCACAACATATTTCATCAGTACGTGAAAAAGGAACAAAGTCTATGGAAAGGCGAGCCAAAAGGAGCAGATGCAGACGGCCAGCTATTTTGGTATTAAAATCGGATTGTTTTCATTAAATTGAACCAAAGAGTGCGCCGGACGCAAAGGATCTCCTTGCTCAACACCCCGTTCCGATGACAGAATTGATTCACCATATGCGAGGTGGGAAGACCCCTTATTTCATTAGCGTTCAAACCCATAGAGATCGCGATTACCCTTACGAACGCATTGGTGGAGACCGTCGCGACGGACCATGTTGAAGGTGTTTAAGAAATCCACTTTAAGTAAACGGTGGGAGCCTGATGAGGGTGGTTAACGAAACGACGGGTGGTGTGGGCCATGGCTTCGGCCCCTCAACGGGTTCCAAAACTCAAAACGTAAAACAGGGACAAGACTTGGAGAAATATGCGAGCAAGCTAATTTGGTGGCCGGATGCCGAATGGTTTGTCACAAGCAATCGCACGCATACCGCTTTCCTTTTAATTATGAGCGCAAAGGGAAGAACCAGGCATATTTCTGGAGGAACGAGCCCACCGACAATAAGATTACAGAATTTCGTAAGAGCCTTCAGCAGACAACCGCCAGACGCCCCAGAACTCTCGCCCGTTAGATTCTTTAGGTGCTGGGGTGCAAAGAAGTAGAGAAACCTGGCAGAGCTGGCAGGGAACTATCGTAAAGCGGGGTGGACGGCTGATTCAGTACCATTTAAGGCAGTCAAAGAAGGGCGATCGCGGTCTGACTCTAAGGAAAAATCAGATTGATCAAACCTCGAAGGGTGTTTACTCCTGAGGGACGAGAGGGTAGCGGCATCGTGGGGAGCAAACTGATCATCAATACATACCACGCGAACAGCATACGAATCCTCACTGTCGGATAACTTGTCTTCGATGACTTTCCTGATGTGACGAGCGGTGGTTCTCTTAGCAAAAGAAGGAAGGATTTACTAAGCTGTTGGGATAACTAGGCCATTACGGAAAAGGTTGATGTTTTCTTCATTGCGCGTATATGTTTGGCCAAAAATTCGTAATTATTTATATACACCGAAGGTGCGTTGTACGTAGGCATGGTGTCGGCTGGAGTTGCTACAGCATCCACTCTTAATCCCACTGGTGTGTGCGAAGTGGAAAATGGTCCTCCCATTGCTGCACCTTCTGCTGGGTTGAGTTGCTTGCGTCAAAGATGCGACCATCAGAAGTAGGGTACTACTACCCACTATGGATTTGTCACCTGTCCGGGCTAGGTGGACATTGGCGTAGGGCACTACGATGGTAGACCTTTAGTGGTATGGCCTCTGTTACTAGATACACCGGGCTTTAAATTCTGACACTGTTTACAATGTTCCGCAAAGATTTTAACTCGTGGACTACATGTAACTTAATGCCTCTTAAATTTCAAAAAATGTAATAATTGTAACATATAATTTTGTTTTATTTTTGGCCGTTAATGAGTTGTTTCGCATTACTTAGAGGGTATTTTATGTGTTGCGCTTCAACACATAAAATACCCTCTAAGTAATGAACAAAATAAAAGTCTAGTAAAAGATAAAAATACGTTCAGCTCAAAGCATGGCATACAAGGGTAAAAGGGCAAACCCTTTGTATTTCTGCCCTCTCAAACAAAGATATCTTTACTCCATTCTCTAACTTCACCCTGCGTAGAAAAAAAATGCGCGTTCTCTTCGAAACAGGCTGGACGGAGGAAAGACCAAAAGGGATATTTTCATCTGGGAGGCTTGTGGGAGAACAGCTTGAGTACAAACCATCCATCGGAATAGCAAATAATGAATCTGGTACATTTCCTTTGAATTGTACAGAACCAATGATGGAGGGAAATTTGTCTCCCGTTTGGAGCGAAGGCACAGTTTTCGGAGTGAAGACCTACGATTTGGGGGACATACGGGTTGAAGGTAGTCATTTTGTTTATGTATGGAATAATATAGAGACGCACGAAGGATTTTACTCTCTGACCTCCGGCAAAATTTCACCCTTTGTGGTTCTTAATTCTGCATTCCTATTTCACATCAGCTACCAACTTTACTAATTTAAAAAATATTTACTTCTTAACTGGTTCGCATATTGAGGCAAACGGAGTTTTGGACATGTACAGACATTGATTAAAAATTATCAATAATAAATCTATCACTCGATAATACTCTGTGTAGCCTTTCTAGAAACTTATAGATTAGTAAAAGCATTATTTTTTTTAATTATCATCCTTTAGCTATGGTTTTCAAAGAGAATGCGTATTTCGAATTCAATGTCTTTAAAAATAAGAAAAAATACCAACCTATTTTTAAAAAAAATCCTGGTAAAGTTTTTTGTAATTACTTTCGGCCATATTTGAAAACAATAAGCAATATGTTTTAAAATCCCAATGCAAATATAAACAAAAAAAGTAAAGTATATTGTTAATATCGACTGAAATAAATGTATATCTTTCTAGTCGCTCCTTTAAACGAGAAGTGTTCCGCAAACGCGGTGCATGTACACTTCTGGCGCTGTTATTTGAAACAAAAGTGTATTTACGTGCTTGGCACTCGCATGTCATTGCTTAGATTAATTATCGAGTTGAAATATTGTATAGACGGAACGTTGCATTTTACAGTGGTCGGAAGTTATATTACACAAGTATGGCACTGTTTTAATGATACCTTTAATCAATTCAGGAATTGAGCCACGGTGGACTAGAAAATGAAGTTAAGTATATTTCTAAAAGATTATAATTTCCAAATGCATTCTACGCGGTGCCTCGATTTGAGCCTATGGCATTTTTTCTAGAATTTTGATATTTTAGAGGTATGTTTATTCCATGAGGTAGATTTTCTAAATGTTTTATAAATGTTAATAAAATATTCTTCTGTTACAGGTAGGTGATATACAAAACGTGTCGGATATAAACTATAGGAGCTTGTCCAAAACGCCACAATTGAAGTCAATATAATTATATCGACAGTAATTCTATCTTTATTTAGATGTTCTTCAATGTGGCCATAGCGAAAAAAGCGTTAGAGTGTTACTTTTAAAAATGACCTTTTTGTAGGAGGTAATTTTCCGCCCCATTGGTGGTTCTTGGAACCGTGTTAGGTGTCGCTACCTACAATGAAGACGGAAAATGAATCAACTCGATGTAGTTTTCTATAACAAAATCATAAATTTCTTCGCAACCCGAACTATGACAAATGCCCATGATTTCGTCAAATGAGTCTGATACATTTGGAGGTTCTAGAAAGGCCAATCCAAAAAACATATTAAGCGAATTTCTAATTTTTGATCCATTTTTCTCGTATTCTTCTCGAAGTCTAGGAATTTTTCTGACACGTATGTATTAATTTACAGTGTAAGTCCTACATGAAATATGAACCCTTTCTGAGTTATGTTTGGGAAAATCTATGTGGCTGCTAAATACTCGGCAGCTTCGTATTCAAACATTAAGATTTCGGAGCTTAAAGGGATCCATCACTCACAACAGGGGGAGGCATAGGGGTAACATAAAATCCAGACTTGCAGTGTGCTTCAAAACCAGTTTTTTGTGACCCCTATGCCTTCCCCTGTTGTGAGTGAGGGATCCCTTTGAGACCAGTTTCTATTCTAAACATAGATTTTTCAAAAACGTCCACACAGTATCTTGGGTTTTTAACCGTGAAATGAAAGGTCAAAAGAGAATCAGTCTGATATCTTATCACAATCCCCCAATGGTAACCGCAAGATTTTCTCTCTGCTTTCCCCCTTTCTATCCTCCCCAATCCCCCGATCGTAATCGCAAGATTTTCTCTCTGCTTCCCTCCCCCCTCCCCAGAATATAATATCGTCCTCCAAAAAAGCAATCCTTAGAATCTCTCTCTGCTTTCCCCCTTTCCATCATCCCCCAATCCCCCAAAGGTAACAGCAAGATTTTGTCTCTCTGCTTCCCTCTCCCCACCCCATTCTCCAGAATATAATCTCGTCCTCCAAAAAAGCAATCCCTAGAATCTCTCTGCTTTCCCCCTTCTCACACACCCCCAATCCCCAGACTGTAACAGCAAATTTCTCTCCCACCCTCTTTGTTCACCCCCGTTAACCATAATTGTTATCTCTCGTACTATCGCTCCAAATTGCTAGAAATCGGCTTTTGCCCCATTCGCTATAAATCGCAGCAGTTTGCCAGAATTAGATTTACCTCAACGAAATACTTCATGTACCCAAAATTGGACCGCCAGTTTATTCTTTTTAGGGGAATCTCTATGGGAGTTTAACATTACAATAAAGCTAAAAGGTCCAGTTTGGGGTAAATTTGGTCCGAAATGGGGTACATAGGGCCGAAAATGGTGACTTTGGTCGTTTATAGGGTACATTTGGTCCATTTTTGGGTATATCAGAAATGCAGTTGGAAAAACGAAGAGCCGTAATTTTTTCCACCCATCCCTAAACTCCTTAAATGTATTGCTATGGTTAAATTTCTACGCTTTTTTCAATATGCAAATTGTTTTAAATATGCCTAAATTATAAGTTTACTACAAAATAAATATAGTAAATTACTTTCTACGCTAATCTTACCCCTACACGACCTAATTTTCTGTCTGATACATTTCCAATATATAAAAGAACACCTAAAAATTTAATTTTAAATATAGTAAAATAGAAACTTACTTTTTTTTCTCTTTGACGGTCGGAAGTCTTTAAGCCTATGCCGTAAAATAGAGCGCGCACAGAAAATGAAAGTCACGTGAGAATCGGTACGTCACTGAAAATAGGGGAAGTGTCATCACTAGAGTTCTTTTATCAATATATTTAATAAAGGATTATTTCAAAGTTTAGATGGCGCCATGGTTCTCAATGTAGTGATATTGAAAGATCTCAACGGGTGGAATTGGAGAAACGCTAAAATATTCTCGACATATTCATTCTCCCTGAGTAAAAATAAATACATTCTTGGCGTAGTAGTAGGATTTTAAGAAAAAAATTAAATACGGAAAATCAATTATTTTATTTTAAAGGTTTGAAATGTCTTCACTTGTGATTTCCCACCAAACAATTTCAACATCTTCGATGTAGGTTATCTCATCCGGGGCATCCCAAATATAATGTTTCTTCTTCAATATTGAACATTGCTTGTATTACCTGTATCTGTTAATCTGAATACTACAAGAAAGAAAGAAAAAGAGATATATACTTGGCATTTTAGGTCAAACTAATAAAAGATATTATTTTCAAATAAATTTCTAATAAAGTATAGAAAATGGAGAAATTCAAATATAAAAGATAAACTTAGAAATAAGTTTTATGGTAATTAAGAATAATAACTATTTTTCACCTTCTGACCCAAAAAAATATATGGGGATCATATCCTTCCGGTACTTTGGTCCAACTAAAAGTAAAAACAGTATCATTAAATCTTACTCTACTTGAAAAAAATCCAAGAGATTATTATTAAAATTCTTACCTCTTAAAACAATTTTCGAAAGACATTTTGTATTTTATTTGCCTTATACGCGTCGTTGTAGGGGCCTGCCTAAAAAGAATGAATAGAATAAATAGAATAAAACCGATATGCTGGAGATGCTGAGTGTGCCCGGTAGGATGATACTTATTCTATTTATTCTAAATTCGATAATGCTCATTCTTTTTGCCTGCTAGCTACGAAATTAATCATTTAACCATGATTATGATTAAACTAAAACCAACTTTCGAAATTATTAAATACGTGTTATACAAATAAAGCTAAATAACATGCATTGTCATAAAGGTAAATAAAATATTTGCATTCGATTTCGTCGTTTAATTTTTGTAATCTAGGCCATTTCTTTGTGTTTATATCACGTGAATTAAAACTAATTTTAGAGTTTATTCTAAGGCAAGGGAATCTAGACAATTATAATTTATCCGAACCTAATAGCAATTGAATCTAGACTAATTTATTTTTTATTTGAAGTTTTGAACCTATAATAATAATTATTATTATTATTCTAATAATAATGATAATTATAATTATAATAATAACTAATTTATTTATTCTAGAGTGTAAAAAATGTTAATAACTACGGAATGGTTTTAAAAATATAGATAAATTATTCCATTTATTCTAACGCGTTTTCCGTATGCTTTTTGGCGTCAACGCGTTATTTAGCGATTGAAACTTATTCTATCACGTTTTCTATACTTTCCATTCGAATACCGGAATTATTTTACGCCGTCACGAAGACCGTGAAGAGGAGTATATTTCGTGGTAGTTTCGTTAATTTCCCTCCACAGGTTTAAACGTTATAGCGAAATTATTCTATTTATTCTAATTCCTTTTGGGTAGGGAATATGGCGTCTCAGCGTTTTTTTCGTGCTTCACATTTATTCTATCGTTTTCAAGCTACTTCCCTTTTGAATACCGGAATTATTTTTAGGCCGTCACGAAGAGCGTGAAGAGGGGTATATTTCGTGGTTGTTTCGTTAATTTCCCTCCACAGGTTTAAACGTTATAGCGAAATTATTCTATTTATTCTAATTCCTTTTGGGTAGGGAATATGGCGTCTCAGCGTTTTTTTCGTGCTTCACATTTATTCTATCGTTTTTAAGCTACTTCCCTTTTGAATACCGGAATTATTTTTAGGCCGTCACGAAGAGCGTGAAGAGGGGTATATTTCGTGGTAGTTTCGTTAATTTCCCTCCACAGGTTTAAACGTTATAGCCAAATTATTCTATTTATTCTAACGCGTTTTCGGTATGTTTTTTTGTCGTCAACGCGTTATTTAGCTATTGAAACTTATTCTATCACGTTTTCTATACTTTCCATTCGAATACCGGAATTATTTTTACGCCGTCACGAAGACCGTGAAGAGGGGTATATTTCGTGGTAGTTTCGTTAATTTCGACGCCATCGTTTTAAAAATATAGCGAAATTATTCTATTTAGACAGTGCGTTTTTGCAATGGCGTTTTGTCGTAGCTGCGGTTTTTCGTATTTAAACTTATTCTATCATTGTTTCGGTACTTCACTCTCGAATACCAGATTTTTTTTGCCATCATCACGAAGATCGTGAAGAGGGGTATTAATCGTGATAGTTTCATTAATTTGCAAGGACTGGTTTAAACGTTATAGCGAAATTATTATATTTATTCTAATTCCTTTTGGGTAGGAAATATGGCGTCTCAGCGTTTTTTCGTGCTTCACATTTATTCTATCATTTAAAGCTACTTCCCTTTTAAATACCATAATTATTTTTACGCCGTCATGAAGAGCGTGAAGAGGTGTATATTTCGTGGTAGTTTCGTTAATTTGCAAGGACTGGTTTAAACGTTATAGCGAAATTATTCTATTTTTTCTAATTCCTTTTGGGTAGGAAATATGGCGTCTCAGCGTTTTTTCGTGCTTCACATTTATTCTATCATTTAAAGCTACTTCCCTTTTAAATACCATAATTATTTTTACGCCGTCATGAAGAGCGTGAAGAGGGGTATATTTCGTGATAGTTTCGTTAATTTCCCTCCACCGGTTTAAACGTTATAGACAAATTATTCTATTTATTCTAATTGCTTTTTTGTAGGAAATATGGCATCTCCACGTATTTTCGTGTTTAAAGCTACTTCCCTTTTGAATACCATAATTATTTTTACGCCGTCATGAAGAGCGTGAAGAGGGGTACATTTCGTGATAGTTTCGTTAATTTCCCTCCACCGGTTTAAACGGTATAGACAAATTATTCTATTTATTCTAATTGCTTTTTTGTTTACGCATAATTTGAACTGAATAAAAACATTGAATCTGAGCGTTACATAATTTGTAACAGATATCTTAACAAACCTTTTAATAAATAAAGAAAACATGTCTGAAACTCATAATTCTGATACGAGTTCTGACAAAGATGAACGTGATTCATCGCGGAATAATTCGAATTTCGACTATTCTGATAATGATGCTTTTGATACAGAAAGCCAATTTTCTAATTCAGAAAATGAAGAGAAGGATATTTCGATAATTGAAAATGAATCCGAAGACGAAGACGGTTTAATTAGTACCGATGATGATGTTATTTCGAATAACAATAATAATTTCGTTGTTGAAGACGATAATAGCCATGCCGACGCCGGTACCAATAGTAAAAGCGACGAAAATGTGGTGCCTTATATGACCAACGTGTCCAAACTAACCAACAAAAAAGCCCACGAGATTTTAACCGCGGTGAAATAGAATACCTTTGAGGGATGTATTTATTCCCTTCATTGTTCTAATATTAAGGGCGGAGACGTTTACGTGGTCTCAACGACGGATCCATCGAAACGAGAAGACATACTTTGTGATAAGATGAAGTGGAAAAGATCTGGAACCTCTAAATTAAAAGATGAGCCTTTGATTAAGCTTTACCAATTAATAAAAATTGGTCCGAAGGATGAAGACTATTCTTCGAGATTCAAGAGACAGATATTCACTTTGCAAAATCCCCCAGGCGTATTTACCGCAGTTATTCACTACATTGGCGACGAAACTGCTTGGGTTCCCAGGGCGCATGACAATTGTCGCCAAGATAAGATACGACACGACTACGTCCGCACTATTCCCTCGACATTGCAAAATGTGAAAGATAACGTCTCAAAATCGTCCGCTAGAACTTACAAGAACGTTCAAATTGCGGCGGAAAGGGACTTAACGAACATTAAAAACCAAGCAGTCCACGACGATATTGCCGCGTTGCGACCGATGGTTAATGTTCGAAATCGCAAACAAGTTCGAAACGCTAAGTACCTAATCGATCGGAAGAAAAAGATCTGTAACGACCCTCTGGTGGCGGTGATAATGTTAAAAAGGACGGTATTTAGCGATTTCGTTCGTCAGATAGATTTTACGAACGATTTAACTATCGTATTTGGCCACCCCGAAGCCGTGACGTTAGCCAATCGTCTACTAGAGATTTCAAATGACGATGAAGAAACGGAACAGGCTATTTATTGCGATACTACCTTTAAATTGGGTAACTTTTTCGTAACCATCGTTGTTATGATAAACACGATGCTCGTCGAACATCCCATTGTCCCGATTTTTTTTCTGATACACCAAGTCAAGTCTCTGGAAGTCCACGAGCGCTTTTGGCGCGATTACGTGGCGAAAGAACTGAAATTGGACGAATTTGGATCGAACTGCCCCATTGTTTCGGATAGAGAAACGGCTATCACCCACGCCATAATGGGCGCTTCTCAAATGGGTAAAACTAATTTAATTGTTTGCCACAATCACTTGAAGAAAAACGTCGAGCGGTGGCTAGATCAAGCAAAAACCACGAGAAATAATAAGAAGATTCTCCTAGATCATTTTTGCGCGTTACTAGAATGCGAAACGCAAAAGGACTTTGATGAAAAATACGGATAATATTATCCGACTTGGCCAGCGGAATTCGTGAAATATTTTGACAATCACTTGAAGGTTGATTTGAAAACGAGGGCGATTGCCGAACGCCACCAAAGGTTCGCGATGTTTCGTAAAACGCCACCGACGAATAACCCCAGCGAGAGCTATAACAGCAAAATAAAACGCGCCTTCGAAGGGGAACAGAAACAGATCGACGACGCCATTATGGTTTTAGAAGATTTACAGAGCATCGATTTAAACGACTACGATCTTGCCGTCGATGGCCAAGGAGAATACCACTTGAAGCCGGAGTTTGAAGGTAACGAAAAGTTAAACTTGAAACTCAATATCTCCCTGGCGAACAGAAGCGAAATAGTCGAAGCGGCCAGAATGGGTGTGGTACCGAATTCTTCGGATCCCATAAAAGAGAGAAACACGGGTAGATGGTCCCAGAAATTGTTGGCTTCAGTTTGTCTGAGACAAAATGTAGTCACACTCATTACCAATCCGATGGTTTATGTGGTCAGAGATCCCAGTAAGAACGAATACCACGTTGTTAACCCCAGTAACAAGAAATATAGAAATGATTCGAAATAAAAGCGCATTTTCTGAAAAGATTCCGGACGTTCCGTCACTCACGGCAATAACGAGAAAGAAAGGTTCCGGTAAAAAGAACTTTAAGAATACCAAACCGGACGGAAAACGAAGGTTCGAGGACATCGATTCTTACGTAGCGTCATAAGACTCCATCGTTGGCACACGAAGTCATCAGTCGACGCCTTTGAAGGACTTAGAATCTTATGACCGGAGTGATGGTTTATTGGCGCCATTGTCCATTCCCGATACTCCGAAGAGAACTGTCACTTTTAACGCGCCAATTAAAAGAAAGTCGTCTACGCCAATTGGAAAGGCAAAAATAGTTGACGGCCTAAAAACTGATGGAACCGAAAGACGGACAAGTCAAAAAAGAAAGATACCAGATGAGGGAAAATGCGTCCGTGAAGACGTAAGACCAGCGAAGCGCTCGAGTAAGACTAACTCTGCTCACGATATGGACGATGTGGGAGAGTTAAACCTTAACGATCATTGGGTTTATTCTCCGGAATGTCGCCAAAGTCTTGAAAGTGAAGAATTTTCTACTCTCAAACCCGGTGAATACATTGAAGATGTTATCCTGAATCATTGTATGAAATACTTGATTTGCAACAGCAAATTTAGCGCTTTGTTTATAGATTCGTGTTTATACTCGTTGGCCGCGAGTTTAGAAAGTAACTTCGGGAATGTAGAACGATTCCTTGAAGACGAAAAGGGTGACCAAGAATATATCTTTGTCCTAATAACGACAAATATTTTTGGAGGATCTCATTGGTTGCTTGGTATTATTGTTAAAAACGAGAAAGCAATTACCATTTTGGACTCGCTCCCTACTGATAATCTTCAGTTACCGGAGAACGAAGGAAAACGGGAAATATTGATTCATTGTCGCCATACCCTTGAGAAAATAGCCAAATGCGCTTTTCCCAATCACACGGGTAATTGGAAATACCGGTATCCTACTCAAGTCCCTATCCAACCGAACGGTTACGATTGCGGACTATACGTTGTGGCCAATCTCTATTGCGTATCAAATGACGCCGTGTACCCAAACACTTTACGCCCAATATATAGCTACGTTGATAGCGAAAAGGGGAGAAATTGGCTCCATCACATGATGCTATTGACGACTGAAAATATTCCGCTTGTATCTGGACGTAGTGAGAAAAAAGTCGAACCCAGTTTTAAAAATAAACCTATCATTTTGGCTATTGAGAACGAGGATCGTAAAAAGGTTGTCTTAAATATGATTAGCGCTGTCGGATTAAATTTAGAACGCGTGACGGAGATACGAAGCGCCAAATTTGACTTTTCGGACGCTGAAACAATTACACATTTGGAATCAGATATTCGAGACGCTTTCGCGTCTGAGGGAAAGCATTATTTGCCTCAAGATTTATTAGATATCTTGGAAAATCGTAATCACAGAGATTTCTTGTGGGCCCAAGAGCAATATAACCATTGGTATAATACCGGAAGTCGATGGCCCGTGGTATCTAATACAACGGGCAAAGAATTACTGCAATTAAGCCCAGTCCAAACTGATGATGAGAGATCGTTAAAAAACAAAAATAAGCATGGGTTAGCGGGTATTTTCAGCCTTCGTAAACATCAAATAGTGTTGAAAGACCGAATTAATCTCCACATCGAAAATGAGCGGAGAAAAAATCCCAACTTTCACGAACCCAAGCTTTCGCGCTATTAGATCTTACGACCAATGAAATGGAGGAGCTTAGGTTCTTCGATGTGAATGTCAAAGATTTGATTGATAGCGGAAAAGAGAAAGTTGATCTAATCGAGAAATGCTCCAACACGGAAATAGCTCAAGACCATTCTATAAAGAATATAGTAGTAACGGAGAGAATCGAAGCTTCAGTAGGAAAAGAAATGACGATAGAAGTAATAAAGAACTTCGATGGTCGTCTGGAAAACGTTCCCTTTGAAACAGTTTCCAAAACCAATCACGAAAGCGAAACGTTTAAATGCTTGAAAGACGGAGCGTGGATATCTTCGATTCTGATAAACTTATCAATGCCAGTCCTAATTCGAAAGCTCAAAAAGACGGATAACGTCTTGCCATTATTTACAACCTTGTACGAAAACGTTTACAAGGAGCTTTTCGTAGATCAGAGTTCTTCCAATTTCCTCCAGCGTGTAGCCGGTTACCTTCGTATTAACCAAGGGTTTAATAAAGATATCATTGCCGCCGTAATTCCAGACAAACCATTCGAGAAACAGATGCGTATGTTACTGGGACTCGTCCATTTCAAAAGTAAAAAGATTTACATTCTAGACCCATTGGGCGACTATTCTCCAACGGATTTGCACTTCCGAACCCTTCGTACGATAGTACACATGTGCTATCAAACTGCGAATCTACCATTTGAGCCGGAAGAATGGAAGTGCATTAAGAGTACAGATTGCGAGAAGCAGCCTAATGGATACGACTGCGCTTTATACGGACAACTCTACCTTTATTGCATCCTAACGGGCCAAAAAACCCGAAACCTAAAGATAAGTAGCTCGCAAGGTCGCAAATGGTTGTATTTGTTGGCAAAGGAATACAGTAACAAAAAAGACTACGCCAATAAGACGCGATCGTTATCAAAGAGTAAATGTCTGCCCGATGTCGAGTCGATTAGAAAAGGCTCAAACTTGATGTGCTCCGTGGTACCAAGCGATACCGATTTTGAAATAAGCGGGTGGCTCAACGCTACAAATACACAGGCATGGGACACTTGCGAATTAGATGTGACATGTACCGGTAGTTTTCCCGATCGCCAAGTGTTCCGCGTTTCTTGTCGTAGATGGTTTCACGTTAAGTGCGAAGGTTTAAAAGAATGTAAAAGTTTCAAAACGTATTACGTTTGCAAGAAATGCCAAAAATCAATAGAATAGCCCGAGAGAAAGTAAAATCGAATGTTTTTATAAAAAACATTCAAACCTATATTTTCAGGAAAATGTTCCTCGAATATAAATTCGCCATCAAATTGATTCATCGCCAATACTAAAGCTTAAAGTTTCCTCTTTAAAGTGACAAAATGGAAATTTGGTTCCCCAGCGTCCCAAAATATTTAGCGTTGCCCATAAAATTTAAACGCCACTAAAGATATGGCACAAATAATATCCGGCCAGGAAACCGCGTTAAAATGTGAGAATGTATATATGTATGTATGTATGTATGTATGTATGTATGTATGTATGAATGAATAATTGAATGTTTCTAATACTTGGTATAATGGTCTTATGTATGGTTAAAAAACAATTGATATTATTTAGCGTGGTACCGGCCAAATTAAAAAAGACGGCGTTCTGAATAGATTATTTTCTCAGAATGATACCATTATACTAAACGTAATCTAAAACCAATGGATTTTCGGACAAAAATTCGCCACCGTAAAATTAAAATAGCAGTATTAAGATTTTTGAAGCCGTCAACATTAGAGTGTTTTTTTAGGCATTTTTTTGGATTGAAAATAAAATGTCTATTAGAACATTCTTATTTAGACGGTTGAATCTACATATCACTCCCCGAACTCTACATATCCGCCCCCGGACGCTCAAGACCCCGACGTTTTTGCTATTAGGACCAAGTTTGATTAATTGGTATCTTTTAATCAAAGGAAAATCTTTGATCTCTAATATTCCATTTTGTTTCCGCGTTATCTTACCACAAAGTATGTTGTCTTATTTTAATGCATCTCCGCCCTCAATATTAGAACAATGAAGATAATAAATAACTCTATCTAAAATATTATTTTTTTACAGCGCTTAAAATTTCGAAAGCCTTATCATTCGTCAGTTTTGACTTTTGACACGTTTCTCATGTATAGTCCCGCACCAAAGTTTCTGGACACTTTGTTTTTCAAATGTTTCAAAAACCGTTCACAGTAGGAAGTCAAATGATACCTTTTTGGAAAGTTTAGATAACGGAAAACTTTCTGCTATATTTAATTTTTTAAATATTGAATAACTATTCGACCGAGGCTTAATAAACCAAAACATCGCCTTTTCAACCAATAGATATTTGAGAAACTCGACGCACCGAATTGTTTCCTTTCCAAAACCGGACCCTGTTTCAAAATCGGACAAGTATGTCCGATAATATTGAGGAAAATCCAAAACCAAAAATCGAGCTTTTTATGCCTAATCGAAATTCATTCAAATTTAAGTCAGTTTTAGTTGGCAGCGAGGAATTGGCCGTCGCCCCGGTATACGACTATTTTGAGTTGTTGACGGTGCTTTATGATATTTCTTCGTAGTTTTTGAAATGAAGTTTTAATAATAATTAAAAGCTGGGATAATACCAAGGTACCACCACAGGCCCAAGTCAGCTAGCGACCTTTAATGCTATTTAAGGTGACCAGGTTAAACAGTCTTGGAGGTAGGTGGGAAACCCTTCACGCTACGAGAGTGAAAAGCTCCCATACACTTACTAGAAATTTTGATAGAATGGGGAAAACGAAAAAATCGGCGGAAACCCCTTTAATGAGTGGGGAGATAACTTCTCTCAGATAACTTGCATACTAAACCCGGAAGGAGTTGTTCCGAGTTTTCACCCACAAGCTGGGATCAAACCACGCACGTCTTTTGCTTCGAGGAGGAAATGCGAACCACTTCGCCGCCGCACTTACCCTGGACTACTTGTGCATTAGCTTAATAAACGCAATAGGCGCTTAAATAAAACCATTTCTGAATGTCTTGCCCCCCTGTTGAAAAAAGCTGTCAGATCTATGCATAGAACACCCTCAATTTCGGCAGTATAAAGAGAAACCATAGACAAACCGATTATATGTCCAGTCACAGCAGCACAAACTCTATGAATTGTCTTTTATTTAAAGGACTAAAAAGTATCCTAAGAGGGATATTTACGAAATGGAGCGATTTCACAACCAACAATATCGCAATTAGTTGACGTCGGTCAAGAATTTTAGTAAATCACGAAAAATAATCAACAGGACTTGCTGGTTAATAGTACTTAAAATTTCTAGAGACTCTTCGTTTGTTATTTCTTCCATATTGCCTTAAAATTATAACTTTGGTACTAGGATTTTAATCTTTTACATCTTAGGCCTAAACTTCTCTTAAAAAATTGAATTTGAAAATGGTTGAAACCAGGTATCGTACTCCCTTCTGACTATATATATGTTGAAAAGTTATCCAAAATATGATAAATCGGTAAACGGTCCATTGACGGAATTATATATAGTAATTTTGAGCCAATTAGCAAAAGTTGATACAAAATCAACGAGGGTGGAGAAATTGTCTATCGATTAAAGCATTATTCTCTCTTTTAAATTCATTGGTCAAAGAGTTTAGTAAAATCTCCATACACAAAAATCGATATGGGTATATCGAGGATCTGCAATAATCTGACATATCGTCAGTGACGTTGCTGGAACAAATGGATCTCAACGCAATAAATAAAGGTATAAGATATTAAGGTGAGTCATAGTACAACATATAGGGGGGCCTCTTTCTATATGGCGTGGACTGGAAAGATAAATAACGTGCCCTGGACGATGGCTGGTTTTTGCCAATTACGGACTTACTGGGTCCCTACTGGACTTGGGTCCCAGTGATCAGCTAGTGAATAGAAAATATACATGTATATATATTATATGGTGTCTAACTTTTCTAGCTACGCCAATGATTCCTAGGGTTTCGTGGCACTTATGGACTCTTTGGTCTATAGCTTGTATTTGGTATACTGAAACGATATTTATTACCACCGTCAGAGGTGCATTTGTACCACATAACAGGGGCGTAATCAGGAGGTACGTTCGCCCCCAAAATATTTGTTGTGTACAGCTTGTACAATATTTTCAATTAGCACGCCTCCCCCCCCCCCCAACTAAAATCATCCGTGAGGCTCTTATGCCCAGTTGTTAATATATTACAGTTATACATTAAAGCGAGACTTATTTTGTTCAAATTTGATTCCATATTTAACAGAAGTGTTTACACGCACCTCTATCATTATTTCTATGAACAAATTCCTAAACAAGAGAAAATCGCAAATATGAAATTGAAATAGCGGACATCTTAAAATATTTGTGAGCTGGTAATAAGCTTCTAAATTTCAGTTGCGATGTGACAACCCCTCAAATATATGATCAAGGACGACTACCCTTTAGACAAATTTAGGATCGTCCGATGTAACGACGCCTGCGCGTGAAAATATTATTTCTGACACTTTTAGTTTAGGTTTGAGATTGTTAGTTATAATTTTGGTTTTATTTCCCAATTTTCAAGAAGTTTATTTACACTTTTTAACTTATACAGATAAACGATCCTGAATACAATGTTCCACAACTTGACGGATTTATAATTAATAACACCGATTGGATTTCCCAACCAGCCGATAGCGAGTCAAAGAAAATGGAGTCTCTTTTTTACGAACTCCAATTAACCCTAAAAAGGAGTATGACGTTTATTAAAGCAACATACCCACAAGTAAATCTATTAATTAAATACGTTATTGGCTTATTACTCCATAGCTTTGGTTTTGGGCACAGTTTTTCGATAAACAGGAAAAAGTGGTATGTGCAGAGGAATAGAGATATTAGATCCGTTGAATCGTTTTCAAATTTCTGGCCAGAGTTCAGGTTGTTCCTGCCTTTTTGAGGAGTACGTCCTCAAAAGATTTAAACTTTTAACTGGTTGGATTCTTATTTTCTGAAAAAAATCGGCTCTTCTATTTATTTTATGAAAATCGGTAAAGACTCATAAGCCTAGGGGCACGGAACTCGAGGGGTCGGACATTTACCAAAATCCCGTACACTTTGTCTAAAATCGCAAAATCTTTAAACTCTCTCTATGGTAAATCCCAATATAACTTCAAAAAGTAATGATAAAATCGCCAAAATCTCTACGAAATCCAGAAATCCCGTACAAAATATTTGCAAGTGTCCGACCCCTCGCCGGAACTTGTCAAAATTTAAGGGGACCCTTAAGGGCCTATGGGTCCGGGTGGTAGTTAATCAGCCCCTTTGGGTATTCGCCTAGCTGATAATTAACCCTACTCGATAAGAGCTTTGTAATTCTTGCCCCAGAAAGGTGAAGGGGGGTGGAATTCCTGGTTTTCGTAAACATTTTAACCCTTGTAAATATTTCAAAATTAATACATTGAAACGTTCAATAGCTTTTTTTTAGATCTTTTCATAGTAATTTCGTTATGCAGTTTCCCGTAAAACTTAAAATAGGGTAGCAATCTACAAAAAATTCCTTCGGAGGTAAGTATGAAGTCGTTTTTAAATTTTAATAGTTAATCGATACTAAAATAGAAGGCGCTGTGGGATTTAATTTATAATGAAATTTGAAAAACAAAATACGAAAATATTTTGAAAATCACACAGCGCCATCTATTTTAGTATCGATGAACTATTCAAATTTAAAAACGACTTCATACTTACCTCCGAAGGAATTTTTTTATATATTGCTGGCCCTATTTGACTTTTCTTTTCTTCACCCATATCTTTCGACTTTCCAAAATATTTCCAAACTGCTATTTTCTATTATTTTTATGCATTTGATACACCTCGTCCCTTACCCGATCTGGTTTTTCCAGGTCTGATACTATATACCACACCGGCTGATACCAACGTTTTTTTTTTAGTTTAAATTGGATGATCAGAAGCAGCGCATTTTAGAAATCTATATGGATTTAAAAAAAAAACAAAACACCTTAGTGGCGCAAAGGCGACGCAACATCGTCAAACATTTAAGCATCGGGGGACAACTTTTATCGGAAGCGGCCCGTCAAGCTCTTTTGACAGCCACGTACCCCCCTTTGGATGTCCACCTCTTTGGACCAACGTTGGATGCCGCACTTCAACAGATGTCCTCTGATGTTTCAAGAGTGCAATTGCTCGTAAGAAATTATATCGATAAGTAATCTCAAATAACCCCTTCGGGTTATTAGGAACGCCCACTTTAATTTCAAATTTACCGCTCTTAATAGACTTATATATTACAGACACAACACTCGGTTCAGAGAGGTGGAAGAAGAAGAGGTCGTCGAGGTCATAGTTGGCGCAGCGGGCGTGGTGGTAGTCGGTAAAAAACGGGGTCCAGGATCTGGGTGGACCCACAATCCTTATTAGACTTTTATATATATATGTATAAAATAAATTTTTTTTTGACATTTGTATTCATTATTTATATGTATTTTAAAGAATACTTCGTTTTGGAAGGGATATTTATGAATACAAAATTATATTTCATAATTCTAGGTTATTTCAGAAATAGGGGTAGGAATACTCACGCCAAGAAGTAGTATTACTTGCAAGTCACTGTTTATATAGTGCTTGTTAAAATAATGAAAAAATTTACTTTTACGGCAGCAAGAAACTTTCCACATGGCGTTCCTTTTTAACCAGGTAACTTTATGACATATTAATAAGGCTCAGCAAAAATACATGTGACAATTTTCCATTTTTTCCACAATCACTATATATAACAATACCATGCGGGTCCTGGGTCTCGGAAATATTACTTCTTGGCGATTTCCTGGGAGGACAAGCGCCTATTAACATACTTATAGCGCCTAGATAGTTTTTATACTATTTATTATAATTTTAACCCCTCTAAAAAGGAAACGAAGCTAGTTTCAGGGTTCAGAACCTTACCATATGATGAAAGGTTAAAAAGGTTGGGTCTTTATGGCCTGTTACCTGTATGATGTTACTGCAGTTGACTTCTTCGGCGCAACGGATTACAGGAGTACGCCACTACTCCCGGCGATTAGATAAATATTAAAACTGGGGCTGACCTGTTGTTCATTTCAGCATTACTTACTATTAGCCTTTTTTTAATTTTATTACTGTCGCTTCATATGTAGGGTCAATGGAGGTAAGTGTGATCAAAATATTTTTTTTGGCGTTTACCTGAAATTACACTTAAAACTAAAAATAGCACCCTCTTAAGAATTGGTACAATTAATACGGCCACTTTATCCTACACAACCACGCAATCAAATATAATATCAATTAAATAGTGATATAAATATTTATTATTTAATTTAACTCCGTTACTGATCACACTTACCCCCAAAATGCGGGGCAAGTGTGATAGGGGGGTGGGGTAATTGTGATCACTTGAAATCCTTGACCAATCGCAATAAATTTGCATACAGAGGTTTAAAATGTTGTCCTAATAAAGCTATATTTTTTTCGTAGATATAAAATAATATCTTCGTGTGGTCACACTTACCCCAAAATGCGGGGCAAGTGTGATAGGAAGGTTGGTTAATTGTGATCTTGTGAAATCCTTGATCAATCGCAATGACATTGCATACAGCGGATAAATATGGTGTCCCAATAAAGCTGTAAAATAATATCTTCGTGTGGTCACACTTACCCCGCACCGCAAATTTTAAAAGACATTTTACAGATTAAATTTTGAAAACCTCAAAATGTTAGCAAAAACACAAAATTTTCCTAGCAGGTAAAAGATTAAGCAGACTACAAAATAACAAAATGTAAAATCGGTTTGTCAGTAAGAAAAAAAATTACAGAACTTTTCTTTTGGGCATAAAATCTCTAAACACGAGTAGAAGAGTATAACATTTTTTCAACTAAATTTTTTAAAAACTAAATTTAATTCAAATTAATATTGAAAATATACAAAATGTGTACAATTAAGTATATTTCAATATCCATTCATCAAATATTATGTTATAATGTTATTTGGGGAAATAATAAGGGGTGATCACACTTACCCCCTGATCACACTTACCTCCATTGACCCAATCTTTTTTTTTGTGAAATTCTGTTTTTTTTATTTTCGTTTTTCGGGCACTATCATTGTATTAATTAAGATTAATGTAAATAGTTTATTTTGTTTCGAGCGTTATAGTATCTTTTGTATCGCGTATCAGGGCCCAATAAGCTTTTTTTTATCCTGAATTAAAAACATTATTAAAAACAACTTTTATTTTTCGGCCGAGATATGAATTAATCTAAAGACGATGTTTACACCCCTTGCGGATTCTACTTGCTGAAGTTTGATTCTGAGGGAGTTGATACCACGTTTCCCCGTTTGAAAATTTAGTTCAAAAAAGGTCAGGAAATGAAATTAAGTTGATAATTGACTGTAAAAAAACGCGGAAGGGCGTCTAACAAACCCGGAGTGATATAACAAATCTTGAAGGGAAAAAAATTAATTAAGTGGTCACCAGGGCTACTAACACCCCAAGCATTTAATTTTTAAACTGGCGATTGGCCTGTGATAGTGCCTTATTTCTCACACTATATAGCCGCTTATAGCAATGTATAAAGTCAAAACGAACATTGAACTACTTTCACATTTAAATTTATTTATAACGAAAAACGTTTTTTCTGGTCGGTTAAGCGAGAAAATAGGTGTAAAAATTGATTACTTGATTTCCAGAAATCCAGCTTATCACGGGAAATCAAATATTTTTTTGAAATAATGCATAAATCATTTAGTATTTTCTAGAATTCAGTTGTAACCACGCATTTCCCAAAATAATTAACGGTAAATCACCATTAATCATTAACGCGCGAGAAATTCCGGATGTTTTCAAAATTCGCGAGTGATTCAAATTCGCAAGAAGTTGTAAATGTAAATGACGTAATTTACGTCACATTACGCGAACAAAGTTTCAGTAAAGGAGATACCTTCATGGAATACTTATGAATAATTATTTTACATATATGCTGGAGTGAAATCTATTCACCTGACCTAAACCCCACTACCAACTTTATACATTGAGTCCGATCAAAAGTGTAATCCGAAATTGGCTGTTAACCGCTCAATGATATACCAAATGTATTCGCATCTTTGCTTTGGTCGTAGTTACGAACTTCGTTGTCAAATAAAAACTAGATGCCACGTATATTTGAGTACCCACAATCCCCCTTAAGTACATCTTGCGTATTAAAGTTGAATCTGAAAGTTTTTAATCAATGAACTTAATAAGCGCAGTTTAGCAACCTAAGAGGAATTTTTACGAAAGGGAGCTCTTTTCCAAACCACCCTCTTCGTGAAGAACAATATCTCAATCACCCTATCCTAAAAATAATTAGCGTACTAAGCGAGAGCAAACTGACCATAAATAGAAACCTATTACAACACTATATCAGTCACGTTATCCATTAGCTAGGAACTATATATTTCAACTTGATAACCTTCATTACAAATAAATACGAATTAAAATATAAGCCTCACCACTAATCGGTCAAACCCTCTAACCATTAAAACCTTCGGATACTAACACACTTCAAATATTAAAACGGTGTCAAAGTAAAATTTTAAAGCTTATGTCAATCGTCCATTAAAAGAACAAGCACTCCAAATAAGAGCACTATAATAAGATATATTATATTTTTCTAGTGAAGGAGCCGGCAAATAAATGTCTGAAATAATTTAATGTTTAAAATAAAAAATTAGACTTTTAATTCATTATTTATTAGCATTTTGAAGAAGAGTTAGTTTTGGAAAGGGATTTATAAATAGAAAATTATAATTATTAATGAGAAAGAGGGTAGAATAAACGGGATTAACCGGTAGAATAAAACGGGAAAGAAAAGAAGCCAAAAAGAGATAGAATAAATTTGAATCACGAAATAAAACAATTTCTTCAAAAATTAACATTTATTGGGACGAAGAAAGCCCATCTCTTAATTTTTGATAATGGTTTTAGTTAATTCCATGGATATTTTTAAAAAAGTTCAATTTTGAATTACGAAGATACGCCTGCACCAAAGAAAACGCGTTATAATGAATAGAATAATTCCGGTATTAGAAACACGGTAGAATAATTTCACTTTATTTCTAAAACCCCACACTTAATTATAACCGTAAAAATATAACATTTATTATTTTTCGTTTAAATATGAAATCTACGTTCACATAATTGAAGAATAATTCGAATAAACCGCCACTGGTACAGAATAATTTATGCGCTCTTGGAGATAGTGTCGCCATCTAGTGGATAGCGTAAAACATGCCCAACGAAAAGCCATTCGAAAAACGCACTGCCTAAATAGAATAATTTGGCAATAACTTTAAAACCGGTGAGTGGAAATTAATGAAACTATCACGATTAATACCCCTCTTCACGCTCTTCGTGACGGCGTAAAAATAATTCCGGTATTCAAAAGGGAAGTAGCTTAAAAACGATAGAATAAATGTGAAGCACAAAAAAACGCTGATACGCCATATTTCCTACCCAAAAGGAATTAGAATAAATAGAATAATTTCGCTATAACGTTTAAACCAGTCCGTGCAAATTAACGAAACTACCACGAAATATACCCCTCATCACGCTCTTCGTGACGGCGTAAAAATAATTCCGGTATTCGAATGGAAAGTATAGAAAACGTGATAGAATACGTTTCAATAGCTAAATAACGCGTTGACGACAAAAAGCATACCGAAAACGCGTTAGAATAAATAGAATAATTTGGCTATAACGTTTAAACCTGTGGAGGGAAATTAACGAAACTATCACGAAATATACCCCTCTTCACGCTCTACCTGACGGCCTAAAAATAATTCCGGTATTCAAAAGGGAAGTAGCTTAAAAACGATAGAATAAATGTGAAGCACGAAAAAACGCTGATACGCCATATTTCCGACCCAAAAGGAATTAGAATAAATAGAATAATTTCGCTATAACGTTTAAACCAGTCCGTGCAAATTAACGAAACTACCACGAAATATACCCCTCTTCACGCTCTTCGTGACGGCCTAAAAATAATTCCGGTATTCAAAAGGGAAGTAGAGAAAAAGCGATAGAGTAAATTTGCAACACGAAAATACGCGGAGACGCCATATTTCCTACAAAAAAGCAATTAGAATAAATAGAATGATTTGTCTATAACTTTTAAACCGGTGGAGGGAAATTAACGAAACTATCACGAAATGTACCCCTCTTCACGCTCTTCATGACGGCGTAAAAATAATTATGGTATTCAAAAGGGAAGTAGCTTTAAATGATAGAATAAATTTGAAACACGAAAATACGCGGAGACGCCATATTTCCTACAAAAAAGCAATTAGAATAAATAGAATAATTTGTCTATAACGTTTAAACCGGTGGAGGGAAATTAACGAAACTATCACGAAATATACCCCTCTTCACGCTCTTCATGACGGCGTAAAAATAATTATGGTATTCAAAAGGGAAGTAGCTTTAAATGATAGAATAAATTTGAAACACGAAAATACGTGGAAACGCCATATTTCCTACAAAAAAGCAATTAGAATAAATAGAATAATTTGTCGATAACGTTTAAACCGGTGGAGGGAAATTAACGAAACTATCACGAAATGTACCCCTCTTCACGCTCTTCATGACGGCGTAAAAATAATTATGGTATTCAAAAGGGAAGTAGCTTTAAATGATAGAATAAATTTGAAACACGAAAATACGTGGAGACGCCATATTTCCTACAAAAAAGGAATTAGAATAAATAGAATAATTTCGCTATAACGTTTAAACCAGTCCGTGCAAATTAACGAAACTACCACGAAATATACCCCTCTTCACGCTCTTCGTGACGGCGTAAAAATAATTATGGTATTTAAAAGGGAAGTAGCTTTAAATGATAGAATAAATGTGAAGCACGAAAAAACGCTGAGACGCCATATTTCCTACCCAAAAGGAATTAGAATAAATAGAATAATTTCGCTATAACGTTTAAACCAGTCCTTGCAAATTAACGAAACTACCACGAAATATACCCCTCTTCACGCTCTTCGTGACGGCGTAAAAATAATTCCGGTATTCGAATGGAAAGTATAGAAAACGTGATAGAATAAATTTGAAACACGAAAATACGCGGAGACGCCATATTTCCTACAAAAAAGCAATTAGAATAAATAGCATAATTTGTCTATAACGTTTAAACCGGTGGAGGGAAATTAACGAAACTATCACGAAATATACCCCTCTTCACGCTCTTCATGACGGCGTAAAAATAATTATGGTATTGAAAAGGGAAGTAGCTTTAAATGATAGAATAAATGTGAAGCACGAAAAAACGCTGAGACGCCATATTTCCTACCCAAAAGGAATTAGAATAAATAGAATAATTTCGCTATAACGTTTAAACCAGTCCGTGCAAATTAACGAAACTACCACGAAATATACCCCTCTTCACGCTCTTCGTGACGGCGTAAAAATAATTCAGGTATTCGAATGGAAAGTATAGAAAACGTGATAGAATAAGTTTCAATAGCTAAATAACGCGTTGACGACAAAAAGCATACGGAAAACGCGTTAGAATAAATAGAATAATTTCGCTTTATTTTTAAAACCGTTCCGTGGACATTAAAATTTTTTACACTCTAGAATAAAAAAAATAGTTATTATTATAATTATTATTATTTTTATAGGTTCAAATAAAAATAAATAAGTCGAGATTCCCTTAAGTTGCTATTAGGTTTGAAAACATTATAATTGTCTAGATTCCCTTGCCTTAGAATACACTCTAAAATTAGTTTTAATTACCGCGATATAAACACAAAGATATGGCCTAGATTACAATAAACGACGAAATCGAATATAAATATTTTATTTACTTTTACTTAGCTTTATTTGAATTACACGTATTTAATAATTTCGAAAGTTGGTTTTAGTTTAATCATAATCATGGTTAAATGATTAATTTCGTAGCTAGCAGGCAAAAAGAATGAGCATTATCACATTTAGAATAAATAGAATAAGTATCATCCTACCGGGCACACTCAGCATCTCCAGCATATCGGTTTTATTCTATTTATTCTATTTATTCTATTCATTCTTTTTAGGCAGGCCCTAGTTGTAGTGATCGTTTTATGAATTATTCATTTTCATTTCAGGGGTATTTATACATAAGGGCCATGCCTCCTCGTTAGTTAAGAAACAGTTTTGAATAAAAAGATAATTAGTAGTCATCCAAAGTTTAGGAATGATTGTTTGAATAAACAACAATAAAATTTCTATTATCATTTATTTCTCATTGATATCTGAGCCTAATATATTCACGTATTGTACGTGGTTTTTCCTAGAAAATAAAATTTCCTATCCGATTATAATCACGTTTCGTAGACTTAAATAAATCATGAATATATCTAGCTATGAATATCCAACCCTACGATATAGCCCTTCTATCATGTCGATTTGATTTGGGTGGCAACTTTCGAGACCAGTGACGCGTTTTCAGCCAATCAGGAGACTGAAGGAAATGCCGGCATGCTCCTCACTCGGTCGGAGCAGACATTATTGATCACGTGACTAGATAAGCCCAACCCAAATTTTAGCGGGAGGTTAGAGAGGCTATTGCTATTGTATATTCATAGCTAGATATATTCATGATAAATATATTCGATTCATTTTAAGTACGTTAATCTGTTTTAGTCCTATTTACGCCTATTTTAGACCTATGTACGACTGTAGACGTGTTTCAACAACAGACATGAAAATATTAATTAATTTGGACAGGTAGAGTGTTCAGATCAGTACTTTAAGTCGATGATTAAACATTTCCTTTCTGGCCAAGTACCTAAATTGTGTTCGTCATTCAGAAAAGAGGATTAGAGAAAAATTTCCATTTACGTAGCCTCGTGGCTGGATTTGCGGGCCTTGGATCAAATTTCTATGGTTTGATAAAAGTTCGGCAACACCGGACTAACGGCGGTAAACAATGCCAGCCGAAATTTCAGAACAGACTACTCCGAAGCAGATTTCTATTCCAAGTGGCATAGCAGTCTCCGGCACGCCCAACACTAACGCAAATTCTACGGTTAATCAAGTTTTACCTGCAACTGGCATGCAAAATGCTGCCATGTCTACGCCTCTATCTCCTAACGCACCGAACTTTCTACCTGGCATGCACAATGCTGCCACGAATCTCAACTATTCTCAGGCGATAAAACAACACACTCAATCAAGCTCTCCTCAGTCTCCTGCTGTAGCCATCCGTCCACCTATATCAGGTAGGGGCCCTAATGGCAAGAAGACTCTCTCATTCGAATACACCCTTCCTCCTGATGCGGGTCCAGTCCACATGGCTTGCGGTATCTCCATCCTCGCTCACTCAAAGAATGTCACCGTCCGTGACTATGTGAACGCTATAGTCGCGACCGGTGTTCCTCCGGATTGCATCACAGACGCTTCCCGCCTGGGTGATGCAATTCAAGTGTTTTTCAAGAGCCCCGGCTTCGCCACAGACCTGACCGCTGACGGTCTGATGTTTCGCGGACCACGTTTAGACGTTCTTCCAGTTGGAATTGCGCCTAAGAAGATTACCTTATCCGACGTCCCGGCGTTTACCCCAATTTCGGTCGTCCGGGATATTTTTTCTCAACTCTGCACGGACCACGGGAGGATCCACACTCTCCCAGCTACTGTGTCTAAAGTCGCGCCATTTGGACAAATTCGCCGCTCGTCGTCGAATGGCCTATATCTCTTTCGCGACACCGACGGATTACGATGAACTCCCCGAATCTATCGATGCCAGATTCAATGGCATTGATCATATTTTTCCTGTGAACGCACCACTAGTTTGTTTCCAGTGGGGTGCTAATGGTCATAGTGCCCAGGCCTGCCCTTCCGGACGCCGATCGCAAACTAGGAAGACGTCCCAGTTATTCAAAACGGCGACTTCCTCATCTAAGACCAAGAACACGACGACGCCGTTGCAGAAGACCAAGTCTTCTGGTGTCATTGCTGCCAAAGGCACCCTGGTCCGATCGCAGTCTATGAACGCGCTACCTACGGCTCTCATTGCTCCGATACCTCCTCCTCCCCCTCCTCCTGCTGCTTTGCCTCAGCAACATCAGGTCAGTGATACCGATGTTCCGATGACTCCTGAGTCGGACAGTGACGGTTTTGAACCAGTTAGAAATCGTCGCTCCCGTAAACGCTCGAACGATGACCACTTTACGCCCCCACAAAGAGGGGATTTAAAGAAGAAGACTACGCCCTACAAGGTCAATAATGATACTAATGAGTGGACGGACCTGCACGGACCTTTCACACCGGCCTTTGATATGGACACTCTACTTGACTTCCTGGCAAAGGCAGAAAGTCTTGACGCGGATGGCCAGCGTGATTTACTTCTTCAATACGCCCCGACGGCCGATATCGCGTACGTGCTTTCGCGACAAATACGCGTTTTTTCTTACATTGATCCTTCTATCGCGGCAATAACGCCATCTACTGACAAGCAAGCTATGCGTCGTCGCTACTACAATCTTTCCCGTGCCCTCATGCGAGCCTTCCCTGATTTCCAGGCACCTCAGGCCGGTTTTTCCTCGTCTCAGTAATTTTATTTTTTCTTTATGTTGCCCTTATTCTTTTCCCTCTCCTTATTCTGCTTACTTTCTCCCGCTATTATTTCTTTATGGTTAGTTTTCTATCTTTAAATGTCCGCGGCGTAGGCACCGGCGTCACGAATATTCGCGCCCAAGACTACGTATCCCGACACAATCCTTCTGTAGTTTGTCTCCAAGAAACAAACGTTTCTATACAGTTTTCGGATTCTTATATTTGGACCACTTGGCCATTCATTTTTTATCATAGCAGCTCGGCTTCTTCTCGTGGTACTGGTGTCTCACTCGGTCTCTCTCCGGCGCTCGCTCAATACGTTAACTTTCATGATTCTTTTCATGGTCATTGCATATACGTCCGTCTTGTTCGCGGTACACCAGCTGCTCCCTATTTCGAGCACCTCTTTGGGGTTTACGTTCCGTCATCTAATGACGCGTTAGCCCTTAGTACGCTCGAGTTCATTTCTTCTCACCTCGCGAAAGTTGAGGATTCCGACAATATATATTTCTTCGGTGACCTCAACTGTACACTAGATCCAGCAGCTGATCGTGCTAATTGCGCGGAGACTCGCACCAGGGTTTGCCTGGCTTTATCCGAGTTAGTTAATCAATATGACCTCGTTGACGCTTTTCGTCACTTTTACCCACTTAGGCACTCTTTTACTTGGCGAATGAGAGCTGCCACTGTGTTGCGCTCCGCTCGTCTAGATCGCCTGTACTATAACTCTTCCGCGTCCCTTCAGTCCGTTTCGCACCTACCAACGTATTTCTTCAACCATGACGCCGTTCATTGTGTCTTTATTGATAATGTAAGAATTCCGCGACGGGCTCCTTTCTGGCGCCTCGCTCCGGCAATGCTACTCGACACTGTTTTCGCCAGTTCGAACCGCGATTTTAGCTCTTGTCCGCGACCGCCCTCACCATGTAACCTGGAGCTATTGGTGGTTTCGTATTTTCAAGCCATCCATAAAGTCTTTTCTTATTACGCTCGCCCACGAGTTTCGCGTCAGAAACGATATTTCTACGAAAAATCTGGAAATGGCTCTCGCGTCTCACCCTCCGGATTCGCTGGCTTATATTCAGTGTAAGGAAGAACTAAATTCCTTGCTACTGAAGAAAGCGCGTGACACCCTCGTTCGCTCGAGAATTGAATTCTCGGACGCTGTCGATATACCCTCCAAGCAATTCTATGGACTTGAAAAGAAGGCGCGGACCTGTTTCGTGATTCATGGCCTTTACGATGAGTCGGGCGTTCTAATTCGTGACGCCGAGTCTATTCGTGACCGTGAAGTTAATTACTACTCGTCTCTGTATTCTTCCTTCAGCCCGTCCCCATCTGTAACCGCTTCGCAGACTGAGTTATTTCGCGACTTACCCACTCTTGCTGACGACGATGTTGTTAGCGTGGTAAGGCGTCGGGCATAGACGGCTTGCCAGTAGAGTTTTTCTTTCGCTATCAAGATATTCTTGTTCCGCTACTTCTACACGTGTATCGCGATCTTCAATCGAATCCGCACTTTCGTCCTGCTTTCGCGGAATTGGTTGTTTCGCTTATTCCGAAGAAAGGGGATTTATTTGCTCTCTCCAATTGGCGTCCTATATCCTTTTCAAACGAGGACTATAAAATTTACGGAAGACTCTTAGTTCTCCGCGTTATATCCGTTGTTTCCACGATAGTTCATGAGTCTCAGCCCTACGCGATTCCGGGTCGGACCATTTACGACACGCTTGCCGTCCTACGTGACATCTCTCTCGCTAACGGCCTTGACGAACCACTTGCCGTTGTAAACATCGACTTTGAAAAAGCATTTGATCGTGTTGACCATCAATACCTTTTTCGTGTGCTCGCTCGCTTCGGTTTTCCGACGGGTTTTATTGACTCGCTGACGGTGATTTACGCTAACTCGTTTTTTCGCGTGCGTTTCAACAACGCTGTGACCGACCTTATACCGTTTCGTGGAGGGATTCGCCAAGGTTGTCCCTTGTCCGGGTTGCTTTTCACCCTGGCATTGGAACCCCATTTTGAGTCTTCTTCGTTCCCGAATTGGAGGCCGGATTGGGCCAAATCATTTTCGAATTATCAACGGTACGTTTGCTGATGACTCCAAGAACTTTCTACGGAATGACGAAGAATTCGTTACGCTCAAGGACTGTTTGGATAACTACTGCGACGCTTCGGGCGCGGTGGTTAATTTCAACAAGTCTTTCACCCTCTGGTGCGGTTCGTGGAAGGGGCGTCTCGATACTCCCCTCGGTATCCCGTCTCGTTCGGATGGCGGTCTTTTTCTAGGGACGTACTTAGGAAACTCTAAATCGTATGAAGCCACGAACTGGCCAGAACTTCTAACTCGTCTCCATAACGTCCTTGGTCGGTGGTCTAAATACCGACATCTATGCTCTCAAACGGCATTTACGTCAAATTGGCTCTCCCTTCCAACTCTTTCATTCACATATTTAACATTTACGTTCCCGCTCGTCACGAACAAGCCGCCCTCGATTTGGTTTTGTGGATTTCAACCCATCTTGCCAACATTCCAGGCAGTGATCAGGTAGTCCTAGCTGGCGATTTCAATTGCACTCTCGATCCCTCTATCGACCGTTCCGGTTGCGGAGAGCGTCGCGTCACGTTGGTCCACTCCTTACGCAATCTTGTCAATTCATCTAACCTTCACGATGGTTTCCGCGTTCTAGCACCATTCACGCGCTCATTTACGTGGCACTCGTCTCGATACCACGCCCGTCTTGATCGGATATACTTCGACGCCCTTACCACTCTTCGTTCCGCTATTCACGTCCCGTGCGGTTTCTCTGATCACGATGCCATCTTCGCGAAATTTCAAACCGCAGTTCGAGTAGGTAAGCCCCGCCCTGCCTACTGGAAACTCAACGTTTCATCCCTCGAAGACGAGGCCTTCATCAACGACACGCGCAATTTCATCAGCGAACTTATCAACTCTCTCAAGGTCGGTCCCGATCCCCACGCTTTTTGCGCTTGGTGGTTTTCCACTTTCAAGCCCAGAATACGCGTTTTTGCTAAAGAATATTGGTCCGTCCGCGTCGCAACTGAACGGAGTCGTTTTCGTTCCCTCGAACGCGAATTAATCATCATTTCCGATTCAAACCCCGCTCGCTCAGCTGTCTTACTTCGCGAGCTCGCCGATATCGTCGATCGCAGAGCGCGCTCAGCCCTTCTCAACTCCAGTGTATCTTTCACGCGTCACGTCGATACGCCATCAAAAGAATTTTTTCGCTGGTGCTCCCGTTCGGCGCAATCTACGACGATCGACTCGCTTTACTACGACAACGGCGATGTCGCAACGTCCTCAGCGGCCTTGCGAGGCATTATCGCCTCTTATTACGAGGACCTTTACAGCCCTACCTATCAGCCATTCGTCGACTTGCCACCCGCCCTAATCAGCGAAATTCTCGACGATTTACCCCGACTTTCGGAAGCTTCGGTCGATTCTCTCGGCCAAGCCTTACCACTCGATGAAATTACCCACTCAAAGTTCTGGGACCTCATCGGCCAAGTTTATCGTGAACTGCTCTGTAATTCCGAAGACCGTCGTTACGCGCCCCTTTTTACAATCTCGGTAGTGTGCCTGCTTCCGAAAACGGGTGATCAGCGATCTTTGCGCAACAAACGCCCCATATCGCTGCCTAACTCTGACTATAAAATCTTCTCAAAGTGTTTTTCCATCCGTTTAGGACCGATCCTCCAAGAAGTTATATCCCCGACACAATCGTGCTCCATACCAGGTCGTCGCATTTCCGATAACATCCACGTCCTACGCGATGTCATCGATTTGGCCGCCTCCAATGACGAACCATTGGCTTTGGTCAATATCGATCAGGAAAAAGCGTTCGATCGCGTCGATCACGCCTATCTCCGCCGCGTGCTCTCTACAATGGGGTTCCCTTCTTTCTTCATACACGTGATTACCACGCTTTACACAAATTCCCGCGTTCACGTTCGCGTTAATGACAGCCTCACAACTGCCGTCCCTTTTGGACGAGGCATTCGACAAGGTTGCCCCCTGTCGAGCCTACTCTACGTTCTCACATTGGAACCTCTTCTCCGTCTTTAAGATAGACGCCTTTCACGACCTCTCTCTCCCAAACCACATCACGATTTAACCAATTCCACCTTCGCCGACGACCTAACCGCCTTAATCAGGTCGGACCCCGAATTTGCCATCTTACGCGAATGCCTTGATGCTTATTCCCGAGTTTCAGGTGCGCACGTCAATAACACCAAGTCCACCGGACTGTGGTGCGGTTCATGGATCGCCAGGAGCGATTCTCCACTCGGCCTAACTTTTAACTCAGACGGCTGTCGCTTTCTCGGCGTTTTTCTGGGAAATAACGCGGCATTCTTGAATCGCAACTGGACCGACCTCGAGGAAAAGCTTTCTCGGGTGTTAGGTCGGTGGCCCCCTTTAAAAGTTCACTGCTCCCTATTCGGCAGAGTTCTAATCGCCAATAGCCTTGCCGCATCCGTGCTTTGGCACCGGCTCCAAGTTCTCGAACCACCAATTTCTTTTACCCGTTGCTGCCAACGTCTCCTAACCGATTTCTTGTGGGACCGGGTGCATTGGGTCGCGCGAGACACTTGCGTCCTGCCCCGCGCGACCGGGGGTCTCGCGCTCGTCTCCTTGCCGGAAAAGGTTCTCAGTTTTCGAGTTTCGCAGTGCCTACGCCTTTTCGACTCATTCTCCATTTCCGCGCCATGCGCTATAACCGCCGCATCCATTTTTAATACTAATTCCTTGCCTCTTACTATCTCGATCATGTTCCCCCGTCCCGAGTCATTATTTCGCGTCACTAATTGCCTCCTGGTCAACTGAAAATTTGCGCATTAGTTTCGACGCTTTCCTACGTTTTCCTGATCTTGGCCAATTGGGCCGAACACGTCCGGCTTACTGGCGGCTAAATGTAACATCCCTTGACGACACGGCTTTCCTTTCCGACCTACGTAGCTTTATCACCAGTCTCCTACAATCGCGCTCATCTTTCAAGCCCGCTCTCTCTCTCTGCGCCTGGTGGTTTTCCGTCTTTAAACCTCGCGTACGCCGTTTTGCCCAAGACTATTGGACTGCTCGTTCAACGGTAGAACGTCGAGAACGCTCGCGTCTCGAGGCCGAACTCGCACTCGTGACCGTGTCTGACCCTCCCCGCGCCTCCGATATTCGTCGTTCTCTATCCGCCATTCATGATCGCCTCGCTCGCGCCGCTTTACTAAAATCCCGTGTCTCCTTTCTCGACAACGTCGACACGCCATCTAAGTCCTTTTTTCGGTGGTGTTCCCGCGTCGCACAGGCTAACACAATACAATCGCTCTTTAACCACGACGGCGTTTTGGTGTCTTCTCCCCCTGATTTGCGCTCCGTCATCTCCGATTTCTACCGCGACCTATATAGCCCGGAACGGGATGGTTTTTCCACCCTACCTTCCTCAGTCACCGATGCGCTTCTTGGCGGGTCAACCACACTGTCCGACGCTGCCCGGGCAGCCCTGGACCAGTCGTACACTATTGCCGACTTTCGTACAGCGTTGGGTTCGCTTTCCCGTGGCCGTGCCCCCGGCCACGACGGCCTCCCTGTTGAACTTTACATTACGTGTTGGGATCTGATCGGCCCCGTGCTATTCCAGGTTTACCGCGAATTCCTCTCTGACAGGTCCTGTGACGACTACCTTCCTCTCTTTACGTCCTCGGTCCTGTGCCTGATCCCAAAACCGAGCGGGGATCCGCGTTCCGTACGGAACCTACGGCCTTTGTCACTTCCGAACACAGATTACAAGATCTTCAACAAATGTCTATCCCTGCGGCTCGGTCCGGTGCTGTCGGAAGTTGTCTCTCCCTCCCAAACATGTTCCGTCCATGGCCGACGAATTTCCGACAACCTTCACGTCTTGCGAGACGTCATTGACCTAGCGGCGTCAAGAAATGAACCCCTCGCACTCGTCAATATTGATCAGGAGAAGGCCTTCGACCGTGTTGATCACGGATACTTACGCGCCACCCTACTCGCCATGGGCTTTCCACCGACGTTTCTGCACGCCCTCTTTTTACTCTATCGCCATCCAGTTTTTCACATACGGGTTAATTCCGCTCTAACCCCCTCTATTCCCTTCAACCGCGGTATTCGCCAGGGCTGCCCGCTGTCAAGCCAACTCTACGTCCTTGCCATTAACCCGCTGCTTCGCTTACTCGATGCGCGACTCTCTCGCCCCCCCTCGCCCTACCCCCATCGTGCCCTCACCAATTCCACATAAGCCGACGATCTTACCGGCTTGCTTCGCGATGATTCCGAGTTCCCCATTTTACGTGCCTGCCTCGACTTCTTTTCTCGCGTCTCCGGCGCGCGCGTCAATCCCCTAAAGTCCACCGGTTTGTGGTGTGGCACATGGATCGGTCGCCTTGATTCGCCTTTAGGTTTTACTTTCCGGTCTGACGGTTGTGGGTTTCTCGGCGTTGAACTCGGTCACTCGCCTGCGCAATTGGACGACTCTTGAGTCCAAACTCACGCGGGTGCTTTCCCGTTGGCGACCAGTCAAGCACCATTGCTCCATTTTTGGACGCGTGCTTATAGCCAATAATTTGGCAGCTTCCGTCTTATGGCATGTTTGCAAGGTTCTTGTCCCTCCAGCTGATTTCCTCGCCCGATGTCAGTCGCTTCTAATCTCCTTCGTGTGGGACCGCGTACATTGGACTTCGGCCGCTACTTGCTCATTGCTCCGCGTTCGTGGCGGGCTTGACTTGGTATCCGTCACCGCCAAGATCTCCAGCTTCAGAGTGGCTTTTGCACTGGCCCTTGCTCAAGGTGGCTCATCCTTGCCCGCTCCCACCCTCACCGCTAGCGTTCTCCTATCCGTTTCAGCCGACCACACCCTATCCTTGATCCCTCTTTTCGGCAACGCCGCCATCACAGACGAATCTGGTTGTCCCTTCTCGGCCGACCTTCACCACCGCT
This sequence comes from Leiobunum rupestre, assembly GCF_980474605.1. NCBI lineage: Eukaryota > Metazoa > Arthropoda > Arachnida > Opiliones > Sclerosomatidae > Leiobunum > Leiobunum rupestre. The sequence continues at coordinate 48,114,499 of NC_143392.1, forward strand.
TCACTGACTTCGGTTGCTCGGTGCTATCCGATCTTCTCGACCCGCTTACTCACTGGTGGCGGCCTTTCGGCTCTCGCTCTCTCTTTCTCTCTCTTTCTCGCTCTCGCTCTCGCTCTCTCTTTCTCTCTCTCTCTTTCTCTCTCTTTCCCTCTATTATGTCGCGTTTCGGAGCTGTTCAAGGCGGAGCTCGCACTCTACCCGCCACCGTTTCTCGGCCCGAGTTTAAGCACGTGAAAAGCGCCCGTCGAGACGTTTCGGTACTTTTTGAGTCCGATGACGCTTTCCGAGCACTCCCGCAATTTTAAACAGTGTTCGTTAACCAAGAATTATTCACGATTTCCGTTAACAACCCAGGTCGTTGCATTTCTTGCGGAGAAATCGGTCATATCATTCGTGACTGTAAACGCTCTGCCACTAGACCAGTCAAACCAACTACCACGAGCGCGACGACCATCGTACCACCTACCCCATCCGAGACCACCTCTGTCAAGTCCCTGGCGACTTCTTCGGAGACATTCTCTTTATCCTCGTCAACTGAAGGTAAACCCAAGAAGAAGCGCACCAACAACACCAAATACCGCTACAGCCCCCAGACTGACGAATGGGCTGACCGAAAGGGCGTTTTCAAGCCCGCTTTCTCCCACGACGAAACCACCAGTTTTGTCAAACGCGCTCTCGGATCTCTGGCCGCAGCCGCTAGAACTTTATGTCCCGAGATCACCAGTGACGCCGCGAAAGTGAACGCCCTCTCACGACAGGTGCTGCGTCGTAATGAACGAAACAAATTGTATCGTTTATCCAGTGCAATACGGGCCATGTTTCCTGAATTTTCAGACATCGACAGCTCTCAAGATATATAACTCTATATATATATATATATATATATATATATATATATATATATATATATATATATTTTTTTTTATCGTTTTTCATTTTTATCTCTTGCTAATCATTATCTATATATATATATGGTTTTTAGTATCTTATCGTTAAATAATCGCGGTATGAGCCAGGGTGTCACATCCATCCATGCTCGCGACTACGTCACCCATTTTAAACCAGACATAGTTTGTTTTCAAGAGACTTTCGTAAATAACGCTTTTGCCAAGTCGTATATATGGTCGCAATGGCTATTTATTTTTTATCACGCGCCCTCGCTTAAACCGCGCAGTGCCGGTGTGTCGATAGCGATACGGGAACACATCCACACGGTTGACGTTTTTCAAGATAGTTGCGTATATATTCGCTTTAACGCGGGTATCTCTCGTTCGCAGTCGCCTACGCATCTCTTTTGCGCGTATATTTCCGCTTCAAGTGACGTTATTGCCATCGACACGCTAAATTACATCGCGAATATCTTAAATAACGTCGACCCAAATGACACCGTCACGATTATGGGCGATTATGTTGCTTAAATCCTCTTGATCGAAAAAATTGCGCCGAATATCGTAATGATTTAGTCGCTAACTTGAATGATCTCGTCACCGATTTTGACCTCACTGACGCGTACAGGTCTCTGAACCCGACCACCCAAAGTTTCACTTGGCGAGCTAAGAATAACAACAAACTATTATCCGCCCGATTAGATCGATTGTATATCCGCTCTCATCTCCGACTTAAATCCGTTCGACATATCCCGTCGTGAAGCCTCAGCCATCTCCCATCACAAGGCTATGGTAGCCGCTTTCCCGCCCGACTCCCCCGAACATCAACAACATAGTGAGAATCTGAAGCGTTTCTTACTCGAGCGCTCTACCGACTCTCTCGTTCGGGCGAGATAATCTTTTTATCAGTTTATCTACAAACTGGAGAAAAAAGCAGTGGCCTCCAATATCATCCCGGCGGTCTATGACTCCCAAGGCGTTACCGTATCTGATCCCGATACCATCCGCGAGGTGGTGGCTGACTACTACCGTGGCCTCTACTCGAAGTCTCCCGATATCGACCAGTCTACCATCAACGAGTATCTGTCGGATGATCTTTCTGCCCTCGAGCCGGAAGATGCTGCAGGTATATCCGGGTCTTTCACGCTCCCTGAAACTAGCAACGCTTTAAAAGGCCTATCGCGCGGCAAAGCCTGCGGACTGGATGGCATTCCCGTCGAATATTACCTCGCGTTTTGGAACATTCTAGGTCCCGTCTTAGTAGACGCTTTTAACGGTCTACTAACCTCTCCCATGTACTGGAAAAAATTCTACTGTTCGATAATTTCCCTCCTTCCGAAGACGGGAGACCTCGTAAATCTGGCCAATTGGCGCCCTATTTCGCTCACGAACTCTGACTACAAGCTTTACGCTAGGGTTTTGGCCAACCGGTTGAACACCGTAGTTGCGAAGCTTATTCACCCTTCCCAAACGTACTCTATCCCTGGTGGGTGTATATATCAGTCGCTCTATGTATTACGGGACCTCATCACCCTCGCCAATTCCCGGCGAGAGAGTCATGCCATCCTAAACATTGACTTTCGGAAAGCTTTCGACCGCGTCGATCATGTCTATCTTTTTAAGACTCTCGCTCGTTACGGAATTCCGAGGGATTTCTTAGACTTTCTCAAAATTATCTATTCGAACCCGATTCTTCGCGTACGGGTAAATAACACCGTCACTGGCGAGATCCCCTTTACCAGCGGGATTCGCCAGGGTTGTCCGCTTTCGGGCCTGCTTTTTGTCTTGGCCCTTGAGCCTCTTTTATGCTCGATGCGCAGAGCCTTGCACCAACCATTAGGTCTCGCTCATTTCGACATAACTGACGCAACTTTCGCTGACGACCTAAATGGTCTCATTCGAAATCCCTCGGAATTCGCCGCTATCGGCAAATGTCTCGATGCGTATTCCTCCGCTTCAGGCGCTGTCGTAAATTACGACAAGTTTTTCGTGCTTTGGTGCGGCGAGTGGCGTTTTAACCCGCCAAACGTCAACGTACTTTTTCCGTCTAGTGTTGAGGGTGGCAAGTTTCTCGGAGTTTATCTGAGAAACTCTCCGGCCTACGAGCTGCAAAATTGGCCAGAGCTCTCGACGAGACTTAGTCGCGTTCTTGGGCGCTGGCTACACTTCCGACAGCTTTGTTCGCTTACCGGACGAGTGTTACTTTTTAACCAACTAGCTTCTTCTATCTTATGGCACCAACTAAAAATACTAACCCCTCCCATCTCCTTCATCCGCGAATGGCAGTCCAAGTTAGTCAACTTTCTTTGGGCGGGAGTCCATTGGGTTCCGTCGAATTACTTATACCCTCAGGCTCAAGCCGGTGGTTTGGGACTCGTTAACGTTGAACTGAAAGTTCGAGCTTTCAGGGTTCAGACGCTTTCGTATTTTTTAACTATCCGAGACCGAGATTTCCCTACTTACAAATGTACCAGTGCCATTTTAGAGTCTTTTCTCCCTCATCTCCCGTCTGCGGAAGAGATATTATCGGATAGTACGAACCAATTTGCAAAAATTCCTTTTTATTCTACGGCGCTCTCCTCCTGGTTCAGCCTACCCCTGCGCATTCAGCCCTCGCTCACATCTCGAGAATTATTTTTGAATATACCTTTCACATATTCACCATTTCTTAAGTCCGTTGATGGTGCAAGTTTAATCAGCGATGACATCTGCACTCTTAAAAACCAAGGGCTTCATCGCCTCTCTGATCTCTTAGATCCGGGGGGTCGATGGCTCGGGGAACAACGTTTATGCTTTACTAGATCTCCGACTAGACGGTTCATCTAGCAGCACCGACGATTGATAGCAGCCTACATCCGCACCTATCCTGAAACCTTTGACGCTTCCGGTATTAAAGCTACTGCGAATTTCAATCACGCTGAAATTCTTTTTATTTCGGTGGAATCCCATAGTGGCCCTACCGTCCGTCGTTTCCTACTAACCGACAACCCTCTTACTCGAGACCTATACCAGTGTTTCGTTAACCTCACTTTCCCTGGAAAGCCACCAGCAGTACCAATTGTTGACCCAACTATCGTTACCACCACCTCGTGGCTCGGTCGAAAACTGTCCCCTATTAGCTCGCGGTCAGAGTTATGTATTCACTGGAGAGCTTTACATCTTGCTCTCCCCGCTCCAGCGAGGCTCTCTCATATTGTGGAGAGCCTGGATCATGGCTTCTGTCCGTTTTGTCCTGCTAAGGGGACAGTGAAACATTGCTATTATGACTGCCCTCTCGCCAGGAGTGTTGGTGAGAAGGTCGTAGAAAGTGTCTTCCGCTTCACAGGCCACGATCACTCACTTACAAACGTATGGACGTTAGTGAGTGATAGTCAGCGTAATTGTCATCTATGCAATTTTATTTTTGTGCTTGTAAAGGTCGCTTTTTTGAAATGTACAGCGACCTTTCTGCGATCTCTCTCACCCGCTTTAGTTTTATCGATTATTTAAATCGCCTCCATCGTGCCATTATTAATCGCACCTTAGCAAGGTATCGAGCGCATCGTAAAAACGCCGTAGCAAGTGACACTTTGGGTTCTTTCAATGACCTCTGGGGCTTGTATAATGAACCCCAGTGGTTCGTGTAAATATGTATTTATATATATATATTTAACTACTGTACTTTATTTTTTATTTAACATGTTTTTTTAATTTACTGTATATATCTGTGTAAGCGACATTTTCGTATGTAGTTAACTTGTATCTCCTGCATTAAAGCTAGACATTTTGAAAACAAAAAACAATCTCTCTCTCTCTCTGAGGGGAGCCGGACGTGCTCTACGCGCGCTCCGTAAAAGTCCGCATTTTCTGTTTACTACTATTCTCTTAAAGAAATCTTATTGTAATAAGCTTATAAATTTAGGAATAAACATTTATTTGTAAATTATTCGCAATTTTATTTATTTATTTATAAAACGAACTACATTTCTGTCTCGTGGAGGTTTAGGGTAATGACAACATCCCATGAAATCGAACTCCACGCACTCCTCCTGTCTACGGCTGCTCTTCGACCCTCTTCTTCCACAGTACGTACATCGGAGATGGGGCGGGAACTCCTTTATCAGATGCCCTGGGATGTGTTTGGTATAGACAATACCATGACGAAAAATTACACTCCTTTGATAATGCGCACACTCTCTGCCCCAGCAAAAGAAGAGTGCTCCACCTCTTACTGTCAATTCTTCCGTACTTTCGCGACAGTGAAAGCAAATCATAGATTCGGTTGTCGTACCGACGAACTCTTCTCCAGATGCCAATTTTATGGAAATATGGTCCATTTACTATACAAATAGAAAAAATAAAATATAGAAAAAAAAGGCAAATTTTACATAAATTAAAACAAATTTAAATTCATGGTATTAATTTTTAATTCTACGATAAATTATACTACCAAGAAAAAAACAGAGAGAGAACAGTATATTTACCAAGTTTTGTTTCTTGAAAACTATTGAAGTTTTGTTTTGTTTCTACGTTTCTATAGAGACTAGAAGAATGAATAAATTTGGAGAGTAGTGTCTGTTTGTATACTAATTCATAAAAACATTTCATAACTTGATAAATATATTTAAAAAAAGTTTCCAATCATCTCAATACCAATTTCACATATCGAAAATTATTAATTTTATAAATAGTTCGATAAAATAATTAAATTATAAATAAAAAATAACCAAAAACATCTCCACTTCATATTTAACAACTTGGGAAATCCTTCCATCTCAAGTACACCAAGTTTTGCTATAAAAGCCTATAAACCCATATAAAAATTATCAATTCTCTCTCTCTCTTCGATTAATTAAGTTTAAAGAAGTTTCTACCTCTCTCTTTCTGTCGTCTAAGCTAGAAGAAGAAGTCTCAACCATGGAATACGAAGTTGATATGTCTGTAACCAAACAGGTGTTGACGTTTAAAGTACGCAATGATAAAATTTCTTTTCGCATGCTGGAAATCGTTGTTAAGAAATATAAGTTTTGGTTCCGCAGATCCATGGAGTCAAACCATGTAAAAAAACATAATGTTCATTTGGCTGCTCATGTTAGTATTCCTAGGATTTATAAAAGAATGGGACCTCAAACTCATAAATACGTTAAGGTAGGTCCAGTTCTAAAATATTAAATCTATAATTTAATCTGTTACCGCTCTCTTATTAATATTTTTAAACTGATTTTTACATTAAGTGGGAGTTTAAATTAGGCAAATTCCAAATTCGATAAGTGTTTTCAGCTAAATTAATACAATTGATAGATTGAAGAGCGTACTGTGGGTGTAACCGATGAAGAGGAGAAGGAGGTCGAAGAACTTTTCAATCTGTTCTGGGAAGACGACCCAGTACAACTCGCACAGGCCGCAGCACTACCAGCCCATGATCCAGCACCAGTCGTCCACCCCCCAGCACCACCCACCCTTCAAGACGCAGAAGCCATACCTGTCCAGGGTCTAGTCGTCGGGATTCCAGCCTTCGTAACCCCACCTATTCAGGCTCCAGTCGCTGAAATCTCGGCAGCCCAATTTTTGAATGCACCATCTACGTCAAGGGGCAGCAGAAGACTTCCCGTAGAAAAACAAACACAAAAAAATCAAATTTATGTAAATAACGATTTACAGATTGCAGTTTTAAAAAAATAAAATTATTTTCATTGGAATTGGAATTGACTTTTTTCTTTTTCATAAAAGCTTTATTAATTTTCAAAAATAGTTAATACCTTTTAATTCTAGCTGGTATATTATTATGAAATGAAATACTAGTTTATCAATTTATTGGTAATGAACTTTATCATTAGTACGCGTTTAAAATTATAAAATTAGGCCTAGCGTATAGGCTTAGATCAAGGTTAGTAAATTTTAGTTTATAAAAGGTAGCCTCGATACGCTGTGGTTGCTAAGGGCTAAGATTGGTAACTTCGTTGCTAACGAACATCGTGACGTCACTGAGATGAGCTCCTATCGTATTTATTATTAAAATGGGGAAAAATAATTAATTTCATACCGTGATAGACATTTTTTTATTACGCTACGTAAATGGAAATTTTTCCCTAATCCTCTTTTCTGAATGGCGAACACAATTTAGGTACTTGGCCAGAAAGGAAATGTTTAATCATCGACTTAAAGTACTGATCTGAACACTCTACCTGTCCAAATTAATTAATATTTTCATGTATGTTGTTGAAACACGTCTACAGTCGTACATAGGTCTAAAATAGGTATAAATAGGACTAAAACAGATTAACGTACTTAAAATGAATCGAATATATTTATTTAAGTCTACGAAACGTGATTATAACGGGTAAGAAATTTTATTTTCTAGGAAAAACCACGTACAATACGTGAATATATTAGGCTCAGATATCAATGAAAAATAAATAAATGATAATAGAAATTTTATTGTTTATTCAAACAATCATTCCTAAACTTTGGATGACTTCTGATTATCTTTTTATTCAAAACTGTTTCTTAACTATCGAGGAGGCATGGCCCTTATGTATAAATACCCCTGAAATGAAAATGAACAATTCATAAAACGATCACTACAACTACGCGTATAACGCAAATAAAATACAAAATGTCTTTCGAAAATTGTTTTTAAGAGGTAAGAATTTTAATAATAATCTCTTGGATTTTTTTTCAAGTAGAGTAAGATTTAATAATACTGTTTTTACTTTTAGTTGGACCAAAAGACCGGAAGGATATGATCCCGATATATTTTTTTGGGTCAGAAGGTAAAAAATAGTTAGTATTCTTAATTACCATAAAACTTATTTCTAAGTTTATCTTTTATATTTGAATTTCTCAATTTTCTATACTTTATTAGAAATTTATTTTAAAATAATATCTTTTATTAGTTTGACCTAAAATGCTAAGTATATATCTCTTTTTCTTTCTTTCTTGTAGTATTCAGATTAACAGATACAGGTAATACAAGCAATGTTCAATATTGAAGAAGAAACATTATTTTTGGGATGCCCCGGATGAGATAGCCTACATCGAAGATGTTGAAATTGTTTGGTGGGAAATCACAAGTGAAGACATTTCAAACCTTTAAAATAAAATAATTGATTTTCCGTATTTAATTTTTTTCTTAAAATCCTACTACTACGCCAAGAATGTATTTATTTTTACTCAGGGAGAATGAATATGTCGAGAATATTTTAGCGTTTCTCCAATTCCACCCGTTGAGATCTTTTAATATCACTACATTGAGAACCATGGCGCCATCTAAACTTTGAAATAATCCTTAATTAAATATATTGATAAAAGAACTCTAGTGATGACACTTCCCCTATTTTCAGTGACGTACCGATTCTCACGTGACTTTCATTTTCTGTGCACGCGCACCCGTTTAAAACTTAAAATAGGCGTAAATAGGACTAAAATAGATTAACGTACTTAAAATGAACTGGTAAAAAAAAACAGTAAGCATCGAATATATTTTCAAATTAATTAATATTTTCATGTCTTTTTTTGTTGAAACACTTCTACAGGCTCACATTGGCCTAAAATAGGCGTAAATAGGACTAAAATAGATTAAAGTACTTAAAATGAACTGGCAAAAAACCAGTAAGCATCGAATATATTTTCAAATTAATTAATATTATCATGTCTTTTTGTTGCATAGGCTTAAAATAGGCGTAAAGATCGAAAATAATAAAGCCTTTAAATACGTTTTGCGTTCTTTATTGCATACTATTACCATATTTTAGTTTGGGCTTACTGTATTGAGATCCATGGCGCCATCTGAACTTAGAAATAATCCGTAGATAAATAAATATAATGATAAAAGGGCTCAAGTGATAACACTTCTTCTATTTTCCCGTGACGTACCGTATCTCACGTGACTCGTTCATTTTCTGTGCGCGCACCCGTTTAATAAGATAACTGAACTTTGAGCAATGGGTTTTTTCACGTAGAATTTCATAGTACCAAAAACACTCGATAGGGGACTCGTGATATAGCGTCAGTGGGGGTTTTTCCTCTGGTACTTAAAACATGGCATCAGTGTAGTCATATATGTTAGCATGTAGGCTTAGATCAAGGTTAGTAAATTTTAAGCTATAAAAGGTTGCCTCGATACGATGTGGTTGCTAAGGGCTAAGGTTGGTAACTTCGTTGCTAACGAAAATCGTGACGTGATCAATGGGTTTTTTTTCCACACGATAATAAGTTCAGAAAAGTCTAGTTAGAGGTCCTCCTAATATAACGTCAGTGGGTTTTTTCCACGGGTACTTAATATATGACTTCAGTGGGTTTTTATTTCCACTGGTACTTTAGATATGACGTCAGCGTAGTCATGGGAATCAATTCTTAGATGCAGTTTTCGTTATCTTCACGCCACTTAGCGTTCTTTCTTTCAGTCATTAAAGGTCATGCAGTTTTTGCTCCGTATTCAGCCGTTCGTGAGCTCTATTTTACGGCGTAGGCTTAGGGTTTCCGACCGTCAAAGAGAAAAAAAAAGTAAGTTTCTATTTTATTATATTTAAAATGAAATTTTTAGGCGTTCTTTTATATATTGGAAATGTATTAGACAGAAAATTAGGCGTTAATTAGGTCGTGTAGGGGTAAGATTAACGTAGAAAGTAAGTGACAATTTTTATTTTGTAGTAAACTATATACGGATTATATATAATATCGGATTAGTCATAGTACCAATTTTAGGTTATCATGTAAACAAAAGTTCTAAAATAAAAAATTAAATTTAAATAACTTGTCCTTATTAATTATATTCTAGCGATAAAAAAATTATAGCAATAAATTTAAGGAGTTTAGGGATGGGTGGAAAAAATTACGGCTCTTCGTTTTTCCTACTGCATTTCTGATGTACCCAAAAATGGACCAAATGTACCCTATAAACGACCAAAGTCACCATTTTCGGCCCTATGTACCCCATTTCGGACCAAATGTACCCCAAACTGGACCTTTTAGCTTTATTCTAATGTTAAACTCCCATAGAGATTCCCCTAAAAAGAATAAACTGGCGGTCCAATTTTGGGTACATGAAGTATTTCGGTGAGGTAAAACTAATTCTGGCAAACTGCTGCGATTTATAGCGAATGGGGCAAAAGCCGATTTCTAGCGATTGGGAGCGATAGTACGAGAGATAACAATTATGGTTAACGTGGGTGAACAAAGAGGGTGGGAGAGAAATTTGCTGTTACAGTCTGGGGATTGGGGGTGTGTGAGAAGGGGGAAAGCAGAGAGAGATTCTAGGGATTGCTTTTTTGAGGACGAGATTATTTTCTGGAGAATGGGGAGGGGGGAGGGAAGCAGAGAGAGAAAAGCTTGCGATAACGATCGGGGGATTGGGGAGGATGGAAAGGGGGAAAGCAGAGAGAAAATCTTGCGATAACGATCGGGGGATTGGGGAGGATAGAAAGGGGGAAAGCAGAGAGAAAATCTTGCGATTACGATAGGGGGATTGGGGAGGATAGAAAGGGGGAAAGCAGAGAGAAAATCTTGCGATAACGATCGGGGGATTGGGGAGGATAGAAAGGGGGAAAGCAGAGAGAAAATCTTGCGATAACGATCGGGGGATTGGGGAGGATAGAAAGGGGGAAAGCAGAGAGAAAATCTTGCGATTACGATAGGGGGATTGGGGAGGATAGAAAGGGGGAAAGCAGAGATAAAATCTTGCGGTTACCATTGGGGGATTGTGATAAGATATCAGACTGATTATCCCAATCCCCCAGGTGGTAACACCTTTCTCTGTCAAATTAACGTTATGCTAGTTAACGGTAATCTGACATTTACAAAGTACGGTGAAATGAATATTGGATTTTGTTACCGTTAAATTTACAATGAAAATAAAGTATTGCAGTTACTTGTCAAGTAAAATAAGGTGGGGCGCCATCTTATTGAAATTATTACCCGCGTCTTTCAGCCAAAGTAAGCTCGTTCTGGAAAAAAAGCAAAAAGCCCGGCTCATTGTGGTTTTACGGCAGAAAAACATGACCAATCATTCGGTTTCCGAGAAGTCGAACTCAAATATTAACAGTGCTTGTAGAAAAGTCTCACCGGAAATGATCGAGCGTGCGTTTGTGAACTTAAACCTTGGGTTAACTCTGTCTTTCACAGGAAGTACACTGACTGCATGGCAAACGTGTACTGCAGTCAACCTACTTGCAGTGAAAGACAGAGTAAACCGAAGATTTATGTAGTCGGCCTTTAATTGTCGGTGCACAAGCCTGCGTTGCAGCCGATGGTGGCATATTTAAATATGTATACAGGGTGTTTTAATATGATCGGCCCAGGCATTTTGTACAAAAACTATATTACCTAGAAATTATATACTAAATAAGGTTCAATAATTCCACCATCCGCTGCTTTACATGTTCGTGCGCGATACAGTTTATTTTGAAATGAACCACGGACCATTGCTGGAGTAACGATACAAAACCCTTATCTTGCACAAGGCTTCCGCGCTAGTCACTGGCGCCTTTTAAACTTCCTCCTTCACGAATCCCCACACGAATAAGTCCGGCAGTTTCAATTCTTGGGACCAAGGAGGCCATTCCACTGGACCATTCCTTCCAATCCAATATCCACTTGCTCGAGGGTCAGCGACAAAGAAGCCAATGACTGTGTCTTCCATATTAATGCTATGATGTCCTCGTCCGTGGAATCTGGGATTCACGTTGCCATCATCTTCAAAGTAACGAACACCACGGAAAACAGTGTGGTGCTCTGGTCAACAGTCAAGATAGAACATTTGAAATAACTTACTTTTTAGACGTGTGTTTTGATGACCATCACAGTAGTATAAGTGTATTATTTTGGACTGCTGTTAACGGCTTGAACGAGGCTTACATACTTACTAAAGGACGCTGCGATAATGGTTTTAATATCGATGACTCCGCACTTTAAATCCTTAAAAGGAAACATATTTAAACGAAATAGAAATCGAAAAGAGCTTTGGTAAACTCAGTTAGCATAAATCAAACATTTTTGTAGACTTTTTCCAGACAACCTTCTTTTATAAATTTTGTAACACTTTCGGAAATTGTATTTTCTCTCAACATTAATAACAAATAAAAAATTAGGTTATTTTTAAAATTCTAACAAACATTACAATTTCGAAAGGTTTACTTTTGAATTAGTTGGAAAAATTCTAACCAACTTCTTATATTTCATGACCTAATATCTCAGTGACAAATTCCGTCCAAGCCAAATTCATCTAATGTTTTCGAGTATGCTCAAGAACTTTTTTATTGACAGTTTTCGTCTACCACCTAGCGAAGAAAAAATAATGAAAATTTAACCTTAATTTATTAAACATCGTTTATTATTGTGTTCGAAATTTCCCTCAAACAGGATAAAATTCGTATCTACGGCGAGGACGAACTTTTCTACCTTTGAAAGAAGTTTGCATTCCTTTCATTCTTTTCATTTGACGTGAGCGAATCTCCTAAATGAAAATGAAATTTGTGTATTCATTGGTTTATTAAATTCCCAGAGCGAGGGAAACAGGGAACATTTAACACTTCAACGTAATAAGCCTATATTAAAAGGTGGATAGAAATGCCTACCCACCCCAGCAAAATTTGAATTTTTGTGAAAAACCCATACGAAACTTCTTTTACGTTACACGTCGTTTGAAACGCAAACGATTTTCAACTGAAAACATGAAAATTCGCAAGATAGGAAGTTCGTCTCCATTCAAATTCAAATTTCTCAGTGTGGGTCGACATTTTGAACCATCGTTTTATTATACATGGAAGCGTGTTCAAATTGTAACTAGGAACTTTCATACTTCTTGAAATAATAAACTTTTAAAATGTACGTATTTTTATAGATAACAACTAAAGAAAAATAATTTCTAGCTGGAAGACAATTAACGAAATATTTGTTTCGTAAATGAAACATATTTCTAGAAGCTCTAATTATCTTTCGCTTCCTATGTGATTGTTATATTGCGCAACCCGTTTACGAAAAAGCGTCACGCTATGAAGTAGCTCAATGCTAAAAACAAAATCGATATTTAATTACCAAAACCTTTCAGGGGTCTTCAACGAAGTTTTCGCCAATGGAATAGATATGTATCCTTTAACCACTTGCGTGCCTCACCACAGCAAACAATTTTATTTTCAGATAAGACGAATATTTAGTTTTCGCCTTTGACCACTTTTACCTCTATTTCCGCCTCCTAAACATCCGAGCGTAGTCTCCAAGTCGAGATAATGTCGGATGTGAGAGCGGAATCCAAATAAATCGGATTGTGGAATTATATTTAATGAAACATCTAAAAGTTTAAGTGATTTTGTTTACGTGAAAACGCTTCTTTCTTTAACAAAACGGGAGATCAATAAAAACTGACCTTCTGAATGTGTAAATATCAAACTAATGGGGATCGATTCAGGCACGTGATTGACCCAGTAATAGCGAAATGATTCTTATGCTTTTTTAAAAAAATTGCACAGACACGTTTCAATATTTTTCTGAAACATTTCGGAGTATTGCTTTTTTGGTAAGTTGAATTTAAAGAATAAGTTACGAATAGATTTTCGGAATAGAAACTTAACTACTTTATATTTTCTCGTTCATTTGATGATGGTTTTTCCGAAAATGTATCTCACTTCATGAAATACCGTCTGAACGATAATTTTACCCCGCCTAGTTTGTGACGTCATGGAGTATGGTTCTGTCTGAATTTTTATCACTGCATCTGGTAGTTTATATAGTCCCCACTATCCTACCAAGATCTTTCTGGTAATACCCTTGCTCGATAATATGGCGATGCCAATTTAGCGCCCGCTTTAAAGTATAAGCGTGAGCGCGTATTTTTAAAACTAGGTAAGCACCCAGGTACAAAATTCAGTAGTAGAATTTCATAATTCTATAGGAGATTTTTCAGATTTGATCACGGAATCAGTAGCATCTACATTTGGTATCCAAGCCTAATTTCTATGTTGGGGATAGCTGCCAATGAGAAATAACGTGTAGTCAATGACGTAAGTCCTCACGCTAAAATTCAAATTGTTTTGGCGTTCTACTAATTATTTCTTAATGACTACGAAGCGGAAAGTAACGAAACTTTATACTTGGGTAATTTAAACGTAAACGCTTCGTATAGTAACAAATAATGTGCAAATTACTCTCTAAGAGGAGTAACACGTCGGTGATGAAAAGACAACCGATCAAATTTAAATTAATTTAAATATTTATGATATGCAAATATAAAACTATAAAAATGGGTTTGTGACATCCCTTAATCCAAAAATCTACGCGACATAAAAATGCTGTTAGATAAACTGATTACATATGAACTTTACAATGGAAGCACCGAAGAAAGTTAAATTTAGTTTTATGATGATAATAGAAAACGATTTAATGCTGGTGTAAAATGTTTCGCATCCGATAAAATTTGTATAAGAACCATAAATTTATCGGGGATTAAAAATACGGAATCTAGAAAACATAGGTATTAACCTTGTACCGCGTATCGATCTTTTATGCAGACAGAAATGAGCAATATGCAAAAGAAAGTAATGAGGCTAAAATTTAGAGTAACCCGAAAAGAAAATACACAACCAAAAGTTGGATAACAATCAAAATTCTTAATTTAAAGGGCATTTGATGAAAATTCATTTTTGGATAATTTTGAAGAACAAAAAATAAGAAATCGTCAAACAAAACATAAATACGGATATAAATGGCACCCAGATATTATCTGAAATTGATTTCTTATGTTTTTTAGAACCTTTTTTTACATGTCTTCAAATAAGAGCACTGTTGAAGGAAAATGAAAGGATTTTATAACCAAGCCAACATCATTGGCTATATCTGTTTCATGGCTATGCAAATAAATTCATCTATAAATTTTATTATAATAGTATGTGGTTAATCTGCATTTAAAGGTTTTAAAAAACATAAAAGAAGGCATTTATCTTTTCAAGTAAATCTCTTTTAAAAAAAAAATGTAACGACTATCTGTTAGCTTAGACTAAATATTCCTATGGGCCTAAGGGAGCTTTGATAGGCTAGAACAAAAAAGTCGTGTTGTTTATGAAAAAAAAAACGATTAAATTTTGCAAAGATTTCGGTTTCGGATAATGCCATAAAGTTCGTGATTGCTGCAAAACATTCTTTGGGATTGAAGACAAGATTGAAACGATGACATGTTAATTCACACGTTATGAAAAGCAGTATATCCGTGATACTTTTGTAGATAAAACAGGTAAAATGTAAAAAAAAAACATCCAAAGTGGTCTACGTCGGAGAAAGAATTGAGTTTCTATTTCTACCGTTATAAAATAGAAAAATCGTTCATTCACCGATAATGAGGACTCTCTTTGAAAAAGGTTTAATAATTAAAAAAATACACCAATTTTAAAGACCGTTAAATAAATATATCTATGGAAAACGAAGTTGCATTTGTTAATCACCTTAACAGGAAGCCACATCCCTGCGAATCAGCATCCTTGTGATATCTATAATTATGTTGTGGTCGATTGCGGATTTGGAAAGGAATGTATTTCGTTCAAGGAGATCCATCTGAGATTATCTAAAGCAATGCTTTTTCCGCATTTGGGATCTGACTGAAATTATATTCTACGAACGTAAGCGACAGCGTTAGACAGTGGCGGCGCCAGAGTGTTGGGTTGGAGTTCTATCCCGGTCAACTTTGATAACGCGCTGTTGGCCAAAGATGAGAGGGAACCACGAATTTATATTTTTTAAACTAGTAAAAGCATTTTTGGTCTCCTTTTTTCCTTACGCTAGCAAAATATATACTATATTTGTAAAAAAATTTAATATTTCTTCTCTGTGTTATAATTTTCTGAAGACCTTTAAGCAATTAAAATGTTATTTCCTAAAGGGTTCGCTTATTGAAAATTCTTTGTGCCAAGTTAAATGTAGGACAAAGCATACCTGGCTTGCCCGTTGGCTCCACCATGGGTGTTTAATTAATTAATTTTAGCCGATATGCTACTTATATTATAATAGTTTCAAGTTACAAGTCACACAACACTGCCAAGGGACTGATAGGGTGCACCCCTAATGGTTTCATCTCATTTGCCTCGGAATTATCTTTTGGTCGCATATCTGACAAGGATCCTTGACCTCCTTGAAGAGAATGATGAAGTAATGGCGTGATAATTCACGTTGAGCGAGTTATTAGAATGGTCAAAAGCTTCCGTATATTAAAATACACTTTTCCGAATTCTATGCATGATAAGTTAAACTAAATTTGGCTTATATGCTGTTATTTGTGTAATGTCATTGGTGATCCAATACTAGAAAAAAAGGCGATAACTCAATTTCGATTTAACCAGTATTTGATGTAGAAATTAATTTCACCAGGAATTTATGAAATACAAATGTATGCAATTTATTTCACTTGATTAAATTTGCATATAAATGTGAGATTTATCACAGGCCCCTTTTAAAAATATAATGAATATAGATTCCTTTTTACGAAATATCACATTTCAACTTGGTATAAATATTCATATAAAAATTACAAACATAAGGATTTAGGTACCACATTTCATCATGATTTATCTATCCATAAAATATTGTTAGTAAATTTTGTTAGCTTCGGTAGCATAGTTGAAGTCCAAAATACTTTGTCAATAACTATGCGTTCAACATGGAAATCACAGCCACTATACACTAAAAAATTGCACCATTTCAATCCAGTTATTGCCATTTGTCCTTGTATTTGATAAAATAAATTATGATTTTTTTAAGCTGATTTGACCATCAGTAATTTTCAGGTAGTCTGGTTTTTATGTGCTGAAACATTCAGTAACCGTTAGGCCCATTTCTTTTCCTTAAGCCAATGTTTTTATTTCAAGGATGCCCCATTCTTCAAGACTATTATCATAAATAACCCTGTCAGGTGTAGTAGGATTCACACAAAAGCCGACTGCATGGTGTTTTGTTATAGTTCTGTGACTAGATAAGTAAAGTATCCCTGCATCACTTTCACTTCTTAGGCCTTCTTTCATTTTTTTGCCGAGACATTGGACCGTACTTTCTTGATTCGATCCACAAACTGAGTATTAACAGTCTTTTTCCTTTTGCAAATTTATCCAAACTGTGACGCGGCTACTCTAAGCTTTCGCTCCTCCATCCATTCCTAACTATTAGATTGTGCACAAGTTTTTGGTTCAAAATCCCAAGCTTCCTCAATGGATAAAACAATATCGCTAGGTAAAGCAGTCTTTACGTTTGGTTCTAACTCCGAGTCTTCAGACATCAATGGCAATTTTGATCTACAATTTGACACTTCAGTTGTATTATTGACCGTTGTTGCTAATGACTTTCTTTTAATGGTATTGGCTGGTAATTACACTCTGCTAAGATATCCTGCAACATCAAGCAGCTGCTCGCACTTGTTAAATCGTTGGAAAGTTCAATCATGGACTGTTTAGATACTTCAGTGTATGTGTTTTCACACCTATTTACACGCTTGGTCAGTCTTCCCTTACAAAAACTTTCTCAAGAAAAACATAAAGAGCTTGAAGTCGTTTTTGAGAGTTCTAACTATGGGAAAATTTTTCTGAAGAACTCTTTGGGGAAACCAATGGAATTTTTTATAAAAACCCGTTAAATAATTTTTGGGGAAAATTTAATTAGGAACTCTTTGGGGAACCAATGGAATAACCTGTAAGGTATTTGTTGAGACAAGTCTCCTCAAGGTCTCTTTGGAAAAACTAAGGGAATGTTTCATAAAGTCTATTAAGTACTTATTTAGAAACAATTTCTTAAGAAATCTTTGGGAAAACCAATGTAATTTGTGATAAATATCTGTTAGGTAATTGTAGGGAAACATTTTCTTAAGGATTTTTGGAAAAGCTAAGGGAACGTTTAACAAAAACCTGTTAGGTAGTTATATGGAAAATCTGCCTTATGAATCGTTAATAAGATCTGTGGGAAGTGTAAAGGAAACAATTTTTTATCATGAATAAAATCGAAGTTATCTTATGAGATAATCATATACGAACATCGTTTGAACATATAAATTTAATTGCAATCGTAAATTTTACAACAAAAGTACATACGTCGACAGTGAAAAGAAATATATAATTAACGAATATAAAGTAAAATATTGAAACCACTATTAATAGTTTTATAAATAAAAAAACTATACAACTATGTTCGCTACCCATTATGGAGCTTCATCAAGGTGGTGAAACTATTCCTAGTTTTAATAAAAGTTAAGTTTAACATAGTGTGAAGCCTGGAAATTGTCGGCTTATGTCTAAACCATGTACGAGAGTTAAACTATAGAATACTCTTTATTATTAATAAAATATATATATTTACCAAATATTACAAGGCATGGCAAACAACTAATCTTTCTCTAGAAGAGATAATATACAAGATGTAACTACTTAGGTCGGAGTCCGTAACCAAGAGAGAGTTAATCCATTGTCCCGACGTCCCTTATATAGCGGGCCCCTCGGATGACACTACCGGTCTCCAACCTAATTGGCTAGAGAAGAAAGCCCGCCAAGAAATCTTGCGGACTCACTGTGGTGCAATAGTAAGCGCCACCGGTAGCTTTACCCCGCTCTTAACCCTTCGGGTCAGAGGTCGCCACTTTCGGAGAATTCCGAAGGTTGACGACGCGAACGAGGATGAGTCATCCCTACCTTCCCCAGCAGCGATGGCCCAAAACAACGAGAGAGCTCTCTGAAGTAAAGGGAAAGTCGGTTGGGGACAAAGCCTACATTGAATCGAATCAACTAATTGAATTCTAACGCATGATTAGATTGCTATTCGATTCGAAAACATGATTTGCACAGCCCTAATTTAAGTTTTTTTTAATTTAATTTTTAAATTTTGGTGTACAGGTACGTTTTAAGCGATTTAGAGATTTTTAGAAACTTTTAATAAATTTATGTTATATCACGAAACCTTAATTTCCATCCAAAACCACGTTTAATTTTATAAGAAATTGTTTATTACCTTTAAATATTCTTAAACACTTATTAATTTTTTGATTATTAAGAGCAAGAATAATTTTATCTGTTGTCTCTTCAAATGGAAATATTATTTGTGGAAGGCTGAATTCTACAAATTTGTAATCATTATAATTAAGAATTTTCAGTCTTAGGGCACATATACAAACCTTTCCATTTGGAGTAAAAAAAATGTGATCTATTTTAAAAAAGTGTGAAGTTTTCTCTAATTCGGTGTAAACGTAGCAATTTTCGGGTTTTTTACTTCTACATTTTGCACTTAAAGTTAATCCATTTATAGTAACTTTTTTACGCAAAAGTACATCTGTGAAAGGTTGTATACCGTGCGCCTCTAACAATAAACTTACATCAATATTTATAATTCCATCAATTGTTTTCCCCAGAAGAACTGTTTGATTTTCACAATCTTTGAGTTTTTTGTCGGAAACAATGAGTAGTTGTAGGTTAAGGAACCGAAATACTTAGAAAGCAATGCTTTTTTTGAAAAGCGTCATTTTTTAAAACCAAAGTTGGAAGATATTGTAAAAACAACAATTTCTGGGAAATCTGCGTTTGTATATATTGCGTCCCATTAAAAAGTTTCAATAAGCGACCATTATTTGATTCAAACGGGAATGCAGAAAATGACCACAAAGGGCCCCAATTTGCAACACAATCTACTAAATGAAATATTTGATGGACGTTAAATACCATATATTGTACACCATACAGTTCTTCATATTCGCCAAGAAATTCGGTTACCAGTTTCCTCACTTGATACAATATATTTATTGGAACTGTTCTTCCTAGCAGTATATGAATGATCGTTATCAGATTTATCCAATTTTTAAATACGAATGGAGAGTAAAATAATCCCCACGCTCTCCATTCCGATGCCTTCCAATACGCGCGCAAAGTAAATGATCTTGGCTTTCTAGAAAATTCTTAAGGCACTTTTATTTTTAAGAGTTTATTGTCTAATTCCGCAACATTATTGCCTAAATTGTACCCTTGATTAAGGGATTTGGAATCTAACCACAAATTTGTTGTTGTTCGAAAAACCCCTAAACACAAACAATTCATATAATCTACGACTACATCTTCCACAGGGTCGAAATGTTTAAGTTTTAGGAGAACCTTTGGGTCTTTAACACCATTTATAATTTCTTTTTCCTTTACCGCATTTTTAGTGTCATCAAGAAATGACTGCTTGGTTCTAAGTGGAACATTTTCAAAACTTTTAAACGGGTAAACTCTGGTATGCCCTTTTCTTTTTTCCACAATAACTCCCGGGTGGTAACACCATTCGCAACCATTTTCCCCGTTAAATTGTGCGGTATTTTGCAGTCTGCATCTAGCTGGGGAGTCGACCGTGCATGGACCAGGGAAGACACGAGACCTAATGAATTCCTTTTTAATATTTATCCAAACTATCCCATTTGATGACAGTGAATTTAATAACTTTACAAATGGCTTTAAAAAGGAGTTCATATTGGGTTTTTCATGGCCAAACCAAAGGCCACCGCAATGAATATTTCGCTGTCTCGCGCCTAACGGTAGTTCATTAATTGAAAATTGTAACGGCCAAATATCAAAATTTGAAGACTCAAATACTGGAATATTTTGAAGATTTTGTGATATCAGATACCTCATAGTATTCCACCGTTTTGGTTAAGTCTGGGCTCACTAATTCCAAAAGATTTTTTATTTGCGATTCTTTATCAAATATTTATAAATAATTTCAATTTTTCAGTAAAACATCCTCGTTAAAAATTGTGTGGCAATATCACAAGCCAACTCATCACTACCACCTTCTGTTTCTGGTCCCAAATAATTCAATTTACAATCACTATTTGAAAAATAGAAGTATTTTTTTACTAGAGGTTGAGGGCAATAAAAGTACTTAATAATTGCAGTAAACTAGAGGTAGCTTCATCTGACGAATGGTGCCTTAAAATGTGTGACATTATAAGAAGCATACCCTCTTTTTTCGTCAAATGCGAACCTTCATAAAGTAGCTCATCTACATCATCATTATCAATAGTACTACCGTCATTATTTTCAGAAATGTCATCATGTGTACTAGCAGTACTGGAAAAATCTCCATCTGAATAAGAGTTCCTAAGTTAAAATATAGAAAGCAGTGGCGTAGCTAGTATTTTGTTTTGAAGGAAGCAAACAATTTATAAAAAATAAGGGGTAAGACTATTATCATATAACAATATATGTGCGCCCTGTACCACCCTGCCCTGGCTTGCCCACGGTATTTTACAACAGCTAAGTAATTATTTCATTACTTACAAAATTTGACTGGGTTCCATGTTAATATCTATATCTTCATGGAAATTGGGTTCGTGACTTCTGAAGTTATCATACTCCGATGAGCCTTGAGCTTGATTCGAGGCTTGTTTGGTCCTAGGCCAATCAACATCTTTATTTGTATCACTTTCGGATGATTCAGAATCCGTTGCTTCTAAAATCGTTTTTTTCTTTTTTGAATACCGCACACGAGATCTTTTCGGTATAGATTTTTTGTCCGTCGACCATAAATATTCCCGGTATCTCTTTCCCGAATTCATAATTATAATGAAGGTTATTTTCTAATTCTTCGAAGCTAGCCGGGAGTAGTGGCTCACTCCTGTAATCCCAGGCGTCCGGGAGGCAGAGTTTGTGGAAGGCCGTGTGAGGACGACTACCAATCCCCCAGCGGGTGGTCGGGATACTTCCGCCACGGGTGTCCCCACCCCTGTCCCCACGTATCCCCCCGTTGGCTGGCCGTTCCACATATCTCACCCTGATTACTCAGTTATTGTGTGTCTTCTGGTGTCTAAGGCCTCGGGTCGCCAACGATGTTTGTGTATCTCAAAAAAAATTCTTCGAAGCTTGAGTAGGAAATGGAGGGAAGGGATACCAGATTATCAAGCAAAAATACGCGCAAATAAAACCAGTTCTTCTACTGCACCAATGCTGCCAGGGACTACTTATAAGCGCTCAGAGGGGTGACGTAAATGAAATTTCAGGAATATTTTTTGATTTTAAAGACACAGTCTTTGAGGAAGGTGATTCCCGTTGGATATTGTTTTATAAGATAAATTATGTTTTCGATATGATGTATTTACATTTGAAAAATTGCCCAAAAATTAACCGCGAAAATTTGAAACTGGAAAGTCGAACGGATTATTTTGTATATATTAATTTAAAATTTTATTGGTTTTTTGCGGTATTCGTAGTACAAGAAGCCCAAAAAAATTTACACGAAAAGTCTAATTTCCCGCAAACGGCCAACCATTTCATTTTAACAGGGTTTACATTAATTTGTTTGCACTAATTTATTTATTTTGCATAATAAATTTATGGCAGACGTGCCTTTCAATCAATGAAAAACCAAGTTGTCATTAGTGTAAAACCATAGAAATCAGAAAGTAAGTTACCTTCTGATTTCTATGTGTATAACAACTAAATTTGTCTGGTAGCCCTGTTATATTATTGCCTGTTTCTTCCAAACCCAGCGTTGCTATACGTACTATAATTATGGTACAAATACCATAATTTTGCATCGTTTTATAAATTGTACTATTATTTTGAGAGGGTACTATATAGTACCAAAAAGTTCCATATTTCTAACCTATTGTAATATAATGGTACTATTTTTATATTTACATTAATTTTACTAATAAAATAATAAGAATTTCTTATTAACTATACATAAGATCGTCGTCTGAAACCAAAACCACGCAACTTTATACTAAATATAAGTATAGTTAAAGTTACGTAGTATTTACTTTTAGCAAAGATAATAAAACTACGTACCCTAGATTCGAAATCACGGCGTTTCTCGTGAGGCTTTTACCATGGTTACGTGCAAAGAGCTTGATTTAGAATCTAGGGTACGTAGTTATATTATCTTTGCTTTCAGGTGACGAAATATTACGCTGGCGTTCAATTTCAAGTGTTTGCCAGATCACTCGAAATAAAATAAAAATACCATCGGAATTTCTAGTCGGCGCGCTCGACAAAATTTCGAAAATCGTTCTAGTTTGCTATTCCGATTTCTATGGTCGATACATGTTTTGCAACAAACCCTTTAAATTATAAGTAGGCCTAATTATTAATACATTTTTATAATGGTACCATAATTTCTATTGTTTAACTATAATTTTGTACCCTTGGTACAATCATGGCCCCCTGCACGTGCTGACTCTGCATGGCCCCCTGCCAAACCGCCGCTTAGAATATATATGAATAACGCACGTTGGTGGTTCGCATTTACTTATACGTTCACAATGGCTAATCCCAAACTAACGGACAATACGCTAAAGAAAACCTGAAGTCGAAGCAGTCGTTGCAAGTTAGAACAAGTTGAGCGCGTTGAGATTTAGGCCATTGTTATACAGTGATGTAATATTGCTTTCGGTGCCTAAAAAGTTAGAAGTTATTAATATTAATTTGCAGAAGCTATGTCTACAAAAAATACGGAATTAGGATTGTATGTGTTCGTGAAGTGGATTTCTCTGAAGCAACGCCGACCATCGATGTTTATTCCATTAAAGTACTATCAAACCAACATTTAGGAAGTGAAATATCAAAGTCTAAAGATTTAACAAAATATGTCGGCATGGTAACGGATGTAACATGGAAAAAGAAAAGTTACCCGGCGGAGCTAATGACCTTTGGTTGATATTGCTTTAATTATTTGGTTGGGTATTACTAACTTGGCAACTATGGCCAAGGCTACAGTGTGCCATTATCCTAGCTATTCGTAGAACAAAATCCAATCCTAAAAAAATAATTGCTTAATTTCAACGAAATTAGCCCCAACTTTTTTAGTAGGCCAATGTGAAGAATAGGCCCCCCTTTTTGTATTAGTTTTTTACAATATATTGATAGCATTTTTTACGCTGAATTTAATGGTGTATTAATTATTATCCGCAAACATGTAAATAAAAAGTTATCAATAATTTGAGATTTCACTGGCTGTTCTATACTTATTCCCCCAAGATAGAGTAGGACACATGAAAATGAACTATAATTTTGGTCTATACTAATCAAAACCAAAACGCGTTCACTTAACTAATAATCATTTGCGGTAACTAAAAAAAAATACCATCGTACTTCTTACTAACTGGGCTTTAAACAAAAAAACAAACGAAAAAATAGGGGGGCTTGTTCTTCACATTTTCCTTTTAGGAAGTTATAGATATAAATATGGAACTTTAAGACTTTCTTATATAAACTTAACCTAATTGTTACTTTATTAGTATTATTATCTGATCATTCCATGTGTGAAATCTATTTCAATTATATGTTTTTGTGGCATAGAAATTGTGGTAGGCGAAATTATAGGTCAAACTATCTTTATTCTGAATAAAGTAGACAACTTTAATACTGATAATGCAGAAATATGAATTTTCATACAATTCATTAAACGTTTTTATACAGGTACACCACAGAAACTAGAGAAAGAACGAAAGAAAATTACCAGCAATTTGATTCTAGATAAATCTAAACCCACAAAACTCAGAGATTCAGCTATAAATCATGTAAGTTTGCTTTGACACAGCAGCTTAACAGCAGAAATATATAAATTTCTTATGATTTTTCCCCTAAACAGCAAAACCAAATGCTAATGGCTGAGATCAATGATGAAACTGAAGACTGTCGAACTAGCTGTACAGAAGAATTACCCCAATTGCCCGAGCTTTTGCACAAAATTAACAAACTTAAGAGGAAATGCAACAGGTTAACTGAAGACAATAAATCATTAAATGAAAAAAATCAAGCATTGATAGAAGAAAATGAACAACTAAAAAAAATAGCAGGTAATTATAAAATTAAACCTTTTTTATTTAAAAATAAATTTTTTAGTTAAACATAAAATAAACCTTTTTTTATATTCAGCGTTTACCAAATTAAGGGGTTTAAGGTAATATGCTATAAACCAAATGAGATGAATTAGAGTTTGGATTGTATTTCAGGGGGTAATTGCCCCCTTCTATGGCTCTTACACCTGCCCGGTTGCATAACTTATTTAAAGCACCCCCCATCACTAGTGCTTAACATAATTTGTGAATTACCTATTTTTATGGGAATGCCTTCTAATAAGTGGTTATTAATAGCTTATGATAAATTATGATTTGGTTTTTTATAGAGTTAGATAATTTAGTGACAAAACTGAAGAAGGTAGTAAAACACAGCTCAGATGCAAATCAGGGAGGGGAAACAAATGAACAGGATGAAATGGTGATAACGAAATATTGTGTACAGGGTTGCCACATGTCAGGGAAAAGTTATGAATTTTAAACTAGTCCTAAAAAAGCGACTAATTTAAATTCATAGTAAAAATTGTAAACATTGTTATGCGAATGTTGCTATAAAATGATTATAGTTAAAGAATTACCTTTTATACTAAAATAGATGCAAAAGTAAATTCTTTTACTTCTGATAAGTGACAACAGTAAAATATTAAGTTGTAAATTAAAGCATTTTGCCCTTAAAAAGGTCAGGTAATTTGAATCTTAACATATTGTTGCAACCCTGTTCTGACAGTCTATAAAATTATGCTAACTCTGGGTTAGAATTAGGTTGACATTGGAACTCATGTGCTAATTAAGCATTCAGATTTGACCACAGCTGAATTTCAGCCAGTGGTAACCCAAAGGTTTTCGCAAGAAACCTTCTTTTATGTTTGTTCTCGGAAAGTGAGCTCATAAACACTTCAATCACGGGAAAGCAGTCTAATGCTTATAAACATATCCCTGCCAAACAACAACTAGATCCAGTGAAAATAGGCACCCTAATTAGTAAGTGTTATGGTTTTGAGATGCAGTTCAAATAAATATCTGGTAAAGTAAGAAATTAAGAATTTAAAAATTTCATTTCAAAATTCATTATTGAATTCAGAATTTGATTTATTAAAAATATTTAAGTTACATTCAAATGATACAATTTTTTTGAAATTGCATAAGCAGTTTGAAAATTATATTTGGTTAAAATAAATTTTGAAATATAAATTTCTCATACATGAATTAAATTTTTTTTAAATGATTTTTTATTCTGAAAATAAATTAGTCAAAATACCGTAAAATATTTAATTCTGTGAGTTCAATTTAATTTAAAATAAAAATTTTAATTAGTCAAAGTACCGTAAAATTAAAAAATCCTGTTAGTACAATTTAATTTAATTTAAATTGTTTGATTTAAATTATTAATTTGATTTACATTTTTGTTCAATTTGAAATGTATAGTAGCCAAATATTGTAAACTCTCAACTTCAGTTATTTTTAAAATGGTTGATTAATAAACTATTCATCCGCTTGTTGCTAAAAATAATCATTTTAATATGGTGGTATTATTTTGTAGGATTTGTCAAAAGCAAGTATGATATTTCTCTGGAAAAAATATGTTTATAAAAAAAGAACAGGCGGTAACTCCTGTGAAAATGACCCTTGTTTTCATATGACCCCTCAGTTTAATTGAAACATTACATTGATTATTAAAGAATAAAATTGAAATTAAAAAATGTACATGTAATTTTAAAGGCTATGTGAAGCAACATTTTAGGAAGTCATTACATAGTTTTGGGAATGCTCTAGAAAATATTTAGAGGAACGTTGTGGAATTTCATTTGAAAACCTTAATTGTAAATCCTTTGGCATTTATCGACATCATTGGGAAAACGTGGGAATTCTTTGGGAAATTTCTTGGTAATTATTTGAGGAATTTCTAAGGAATTCTTTGGGAATGTCTTAGGAATATCTTGGGAATAACTTGGTTAAACTTTGGGAATGTCTTTGGAAAACCATGATAATTTATTGGGAAAACCGTAGGGTTGTGTTTGGAAAACCTTGCGGATTTATTGGGAATACTCTGGGAATTTCTTGGGAAAACCATGGGAACACCTAGGGCTTTTCTTGGGAGTACGTTGGGAATGTCTATGCGAAACCTTGGGAATATCTTTGGAAAACCTTGGTAATTTCTTGAGAATTTCGTTGCGACACCACGGGAATTTCTTTAGAATACCTTGAGAATATCTTTGGAAATCTTTAGGGTTGTGTTTGGAAAACCTTGGGGATTTATTGGGAATACTCTGGGAATTTCTTGGGAAAACCATGGGAACACCTAGGGCTTTTCTTGGGAGTACGTTGGGAATGTCTTTGCGAAACCTTGGGAATATCTTTGGAAAACCTTGGGAATATCTTTGGAAAACCTTGGTAATTTCTTGAGAATTTCGTTGCGACACCACGGGAATTTCTTTAGAATACCTTGAGAATATCTTTGGAAATCTTTTGGATTTTCTTGGGTACTTGTCTTAAGAATATCTTTGGCACTTTTTTCCCAAGCACTTCTAAACTTCCCAATATTTCCCAAGAAAATCTCTTACGAAATTCCATAGAATTTCCCCTGACAAATTATTAAGAATTCTTAAGAAAGTTTTTGTAAGTGTTTCAGCAGTGGAACTCATCTTATGAGGAATGTGTTTTACAAAAAGGAGCGATTCAAACTGTATACTCGTTCCTGCAAGATTTACTGTCCATTTACATTTGTTCCACTGACATTCAGTTTCCGTGCAGGATATGTCTTTCGACAAAAACTATTTCCCATTTATAAATTGTCAAGCAAGTTTCACAGTAAGGCCACTACATGTTTACACCTTCCACCAGCTCCAGATTTGCAACCACATTTACCATATGACACTGTACCTTTCAGGGTAATGATAGAAAAAACCGAATAGTGTTTTTTTCAGAGTGAAAGATGCTTGGCAGGTTCCTTTCTCAAATATACTAGAGTCTGCATAATGTAAAAGTGCATTTGTTATTTTATTGGTTTTAAACATTTTATAACCATTTGTATAATGTTTTCTATCTTTGCCAAGTTTTTGGAGCACTTTAATCTGATGTCCTCCAAATGGAAATGACATCGAATATCACAGGAAATAATATCGAATATCACTGGAAATCACTGGAAATGGCATCGAATATCACTTTTAGGGACATCGAATATCACTGTCAAAAACACCGAATATCACAGGAACGGACAATGAATATCACTGGAAATGACAAATATATTTTCCTATTTTAATTATTAATATTATGCAAATTACTCAGTTGTAATTTTATTCGTCAAAGAAATAATAATTTAGTGTTAATTCAAGTTATTTTTTTCATATTAAAATATTTAACAGGGAAGACGGCGACAGGTGAAAATTAAAACAAAACCATTTTTTAATAGACATCTTATGCCAGTGCTAGATAGCTCGTAAACGTGTAGGGAGAACTGTAGAAGGTGCAGGCTGTACAATCAAAGCTTATTATACACCCCTGTTGGGCCGACGTCGACGAAAAACGGAATCGACATGGTTGGGCAACCATCGGCCTTACTTGTGACGGTTCAGCTGCTCTGACTTTATCTGTCTGAAGATGCTATCCCCAGTTATCTGGCCACAACCTTCTCTGACTAGAGATACAACTCTCTCATTATCAAGCCGCAACTTCCTCTAACTGCAAATGCTATCCCCTTGTTTTATGGACCCTAATTTATCTGACTGCTGATGCTACTCTCTCATTGTCTTACTTAAATTTCCTTTCAGGCTGCCAGCAAGCACAACCCTACGTTTATAAAATTTATTTAGAACAAAACGTATTACATTTTGAGAATGCATTGGTCCTAGAAATTCTGCTATAGATCACTTGGACCGCGGTCTACTTTTAAATCTTAAACTTCAAAAACATATAATTTTTTTGTCCATTAGAAAAGTCTCAGTCTGCGAGTCCCAAAAGACGCGAACTTAACTACAAATACACAAGTAGAAGTAATAAATATTTTGTGCACCTAAAATAAAATAAACAGCAAAGCTAGTTTATAGACACTTCTCCAGTAAGAAATGTGTTCTAATTTCTGTTTTATTATATGAAATACAGAAAAGTATTATTATAAACTTGTTATTCGAAAAATATTCTTATTTGCAACGCTTCATATGTCAACAGAGAAAAGCAATTTGGCCAAAACACCCTGAAGCAATTAATTTTACAAAACCCGGTCGTAATACCAAAAATGAGATAAGGAATAAACAGTACTTAATTAGCAGTTTATTTGAATGTCATCTAATTTAGCGTTTGAAGAAGGGGTGTGTTATATTCAAATTAGGAATCTGAATTTCCAAGAAACGAGTTTTTAAGGATTTGCATTTTATATCGTTAGGGTTTAAATGATTCCATTAATCCCCATTATTCGAATCTAATTTTCATAATAAACTGAATAAATATAACCAAAAGATTAAAATATATCTTTTATATTTATATCCATTTACTGCTAATGTTTTTAGCTTGCCACATGTATCTTCGGAGGCCCTAGTTATGATCAGTTCACATCCACGATTTCACTGCGAAAGATATATCAACCTTTTTAAAATCGTTATCGGGTCTACATTTTTAGAAACCTCTTTTAACCAGGTGTTCTTGGTTCGGGTAGATATTTACGACTGACATTAAAAATTTAAGCTCTAGCAGGGGAAACACGTGAAACGGTATTACATATTTTTTGATTTTGAATCAGCCACTGCAAAGTTAATGTATATTTTTATCAATTTGGTTTTCTTAAATCACCATCATTTTTCGTTTCAGTTTCTTAATTGGCGTGCCACCAATCTTTAAACAGTGACGTAAATAATGACTCCAAAAAAGGTTTTTTTTTTGGCACGGGCGGGACCCCAAGGGCCTGGTCGAACAAAAGCGTCCTTTCACCGTCCAATCGCGTCTGAATTTATTGCGGAATAAATGTTTATAATTTTCATGAAGTCTTTTATAAATTTCTAGCTTTCGAAAATAAAGCGTGGAACTAAATTTAAAAATTTTTGGCTCAATATTCTGGTTTATTAATATAAAAGGGAAATCTTCGTTAAATTTGCATATTTTATAAAATGATATTTACAACGATTTTTTTTCTAACTGGTTTCGAAGTGCCTGGCACGTCATAATCATCACATTTTATACATTAACTAATGAATTACAGAGGATAAATACGGATTTATTTTACCGCGATAATTTTGTGAAGTTTATCAATTAGAATTTTTTGCTATTTCGGTTTTTAAATAATAATAATAAAAGTAGAAAGACTGTGTGTGACACAGTCAAGGATCGAACAAGGGTCGAAAAACTGCATCGGGCCGAGGCTGAGGCCGAGGCAACGGTTAAATGGTCAAATGGATAAATAAAGCTTCCAAATAAAAGTTTTAATATCAAATATTGTAGATGTTTCGTCCCTCCAAGCAGCCCCGCCCCCTCACGTTTCGCTTTTCGACGGTTCCCACGAAAAGAACCTAAACCAAAAGTTACAAAACTAAAACTTTCGAGTATTGACTCCTCCTCCGCGCAAGACAGGGGAAGAAGCGTTCAAGGTGCCGGTAGCCGGACGATCGTCTCCACATATTCATTCTCCTTAGATATAAATTTTACGGTAGAAAATGGGCCAAACTTTCAGTTATTCATGTTTTTAATAAGAGCGAAAAAATCCTCGGTTCCTCGGCCTAAATTGATAATTTAATTAAAGAAATAATATTATTAATATTTATTATAGGATATTCAACTAGAGTAGGACGAAAAATGGGTTCAGAGTCCAATTTTACATTTTCATTCATGATGTCTTTGGTAAGTAAGAAACGTAAAGTTTATTTTCAATAACATTTTCCACTCTTTTTCAGACTTATTTTGACGGTGGATTAAACATCAAGTTTATTCACATAGCTATTCTTAAAACACTTCACGACACTCCAAGAAATTAGTCAAGAAACTAGGAAGGTACTCATTAACTTCCCAAATTGGTTAAAAATATTCCTTTTTTAAAATAAAGGGTAGTTTTAAATATAAACGGTAGTTTTTAAAAGAAACTTAA
Organism: Leiobunum rupestre; assembly: GCF_980474605.1. Lineage (NCBI taxonomy): Eukaryota > Metazoa > Arthropoda > Arachnida > Opiliones > Sclerosomatidae > Leiobunum > Leiobunum rupestre. Next base: position 48,145,208 of record NC_143392.1, read on the forward strand.
CTGACTTCAATGAATGTTTCGTCAAGTTCAACAAAATACGATTAATTGCGTTTTTAAATGTCAATTGGACGACCAATTGCTCTATCATGTTGATCACATTTAATATCCAGGGATCTTTCAATCAAAGAATTCAGATTCCCAATAAAAAGAAACTATTATTTCGAATTATTTAGTCATAATTTATTAAATTGGAAACGCTAACTAATTTCAAAAATATACAAACCACAGTTATAAGAATATAATGCGAAATATGCAAAATTAAATCTTTTTCGTGGCTAGGAGGGCGGGAGCAAGAATTTTTCGAAAACGTTAGTCTGTTTCCTCAGCTGTGTTTTCAATTTGGTAACTCGGAGCAGGGAACCGGAAAAACAGATTAGAAATAGAGGTATTTTAGATGTATTGGTGAAACCATTTGAACCCCCCAAAATTATAAATCATAGTAGAGGTAAACGTGTACATCATTTTCTAATAATATACCTAAGGAATATAAAAATACTTGTTATGGTAAAATATAGCAAAATCCAAAATATATTATACAGATTTATCTAAAGATGAGGATTACGGTTTCTATGTTTAGATAAATAAGGTTGTTAATTGAAGAGTAACTGGTCAGGTTTTAACCAAAAATTAAACTTGAAGTCTGGATTGACCGTAATTGTTAAACATCGGTAGCAACACTTCCTGAACCTTATTTTTTGGAAATATATCAGGAAGTAAGAGCAAATGGTAATTAAGTTTCCAGAGTTCATATATACACCGACGTGAGCATAACGTGTAGCTAGCACTTTTTCAACAAAGTTAGTCATCTACTATATATTATTATAGTAATGTATTTATTTTTTTAAATCTGCAAAAAATGCAACGGAAAATGTCATATTCGGGTGGAACTGACTTACAAGAATGTTTTCGGGAAACAGTGTGGATATTCATTTATTTATTAAGGCTATTAAATACTCTTCTTAAAGTAAGCCAAATCTTTCCTCTCTAGAGCCCAAATTAGAAATTTTATTTTATCTTTTTTTAAACAATTGTTTCCATGGAAGAATGGAAACTGCACATATGCGCGTTTTTTTCCCGACGTTTTGGAGGTCAATTACACGGATACGGTTCAACTTAGGAAATAGTTTTTTTTTATCTTTTTCACTCTTTGATACCAAAAGACCACGAATGTTAATTTGTGCCAGACTACCCTGTATATCCGCCATTTGATATTATTAATGGCTTTTGTCTAACGATCTGGACTTAAGGGGGTCAATAGTGAACCATAGAAAAGGGCTATGTACCTGATAAAGTCGGTGCTCACTCATTTTCAGTGGGAAATGGTCTTGACCACGATATATAAGATTTTGGTTTTGGGGAATTTGTGTTGGTGTCGGCGTAATAAGGGGCCATTCATACAGAACGGAAAATTTAATTATATTGGAAATTATTTTAAACCTTCTATTTAAGTGTATTCGTGTATTTAAATGGTGTGTCGAGATTTTCGTCCATTTTTAGCTAAGTAGGGGCCGTCTATCATTTGGTAGAAAATGGCTGCCTTCTTAGGAATCGCTTTTAAGCACCGAACCCTGGTAACAATTTGACACAGGCTATTAAGCAACAAAAAGCGAGGATACATAGCAATGTCTGTGATCATTTTCACGAACTTTGAGTGCAGATATTTTTATTTTCAGCCGCACGACGAAAATGTTCCGGATTTCAAGGCAGGCTGTTTCAAGCCTTTTAGCGACTTCGAGTACTCCTTACCCTTTTTCGTTTTGAGGAATTTGCCCAACGTCACGTAAGTCCCTTACGTTTGTACACGAAATAAATTTTCAAAAATAAACTACGAAACAAATAAAATTAATTAAACGCCAGTAGATAATTTATGTCTCAGTAGAGAAGATCCGTCTTCGCCATGGAAACTAAACGTGAAACTTTGCAAGCTCGGGTTTTTTTTCCCGGCCACACGGTGAAACTCCCACACATTTATCCTTAAAATGTACACTTTGTATTACTGCTGAAATAGCATTTGAATAATACTCTGCGTAAGATAATTAGTTATTTATTAACTAAATGAAAAGTTGTCTTTATGATACTTGTTTATTGATTTATTTTTGCTATTGAGGCTGCGCCACGTTATATAAACCTACTGACGCAAAATATACTTACCTGCTTTATGCGAAACCATCTGTATTATACCAGAAATTTGTAAAAATACTGTTCCCAGCGATGCAAAATATATCTCTAAAATCTTAAAATGTTTTCTAAGACCCTAAAATCACCATATTGGAAATAATAGGGTTTGCTGGTGACTCCAAAATGCGCCATTTGAGGCCGTTAGTGCCCCATTAGAGGACATCCTGTCCCTATCTAAAAGTTTTTTCTGGTTTACCAACATCTTGCGATGACTCATACCAGACAACTGTACTATAAAAAATGCATATCCTTGTTAGATACGCAATTTCATAACCTTAATCAATTTAACAGGGCATTACCGGCTACGACTTCAACTGTTTGGTCAAATCTGCAAAAGGCCATGGGACTTAAGCCTGCATATACAACTAATATCAGAAAAATAATTTTAGAAGGAATCAAGAAAGGGGTATTTTTTCGAATATTTAAGATTTAAAATGCACCCGGATTTTTTTTTCTTTATGGCTTCTATCTACGCACCTTTGAAACGCAGATAATTTGCCGTTATTTGGCTGGGATTTTTCGGATTTTGAGATTTAAATCAAGATCCACGGCTCCACTTAGACGGAGTCGGTTTCCAGGCACATTTTATTATTTCTTTCTTCAAAACAGGCAATCATAAGACGAAAATACGCCACTAGTAATAAAAGATACAGTGCCACATTCACTGAAGGGGTACCAGGCACTAAGTTCGGTGCTAAGACTTGCATGTCACGAAAATAATATTTTTTCAATTAATAAACAACAAGCCTGATATGTTTTTCTCTTAAACCGAATCTGTGAAAAATCCATTGCTGTCATCAGCGAGTGAAATTTTTACTGCAAAATTAGTGAATCTGTAAAAGTCCCCTGATTTTTTAGAACACAAAATATTTTTGGCCGTTGGTGGTTGTCATCTTTTGGTGGGGGCCCATAGGCCTATTCCTTAATTCGGCACCGAAAAGATATATGCTCATTTTGAATTCAACTACCATAGTAAATTTTATAGTAAAGTCTTCCTGAATTTTGTTTTCTTTAAAAACCATTATTTTACAGCCTTGATTTAAAGGGAAAATTAAATTATTAACATTAGTTAAATTTTAAACTTTATTGTTCCTTCTTAGAAACTTGACATCTTTCTTTTGCGCTTTCATTTTAGATCAGCATCTATGTTATACTCGTATGCCGACGTTATATGAAACTCATTAAAATAATGTTCAAAAGAAAGTCCAATTTAAAAGATCACCATTAGAAATGTTTAAAGCGTAATAGTCATTCTGATATTTATCAAAATTTCCTTTGATGCCTACGTGAAGGATATATTTCTTTTCACATTTTGCTTCACTGAATTTAATCACATTTCATTAGAACGATACAACTTACATGAGTTACATTTAAGAATATTAAAATGTGAAGGAAAAACCAGTTGATAAATCTAATAAATCTAAAAGTACAAGCCATTGTTATACTCCTTATGAAATAATGTTAAGCTCGTATACTTTAATTTGTTAAATTAACTGCAAGACTTAAGACTTTATTATATCAGTATTTATAAGTACAGAGTGAAATTAATTTATGAAAATTTAAAGGAGACTTTTCATTACATAAGTTTAAAAACAAAATATGTTATTAAGTATAAATATTTAACTTAAGTTTTGGATGATGAAGGATTGAAGGGTACAAAATATTTAAGGCAAAAATTTGTTTTAAATAGATAATTTTTATGGTTTAACAAACCGCGATAATTCATGTAAGTTAGAGCAGTTATAACCCAAAAGGGAACATCAGATTGTTTAACAATGGCACCTTTTAATGTAGAACTGTTATGTATGTAAATATAATGGTCTCCGTCGTTATTGGGGGCACTATTAAAGAGCGATTAGTTCGAAAGGTCATTACTGGGACCAGGTTTTATTTCTGTATTCATTCTATACGAAAGCTTTGATTAATAACGGCAACGAGCACAACTATAACATGACGGAGATAAAAGAACGCAAGATATTCAAAGACGATGAAGGAAATTTTATAAATAGCGTCGAAAAGAAGGAGTTGCATCGTGGGAATTTTCTAGAAACCTGTGGTAATAACCTTACTCAAAAGCCTGGTCAAGCCACCATTCTAATAACATTGTGGACTTTAATCAGCCTGGTCACAACCTAAGCCTTAATTATTAAAATCACGGCTTCATTCACAATTTTGGAGAAATTTATTGTTGAGACTAAATCGTGGATGGCTTATTCGGAACGGATTGATCAATCTATTTAGGAAAATTTCATTGAAATTGACAATTATAATTTTTTGTAGTTGGTGAACTTATGGAATTTCAAGGAAAACACGGTTATTCGCAGACCCTGTGGACAAAAGCTACTCCTATGTGATAAATAATTTAAAGGATCGATTAAAACCAGTACCATCGGAAGCTGCACAGCTATTAAAATTTCAAAGGACAGTATTGACAAGATTCCATGCAGCAGGAATACGCTGTATAAATAAAAATGTGTTTTTCTACGAATATCAATGGATTTTCTTGATCAGCATTTTGATGAATAGTGTTGACACTCACAGCGGAAATAAGACCAAAGTATTTCGAAACTCCGAAAAACCGGACCATGTTAAAGATTTGAAAATATTTCAAGGCCTAGTCAACTATAACAGTAAGTTTATATGGACCTGTGCTCTGCTACTTTCGCCGTTAAAGGAATTACTGCCCAAGAATAAAAAGTGGGAATCGAAAAAGAAACAGCATTTCAGGAACCTTAACAAGTCTTAATATCATCAAATCTCTTTGTTCACTATAATTCAAAATTACAACTTTTTCTAGCCTGCGATGGGTCACTTAGAGGATTTGGATCAGGTTTATCAAATAAAATTCAAGGTCAAGAGCAAGCAGTAGCTTTCGCTTATAGGTATTACTTCCTTCAGGTTATTATGCATAGATTAAGAAATAGGCAATTTGGTATGGTGAAATTTCTAAATCATCTTTTAAGAGGAAAATTTGTTTTTCTTACAATCTCGTTTTATGATATTTTTGCAATGAAAGCCAATTGTTCAAATATCAGCTAGATGGCTACAGTGTTGGGCATTGACAGGGGCAGCGTACTACGTACAGTCGTGGAAGAAAGTTTTCGAACGCTTTTTAATTATATTTTGGCTCATATCTGTGCTACATTAAAGTGAAATACTGTACCACTTTGTAAAGGTCTGCGAACGTTTTATCCTGTTTTGGATCCAAAATAGTCGTATTTTAATAATATTCAAATTTATATGGTTTATGTTGACCATGTCACCAATATCAATTGCATGTGTGGTCAATAAGCTGTGATACGATTTCTGAAGAGACTGCTATAGATACAACCCTTGAACCAGTAATTCTATAAATGTAAACAGTATGGTTAGAAAATGGCCAGAAACGATTAAGCCGTCTTTTAAAATGAAATATGATATTGCAATCCATCAATTAATATTACTGTTAAACAATAGATTTGTCATTCTTAAACTGTTTCTACAAAATTTTCATAGTTTTCTTTAAGGGATTGTCTAAACGAAGCAATTGACTAGAAGTAGTCTGTTGGCCCAAAAATAAATGCATAAATCGAATACAAAATTGAAACGCGCGCAGTGAGTTAAGAAAACCCTCAATGCAAAAACCAAAATATTTCAGTTTGCCGAAGCTCAAAAACCTTAGATCAGAGTACACATTGAAATTGCATGTCCTATTAAGGGAAAGTATCTCTTGATATAAGTGGATGGAATTTGGAACTACAAACGCTACAAGTTCTTCAGTTGTCCTAGTATTTTTCTGACAAACTAGACTCACTATATGGAATACGCGATGGCATCAATTATTTCTGTCTTGCCGAACCTTTTCATATTTTCCGATAAATAAATGGACTTATGCGCCACATCACTAAGCTTCGGTTAATCGCGTTTATTTCTGCTAGACAATCTGTTTGATAAATATTTACACAACTTTATTATTCAGATTAACAGATAAAAATCTTATAAATGGAACAACAGATAACTGAAATTTTAATAAAGTAAGTTTCAAAATGCATTTATTATTCTATACATTCATATTTACTGCTTAATTATCTCCGGTCGTCTTTCAAGAAAGTAAAGAGCAAAGCTTATAATAATGATAAAGAAATGCCAAAAGGAAATTGGACAAAACAACTGAAAATTGTCCCATAAAATTTTGTTAAAACTGTTACCAACAAAACATCTTTGTGATTCTTTAGCCAAAAACACCTATCATTCGGATATCGCATGTTTAAGGCAAGCCAATTTTAAAATTTTTGAAGTGACATTTACATTATCATGAAAATATGATGAAGCTTTTTAGGTGAATAACCTTACAGGACAAGTTAAGTAGCATGGTGCGTTTGTAAAGACTGTCGTTGGATCTGTTTATGGAACATAATGGATTGTGTTCAACATTTATTCCTGACGACGTGGTTTGTACATGTAAAGGAAAGGCTCGAACGTGAAAAAATATTTCACAATGAACTTTATCCAAGTTGGATTTTCGAAAATATACTCCTTGTATATAGAGCGAATTAAGCATTTGGAAAAAGGAAACAAATTACAAAACTAATAAGCTTTGGATGACCAAGGGACAGATGATACTGAAGATCACATGCGTTATTAAACAAAATTAGTAACTGACCAAATGCAAGCTGGAAAGCGACACTAATATTTTAGCCTAATCCAAGAAGGAAATAGTTAAGCTCCAGTTAAAAGGTTTAGTAACATTCACTCGTATTTCCCTCCCCATAATGGCTCCTGAAATAGAAGAAGAAACGCAACGCCTTCTTTAAAGAACTTTTGATTCTGCTATAACTCCACAAGTAGAAACTATACAATAATAATATTGGTTTTTCTGGAAGAATGAGAGAAAGTGTAGAATAACTGCTTCGAAGTTCTGTTGAAAAAGTTCTCGCTATTACGAAATATCAGTAGCTGCGCATAGGAATGAAAATCTATGCAGCGGACTTATACGTTAATCCTTCGTTTCTGATGTTAGGAGCATCTCGTTAGGGATTGCACTTCCAGGAAAATGAAAGCTACGGCCAAATTCTAATCCAAATATTGAAAAAGTACTATGAGAAGTCAATAAGCATTGAAGAAGCTATAGTCAAGAAAAGCCGTTGTTTTTAAAGAAAGACGGAAATGGGGAAATATTCTTCGACCACTGCAACTACTTTTATCAAATTTCGGATTAACTTGGGTTCACTGACCGTAAATTGCGTGATTTATTTGTAGAAATGAATACTGTCTGCCAACGTACTAAAGGACCCCGCACAAGGCTCTATGGAAAATGGCTTTCGGCCAATTTTTCAGAAATTTGGATATGTTGTATTTCCGAACATCATGAACCAAAGTGTTGCTGGGATTAACCACCAAAACTTAATATTTGGACCACTAGAGACCCACAAAGATAGATAGATAGATATATAAAAAATATATTGTTTTGCTATGATTTAAAACGCGAAATTTAAATCAAAGCTGGTAATGAAAGGTTTTCTAGCGGATCCCGTTCCCCAACGTTTGTTCACTGTGCTTTTCCATGATTTCAAAGTTTTTGGTACTTTTCTGACAACTATCTTTTGGTCACACTCTTTTCAAGTGGTGAAAATATTCGACACAATAGTTTGAGTGCTATTCCGAGCCAAATAGTATTAACAACAGTTGATTTTTAAGTTCATTTTCGTTAGACGTCCAACAATTTTAACTTTTCTCCTTCCAAATTTCCTCTACTTACTCTTGGCTCCATATTTTAATTTAAACTCATTCAGGTTCAAAAAAGCTTAACAAATCTTCAAAAACCTTTTTAATCCCGCAACCAATTTTAAACTTATACATTGCTGGAGGACGAGTCCTTTGTTAAAGGAAAACATAAGTAGTTCTTTTAACTTGCGCTCTAAGAGGCTATGTTGTTTTTATATTTAAAATTATTTACTCTTAATTCGGTTATTTCTTTGATAAAATCCAAATTTTCCCCCCTATTTCTTGACACCTATGTAAATGAGTTTTTATATTAACATTTTAGTAAAGTAGAATTTTTTAATGATTTTAGTTGATTAGTTTATTTATGTATATTTTAAATATAATCTTAATTCACAAGACACGAAGACAAAATACGGTGTTGTCTAGTGACAATACATCTTCGTCACGAGAATAGCTATGGAGTTGAAATGGTGGTACAATTAATTTTCAGTTAACTAGTTAGCTCCATCCATGGGTGTGCCATCCATCCTTCCACGATCAGGACTATCAGGGGATGGCGATAAATGGCCTGATGGTGTACTTTCACGTGGCGGATCAATTTACGACATTTTTTTTTCTTCTACAATCCATCTCTTTCAGGGCCGCTACCAAGGTTGAATCGAAGGAGAAAGCCAAGTTCTCCGGTGTGGAGAATGGTTCCTCGTTCAAAGCTGTGTCCGTCGAAACTCTTGTTCTTTCGGCGTGACCGATTAGCCCTGGTCCACGCGCTATGTTGCAGAATCACAGAAGTTATTGGGAAACCGCGTTCGGTGTCGCATAGTTGCGATCGCCATTCAGTGAGGCAATGCGGATTCTGTGCTAAACACCTTTCACTAGAAGACTAATTGTATTTTTATAAAAAAAAAATTGGGTTGTTTGGTTTGTCGGTTGGGAACCATCAAATTATGAATATGAAGAAACTGCTATATTTTGATAATAATATAAGTTATAAAAACCACAGGCTACTTAGTTTTGGCGTACAAATGTAATTACACTTTAAAAT